>NC_072409.2:112433750-113060000 GCF_028858775.2 Pan troglodytes | reverse complement strand
AAAGTAGAGAATGCAGGCCCCATCCCACATTATGTTAGCAAGAGACTGCATTTGGCCAAGATCCCCTAACGATTTGCCTGCATATTAAAATGCCAGAAGCCTTGACCTACACTAAATGGCCAGCCTGATACTCACCATCCCATCTCTGGAGAGCTTATACTCTTTCTGCCTACCCTACAGCACTGAGGGAATGGAGGTCTGGATCCAGGGAATGGGCTGAGGGAAAAAGATAGACAAATGGGTTTTTGTCCAGCTTTTAGTCAACTTCAACTGAGTGTAAGAATCTCAGGAGATGCTTCTGAATGGATTTATATACTCAGACTTGCCCATCATACATCTCCAAATCTTTGATGATCAGCTTCCAATCAAAAACTAGGTTTCTTGGGTCATCTTTAACACCTTATTTGGGGTCTGAGGAAATAGCCTCCACTATTGGAGGGCACTGAGGAAAAGTTTGGCAGTTTAGAGAGCAACAGATGGTAGCAGGTGAAAGGATTTTTACTTTATGTTCTTGGCCCTTGGACGTGTTTTTGTGTGAGCCAAGAATGTTTTATAGTTCTTCCAATGTTTCTCCCACTACTAATACTAAAAAGGCTTAGAAATGCCACAGACCCAACAACATCACCAATGTTATCAAAACCATTTCACGAAACTCCAAGCATCTTTGCTCACTTACTCAGTTGCTCCCTCAGCCATTGACTCTGTGAGCATTTATCCATTATCTACTTGTCATAAACCCATTGCTCTGGGATTGCTGCCCTCTCGTCTACTTTCTTTTCCTGCCAAAATTTACCCATGGTCATCAATAACTGCCTTCCTTTCCTGAGACCTTGCTGTCTTTATTTCTCTGCCATCTGTCTCTATCCCCATGTCTCTATAGAAATAAGCCTTGAAAATCCCTTCTGTCTCTTTGCCAAATGCAAGACAGAAATTCTTGACCATCCAATTGGAAACAAGAACTAAGGGTCGTACTCTCTCTATGCCTTCCACGATACTGCATTTTATCTGCTTTCTTACTCCTGTAACTTCTCTCTTTCTTTGCTGTCTCTATTTCCTCTCATTATTCATCTTCTCCAAGTTGAAAGAGCAATCACAAAGTTTTCAATTTCCATCTACAGACTCATAGAGTAGATAGGCAGTGGGGCAAGCACTCTACTACACATTTAACTTACATTTTCAGTTAAAGTCACAGCATGCCATCAAGTAATAGTTCTCATTACTATTTTATTTTGTTTATGTTTTAAATAGAGACAGCGTCTCACTCTGTCACCCAGGCTGAAGTGCCATGGCATGATCATAGCTCACTGCAGCTTTGATCTCCTGTAACTTCCTCTCACCTCAGCCTCCTGAGTAGCTGGGACTACAAGGCACACAACACTATGCCTGGCTAATATTTTTGTTTTAAAATTTTTTGTAGAGATGGGGTTTCACTACGTTGCTCAGGCTGGCCTCTTAACCTCCTGGCCTCAAGTGACCCTCCCACCTCAGCCTCCCAAAGTGCTGGGATTACAGGCCTGGCCCATTATTTTAAAGACAATAAACTCAAGGCTCAAAGGAAGTAAATAACTTACTCAAGGTTACAGAGCTTGTCAGTGGGGAGCCCAAGCCCATTACATCCAAAATATAACCAGCAGGAATCCGTTGCCCTCTGAGGGAATCTAGAATAATGGGAGCTGAAAGTACTGACCAAACCGTCAGGGCAATAGAAATCCTGGATGGATGGAGGGCTTGGTATGAGGGCTGGAGGGAAACTGGGCCATAGAAGGAGTCACATAAGCGTTCTAGTCAGAACTGACTGAGGCTGGTGGAGCAAGCTGGGATGGGGGCTGCTTTATGGGAGCTAATGCTGAGATAAGGAAATCAGTCACTTCAGTGGAGGAGAAGCTTGGGTGTAGAGACAATCTTACCTGCTTCACCTATATGCTCTTGAACCCACTTTACCAATTTCCAAGTAGGTATTATCACAGATTAATTCAATCCGGTGAACGCTATTGTGAGCTTTTTCTGTGCCTCATGGCGTCTAGTTGGCAAAAGGGGAAAGACCACGTTGATTTAACTACCCCAAACCTCAATATCAGAGAGACATGGTGTCCAAGCCAAGCTCTACCACACAGTTGCTATAAGGTACTGTACAAGTTATATATCTCTCTAAACCTGTTTTCTTATCTGTAAATGGGGATGATAATAGGTTGTTACTCATTCAATTGATGCAATGTCTAAATAGATTATGCTCAAGAAGCACTTATTACATAGAAATACTCCCTGAAATGTCTGATAGACTGGAGGCTGGCGGGGAGGGGAATAAGACACAGTCTTTGCTCTCAAGGGCTTATAATTGGGTGGGAGAGGGTAGGGAAAAGACCTTGAACTGGGCAGCTTAAACATTTACCCATATTTGTCTCATGGGATTTTCATGGGGAAGCATTTGTTGGGTAAACGTGTGAGATGACAGATTCTATCTTTATCACACTGAACAGCAGAATGACAAAAAGGGACGGAAATGGTGGGGAACCAGATTCTTCCAGCTCATCAGAAGTAATAACCTTGCAACAATAAGAATTGTCAAACAGCAATGAAAGAGTGAGTTTTCCAACACTGCAATTGTATAAGTCAAAGATGGATGGCCCTTAGTAGGAAATGTTTTACAAAGGCATTCACGGGAACGAAAGACTGAATTTATGTTGTTTTGCTCCTCCCCATCTAGCTGGCCTTTATGTATGAGAGACTCTCAAGGTCAGGGCAACCTCCTCCTCCTCCTCTTTTCTTTCATCTGCTCCTACTGGCCACTCTCTCACTTCTATCTTCGTCTGAGGTCTCTCTTCTGAGCTCCAGACACATGAATCCTGTTGCTGATTGAACTTAGAAGCCTCCAATTCCCCAAGACCCAAAAGGAACCTATGATCTTCCCCCACAAAACCTGGTCCTTCTCCAATCTGTGAACCAGAACTCAAAGGCATTTCACAGGCATGTCACTTTCAAAGGACTTCCCTGCCGTGTTGCAAGGGAAAAGTGAGAGAAGGTACCGTCGGTAGAGGGAGACGTCAGATAAGAAAAGAACCTCACAGCCTCTGTCAACACACTTTTCAATCGTGGATTTTTTTTATCTAAAAAAAAAAAAAAAGGTTTTAAAATCTGCTATATTTTGAGCTTTGAAAAAAAGTAATGTTGCTGTTTTATAACCTCTGACAAGGTTTTATTCTATAGTTGGACAGGTTCTTTCTGTTAATTTGCCCTATGCAAATGAAGCAATTTTTGTATTTGCGTTTTAACGTATATGATACTCACAAACACACCCATTTAGCCCGACTTCCCCCCAGTGCTACCCATTGCATATGCCACCCACAAAGCCCAACTGGGTGTGGCTGAGTCTAAGCAAGACATAATCATAGAGGCAGATCTGGACAGGAAGACACATGCCACAGGCCAGAACACAGGTTCAGCAAGATTCTCACTCTAGTTATGGGTATCACTGTTTCTCACTGTCACAGGTAGTTCCTTAGACAGGCACACGATCCAGCCATAGTAAGCGTGTGTGGCCAGCCCCATTCCTGGCTTCATTTTGTCCCCATCCTTGTGTTTCTGTGTAATTTTGCCTAATTATAGTTTATACTATATTATTACATACACTTTATGGAACGAGCTCAAATCCTTTTGGAAAAAGGCAGGATAGATGAATAGATGGGTGGGTGGGTGGGTGGGTGGGTGGGTAGATAGGTAGGCACTCTTTACAGCCACCTAGGAAAAGGGCTATTGATAAATCTTTACTGTTTCCATCGATTGATTTCCACTTAGAATTCCCCTCTCTTCTTTTCTTCCTCTAATTCAGTTTCTCTTTGCACTCATCTTCCTCTCTTGCCTCCATCCCTGCTTCTCACCTCATCTCTGGGCCAAGATGGGGTTTGGGCTGACTGCAGGCTTAACACTATTAGAACTTTCCAGAGAGAGTCCCTCAACCATGTTCCAGAAGTGCTAAGCCAGTATTAATTTCCTTGGCTACTTTCCTGCCCTTGTTTCATTTCCTTATTCCCCCCGATCTTCATTCCAGAAAGATCATTTCCCACTTGTATCCCACCCAGGTTGGCATGAGTCTGCTTTTCTCTAAGACTGAGATCAATTTTATCTTGAGGCATTTGGGCATAACTGTCATCAAATAGATCAGAATTCTGGAGGATGAGGAGTCTTGAGACAAGAACTGTCAGAGAAGAAAGAACCCCAAGAGCTTTCTTCTGGTAGAATGGACATATACCGGGAATGTCCTGTAGTTCTGGAATATATAATGCCCACGCGTGCCCACGTGCACACACACACACACACACACACACACCCCACACACGATCAGATTCATCACATTTTAGCCATGCCACGAACCCTCACACATTCCCACAAATTTACTCTCAAAGGGAAGAACTGTCTTCAACTATTCAGCTCTCTTTTTCTCATCAGGACATGGCTTCACACTGGATTAGTTCATGCAAGATAAAGCTGAATGAATCAGCCAGTTCAAAAGTGGAGCCTCACAATCCTCTAAGAAAGAGAACTTTCAGTCAGAAAACATGTAATGAGTACCTACTGCATGCAAGGAAACCTAATAGGCAAATGCAGTGAGGGTGGAGGAAGACACATGAAGATGTGTGCCAGTCAGTCTCTTAAGACTCTTCAGGGAAAGCACCAAAAGCAAAATATTTATTCCAGATTGGCGATTTAGAATCAGCAGATGCGACGGATTATGATTGTTCTTGGCATTCATTGCCACCACATTAATCAAGCCAGATTCTTTCACAATTTACATGGATACATTGTTGCCTTTGAGATAAGAGACAACTATGAATACCGACTCTCCAGGAAAGGCAGTTACCATCAGTCAAGTCCATTACTGAGTCACCAACAGCTAGGAAAATGTTGATTCCCAAACCGCTGGAAGAAGGGGCAGACCAGACAGGGAACCAGTAAGCATTTTTTTTTTTTTTTCAGGGAAAAAAGGAAAGAAGCAACAAATTGGGGTATCAGTGCAGACAAACTTCAAGCAACTCTCCCCAAGATTGTGGCCCTCAAAGATACTGGGCAGAAAAGCCTAAAATATACTGCTTATTTTCTTTTGGTTTAGCTGCAGTTGCTATATTTTAATACAAAGCTATGTATTATCTATGCTATAAATAAAAGAACCAAAAGCCTACTCTGGCCACACAGTTGTTCACTAGCCCTCAGTCTTGACCATTTTGTGATAGGTCCTCATTTGGGTTTAACCCTCTTCCCAGAATGTATGTCTCTCAAATTCTTGAATTGGAATATTTTCTTTTCAGCCTCTCTGAGTTTGGCATTGATAATGCTTCTTCTTTTGTGCTTAGCTCTGTGGTCTGCTTTGATAGTCTCCTTTCTAAGAACCTGTCTGTTTCCTCCCTGTTTCTAAGATTAGGCAGTAAAATAATAAGTTTTTTTCTCTGCTTGGAGCCACCATCACCACCTAATGTATTATGACAGTGTACATAAAAGTGCTTCATAAAGAGTAATGCAATGCACAAATGTTAATTGACAAGATTATAAGTAGCTGTTGTAAGTATCTCAAGTTGACTTCCAATCGCAATTTCTGTTACTAGGTCAAACATAAAATAAAATTGCCCTCCTTGCTTCTGTGATGACTGAAACATTCAGGCACAATGCTATTGTACCCTCACCCACGGTGGGGTGGAAGGGCATGGTGTTGAAGATATAATCTGATGGTCACTTGTGGTAGAATTGGAGGTTCCAGCTGTGTTGGATGAAGGGGAGCCAAGGGCCAGGTTGGCTTGTAGCTGCAAAGCCTGACTTTCCTGCTGGTTGCATCTGCACAGAGAGCTGTGGGGAAGCAAGGAGTCCAGGGGTTGGATGCAGAGCCTGGGGGTGCATGGGACGCAAAGAAGATGAGTCGGAGAAGCCAGTCTGCTGGTTAGCATGTTCCATCTGCTTTTGCAAGGATAGGGCACCACCAGGCTGTAGGAAATCTGTCTCAGTGGGCTGAAAGTGGCTGTGCAGGACACAGGGCTGTGGCTGTGGCTGAGATAGGTAATGCACTGCAGGGAAGGACGAAGGAGCTCTGAGCTGCTGACTAGGACTATAAGCTGGCTGTGTGTGCCTATAGTGAGGTGGGGGCTAAACAGTCCCATAGGCACCACCAGGACTGCCTTGGAATTGTCCATGCTCTGGTGTCTCCGCAAAAGCAGTTGCTGGGCCAACGTAGTGCCGGGTCGTAAGCAATTTGGGTCCAAACATTTGTTTGGCTCTGTCAGCTGCCATGAGGGTGCCTGGGCGATTGTGTCCTCCAGGGCTCCCCTGCATGCTGAGGAGTAATGTACCTGTGTGAACAGTCAGGCTCTGCTGGTATGCAGCTGATGTCAGGGTGGTCAGGTCACTCTGTTCCTTTCGCCTCCGTTTTTCTTCCTCATGTAAAACTTTCTTGAGCTGCAGGAAAAGCTGGTGCTTCTCTTCCTGTAGGGCCAAAAGCTTCTCCTGCAACTTCAGAATTTGTTCCTTGGTCTCCTCTGGTGACATTCTCTCCTCCATCTCCTTTTTCTTCCTTCTCTCCTGTTCTTCCTTCATCTTCTGTTCCGTCATCTTGTCCACCTCTTCTTTCTCCTGTCGCTTATGCTCCTGCTCCATCACAATGTGCTTGGTGCAGTGTTCTGGCCATGGCGTTGGAAAGCTTGGGGTGCTCCAAGACTGCGGGCATGGTGCTGCCGTGGGCGCTCGGGCCTTGGGCGTCTGGCTCTGTCTCTGACTCCAGACCTCAAACAGGGACCGCCTTCTCTGTGCTTTCTCCGTGTCTCCCGCGCGCCCTGGCCTCTGCGTCACATCCCACGGCTGGGCTGAATCCTTCCGGAGTCCCACAGTGCTATTATAACAGCCGGGAATCATTTGAAAACGAGCTTCTCTTCACTTGGCGTGTCAGGTGGTCATTTTAAAAACCGGGCTCTATGTTTTTATATATTGGAATTGGTTCATATTTAAAAGGCACATGCCCCCTGCTTGGAGAGGGACTCAGGCAAGCAGTGGGGAGTGGGACATCAAACTAGGGTCTCGGGGACCTGGTTCCACGGTAAATCCTGATGGAAGCATCGCAAGAATGGCCAGCCAAGAGGGAGGCGTTTTGCAATACAAGGCCAATTTTGACAAGGGACAGGTGGTGATTCTGGCAGCTGATTAACTTAAGAGAGAGCCAACCAAGGACCTGAGCCAGCCAAGGGTGTGCTGGCAGGAGGGCAGGGCTTCCCCAGAGGTTCTGGAAGGGAGGGGATGATAGCAGGCGGATACATCAGTGACGGCAAGGTTCCATGACATCCCTGGGAACTTGAGTCAGAATGCTTAGACACAAATGTCACATCTCCTATATTTATTCACCCAGGTCTCTTCTGCCTCCTCATAGGTCAGCTGTATTCAACAGACACTCCAGACACATGGGAACTCAAGTTAGACTCTACTTACCATGCTTACTACCTAAGAAATAACTGCTTTTCTAAAAAAAAAATTATGAATTCAGAAGCTGTTAGTGGATTTGCAAAAACCTACTTCTTTCCACGTTGGCAGATTTCTGGCTTTGTAGATGCAGAATAGCATGTGGGTAAAACGCCACTTGTGTCAAAAGGTGGAGGTTGGGAAGACTGTGCATGTATGTATGGAGGAATGACAAGAAAGTAATAACATTAGTTTCTTTGGGGGAAGTGAACTGGAAGGTAAGAAACAGTGATCAGTTGGAGACATCATTGTGCATCCTTTTTGCATTTTGAATTTTGAACCGTCTGAATCTATTGTATTTATTTGAATTTATTGTATTTAACAATTCAAAAGTTAAATTTAAATAATCCCCAGCACTGTGATCATCTGTCACCTTGATGGCTGATGAGGTGAGAGCTGTGACTTTCTCACCATCACACTCATCTTGATGGCCATGTTTTTGGGGGATCCAACATTATCATCGGCTGTCATCAAGTGCATAAACCCTTTCTGAGTTTGTGAAAAACAGATGTATTTATTTACTCTTTCTCTTTTTGTTCATGTCTCTCCTGAGGATGTGGTTTACTATTACTTTATATGGAGATTCTGGCAGGGAAAAATTTGTTCTCGGAGTGGTCTGTCTGGCAGGTGTACATTCCCAGTCTTGGGGATATGATTCAGAAGAAGACTCAAGCCCATATGGAGTCTACAAATACCAAGCTGGGGGCCCAAGTCTAACCAAAATTGGAGGGCATGAGGTGTTATACATGTTGTCAAGGCAGAGGTTCAGATACAGGGACCCTACTCCTACTCCATTTTTTTCTGCTGTTCTTCCCATTGAAACTCCTGGGAAAAGCGGTCTAGATTCTCTACTTGGTCACATCCCCTTTAGTCTTCACTCCTGAAATGGTTCTTATCAGGGTCACTGATAACTTCCATGCTAGGTATTCTAATGGCCAAATCTCTCTTTTCATCATATTTGAACTTATAGCCACATTTGACACAAATTGTCATCTTTCCTTCTTGAAGCAATTTTTTTCATGTTACTGCATGCCTCCTACCTTACTGGGTAAAGCTCTCAGTCTGCCTGATGACCCTTTCTTCTCTGTCCAACTTTTAAATGTTCAAATTCTCTGCTCTTGCCTCTCATCTCTATGCTATCTTCAAACGGTCCTATGCTTTATCATCTGCATGCTCCCTGATTTTCCCAACCCTGTCTCCAGATAAGGTTTCTCCTGAGTTCCAGATGCACGTGTCTAACTGCCAGCCCAATAGCTGCACTCGACTGCAAGTGGCCATCTCAAACCTAATATGCTCACAACCAAACTCTCGATTTTCCCTCCCAAACCTGCTCCTGGCCTCCCCTTTACCATTTTATTAAATTTTACCATTTTATTAAATGACACTGAGTTGCTCAGACCAAAAACCTGGGAGATGACCTTTGATTCTTCTTTCCCTCTGCTACCGACAGCCAATCTGTCAGCAAGTTCTGTTACTGCTGTCTCCAGAATAGATCCTGAGTCAGGTCACTTTTCAGCAACTTTACTACTAAAAGCCTAGTGTTAATGCCCCATCTCTCATTTGTTCTATCACAATAGCCTGCTGACTGATTTTCTTGCTTCCTTTCTTGCTCACATACAGTCTGCTTATCAAAAGTAACTGCAGTGAACAGTACACACGATCAATCCAATCTGCTTCAAACCTTCAGACTTCTGTTCCATCTGCCAGAGTTCCTTTCTCTAAATCTTTATATGGCTACGCCTCATCAGCTCAACTACCAGCACTTCTGTGAGGAGTCTCTGAGCACTGCTGCGTAAGCAGCAACCTCCAAGTCACTCTGCATCCAGTTTCCCAGTATAATTTTCTTCATGGAACTCATCATTTTCTAATACTTTACATATTTGTTTGCTTATATGTTTATTGCACATATTCCTCCTACTAAAATGTAAAAGGGAGGTGCTTGGGATGATGCTGTATTAGCTAGGGTAGGCTTGGTCATTCTACAATAAGAAAAACTCTCAATCCTCTGTGGTTTTAAACAACAGAGGTTTATTTTTTGCTCAAACTACATGTATAACATAGGCTGACAGGAGAGATTCTCACCTCACATATATTCAGAGGCTCAGGCTGAAGGAGGCCATACCGTGTCATGACACTGTCAACACAACAGGACTCCTACAATTACTAAGGAGGAAGAAGAGGTACAAAGAATCTCACACCATCTCTCAAATGCTTCCACATGG
The DNA here is from genome assembly GCF_028858775.2 of Pan troglodytes. Taxonomy (NCBI): domain Eukaryota; kingdom Metazoa; phylum Chordata; class Mammalia; order Primates; family Hominidae; genus Pan; species Pan troglodytes. The sequence goes on along the minus strand of NC_072409.2, from coordinate 113,050,293 downwards.
AGGTGACACACATCACTTCTGCTCACAGTAGATGGGTCATGGAAGTCATAAAGCTTTGTCTCATTTCAAGGGGCCTAGGAAATAAAATCCTCATATGTTCCCAGAAAGGGAAGAAAACTGGGAATATTGGCAGGTAGCACGTACACCTACCACAATGCCTAGCTGAGAGTAAGTACTCCATAAATATTTATTATAAATGGAATGGGAAAGAAAGACACCCAGTTCTCAGATATGGGTACAAAGTGGAGACCTGGATTTCATGCAGAATGCAGAAGTTTATGAAAACTGGAGCACCAGGTGAGAGCAGGGCAAGCGGCAAGGCTAAGTCAGTGCAGAGCCACCATGTGCATTGGACGAGGGCTCCTGATACTCCCTAACTAGGAATAGAGTAGGTTTCAGAGGCAGAACAGAAAGAAAAAGAACGCTTGGGAGAATAAGACTTATTTCCCCTGAGAATTCACTGGCAATGAGAGAAGGGACTCGGCTTTACTAAAGAACCCGAGGCCACCAGGCAGGTCTGCTAATATGAAACCGTGATTTACAGAGGGGTATAGCTCCACAAGAGCCAGGAGCCTCTTAGTGGTTTAGGTTCCTGAGAGTCCCTGAAAAACCTTATTCTGAGTGCTTTCCTTTGTCAGAACAGCCATGGCCTCAGATCATAGACTAAGATTTTCCCTTTTGAAACTCTGTCTGTTCATGTGTCTGTGTCTGTACCACAACCTAATAGAACTAAAAGGAAAGGATTACAACTATTCACCACCTAGTGATTACTAGGGACTTTACATTTATTTCATTTCACCCTGAATTAAATCTTTGAGATATGTGTTAGTATCCATATTCCACATCTGAGAAAACTGAGACTTAGAAAGGTTAACAAGGTTTTGATGGTTTTGGTCTTCCCTGTTTTGGTCTTATTGATATAAGAATATCAATAGAGGGCACTCAATAAATGATTACTGGTGAATGGTCACTGATGGTGTTTTATTCTTTTGAGGGTAGGGGCCAAGTCTTCTGTGTGCTCCCAGGGCTTGGACCAGTGAAGAGCACTGAGCACCCAGTGATGTGCTAATGGATACAATGATGTGTCAAACCTGATAAAAAATGTGTGCCTATTTTTTTTCTGAAATTACAGCACTGGTGCTCAGGATTAAGAATATGGCAGTGCTTTGAGGAAAAGGAAAGAGAACAAGGGAGCAGCTTCAAAAGAAGAAGGTGGAGAGGTTGCAATGGCAGTCACAACAGGAGAGTTAAACAGAACACATCTCCTTGCTACTCAAAGTTTGACCCATGACCAGCAGTGTTGGCATCTCCAGGGAGTTTATTAGAAGTACAGAATCTCAAGCCATACTCCAGACTATTGAACCAGACTCTGCATTTTAACAAGATCTCCAGGTGATTCATGTGCACGTTTAAGTTTGAAGAGTAGCACTCTAGAGACCACCTGCATCTCTATCTCCTGCTCTAGCCCAGCACCAACTTCTCTAACTGACTGTTAGGGGCGAAGGAGGCCATGGAGCATTGCACCTGCTCTTCATTTGACCATCCATCACTCAGTGGGCCTGGCAGTGCAATCCTAAGTGCGCAGAATAGCCTTCTACAGGTGTCATCAATTCGATCCCCAAATCTCCCACTCTTTACATACATGCAAATCTGGTGTGCCTGACTCAAAGTTCATGGTCTTAACCCTTCCATTCTTGGAAGAACACGGTTCTGGAGTTTCTGTGTTAACGAATACTTTCTTTTATTCTAATTTCTAGGTATTTCCAAATATCTGGAAAACACCACCAGCCACTTTTGGTGCTTCCAATATATAAGTGCTTCTGTTGTTCCCCCCATAATCACTTATACCCTGATAAGTAATCTATAAGTGAGATTTCCAAAAATTTTCTTCCTTTTTACATTATTATAACAATGACAAAGTAACTTTTCAGTAAGGACAATATACTACAAATATTAAAAGAATGTATTTTTATTTCTCCTTTAAATGACCAAACTTTAGTTCTTCCTTTATATAGGATTTTTGACCCAGGGTAATAGAGGATGAAAGAATGAAGGAATGAATAAATGATTGAGATTATTTCTTTAGCAAGACAGTACGTTTAAAATTAAGCTATGGACAGAAAGTGGATTTTTCTGAATTTTCACATATTCTGGTCTCAGTCAGAAGTTTCTTCTGTAAAGTGGATAAGCTGCCACTCCATATCTGACAGCTAGATCACAAGGCTGTTGCCTTTAGGTAGAGGAATAAGATTATAAAGTAGGGGAAGGAATAAGTAGCCATTCCTTCTGCTCTTAAAGAGTGTGGGTCGCAGAGGGAGAGAGGCCGATTGAAATGGGTGGTCATGCACATGTCCCTCTTTCCCTGTTTTGGAAGCATGGTGGTTTTTAGAAAGGGCATAAGCATGGACCTGGGAAGGGAAACAAATAACCCATTCCATATGATAATAACAATAATAGCTATAGTTAATGAGTCAGGCACTGTGGTAAGTGCTTCATATATCTCTTTGCGATCAAACTTCATAAGAAACCTGTTATAATTACTTTGTTTTAGTAGATAAGAAACTGAAACTTAGAGATGGCAAGTGACTGGCTCAAGTTTATACACTGCATAAATGGCAGAAGAAGAATTTGAATGGACGTATATCTAAGTAAAGAGCCCACGTCTTTAACCACCATGCTACAATGCCATTTTCAGTAATAGTTGAAGTAGAATTGAGTTGCTTTGCGTGCCTAAAAGCTCTACTTCCTTGAATCCCTCCTTCATACTGCCACCAAAGAGTCCATCTATGATATAAACTGGATTTATGTTACTCTTCCCTTTGGCTCACGCCTGTAATCCCAGCACTTTGGGAGGCAGAGGCGGGCAGATCATGAGGTCAGGAGACTGAGGCTGATAGTATCACAATGTGTTCAGTGGACAACTCTGCGGGGCCCTCTTGCCCAACTCCAATCCAGGTATTTAGAGGTTACAATCTCTTTGGGGTTGTCACCTGTCCACTGTGGGTTGGAGCATTAGGCCCATGAAAATAGGAGATTGACCCACTCCACCACAGGTGGGGCTTCATATCTTCTTTTTGAACTAAATCCTGCAATTTATCCTGGCCAACATGGTGAAACCCCATCTCTACTAAAATACAAAAAATTAGCTGGGCATGGTGGTGCATGCCTGTAGTCCCAGCTACTCGGGAGGCTGAGGCAGGGGAATCGCTTGAACCCGGGAAGCTGAGATCGCACCACTGCACTCCAGCCTGGCGACAGAGTGAGATTCCATCTCAAAAAAAAAAAAAAAAGTGCTAAATAGCTCCTCATTACCGGATAAAGTCCAAAGTCAACATAGCGTACACTGAGGGGAGAAACGACTAAATAAAGTCATGGGATGCATACTTGTGCGGTGAGCAGTTACCTCCCTTGTTGTCCAATTTCTTCTACCATTCCATTAAATAAGCTATTCATTCAGTAAGCTTTTGGAATGTTAGCATTTCTTTTTGTGTGTGTGGCTTTTTTTTGAGTTTTAATTTATTTGTTAAATTTCTTATTGATACATAATAGTTGTACATATTTTAGGGGTACATATGATAATTTGATATATTCATGTAATCACATCAGGGTAATTGGGACATCCACCACCTTAAATATTTATCTTTTGTTTAGGCTTGGAACATTTGAATTATTCTCTTTTAGCTATTTTGAAGTGTAAAATAGATTAATGACTATAGTAACCCTACTGATCTATTGAATACCAGCTCTTAAGAAATAATAGTATATCTTTTTTAAAAAATTTTATTATTATTTTTTAAAGTTCCAGGGTACATGTGAAGGATGTGCAGGTTTGTTACATAGGTAAACATGTGCCATGGTGGTCTGCTGTACCTATCAACACATCACCTAGGTATTCACCCCAGCATGCATTAACAATTTTCCCTAGTGCTCTCCCCCTACCCAACCTCCCCCAACAGGCCCCACTGTGTGTTGTTCCCTTCCGTGTGTCCATGTGTTCTCATTGTTCAGCTCCCACTTACAAGTGAGAACATGCAGTGTTTGGTTTTCTGTTCCTGCGTTAGTTTGCTAAGGATAATGGCTTTCAGCTCCATCTGTGTCCCTGCAAAGGACATGATCTCATTCCTTTTTATGGCTATATAGTATTCCATGCAGTATATGTACCATATTTTCCTTATCCAGTCAATGATAGTATTTCTTAAAATGACATTTATCCTCTCCACAAATGAATATTCATTTTTTCTCTTTTTTTTTTTGGAGGGGACACTATTCAACCCACTATGCTACATTAAAAAAATAAGAAAAACCAAACATTAAATTTCATTAATTCTAATGCTTTATTTAACTGAGAATATTCCATTTAAACAAGGCACTATACATGTATGGCCAGGTCATGTGATCAGTATAATTAAACAGGGTCCCAAGCTCAGAAGTGGTTGGGATTTAATGTGCTATGGTCATCATCTTGAAGTCCTTAATAATTATATCTTTGGATTTGTGTTTTGTAAGTAAAGTACAATAGGAAAATGGAGCATAAGCCAGGAATTTAAAGCCTCAGATCATGGTTGTCCTGCTTCGCTGCTGCCTCTCTGGGATGGATTTTCATCCACGTACCAAACCTCAGCCCCCACCTAGCCTATTCTTCCCCACTCCTGCCCCTTGACTACTATAGCCACCAGGTCTCATTGGTTGGGGGTTCTTCCCTTCCTGGGCACAGGCCAGGAAGGGTCATGCCCATAAATGTGTCCTGCTGCATCGCAGGATGGGGCAAGGCAATGCCAGCCTCTGTTGGGAGCTGGTAATATCACAATGTGTTCAGTGGACAACTCTGTGGGGCCCTCTTGCCCAACTCTAATCCAGGTATTTAGAGGTTATAATCTCTTGGGGGTTGTTACCTGTCCACTGTGGGTTGGAGCATTAGGCCCATGAAAATAGGAGATTGACCCACTTCACCCCAGCTGGGGCTTCATATCTTCTTTTTGAACTAAACCCTGCAACTTATGTAGCCTATTCTGTCTATGGCTTTCTAATGTGTCTCTTTGAATATAATGTCTCTTGAATATAGAAGAAATGTCAAGTCATGATAAAATTGTGACATTAATGTTACCTCTAAGGGTGCCAAGTGCAAGGTACTAACAATTTAATAAGTTTGGGCTTTTGCATGACCTATGTTAATATGTGATTTCTTGCTATTTCACATGGCAAGGGAAGTTTTTCAGAATTCATTTGATTGCAAGATCAATGTGAAAATGCATTACTTGCCTGCCTTGAGCATGGCCAACTGTTGACCTCTCCAATTAAGGAGAGTTGAGAATGAAAATTCAATTACAATGAACAAATGTTTCTTGAACATTTTCCATGTGTGAGGCCCTAGGCCAGGCCTTGTGGAGAATATGCAGATCTATGAAATTTTTTTCCTATCTTTGGGATAATTGCAAGCAAGTTGAAGGAGGCACAGACACATGCACGGATGATCACGGTATCACATGCTATCTTAACTTATGAAAGCAGAGGAAATGGAGTTAGGGAAGCTGGACTTTTTGTAGGTAGCCCCTCATAGCAGGCATGGCTGGTTCCTTGCCATACGTTCATTCCCTTTCTATGAGAGTAAAACCCTACTCCTATTTTTTTAGGGCCTCTTCGTTGGAAAAGAGGAGTCCATCTCCAGCTCAGTGACAAATCTTGATAGCTTTATGCTTTTCTTGATAATTCCATGCCTCTTGTTAGCGATTAGTTAAGAGGTGGGCCTGTGACTCAGTTCTGGCCAATGAAATATAAAGTCAAATCTCTGGGTTACTTTTGGAAAGGTTTTCTTGTAGTAGAAAGAGTTTCACAGTTAAAAGCACAGATTATGAAGTGAACCGCCTGGTTTATAATCCTGGGTCCACTGCTTACTAGCTGTGTGTCATTATAAGTCACTTAATGTTTCTGCCTCCACTTTCTCATCTGTTAAATGGGATTAATATGTACCTAATGGAGTTGTTGTGAGTATCACGTTAGTGAATATTTTGTAAATAGACCAAGCCTACAACTCATTGGCATTCTTGAGAGAGAAGGAGAGAGAGTAAGCAACTTGGAAAATATATTTGAGGACACAGTCTTTGAAAATTTCCCTAATCTCACTAGAGAAGGTGACATGAAAATTCGAGAAATACAGAGGTCCCCTACTAGATACTATACAAGATGATCATCCCCAAGGCACACAGTCAGCAGATTCACCAAGGTCAGTGTGAAAGAAAATATCTTAAGGGCAGCTACAGAGAAGGGTCAGGTTACATACAAAGGGAACCCCATCAGGCTAGTGGCAGACCTCTCAGCAGAAACCTTACAAGCTAGAAGAGATTGGGGACCTATTTTCAGCATCTTTAAAGAAAAGAAACTCCAACCAAGAATTTCCTTTCCTAGCACACTAAGCTTCACAAGCAAAGGAAAAGTAAAATCCTTCTCACACAAGCAAATGCTGAAGAAATTCATTATAACTAGACCAGGCTTACAAGAGCCCCATAAGGGGGTGATAAACATGGAAACAAAATGATGACACCTGTTACCACAAAAACACACTTGAGGACATAACCCACAGACACCATAAAAGAACTACACAATCAAGTCTAGAGAGCAACCAGTTAACAATAACAGGATCAAAATCTCACATATCAGTATGAAAGGGGCTAAATGCCCCCACTTAAAAGACAGAGTGGCAAGCTGGATAAAAAGGAAAGACTCAATTGTCTGCTGTCTTCAAGAGACCCATCTCACATGCAGTGAGACTCACCAGCTCAAAGTAAAGGGATGGAGAAAGATCTACCATGCAAATAGAAAACAACAAAAAAAGCAGGAGTCACTATTTTTATTTCAGATAAAACAGAGTTTAAACCAACAACAATAAGGACAGAGAAAAACATCCCATAATGATAAGGGGTACAATTCAACAAGAAGATTTACCTATTCTAAGTATATACATACCCAACATTGGGACACCTAGATTCATAAAACAGGTCCTTCTTGACCTAGGAAAATACTTAGCACACGATAATAGTGGGAGAATATAACACCCCATTGACAACATTAGATTATCAAGGCAGAAAACTAACAAAGAAATTCTGGAATAAAACTCAATGCTTGACCAATTGAACCTAATAGACACCTACCACAGAATATACATTCTTCTCATCCACACTGGAATATATTCTAAGATTGGCAATGTGCTTAGTCATAAAGAACGTCTCAATAAACTCAAAGAAACCAAATCATACCAAGCACAATCTTGGACAACAGTGCAACAAAACAGAAATCAATATCAAGAAAATCTCTCAAAGCTACATAAATACATAGAAAGCAAACAACTTCCTCCTGAATAACTCTGGGTGAACAATGAAATCAAAGAAGAAATGGAAAAATTTGAAATTAATGAACATAGAAACATGACTTACCAAAATCTCTGGGATACAGCTAAAGCAGTGCTAAGAGCAAAGTTTATAGTGCTAAACACCTTCATCAAGAAGTTAGAAAAATCTCAAATTAACAATATAACTTTGTACCTAGAGGAACTAGAAAATAAAGAATAAACCAACCGCAAAGCTAGCAGAAGAAAAGAAATAACTAAAATTATAGAAGAACCAAACCAAAAGATCAATGAAACCAAGAGTTGATTTTTAGAAAGAATAAACAAGATTGATAGACTGTTAGCTAGATTAACAAAGAAAAAGAGAAGATCCAAATACCATCAGAAATGACAGAGATGACATTACAACAAATCCCACAGAAACTCAAAAGATCCTCAGAGATTATTATGAACAACTCTATGCACACAAGTTGAAAAATCTAGAGGAAATGGATAAATTCTTGGAAACACACAACCTCTAAAGATTAAACCAGGAAGACAGTGAAAACTTGAATAGACCAATAACAAGTTCCGAACTTGCATCAGTAATAAAAGACCTAACAACCAAAGAAAAAAAAAAAAAAGCCTTAGATCAGATGGATTCTCAGCCAAATTCTACCAGACAAACAAAGAACTGTTATCAGTCATACTGAAACTATTCCAAAAAATCAAGGAGGAGGGACTTCTTCTTAACTCATTCTATAAAGCCAGCATCAGCCTGATACTAAAATCTGGCAGAGACACAACAAAAAAAGAAAACTGCAGGCCAACATTTCTGGTGAACATAGATGCAAAAATCCTTAACTAAATACTACCAAACTAAATCCAGTAGCACATCAAAAAATTAAAACACCATGATCAAGTAGGCTTATTCCTGAGATGCAGGGTTGTTTCAATACATGCAAATCAATAAATGTCATTCACCTCAAAAACAGAATTAAAAGCAAAAGCCATCTGATTATCTCAATAGATGTAGAAAAAGCTTTTGGTAAAATCCAACATCCCTTCATGATAAAAACCCTCAACAAACTAGGCATTAAATAAAAATACTTCAAAATAATAAGAGCAATCTATGGCAAACCCACAGCTAACATCGTATGAATGGGAAAATGCTGAAACCATTCTGCTTGAGAACTGGAACAAGACAAGGATCCCTACTCTCACCACTCCTATTCAACATAGGGCTGGAAGTCCTAGCCAGAGCAATCAGGCAAAAGAAAGAAATAAAAGGCATCCAAATAGGAGAAGAAGAAGTCAAACTATCTCTCTTCACTGATGATATGATTCTATACCTAGAAAACCCTAAGGACTCTGCCGAAATGCCTCTAGAACTGATAAATGACTTTAGTACAGTTTCAGGATACAAAATCGATGTACAAAAATCAGTAGAATTTCTATACATCAATAACGTTCAAGCTGAGAGTCAAATCAAGAACACGATCCAATTTACAATAGCCATACACCAAGAAGTTGAAAGATCTCTATAAGAAGAACTACAAAATACCGGTGAAAAAAATCAGAGATGACACAAGTAAATGAAAACACATTCCTTGTTCATGGATTAGAATAATCGCTATTGTTTGAATGGCCATATTGCCCAAAGCAATTTACAGATTCAACACTGTTTCTGTCAAATTGTCAATGTCATTTCTCACGGAATTAGAAAAAACTATTATAAAATTCATATGGAACCAAAAAGAGCCTGAATAGCTAAAGCAATCCTAACCAAGAACAAAGCCAGAGGCATTACACCACCCAACTTCAAACTATACTATAAGGCTGCAGTAACCAAAGCAACAGGGTACTGGTACAAAAACAAACACATAGAATAGAACCCAGAAATAAAGCTGCACACCTACAACCATCTGATCTTTGACAAAGTCAACAATAATAAGCAATGAGGAAAGGAATCCCTATTCAATAAACAGTGCTGGGATAACTGAGTAGTCATTGCAGAAGAATGAAACTGGACCCCCTTTCACCATATACAAAAATTAACTCAAGGTGGATTAAAGATTTAAATGTAAGACCAAATTATAAAAATACTAGAAGAAAACTTAGGAAATACCCTTCTCAACATTGGCCTTGCCAAAAATTATTTTGCTAAGTCCCCAAAAGCAATTGCAACAGAAGCAAAAATTGACAATTAGGACCTAATTAAATTGAAGGGCTTCTGCACAGCAAAAGAAATTATCTATAATCAGACAAACTCCAGAATGGGGGAAATATTCACAAGCTATGCATTCGACAAAGGTCTAATATCCAGAATCTATAAGAAAATTGTACAAATAAAAATAAACAAACTCATTAAAAAATGGGCAAAGCACTTGAGCAGACACTTCTCAAAAGATGACATACACGTTTTCAACAAACATGAAAAATGCTCATCACTAATCATCAGAGAAATGCAAATCAAAACCACAATGAGACACCATCTCATACCAGTCAGAATGGCTGTTATTAGAAATTCAAAAAACAACAGCTGCTGGTGAGGCTGTGGAGAAAAGGGAACTGGATAAAGAAAATATGGTACAAATACACCATGGAATACCACCCAGCCATAAAAAATGAAATCACGTCCTTTGTAGCAACATGGATGCAGTTGGAAGTCAGAATCCTACGAGAATTAATGCAGGAACAGAAAACCAGATACCTTATGTCCTCACTTATAAGTGGACACTAAACACTGAGTACACATTAACATAAAGATGGGAACAATCGACACTGTGGATTACTAGAGTGGGGAGGGAGAAAGTGGGCTGTGGGTTGAAAAACTACTTACTGGGGATTATGCTCACTACCTTAGTGACGGGATCTGTACCCCAAACCTCAGCGTCAGGCAATATACTCATGTAACAAATCTGCACATGTATCCCTGAATCTAAAATAAAAGTTGAAATTATAAAATAATAATAAAAGTGCTTTTTCTTTTTTTAAGACAGGGTCTCACTCTGTCACCCAGGCTGGTGCAGTGACACGATCGTGGCTCTCTGCAGCCTCTACCTCCTGGGCTCAAGTGATCCTCCCACCTCAGTCTCCCCAGTAGCTGGGAACACAGGCTTGTGCCACCACACCTGGCTATGTTTTAAATTTTTTGTAAAGATAGGGTCTCTCTCTGAAATCCGGTCCTCAAGAGGTCATCCCATCTCAGCCTCACAAAGTGTTGGGATTATAGGTGTGAGCCACCATGCCTGGCCAAAGTACATTTCTTTGCCAAATGCTTAACAGAGGGTCATATCTTTGCTTTGCATGATGATTCTTTTTATTGAAGCTTTGCATTTTCAGGTCCAGACAACAATTAAATGAACTAATTATGGTAAAAAAAAAAAAGAGTTATATTTATAAAGCATTTAGCATAGTGCCTGGCACATAAGAAGTGTTAAATGTCATCAGCATAATTTTAAGAGGAAAATTATGATAACAAAAATGATAGTCAGTTTTGCTGACGACTATCAACAAAAGTGATAGTCTCTTTTAATGACTCTGAGTGTTAGGGTATCTGGATGTGACCTCTGGAACTTCCATGGTCACCTTATGCCTATATTGGGGGCTGGATGCAGAGCAAAAAAAGGAAAGAACCTCAGTCCTTGATGAAATCACAGAGCCACTGATTCATCAACCCTAGAGCCCACTGTACCTCTGGACTTCTTGCAATACAATATGATAAATTTCTTTGTTTAAAGTATTTTCAGTCGGGGTCTTGTGTTCTTGGCAAAGGCACAATTTAACTTCCATAGCAATTTGCTGGTGTGTGTCCTGGAGTTCCTCAGCCCATGTGCTTTCCACGTCCTCCTATGCATGTCCCACCTGCATACCCCAAGATGTGAGCTGCCTCCGAGCAGTTCGCAGTTCCTCACATCAGTCATCATCAGCTCCTGCTATAATTCTTCATAGATTTGGCCTTATTTTAATTATGACTGGTTCACGAAAGACTGAGATTTCCAAGGTGTCCTTAAGTCCAAAGCTACTCTTGATATTCACAAATGTATTAGTCAGGATTCTTTAGAGAAACAGAACCAACAGTATGTGTATGTGTGTGTGTGTATATATATATATGTGTGTGTGTGTGTATGTGTGTGTGTATATATATGTGTGTGTGTGTATATATGTGTGTGTGTGTGTGTGTTGGATCTGCGTCCAATTCATTTTATATGTATATGTATATAAAGATATATATATGTATATACATATATAAAGAGATTACGAGAAACTGGCACACACAATCATGGAGGCTGAGAAGTCCCTTAATCTACTGTCAGCAAGCTGGAGGCCCAGGAAAGCCCAGCGGTGTGATTCAACTTCAATTCCCAAGGCTTGAGAACCAGGGGAACCGATGGGGTAAATCCCAGGCTAAGAGCAGGAGAAGACCATGTCCCAGTTCAAGCAGGAAGGCAGGCAGGCAGGGAGAAGTTCCTTCTTCCTCTACCTTTTTGTTCTTTCAAGCTCTCAACAGATTGGATTATTCCCACCCACACTGGGGAGGGCAATTTACTTTATTAAATTCAACTGATTCAAATGCTAATCTCATCTGGAAATACACTTGTAGACACATCCAGAAATAAAGTATACTCTGACACCCCTAGTGCTGTCAAGTTGACACATAAAATTAACCATCTCAACGAAGGACATGCTTTGAGGTCCTTTCTAATTTACAAATACTAAAGTTACTTAATTTCCCCCACAAAATGCAATAAACGAACACTTTAATAAGCTCCTTTCATTCTTTAATAATTCCATAGATACAAGTTGGAAAAATTAGTAAAGTTACAAAATTCCTTAACTGGAATAAACACAACCCTACATTACTTCATTTTTATAGTAACATTTACTTAAGCACTTACTTAAATTTTCAAAACTAAGGTGAAGATGATGAATAGCAATTTTTAATATGAGGGGAGTTGTTGCTTGCATGGAGGTGCATCCTCTGAGTGATTGATTAAAAAGTCAGTTATTTCCCCACCTTGTAGCATATATCTGTACCAAATTTTTGCTTCAGCAAAATTAGAAATTCATAAACCTCACAGATCTTCAGGACTGTTCAAAGATAGGAAATAATAGCAATCTGTGGATCTTTAAAAGTCATAAGTTTAATCTCTTATACAGACTATTATATATTGATAATGGCTTCCTAGAACATGGGGCTGAGAAGGATGGCAAGGCCTCATCAAGGTTAAACAGGAAAGAGTGCTAGGATAGATTATGCATGTCTGCCCTCAGTGTGGGTGGAGCAGAAGCCATCATGTATTTTTGCAACCTAGGGTTTATATTTTCTGCCTACCATGCTTGAAAGGCAATTAGAACATTGTCATGTCTGATTCTATAATTCTAGTTACTCTTAGGATCAATTTATTTATTTAATCAATGTACATTTATTGAGTACTTTCAATGTATGAGACATACTGTTAGGCAACTTGGGTAATAAAAAAATGAATTGGACACAGATCCAACCAGTAAAGAACTTAAGTCTGATAGAAGAGAAAGATAGGTGCATGATAAAATGCTGCAAGATAGGACTAGATAAGGGGAGGGACTGCAGGATATGCCAAAGGTGGGAAAGGTACCTTTAGTGAGTGTGGAAGGAATCAGCAAGGCATACTGGGGAAGGTGTATTAGAAGTGAGCCTTGTAGTGATGTAAGATTGTTCATGTGGATAGAAGGGGAAGACTATTTCAGACTGAGTGGCCAGAATGAGCAAAAGCACAAGAGTGGAAAGCTGAAAGCTCTGGGTGACTGCCTGACTGATGAGAATATGTAGCTACTATTTATTCGAGTTCTCCCTACAGAGTGAGCAGGTTGCCTGGTGGGCTACATTAGACTGGTGTGCTGATGTGACATCCATTTTTATAAGAGTTGTTTGGGCCAGGGAAAAACCTGCTCTTTAGAAAGATCATCTCTCATGACCATTTGACATGTGACATATAACAAATGTCTTAAAGGAGAGCCCTCACTGTGGTCTCACACTGTACATTTTTACTGTAAACCTAAGAGAATTGACAAAGACTCCATCTTTATTCTCTTAACTACATACAGACTCATCACCTATTGCCAGCGAGGAACATTCCTGACATCATATTATTCAATAACATGAATAAGGTAAAAAATTCTTAACACATTGCTGAGCTAGAAACTAGCTGATTTGTTGAAAATATTTGCAAAAATAGATTGAAATTGCAAATAGAGGATCACTCCTAACATGCTGTTATCTCAGTCATATATATGGCATACATATAAACACGAGGTAGGGTTTTGTTAAATTTCTTTTTTTTTATTATTATACGTTAAGTTTTAGGGTACATGTGCACAATGTGCAGGTTACATATGTATGTATACATGTGCCATGTTGGTGTGCTGCACCCATTAACTCGTCATTTAGCCTTAGGTATATCTCCTAATGCTATCCCTCCCCCCTTCCCCCACCCCACAACAGTCCCCAGAGTGTGATGTTCTCCTTCCTGTGTCCATGTGTTCTCATTGTTCAGTTCCCACCTATCAGTGAGAACATGCGGTGTTTGATTTTTTGTCCTTGTGATAGTTTGCTGAGAATGATGGTTTCCAGTTTCATCCATGTCCCTACAAAGGACATGAACTCTTGATTTTTTATGGCTGCATAGTATTCCATGGTGTATATGTGCCATATTTTCTTAATCCAGTCTATCATTGTTGGACATTTGGGTTGGTTCCAAGTCTTTGCTATTGTAAATAGTGCCACAATAAGCATACGTGTGCATGTGTCTTTATAGCAGCATGATTTATAGTCATTTCGGTATATACCCAGTAATGGGATGGGTGGGTCAAATGGTATTTCTAGTTCTAGATCCCTGAGGAATCGCCACACTGACTTCCACAATGGTTGAACTAGTTTACAGGCCCACCAACAGTGTAAAAGTGTTCCTATATCTCCAGATCCTCTCCAGCACCTGTTTCCTGACTTTTTAATGATTGCCATTCTAACTGGTGTGAGATGGTATCTCATTGTGGTTTTGATTTGCATTTCTCTGATGGCCAGTGATGATGAGCATTTTTTCATGTGTTTTTTGGCTCCATAAATGTCTTCTTTTGAGAAGTATCTGTTCATATCCTTTGCCCACTTTTTGATGGGGTTGTTTTTTTTTCTTGTAAATTTGTTTGAGTTCATTGTAGATTCTGGATATTAGTCCTTTGTCAGTTGAGTAGGTTGCGAAAATTTTCTCCCATTTTGTAGGTTGCCTGTTCACTCTGATGGTAGTTTCTTTTGCTGTGCAGAAGCTCTTCAGTGTAATTAGATCCCATTTGTCAATTTTGTCTTTTGTTGCCATTGCTTTTGGTGTTTTAGACATGAAGTCCTTGCCCATGCCTATGTCCTGAATGGTATTGCCTAGGTTTTCTTCTAGGGTTTTTATGGTTTTAGGTCTAACATGTAAGTCTTTAATCCATCTTGAATTAATTTTTGTATAAGGTGTAAGGAAGGGATCCAGTTTCAGCTTTCTACATATGGCCAGCCAGTTTTCCTAGCACCATCTATTAAATAGGGAATCCTTCGCCTATTGCTTGTTTTTGTCAGGTTTGTCAAAGATCAGATGGTTGTAGATATGTGGCATTATTTCTAAGGGCTCTGTTCTGTTCCATTGATCTATATCTCTGTTTTGGTACCAGTACCATGCTGTTTTGATTACTGTAGCCTTGTAGCATAGTTTGAAGTCAGGTAGCGTGATGTCTCCAGCTTTGTTCTTTTGGCTTAGGATTGACTTGGCAATGCGGGCTCTTTTTTGGTTCCATATGAACTTTAAAGTAGTTTTTTCCAATTCTGTGAAGAAAGTCATTGGTAGCTTGATGGGGATGGTGTTGAATCTATAAATTACCTTGGGCAGTATGGCCATTTTCACGATATTGATTCTTCCTACCCATGAGCATGGAATGTTCTTCCATTTGTTTGTATCCTCTTTTATTTCATTGAGCAGTGGTTTGTAGTTCTCCTTGAAGAGGTCTTTCACATCCCTTGTAAGTTGGATTCCTAGGTATTTTATTCTCTTTGAAGCAATTGTGAATGGGAGTTCACTCATGATTTGGCTCTCTGTTTGTCTGTTATTGGTGTATAAGAATGCTTGTGATTTTTGTACATTGATTTTGTATGCTGAGACTTTGCTGAAGTTGCTTATCAGCTTAAGGAGATTTTGGGCTGAGACGATGGGGTTTTCTAGATATACAATCATGCCATCTGCAAACAGGGACAATCTGACTTCCTCTTTTCCTAATTGAATACCCTTTATTTCCTTCTCCTGCCTAATTGCCCTGGCCAGAAATTCCAACACTATGTTGAATAGGAGTGGTGAGAGAGGGCATCCCTGTGCCAGTTTTCAAAAGGAATGTTTCCAGTTTTTGCCCATTCAGCATGATATTGGATGTGGGTTTGTCATACATAGCTCTTATTGTTTTGAGATATGTCCCATCAATACCTAATTTATTGAGAGTTTTTAGCATGAAGTGTTGTTGAATTTTGTCAAAGGCATTTTCTGCATCTATTGAGATAATCATGTGGTTTTTATCTTTGGTTCTGTTTATATGCTGGATTACATTTATTGATTTGCATATGTTGAACCAGCCTTTCATCCCAGGCATGAAGCCCACTTGATCATGGTGGATAAGCTTTTTGATGTGCTGCTGGATTCGGTTTGCCAGTATTTTATTGAGGATTTTTGCATCAATGTTCATCAAGGATATTGGTCTAAAATTCTCTTTTTTGCTTGTGTCTCTGCCTGGCTTTGGTATCAGGATGATGCTGGCCTCATCAAATGAATTAGGGAGGATTCCCTCTTTTTCTATTGATTGTAATAGTTTCAGAAGGAATGGTACCAGCTCCTCCTTGTACCTCTGGTAGAATTCGGCTGTGAATCCATCTGGTCCTGGAATTTTTTTGGTTGGTAAGCTATTGATTATTGCCACAATTTCAGAGCCTGTTATTGGTCTATTCAGAGATTCAACTTCTTCCAGGTTTAGTCTTGGGAGGGTGTATGTGTCGAGGAATTTATCCATTTCTTCTAGATTTTCTAGTTTATTTGCGTAGAGGTGTTTGTAGTATTCTCCGATGGTAGTTTGTATTTCTGTGGGATCGGTGGCGATATCCCCTTTATCATTTTTTATTGCATCTATTTGATTCTTCTCTCTTTTCTTCTTTATTAGTCTTGCTAGTGGTCTATCAATTTTGTTGATCTTTTCAAAAAACCAGCTCCTGGATTCATTAATTTTTTGAAGGGTTTTTTGTGTCTCCATTTCCTTCAGTTCTGCTCTGATTTTAGTTATTTCTTGCCTTCTGCTAGCTTTTGAATGTATTTGCTCTTGCTTTTCTAGTTCTTTTAATTGTGAAGTTAGGGTGTCAATTTTGGATCTTTCCTGCTTTCTCTTGTGGGCATTTAGTGCTATAAATTTCCCTCTACACACTGCTTTGAATGTGTCCCAGAGATTCTGGTATGTTGTGTCTTTGTTCTCGCTGGTTTCAAAGAACATCTTTATTTTTGCCTTCATTTCGTTATGTATCCAGTAGTCATTCAGGAGCAGGTTGTTCAGTTTCCATGTAGTTGAGTGGTTTTGAGTGAGTTTCTTAGTCCTGAGCTCTAGTTGGATTGCACTGTGGTCTGAGAGACAGTTTGTTATAATTTCTGTCCTTTTACATTTGCTGAGGAGTGCTGTACTTCCAACTATGTGGCCAGTTTTGGAATAGGTGTGGTGTGGTGCTGAAAAAAATGTATATTCTGTTGATTTGGGGTGGAGATGTAGATCCTCATCTGTAGATGTCTATTAGGTCTGCTTGCTGCAGAGCTGCGTTCAATTCCTGGGTATCCTTGTTAACTTTCTGTCTTGTTGATCTGTCTAATGTTGACAGTGGGGTGTTAAAGTCTCCCATTATTACTGTGTGGGAGTCTAAGTCTCTTTGTAGGTCACTAAGGACTTGCTTTATGAATCTGGGTGCTCCTGTATTGGGTGCATATATATTTAGGATAGTTAGCTCTTCTTCTTTAATTGATCCCTTTACAATTATGTAATGGCCTTCTTTGTCTCTTTTGATCTTTGTTGGTTTAAAGTCTGTTTTATCAGAGACTAGGATTGCAACCCCTGCCTTTTTCTGTTTTCCATTTGCTTGGTAGATCCTCCATCCCTTTATTTTGAGCCTATGTGTGTCTCTGCATGTGAGATGGGTTTCCTGAATACAGCACACTGATGGGTCTTGACTCTTTATCCAATTTGCCAGTCTGTGTCCTTTAATTGGAGCATTTAGCCCATTTACATTTAAAGTTAATATTGTCATGTGTGTATTTGGTCCTGTCATTATGATGTTAGCTGGTTATTTTGCTAGTTAGTTGACGCAGTTTTCTTCCTAGCCTTGATGGTCCTTATATTTTGGCATGTTTTTGCAGTGGCTGGTACTGGTTGTTCCTTTCCATGTTTAGTGCTTCCTTCAGGAGCTCTTTTAGGGCAGGCCTGGTGGTGAGAAAATCTCTCAGCATTTGCTTGTCTGTAAAGTATTTTATTTCTCCTTCACTTATGAAGCTTAGTTTGGCTGGATATGAAATTCTGGGTTGACAAATGGGATGTAATTAAACTAAAGCGCTTCTGCACAGCAAAGAAACTACCATCAGAGTGAACAGGCAACCTGCAAAATGGGAGAAAATTTTCGCAACCTACTCATCTGACAAAGGACTAATATCCAGAAACTACAATGAACTCAAACAAATTTACAAGAAAAAAACAAACAACCCCATCAAAAAGTGGGCAAAGTACATGAACAGACACTTCTCAAAAGAAGACATTTATGCAGCCAAAAAACACATGAAAAAATGCTCATCATCACTGGCCATCAGAGAAATGCAAATCAAAACCACAATGAGATACCATCTCACACCAGTTAGAATGGCAATCATTAAAAAGTCAGGAAACAACAGGGGCTGGAGAGGATCTGGAGAAATAGGAACACTTTTACACTGTTGGTGGGACTGTAAACTAGTTCAACCATTGTGGAAGTCAGTGTGGCGATTCCTCAGGGATCTAGAACTAGAATTACCATTGACCCAGCCATCCCATTACTGGGTATATACCCAAAGGACTATAAATCATGCTGCTATAAAGACACATTCACACGTATGTTTATTGGGGCACTATTCACAATAGCAAAGACTTGGAACCAACCCAAATGTCCAACAATGATAGACTGGATTAAGAAAATATGGCATATATACACCATGGAATACTATGCAGCCATAAAAAATGATGAGTTCATGTCCTTTGTAGGGACAGGGATGAAATTGGAAATCATCATTCTCAGTAAACTACCACAAGGACAAAAAACCAAACACTGCATATTCTCACTAATAGGTGGGAATTGAACAATGAGAACACATGGACACAGGAAGGGGAACATCACATTCTGGGGACTGTTGTGGGGTTGGGGGAGGGGGTAGGGATAGCATTAGGAGATATACCTAATGCTAAATGACGAGTTAATGGGTGCAGCACACCAGCATGGCACATGTATACATATGTAACTAACCTGCACATTGTGCACATGAACCCTAAAACTTAAAGTAAAATAATAATAACATTAAGAAAAAAAGAAATTCTGGGTTGAAAATTCTTTTCTTTAAGAATGTTGAATATTGGCCCCCACTCTCTTCTGGCTAGTAGAGTTTCTGCCGAGAAATCCGCTGTTAGTCTGATGGGCTTCCCTTTGTGGGTAACCTGACCTTTCTCTCTAGTTGCCCTTAACATTTTTTCCTTCATTTCAACTTTGGTGAATCTGACAATTATGTGTCTTGGAGTTGCTATTCTTGAGGAGTATCTTTGTGGCGTTCTCTGTATTTCCTGAATTTGAATGTTGGCCTGCCTTGCTAGATTGGGGAAGTTCTCCTGGATAATATCCTGCAGAGTGTTTTCCAACTTGGTTCCATTCTCCCCGTCACTTTCAGGTACACCAATCAGACGTAGATTTGGTGTTTTCACATAGTCCCATATTTCTTGGAGGCTTTGTTCGTGTCTTTTTATTCTTTTTTCTCTAAACTTCCCTTCTCGCTTCATTTCATTCATTTCATCTTCCATCACTGATACCCTTTTTTCCAGTTGATCGCATCAGCTCCTGAGGCTTCTGCATTCTTCACGTAGTTCTCGAGCCTTGGCTTTCAGTTCCATCAGCTCCTTTCAGGACTTCTCTGCGTTGGTTATTCTAGTTATCCATTCGTCTAATTTTTTTTCAAAGTTTTTATCTTCTTTGCCATTGCTTTGAATTTCCTCCTGTAGCTCGGAGTAGTTTGATCGTCTGAAGCCTTCTTCTCTCAGCTCGTCAAAGTCATTCTCCATCCAGCTTTGTTCTGTTGCTGGTGAGGAACTGCATTCCTTTGGAGGAGGAGAGGCGCTCTGCTTTTTAGAGTTTCCAGTTTTTCTGTTCTGTTTTCTCCCCATCTCTGTGGCTTTATCTACTTTTGGTCTTTGATGATGGTGACGTACAGAAGGGTTTTTGGTGTGGACGTCCTTTCTGTTTGTTAGTTTTCCTTCTAACAGACAGGACCCTCAGCTGCAGGTCTGTTGCAGTTTGCTAGAGGTCCACTCCAGACGCTGTTTGCCTGGTATCAGCAGCGGTGGCTGCAGAACAGCGGTGGCTGTAGAACAGCAGTGGCTGTAGAACAGCGGATCTTGGTGAACTGCAAATGCTGCTGCCTGATTGTTCCTCTGGAAGTTTTGTCTCAGAGGAGTACCCAGCCATGTGAGGTGTCAGTCTGCCCCTACTGTGGGGTGCCTCCCAGTTAGACTGCTCAGGGGTCAAGGACCTGCTAGAGGAGGCAGTCTGCCCGTTCTCAGATCTCCAGCTGTGTGCTGGGAGAACCACTACTCTCTTCAAAGCTGTCAGACAGGGACATTTAAGTCTGCAGAGGTTACTGCTGTCTTTTTGTTTGTCTGTGCCCTGCCCCCAGAAGTGGAGCCTACAGAGGCAGGCAGGCCTCCTTGAGCTGTGGTGGGCTCCACCCAGTTTGAGCTTCCTGGCTGCTTTGTTTGCCTAATCAAGCCTGGGCAAAGGCAGGCGCCCCTCCCTCAGCCTCGCTGCCGCCTTGCAGTTTGATCTCAGACTGCTGTGCTAGCAATCAGCGAGACTCCGTGGGCGTGGGACCCTCCAAGCCAGGTGCGGGACATAATCTCCTGGTGTGCCATTTTTTAAGCCCATTGGAAAAACACAGTATTAGGGTGGGAGTGACCCGATTTTCCAGGTGCCGTCTGTCACCCCTTTCTTTGACTAGGAAAGGGAACTCCCTGACCCCTTGCGCTTCCCGAGTGAGGCAATGCTTCACCCTGCTTTGGCTCGTGCACGGTGTGCTGCACCCACTGTCCTGCACCCACTGTCTGGCACTCCTTAGTGACATGAACCCGGTACCTCAGATGGAAATGCAGAAATCACCCATCTTCTGCGTCTTTCATGCTGGGAGCTGTAGACGGGAGCTGTTCCTATTCAGCCATCTTGGCTCCACCCAAATTTCTTTTTTTTAACTGTATAATTATTTTATTTTTAATGTCCAGAATGTGTAATATAAGGGCCAGATCTTCCTCCTGGACTCAATTTTATAAATCCTTGATTGGTTGGTGAGGTCATTAGGGATACTTTTTCTTGTCTAATTTGGTTTCTGGGAAAGTTTTTTTCAAGTCCTCAATGGTCATCTGATCAAATGGAATTAAGTTCTTCATCTTCTCCTTCTGTTTCTCATATTCTACAGTCCCAGCCTTTGAGAGAGACACCCACTCAGCACAAGATTTCACATCTTCTTTTTCTTCAGAATCCAGCTGGGCAGTATATTTATCCTCTGGCACAGAAACTTCAGGGCATTAAACTTCTTCTCAAAGTCATCCACCAAGCCTGCCTTGGCTACATGGGCCTTGTAGTAAGCCTAGTCGATAGCCGGTGGATTCTCAGGTAAAGTAGCCAACCTGGAGGTGAGGGTCTCATTCCAGGATTTCAGGGAATTAGCAATGGCCTTTTAGTTCTGGGGTATGATCTCCGCAAAAGCTACACAGTCAGTGGTTTTTAGAGCAAGTTTTCACCCAACCATCTTGGGATCCTTCACCAATCCTGGCTGCCCACGGTCCACAGCCTAAATTTCTTTAAAAATACTTCTAAAATTAAAGTAATGCTGTTTGTTTTGCTATAATAGTAATAAAGAGAAACCCAAAATTAAAAGAAATTTAATCTTCAGGCCCATGCAGAAAATTATAAAGAGCTAGTTTAAGAATCACCAATAGACTTTTCAATAAAGTTAGTATGCAAATTGTAGAGTTAGAAAAAAAATTAAATAAACCGAAACACCCTTGTAAAGTTTAGAATGCATAGATCGTGAAGTATGAACTTGGATGCTGATAAACTTCACAGGCCTTCATTTTACTTATTGCTTGACTTGTTACTGTCTTCTAAGCAAACCTAAAACAGAGAAAGTGATTCTATGACACTGAAGTGGTTAAGTTCCAGCCAGATCCAAAGCTATAAGCAAGCAAGTTTTGTTTTCATGTCCTCTCCTCCTCCTCCTTTCCCCTTTCCCCTTTCCCCTTTCCTATTCTCACTCCCGTGCCTTTCCCTGGAGTTTTTAGGGGCAGCCTTAAATCTATATTTACCCACTATATTCAGTATGTTTGATTATGCACAGCCTGAATTCAGATCCAAGACGATGATCCAGATTTTTGTTCATCAAAAGAACTTTTTTTCTTTTCTGTAAATTTATAGCAGAGCCTAAGCACTGACTTATTTTTCGGCTACTCAATAGGCTCATCGTGCCTGGGGCCCTTGCTCTTACTTCTGTCTTCTGGAAGGCTCTTCTTGTGCATCTGCCCATGCTGGCTCCTTTTTCGACATTTAGGCCTCTACTCAGGTGCCACCTCTTGGGACAGATCTCCTCCACCAATCCTCCAATCCTTCAGTCCTGGCCTTGACACTTCCTAGTTTATCATTCCTTTTTCACTTTCCTATAATTCCTTTATGTAATCATCTTTAAATAGGTTTTTATGTAATTAGAAAAATTTACATACAGTAAAATTCACTCTTTTTAATGTATAGTTCTTTCAGTTTTGACAAAGTATATAGCTATGTGTTGCCACCACTACAATCACAGTTTGGAAAAGTTCCATTGCTCACCCCTAAAATTTTCCCATACCTCTTTAGAGCCAACCCTTCTCAGAACCCCAGCTCTGTTCTGTTTTTGTTTGCTTTTGAAACAGGCTCTTGCTCTGTCACTCAGGCTGCAGTGCAGTGGCACAATCTTAGCTCATTGCAACCTCCACCTCCCAGGCTCAAGTGATCCTCCAGCCTCAGCACCCTGAGTAGTTGGGACTACAGTTGCACACCACCATGCCCAGCTAATTTTTATATTTTTTGTAGAGATGGGTTTTTGCCATGTAGCTCTGATCTATTTTCTTATCCATAATGTTGCTTTTTCCACAGTGGCATATAAATAGAATCTAATAGTATGTAGCCTTTTGAATCTGGCTTCTTTCACTGAATATAATGTAGTGTTATTGTTACACATATCAGTACTCCATTCCTTATTGTTATTATTATTCCATTGTATGAATGAACTATAGTTTGTTTGTTTATTCTCTATTTAAGAGACATTTTAGTTGTTTCCAGGTTTGGTGATTACAAATAAAGCTGCGATAAACATTCAAATATAGTTTTCACTGTTAATGCAAGTTTTCATTTCGCTAAGGTAAATATCAAGGAGTGAGATTGCCAGGTCACATGGTAAGTGAATGCTTAACTATATCAGAAGCTGTGAAACGGTTTTCCCAAGTGATAGTGCCATTTTGTATTCCCACCAGCAATAAATGAGAATTCCAGTAGTTCTACATATTTGTCAGCACTTAGCATTGTTAGATTCTTACATTTTAGTCACCTAATAGTTGTGTAGTGGTATCTCATCATGGTTTTAATTTAAATTTCCCTGACTAATGATGCCAAACATCTTTTCATGTGCTTATTTGCTATTATATGGAACTCTTTTTTTTTTTTGGTAAAGTAGTTGTTCAAATCTTTTGCCTTTATCATTATTTTTTAAATTGAGTTTTCTTATTACTGGGCTTTTAGACAGAATTATATCACAAGTTCTTTTAATATTCTAGATTGTTTTTTTCAGGTTTGTGATTTCCAAATAGTTTCACCCAGCGTGTGACTTGTCTTTTCATTTTCTTAGTGTGTCTTTCCAAGCTTATGAGTTCTTAAAGTATTATTTATCATTTTTCTCTTTTGAGTTTTTGAGATCATATGTAAGAAATCTTTGTCTAACTCGAGGCCACAAAGATTTTCTTTGATTTTTTTTCCTAGAAATTTTATGCTTTCAGGTTTTATATTTTAATCTATGATTTCTTTTAATTTTTGTAGATACTATGAGATATGGATTAAAGTTTATTTTTTAAAATCGCATACTGATATCCATTGATTCCAGCATTTTTGAAAGACTAACTCTTCTCCATTGAATTATCTGCAACTGCCAAAAACCGATTGACCACGTATGTTAGGGTCTGTTTTTGATCTAATCCTTCCTATTGACCGACACATCTACCCTTTCATGAGTACTGCACAGCCTCAATTACTGTAGTTTTATAGTAAGTAATGCAATCAGGTAGCTATTACTCTTCATCCTTTTCAGAAAACTTACCATCATCTGAAATTATCCTATGTGCTTAGCTTCTTTTTTTTTTTAATTCCTTTTTGAGATAGGGACTTGCTTTGCCATCCAGGCTGCAGTGCAGTGGTATGATCAGGGCTCACTGCAGCCTCAATCTCCCAGGCTCAAGTGATTTTCCTACCTCAGCCTCCTGAGTAGCTGGGACTACAAGTATGCACCACTATGCCTGGCAGGGTTTTTTTTGTTTGTTTTTTGTTTTGGTAGAGATGGGGTTGGGATGTTGCCCAGGCTGGTCTCAAACTCCTGAAATCAAGTGATTCTCCCACCTTGGCATCCCAAAATGCTGGGATTACAGGCATCAGCCACCTTGCCCAGCCTACTTTTTAAAAAAACTTCTGTTGGGAGACATCAAACCATGAGACTCTCTAGAACCATGGGACCAGGGAGTTTGTACCTATCTCATTCTCTGTTCTACTCCAGCACCAAGAACAGTACCTGACACACCATAATTGTTTAATAAATTGGTTGAAAGAAAGAAGGGAAGTTAAGAAATACTTAAGTTGAGGAAATTAAGGGAACTTAATATTTTGGAAAAGGAAGGATCAAATTGTTTTGTGAGAGCTATTAATATAATAATAGAGGTTTGCTGTGGTGCTAGCCTGGAAGATTAAATGCTCTTTTGGCCATGATATTTTGATCATAAGCTTACTTCTTTTAGGACCCATGAGGAGCTCTTTGGGGCCACACTCATTCGCTCATTCACCAAACATTTATCCAGCACCTTTGTGTAACACTGTGTCACACAGGGCAGTAGACAAGGCCTTGTGCTCAAAGTCTTAGGGGTCCCAGACAAGTTAAACAATAACTGAGACCAACCTCATCCAGATGCCATAAAAGTGATGTTTGTGCAGGGGTCTTTGAGTGATGTGGGAGAGGCATCTAACTCAGCCTTGGGAAAAGCTTTGCCGGAGAGGCCATCCTTGACGAAGTTTTCAAGTTTCAATAGGAAACTATGAGCCCCAGCTTCCCTTCAAGTGGGTCACTCTGTAACAATGTACCACAGGTTTCTTCTTGTGTTCTAAAGCACCTCCAGCTGTTTCTGGATTTGGGTCACTGGGGGTGGTTGTTTTACAGATTAACTCTGCAACTCTGCTCTAGGTCTCCCACTAAATGCTCCCTTAACACCCTTTCCCTCTCCTTCATATCACTTATTGCAATTATGATAATTAATTATGCATCAAGCTATTTAATGCCTACTTCCCTCCCACTACGATATGAGTTTCCTGGAGGCAGGGATTGAATCTGTCCCATTCTGCTGCATTTCTGCTGCCTGACATAGTGAGTGACCCAGCCACTGAATGATGAAGCACTAGTCTCAAAGCTCTTGTAAAATCTGCCAGGTTACCTGAGAGCTTGTCCTCTCTGATGAAGTGTTTTTGTCCTCTTGCTCAGCTTTAGGAACAACTGTTAGCTTTTCTTTTATTTTCAAATCACTTTAAAATAATTAATTTTCAAAATAAAGTTTTCCACCCCACCAAGGAAAAATAGAAACTTTCACATTATATGCAATGGTGGATGTTTGTGCCTTTAGTAATAAATTCACTGATCTTGAAATGTTTCTAGTATATCAATGATGCCCAGATGGTATGCTCTTGCATATCAGTAGTGTTTATAGTGTCTTAAAAATGGTAGAACAAAAAACAAATGGAGAAAAAGTTATTTTGGTGCTAAATTACCAACAATTCCTCTGGGTAACACAATTTATTTTAGTTCCTCCCAACACACACACGTGCTTCCTCTCAGATGCTGTAATAGCAAATTGACATTGAACTGGGGGTGGGAGTGGTCTGGAGAAGGGCATTACCATTGTTGAACACTTAATGGAGCACCTACTGTATGCTAAGCACTTTTCTAATATTCTGTCATTTAGTCCCCATCTCCACTGAGGATGCTGAAGTCTAGACATCAGGAAAGGGATGGTGAAGAAATATAGTCAAGATCTGGAATTCTCAGGGAATTAAGCACCCTCCTCTGCTTCTGTCTGTTAGCTGCTGAGTAAGAGGCAAAGGAAAAGGAAAGTCATGTGCCCTTCACTCAACAGCCAGTCTGTTTTGACTGAGCTGTGGCCATCCTGAATTATCCTCAGACCTTACAATCTCTCAGTATGACCTTATGGTCACTGTTTGTGCCTTCACACAAGGCAGGTGTTGGCCCTGGCCAGGATCTCTCTGGGTGGTTTTTTGGTAAAAGCCTTGTTTTTGTAAGAGAAAGCAGAGGTGGAACTCAAGAGTTAGTAGTTTACATGTATTTAAAAGGTGAGTTTTCTAAAACCTTCTAAGTAGTCATATTCTTTTTCAAATCCCAAATGATTCTGTTTGGAATAAACTACAACTCATCATCTATTTACCACATTGAGAGAGTTGGAAAGCAGACAACAGGAAGAAAAGGGAGGAAGAAAGAAAATTAGCATTTATTGAGCATTAATTCTGTGAACTGTTAGGTACTTCAGCATGTTATGTAAACTCTTGCAATCCTAGTGAGGTATATGCTTTTTATCTCATTATACAGATAAAAACACTGAGGCCTACATAGGTTAAATGATTTGCCTCAAATTGGCCTGCATGTTAGTGAGTAGTCAGCTTGTTCTCTCTGAGGCCCAAACCTGTGCTTTGCTTTACATGGCATGATTGTGTTAAGGACGGATGAAAGCAAGGTCACCTCCCTTCCCTCAGAATTGAAGACATTATCTGTATCTCTAATGGGCAATGAGTTTCAAAGATGTACACCATATGTGACAACTGGTATGCAATATATTACATTGTAGCTTTGCCCTTTTTTTTTTTTCTCTCCTGCTTCAAGGTCAAAATCTCTCATTTTCTTATCTCTGCTAAAGAATTATTGGTTTGGTTTCCTGAGTTTCCTCTTTGCTTCAAGTTTTTCAATACTACAGAGATATGATGCTTTGACTAATAGCCTTTGGGAGACATTATAATATGAGGAAAAAGCCTCTTTTTAATAAGGAAATCAAGAGTAGCAGTGTCCAGTGGTTTTATTCGTGTGCCTGATTTCATGTGTGGATTTTTAATTGGCTCATATTTGAACAGGTGTCTAAAGATGGGGAGTTTTTTTCTGGAAACGTTTGTTGTATTCATCTCATTGTGGCGAGTTCCTTGTATCAGATGAAATCTGCATAGCTCTTAAAGAGAGGAATGTCCTGACTTATGTGAGCTACACATCCGATGAGTCTCAAAAAAAGTAACTTAAATGAATTCATGTTTTAGGAGTATTGAAATAACTGCTACAAAAGTGAATGAAAGCCAGATTATCTTTGAATCCCACATTTTACAGATGAGAAAACCAAATGCCAGGGAAAGAAACTGGCTTTACCTGAGGTTACACAGCTCATTATAGCTCAGCTGGAGGACTGAGCTCACTTGGAACTGGAGGACATGATAGCTCACTTTGTAGAACTCTCTAGTGCCTTTGTTTCAGTATCAGATTGTTATGTACTGAATTCTATTTAAGGGATCATAAAACATTCAACTCCATACAGGCACCAAGTCTTCTCAGAGAGGAAGAGAACTAGTAGATACTTTCTTTTCCTCTTAGGAAATATAGAGTTATTCTGCACCTCTTTACCTGGTCATGGAGTGACTGAGATTTTATAAACATAGGTGTAAAATGCATGAGAAGATTTCTTACCTAAAGAAAGGATTCTTTAAGTCGAGGATGTTCTCAGATCTGAAGCCTGTTTGGTTCACCAACGCCACGGTCTGAATGTCATAGCTCTGTCTGCATTACAGAGTAAAACACGTCTCACAAGACTGGTCAGCTACTCATGAACATATAAGGCATCTTTCATATACACCTACTTCATAAGGCCTTTGAGTGTAGGTGTTTGGCATCTTGTATATGCACATGTGCATTTATTTGGAAGCCATTAATATTTGTAGAGGCAATTCAAAGTCTTGTTTATTCATTAGAAGAGTTTGATAGCTATAATTTCTTGATCTAAAAATTACAAAGGTAATGGTACTTCTGGTTGATCAAAGCACATTTTTGTGAGGGGGTGGAGTAGGGAAGCTTTATCAACATCAATGACAGAAAATGGCTTTAAGTAACAGAGAAGCTTTATATGTCATCACTGAAGTTCCAAAACAATCTCAATCATGGAAGGATTGGGTGAGCTAAAATTTCAAACTGATGTAAAACAGGTAACAGCAAACAGATGTGATTGATTTTAAGAGGCCTCAGATGAAGGCTCATGCAATTACAGTAAGAGGAATTGGCTGTTAAGAATAAATAACATTCTTGGTGACTAATCTGAAGGAGTTATGTTTGTAGGATTTTATTAGTCATTCTTAATTATATATTTCTGCTGATTATAAAAATGTTACATATTCACTGTAGAAAAATTGAAAAACAGAGAAAAATATAAGGAAAATAAAATAATCCATAATAGACTCTTTCAGCTATTTTATTTTCCTATTTTTCTCTCTGTATACTTATAGATGTAAATGTTTAACAAAATGATGCTTAAGTATTGCTTTATATATTCTTTCTTTTATTTGACATAAGCAAGTGTTTATCCTATATAATTCTTGAAAATGTATTTTTCAATTATATGAATTACATAATTACATGCAATTATGTAATTATATGAATATATAGCTCTATTTAATAACTTCCCATTGTTGAATATTTATATTTTTATAATATATTATTACTTATAATAACAAACACTGAATTTTTTACAGAAATGTGGTAAAGGACATTCTTGCAATACATCTTTATGTCCTACCTACAATTATTTACTGGAATAAATTAGAGGTAGACTCACCAGGCTAAAGCATACCAATGTATTTAAAATTCCCAAAACTAATTGCTAAAATATCTTCCAGAAAGTGTACCAAATTACTTCCTCACCTACAAAGCATGTAAGTGCTATTTTTTTTTTAAGAGACAGCTCTCACTCTTGCTTAGGCTGGAGTGCAGTGGCATGATCACAGCTCACTGCAGTCTGAAACTCCTGGGCTCACGTGGTCTTCCCGCCTAACCTGCCCAACAGATAGGACTATAGGCACTTGCCACCATGTCTGGTCAATTTTTATTATGTTTTGTAGAGACAGGTCTACTCATGTTGCCCAGGCTGGTTTTGAACTCCTGGCCTCAAGCAATCCTCTTGCCTAAGTTCCTCAAAACATCGGGACTACAGGTGTGAGACATCATGACCGATGTGAAACTGCTAATTTTATTATGCCTTTCCAAATCCTTAATATTTAAATGTTTGGAGTTAAAATATTATGGATTTCTAATTTCCTTGATTATTAAGCTTCTTTTTTAAATTTCAGAAATTAATGAGTGATATAAAGTCCTCTATCCCCACTTCCACACTGTCATTGCCAATAGAAGCCTGAGTAGCCTTAAATATAATGTCATATCCCGTAAAAGCAATAACTCAAGTTCTGGATTTGATTGGGCCAGGCAAACTAGAAAGAAAACATAGCTACAGCATGTTTAAAAAGCAAGACTATATCCTTTGATCCTTTTTTAACTCAGCTAATTGGCTCAGAACATTGTTTCAAAATTTTTCTTCCATGATAACTACATCCAAGACTTCACCACATTTGTGATACCTGAAGGTAGATTCAAGGGGAACTAGATATTGTGACAATGAGCTCCTTAGGAGAGGTTTAAACCTTGCTGGAATCATAGAAAGACTGAGATATCAGCCTGGTAAATAAGTCAGGGAAAGACACATCTACAATTTTTGCCAAATGAAAGACATCTTAATGATGTCTGAAGTAATTAACACAGAACTCCAAGTAGGAATTGAGTACTCTGACGTATGAGTGGATGTGTGTATTTACAGACGCACGTATGAACCAGGTTAGTCACAAGAACTGCATGGTTCTTGTTGTGGTTGGGATGAACAATCAATAGATTCTTGTTATGGGGTCTTCAGCAAGGCTCTTTTTCAGAACAGGATGTATCACAATGTAGCTACTTCACACTCACTTTTTACAACCCACTCCTCTTTGCCGACTGTCAAAATCCTATCTTCTCCAATGGAAAGAAAAAGAGGGAGCAATCTGCGGTCAGTCTGGGCAGTGAAAAGCTGAGGTTTGTGGTTAAAGCCCTTCAGTGTGTGGCAGGGGAGAAAGAGCGGTGCAGTGAAAGAATAGTCAGGTACACTGATTTGATAGTGATTCACCTGACCAAGGAGAATGTGTCCCCATTTAAAATTTCAGGAAAATAATATACTGTAGTGGCAGTGTCATGCTAATGCCAAGATACCCAGAAGGTCAACTCCAAACTCAACAATTAGAGTGCAATGTTTATGGAATGTTTCTAAAGCAACCAATAAAGAATAGTCTAAGACTGTGTCTACAGAACTTTTAATAACTATTAGTTTTTTTGAACTAGTTATTTGGCAATGTACATTTTTTAAAACCCTAGTTCTTTGCCACACTTAGTTATTTTAAACTGTATAGAGACAGAGCAGGTGGGTTAAGTGGGAACATATCTTAGTTCAAGGATTGAATACGAAACCATCACTTTGTATACCAGCATTTCTTTTGCAATATCCAAGAATAAATTGGAAACTTGGGAACAACATATGCAGAACATGTCTTCCCAGAGAGTATGGTAATTCATGATAATTTCCTCTTACAGAAAACAGAAGATGAAATAGTGGGATAGGCTTAGTTCTGACCATCAAAGAATAATGGGATGGAGAAATAAGTGGCAGGAAGCTTGGGAAAAAATTACGCAAGTCACCGAGGATTCACTGATACATAAAGAAATGAAAGTCTCTGCAGGCATGGACTGTAGACCAGTGTTCTTCAGAGGGGTTGAGTTTTCTCCCAGAGAGAATGTGGGATGACACATTGGAGTGTGGAAGAAAATGCTAAACTGTTATTTTAAAATGTTTTATTAGTTATGGTGGATTGAATTGTGTCCTTCCAAAACATATGCTCAATGCCTAACTACCAGTAGCTATGAATGTTACCTTGTTTGGAAACAGGGTTTTGCACCTGTAACCAAGTTCACATGAGGCCACACTGAATTTGAGTAGATTCCAAATTCTATGACTGTCCTCATAAGAAGAGGAGAGGACACAGAGATGCATGCAGGGAAGACAGCCATGTGAAGACAGAAGCAGAGACTGGAGCCATGCAGCTCCAAGGAATCCCAGGGACTGCAAGGCACCGTAAGAAGCTGAAAAGCAAAGGGCAGCTTCTTCCTTTCAGCTTTCAGAGGAAATGTGGCCCTGCTGACACTTTACAGCATTTCTGTCAAAAATTCAGTGTTCATTATTATAAGTAATAATACATTATAAAAATATGAATATTCAACAATGGGAAATTATTAAATAGTGCTATATATTCATATAATGCCATTGAAAACTACATTTTCAAGAATTATGATATAGGATAGACACTTGCTTATGTCAAATAAAAGAAGGAATATATGAAGCAATACTTAAGCATCATTTTGTTAAACATTCACATCTGTAAGTACACAGAGGAAAAAATAGAATATAACAGCTGAAATAATATATTATCATTATGGTTAGATTCAATAAGACTCTAATCACATTTAAAATAATATGGTGCAACATTAGTGAGTAAATACCAGCCATGTGATGGGCACACGGGTCAGAGCTAGAAGAACATGAGTAACATTGTAGAGCAAAAAAAGTCACCTAAAGCTGCACTAGCACATTCTATTACTTCACTGTGCTGAGTAATGCACAACAGTTTCTTCCATAATTACTTCTGATGCAGATGAACACATATATAACTATGGAGAGGTTTTATTTTATGTGATGTCCAAGGTAAAGCAGTTTAACAGTGACCATTAGAAATAGCAATGATTGCAATGATGTTTCCTATGCTTTAATTCTTTGATCAGCATTTCTTCTAGGTTTATAAACTACAAAGCTCATCGAACTCTCTCCAAACCAAATCCCTTGGCAAATCTGGGTATAGCAGGCCTTCACAGGGATCCAAAAATTTTAAATAATGTTTCAAAATATTTTGGTACAAGTGGCTGAGCTAGATCCAACAATCAGCCTATATTTATTTTTCAATGCATCCTTTTGATTTCTATTTTTGTATGTCTTACAAAATATATAATATATGAGTTTCTATATATGCATATGTTCACATAGATCTGTCTATGCATGTGTGTATATATATATGTGGATAGGTATATATAGCATGTCTGTATATATCTCTGTGTGTGTGTGTGTGTGTGTGTGTGTGTGTATGTGTGTAGCTAGAGAGAAACTACTTAGTTCTGGACTTTCTATTATTATTACTGTAGTACATGCACATAATTAAAAGATAAATATTGGTATACTTGGGGAAGACATACATAAAGTGTTTTTATTCATAGGTGCAGATGATCAAAAACTTTAAAGACCACTTCTATGAACTTTCAGGATATAAATTTCATAAAGTTAATGAAAACACTCGGTTCTATTTTATTGCCAGGGCAATAAATTGAATGACAGCTCCAGAATGATGGGAGACTGTCAAAAAATAAAATGTTAACAGTACAATCAAAAATGGGCCTGATGGGGAAGAAAAGGGCAGTTATTGTCACACCTGTGAGGTTGCATAGGGAGCTCTTCTAGGAGTTCAGAGTTTAAAAGAATATTTGACACTAAGGGAGGGGGAGATTCTATCCAAAGAAGTACAAGGGGACAGCACCTTACTGAAAAAGAATGAAAACACTGACATTCACGAAGTGCAGAGGCTTTTAGAAAATACCAAGGAAAACAAGGATTTCAAACCCAAAATATCTGAAGAGATACATTAAGAATAAGGATGAGAATAAGGGAAGAGGAATTGGAATTAAGATACTGTGGGCTTACTGTGTGTTAATCACAAATACTATCTTCTCACTTTTAATATTTGTAAAAGTCTGGTGAGACGATGATTACAAATATTACTTTATAGGTGATGGATGAGGTGAGGAAACTGGGATGCTAGATTCATTAACTTGCCCAAGATCACTCCAGCACCAACCAGTATATAGAAGAGACTGAACAGAACCAGGACATAGCAGACTCCAAACCCTGGTCTCTTTACTACATAAGGGTGCTAACCTAATAAGATTAAAAACTTCCTCCCTTCCTTTCTTCCTTTGCAAAACATTACATGGCCATATTTTAGCTGCTTCATTCAATTGTGCTAGACTAAGTTCTTAATGAGAGGCGGATATCAGCTCATGACACCTTCACTCAGTAATTCCACAATATTTCTGGGCCTCTGAAATACATAAGGTAAAGAGGGATACACCATAGAGTAAGACTCACTCTCTCTTCTCAGGCAGCTCACATATAGCAAATTACAGCAATAAATGGGTGCTCTAACAGAGGTACTACAGGGCTGTAGGAGCTGTGGGCTGGTGTGTGAAGTAGATGGTTTTCCTCCTTCTTACCTATTAGGGAAAATGAAGGAAAGAAGGGTAGAAAAAATATTACCCATAAGGATGAAACACAAGGTGTGTCAGAAAAAAAGTAACAGAAGAATAAGATGATTTAAATTCACTCACAAAATTATATACTAAGAAACTGTAAAAATATAAATATCGGAAAGAAAAAGAATGTTATCCTGGTTTGCAAAAAGCAGAAAAGGCAAAGTCCAAAATTCCAGGCAGATGATGGCTATTGCTCCTTTGCACTTTTCTTTTTTTTCTTTTTCTTTTTTTTTCTTTTTTCTTTTTTTTTTTTTTAGAACTGGTCATTAAACAGATGGTTTATAAGGATTTAGAAAGAAAGTAGTAACTTTCAGGATGAAGATGGCATAAGTCAGCATTTTCCACTTTTCCTTCTGGAAGCTATCCAAAAACAAGGAGAATCGAAATATTCTGCAGATGGCAAACCTCATTTTCTGTAACACTAGGAGAATGAGATAATCTGCAGCCTTTGACATATGTGTAAGGGTTGTAAAAGCAGTCAAGACTGGTTATTAGTCATGTGGGAAAAGGTACAAAAGAAGTGCAAAGAGGGACAAAAGAGCCCAGGGGTAGCACATCTTACCACCTGAAGATGAGAAGCATTTCTCTGAAATGCAAAAGGTGTATTCCTTGTTAGTAACATCTTGTGCAGGAATTGTGGTGAGCAGAACTTTGGGCAGAAATGCTCCTGGAACTGAAGCATGGTGGAACTACCTAAACAATACAAGAGGGGCCATTCTTGCAGGAAGCAGTGTGATTCTGTGGCAACCTAGAAGGAGAAAAAGTTTGAGTTGAGAAAAACCGATAGCATGAAAACTGTCACATCTTCTTCTGCCACAGAAACTTCCTCCTGTAAATAGCTGCCCAGGAAAGTCCTATAATTTGATGAGTGACAAGAACATCAAAACAAGTGAGAGAGAGGTGATCAGGAACAAAAGTAGAAAAAAAGTAGTAAAATTTACAAACACATGAAAAACATGTATCAGTAAAATGATGCCGTGGCACATGTAAAAAAGGTGAGCAAATATTTTGTCACAATTTTTAAAACACAATGAAGCTTTCACCTCTATGGAGGAAGCAATAACTTCCATGAAGGAAGATCATGATGCAGACGGAAGAGAACAAGAAGGATCTTGATATGCAGATATGGAAATGTCTTTGAGATGTATTGTTGAGTGAAAAAGGACATAGAAAACAGATACAGAATGTTACTATTTAGGTATAAAAGCAGTGAGGGGGAAATAAATAAGAAAGTAGATTCTTGCCTTTACGGTGTTTTGTAATTTTATGTCTAAAATGAAACTCTGAGAGGATATGCAAGAAATAATAACCGAGGCTACATGTTGGGGGAAGGGGAGGGGCACAAATGAGGTTAAGGAGATAGAAAGTCATGGTAATTAGAGACCTAGCTCAGTTTCACTATAATAAAAGCTATGTCCAATTAGTTTCATTTCCTTTTTATTGGCAGAGTTATTGGACTGGGCTATGAGAGTAAAGTCAGAAATAAAGCTTATTTAGATATCATATTCCAAAAAGGTCATATCATATTTCATTCTGGCCTAGATGGAGAAATGTGGGCTGGGAATGAACACAGGGAGTGGATTTTGAGCTACTTCCATGACCAAAGCCAAAAGCTGTGAAGAAACCTGGATAGCAAACTTTGAAGGAAGATTCCATCCTTGGCCTTTTTCTACTTAATATTTTTTAAATAAAAATTTGCCTATTAAATCTACAAAAGATAAAATGGTAGGAATCACTAATATGCTAAAAAAAAATTAAAAGAAATAATCCACTGGCTCTGGTAAAGATCCAAAAACAGTAGATAATTGAATGAGTGGAATAAATACAAAAACCTGTACCGAAGTTGAAAAAGACGTGCTGCATACTAGGAAAAGGGAGAAATGTGATTTAAAAGTCAATCATGCAAAAATACACTTCTTGTGTTTAACTGACTATACACTCAAGTAAAATGGATCCCAAACTTAAAAATATATTATTATGATTCAAAACAGAAATAGTTACTATTGCTCTGATCCCAACATTTATCAGAACACATATGCTGTTGTCCTGTAATTAGTTCTGAAGAAACGTTTTAAAAGGGGACATTGATAACCAGGGTATTTCAGAGGGGAGAACTTAGAATTTCAAACTATTTCAAAATCACTCTTATAGGAGGAAGGAGTTGAGGATGCTAGCTTAAAGACAGGAAGGCTAGAAGGACATTTGGTAAAACTCTCCAAATATTTGAACAATTGCCATTTAGAGGTTAGAGCCAACCTACCTTGTTCGAGCTCAGAAACACAACTAAGATCAATAAGTAGAATTTATAGAAAGTAAGATATAGAATCAACAGCAAGGATAATTTTTTAATAACTGGAGATGTTGAAAATGGGAGACATTAATAGCCAAGGACCATATGAAGAGCGACTTAACCTTACCAAAAATTAAATACAAACCAAACAACAAGATGCTACCATAAAAAAATATTTTTGGGTCTATCAGACTGACACAAATCATAGAGATGGATAACATGAAGTTTAGGAAAAGATGTAGAGAAATGAACATGTTTATTTATTGCTGGCGCAAGGGGAAATTGGTGCAACCATTGAGAAAAGTAGTATCTACCAGAGCGTAACATGCACATACTCTGTGATTCAGCATTTCCATTTCTAGGCATCTCATTTGAAAACACTCATGTCACCGTGCACACTGTGTGTTCCAAGACGTTTACTGCAGAATTTTTTGCAATGCTAAAATAATTGAAAGCAACCTGAATCAGTCAATCAGAGATTTTTTTAAAAAAACATTATAGTACATTCATGCTCTGGACTATTATGCGTGTATTAAAAAGAACAAAAAAGATCTATCTGTGCAGATTCAGGACTTATTACTAAGTAAAAATTAAGTTGCGGACTTCTAGTATAATTTGTACAAACAAGCCCCACCATGATGTTATTTGTTGGCACATCACGGAAAAATCACCTGAAAGTACACAAATCAAACTGTCACATCAGGGGTGCGGGGTGAGGTGTGGGAGTGGAAAAGGACTCTATACACTTTTGTAGTTTTGAATTATATGTGAGTATGTTAGGTTTTTGTAATTAAAGAAATAAAGACTTTAAAAATGAAAGGGTCAATCTGTGAGGTGGTGAGCTCTTTGTCACAGGAGTCTTCAAGCACAGGCCTTTTTCTGCTTAATAGTTTTGAAATAAAAATTTGACTATTACATCTGCAAAAGATAAAATAGAAGGAAGAGTGTGAGGTAGTGAGGAAAGAAAGCTGAATAAGATGACCTCTGAGTACCCTTGATACCCTGAAGGTCGTGGAACTACTTCTCTACTCTTCTGTCCTCTAATTCACACAGCGGAGTTCCAACAAGGTGAAATAGGACACTGAAAAAATGAGAGATAAATCGAGGTAAATCTTGCAGATAACTCATGAAATCCAATACCACAGAGTCCTTCCTGATACTATATACTGCGTCTGGAATGCTTTTCTCCCCTGTATACAGATCAATTTTATTGTACTAAATTTGGGGGTATGTGGCCAGACCGATGTAAGTCAGTCCAGGAAGCTGACACAAGGTTTAAACACCTGATCATTCAAGCCTTGGCAAGTGCTCCTGTGAGCTGCTGGATTTCCTTCCTTCCTCCATGGTCAGCTGGAGAACACTGCCCTTAAGTTATCTGAAGCTCCTCTTTGTTACCACACACAGTGCTCAGGCAGGCCTCTGGAAAGCCTGCTGTCCATTTGTAGGTGCTGGAGTCTCAGGGGCCTGCCAGCTTCCTCCTGCTCCCAGACCTCAATGCCCAGGAAACAGAGGTGAAAGCACATCTGTACTTTCCTGCTTACCATTTATTGGCTACAAACAGCACTTTCCCTGACAGTGTCTTCCCTTCCTTGGCAAAGAGAGCAGTCTGCAGGAGGCACTGCACCTGGTACCAATGAGTCAGAGGCTCAGCTGGGGCTGTTGACAGCCAAACAGTTACCCATAGGGCAAGAAAAGAGATAAAAGCCAATCACATGCTAGACCCACATTAATGGGTTGGATTGGAAACTAAGGTTGATAGTGGTTTTTGTTCTTTTGACTCATAGAGCCCTTTGATGAGAAGGATAGCTCAATTTATGGAGCAGGTTGGGCGTGGTGGCTCACGGCTGTATAATCCCAGCACTTTGAGAAGCCAAGGTGGGCGAATCACAAGGTCAGGAGATCGAGACCAGCCTGGCCAATATGGTGAAACACCATCTCTACTAAAAATACAAAAATTAGATGGGCATGGTGGCAGGCCCCTGTAGTCCCCGCTACTTGGGAGGCTGAAGCAGGAGAATAGCTTGAACCCAGGAGGCAGAAGTTGCAGTGACTAAGATTACACCACTGCACTCCAGCCTGGGCGACAGAGCAAGACTCCATCTCAAAAAAATAAAATAAAATTATGGAGCAAGTACCACATGTTGAGTACTGAATTAAGAGTTTATGTATATAATTTTAGTAAATCTATACAATCGTCCTATGAAGTATGCCCAGAGAGGTTAAACAATTTGCCCGACATCACACAGGACAACTGGAGAGCCATGCTTCAAACTCATAGACTTGGCCACCATGGCAACCTGTATTTCTGAATCAAAGCTCATTAGAGACCCAATAAGTAACAAGGTTAAATCAGAAGCTGATTTGCTTGACTAGTGTAGCAAAGGGAGATGTCTACAGTCTGGTCTCTTACTGACTCCTGCCAACCTGTTCAGGGGTCTTGAAGGGGCTTCTGGAAGCAAGAAAAACTACTAGAGCAGATGACCTCCACCATGCTTCCAGCCCAGACATCCTGTGTGTGTCTGCCTGAGTGTTAAATTGAGTCTCCTCAGTTCATATGAAAAAGTGAGAAAGTCTTGCTGTGCTTCTACACCAAGGTCACCTGTTCAGTGGTTGTGCAGTGGTTGCTGGCTGGAGGGGAGCAAGGGGCACATTAAGCATGGGGGAAATTCCTAGAGGGTTAATTTTGACTAGAAGATTTGGAGAAAAATTTTATGTAATTTAGCTGCCTAAGAATATAAATGACTTTTATATCAAAATATACTGAGATATAATATAGAATAAAATGCAAATCTTCCTTCCCCTTCTTCTTTTTTTTTTTTGAAACAGGGTAGAAACCCTGTTTCGAAGCCTGTTTTTCTGTTGCCCAGGGGCTCAAGTGATCCTCCCACCTCAGCCTCCCGAGTAGCTGGGACTACACGCATTCACCACCACACCCAGCTAATTTTTAAAATATTTTTTGTGAGATAGGGTCTTGCTACGTTGCCCAAGCTGGCCCACAAATTTTCTGTATTTTTTTTTTTTAAAAAGATAAAGCATTTAACTTCAAAGACACTTCCCCCTTGAGGTAGGCCACTTCAAGCTTGTCTCTCTCACCCTTGCAGGACCAAATTCATTTACATGGGTTATTACAGAGAGGAGCAAATGTATGTATTCTTTGAACAAATATGTTCATATGGAGTCAAGATGATTTGTGCCTCATTTTATTTTTCTCAGATTGTCAGCTCTGACAAGGTTTCCAGGGGTCCCCTCTCTTGAGTCTTCCCCCAGACCCCCAAGCTGTATGACAGCCCCATGGGCATTTCTTTCTAAGCAGGTACAATGATAAGCCTGGGCATTCTCACAAGGAATGGAGGAGAGTACACAGTAAACATTTTCCTCCACTTCAGCATGTGACCCAGACCAGATCTCTTTGCTAGTTGGAACGTACTAGAAAGCCTGGGAAGAGAGTAGGGCAGTCCGGAAGAGAACAGAGATTTGGTGGCCATGGAGTGGTGCAGCCCACACGAGGAACACCACACAGTGACAGCCAACGTGTAGGTAGTCTTTCCCCTCTTTTCCCCGCAACTTTCAAACCTGTGCAGTAGGAAGGTGCACAGATAGCGAATTTTCCTAATGTTGCAACTAGCATTAGTAATACACACCTGCCTGATCATCAAAGGACTGCAGAGTATAAACCAAAATCAGGAAAACTATAATTCAAGGTATCATCCAGATACAAGAGATAGTATAACCAGGTGTGTCAGAAACAAAAGCAAAGGCTTGGGGTACCATCCCATCGATTCTATTAAAGACCAAGAAGTTTCAAAAAGCACAAACCCTCTCTCACTCCTCCAAAGCTCAATTCATTTGGCTTAAGAGGCTTTGCGTAGTTTAGTTAGAGTTGATATGACACACAGAAAAGCATCTCATTTTTACTTTTTCCTAAAATCTAAAATTAACATTAACATCTGTGTTTATTTCCTTGAAAATTGGAGAAACAAGAATTAGTGTCATTAAAATCAATTATTAAACACTTTAAAATTGTGATTACAAATAGTAGATAGCATGGGGTAGAGCAGACTGAGAAAATGTTGGTGGGGGGTATACATACAGAGATCCAACAAATGCCACATCAAACCAGAACGCCAGGCCATGGATGAGCCCAGACTGCCATCTGAAACACAAAGGGAATTTCTACTCTGTAAGGAAATAAAAAAGATGAAAGACTCGAAACTACTGTTGTTGTTGACAGATGTACTAGATACATTTGTGAGGTCAGTAGGAATATTTTCTTTCTCTCTTGGGCACTTTTGCCTTGGCAGCCAAGTTCTCTCAGTGTGTGATTAATGCTTGGGTGATGCTGCACATTTGAGAAGCTTACTTCTTGACAAAATCTTTCAAGAACCACGCTACTCTGCTGCGATGACCTGGAACTGCATAGGGTGAATGTAACATCTGGAGCTGGGTTTGACTAGAGAAGAGGAGGATGACTCAGGACACAGAGGGCAGCCATCCTTCAATAAGCCAAAGCATGGGCAGGGACAGTTCCCCTACACAGCTGTTCAAAGGGAAAGGTTGTTCAGGCCTCTAAAAATGGACTGGAGCACATCGAGCTCAGAAGGCCATCCTCATAGTTAATTTCTTTTTGTGGGAGGCAATTTAACTTCCAGTAGGCTATAACAAGAGTCATGCAGAAGCGGCTATGGTTTATGCCAAATGCAGAATAAGCAGGAATAGAAAGAATATTGGGAAATACACAATGCAATCTAGATGCTGGACCTATTTTAGCTGTGGAACCTTGGAAGGCACTTAAATTCCCTGAAACTTGGTATCTGCATTTGTTGAAGGGTGATAAAATCTCTCTCCTACTTTCCTCATAAGGTTCTTCTGTATGTTAAATGGAAAAACATGTATATAAGAGTTCTTTGCAAACCTGTGTATAGAGTTCTTTGCAAACTTTAGAGTGATTCATAATTAAGAGGTGATATTATTGGTTCATTGCTGGGGCTGTATCATTCCAAGGAGTTGGATTTTCTGAAGTGCTTTAGAAGTTTTCAAAGAAGGTTGTATGTTATCTGTATTCATGGTGTCCCCAAAGACTTAACTTCCTTCACTCTGCTGAAAATAAAATATTTCTAGAGTTTTCCATTGTACTTGGCACAGTGAATTTATTGGTCTTGACTGTTATTATTTCTTTTCATGTTTTGCATCTCCCTAGATAAACTATGAGCTCCTGAAAAATAGAGACTTTAAAAATTACTTTCCACACATGTGCTAGCACCACCACAGTACCTGGCACATAGTAGGATCTCAATAAACATTTGCTGAATTGATGCACAAATGAATGAATGACATCGGTGGAAAACCCACATAGACATAATTTTCAAAATATTCCTTAGGATTCAGGAGGTAGTTCAGAGCAATAAATAAAGCTAATCAAAGTTGATTTTGTCTGGATCTCTGATAGTTATTAAAGTCGTTTGCAAATGCCATTTCTCTTTCTCTGAGCATATGGAAGGATTGCAGTTTTCCATCCACTTGAGCTCAGGTACTGCCACATGATTTGCTTCAACTGATCAAATGTGAACGAAGTGACTTGTGCCGTTTCCAGGCAGAAGCTTTCATTGTCCTTGCATACTTTGACATACTCATTCTTTCTCCTCAGTGACCAGCATCATTTCAGATAGAAGCTGCTGCACTGGCCCAATTACTAGTGTGGGTAATGCATGGTAGAGATAAAGCTGGTGCATGATGGATACATTGTGTAGAAAACAAGACACCTAAGTTATTAGAAGCCGCTGAGGTTTCTTTTTGTTTCTGCAGCATGTTCTAGCCTATCCTAACATCCAGGATACCCTTTGTGCATCATGATATCAAGATGGATGATTTTTTCATTAGCCAGATGCACCTTCTAAATTCTCACCCTTGCTTCCTCGGTAGCTCCAGGCAGACAACCATCTGGCTAAGTCTTAACTTTCTTGTCCAGAAAACAAATATGATTATTAATCTTCTAAGGGAGAAAAAGACAAAATATGAGTGAAAAATCACCCCAAATGGATTCATACCACTATCTAAATAAATGGAGCCAACTCAAGGTAGGAATCCTCATTTCAGAGTCTTCTAAAGTGGAGGGGAAGAGGACACAGATGAACATTTATTGAGTGCCCTCTTTAGAAATCACCTGGTGCCTCTAAAACACAGCACAGTACCTAGTAAGTAGAAAGTACTTAACAAGTTGTAGCTCTTTGCTTGTCCTTAATACATTCACTGGCCTAAGTGCATTCACATATATGCTGTCACTTTAGAGGCACAAAGCAGAGTGGCTAAAAGCACAGACTTTGGAGCCTTCTGAAAGGTTTAAATCCTAGTTCTAATATACTTTTTAATTCTGTGACTTGATGCAACATATCATTCCACTTTGCCTCGTATGTGTCATCTATAAAATGGGGATAATATCCTAGGAAGGAGACATCATTATCTTTATTTAGCAATAAATGAAGCTAATATTGACACATCATTCCCATATGTGACCAATATCTAAAATCTCTCCCCTGTGTGAGTAGCAAAAGTCTGCAATGAAGTTTTGTGGGTGGGAGATGTAGAGGGAAGATTTTAAACATCAAGAGCAACACTGATTTGCACACACCTGTGTAGATCTTCCTCTTCTGCATCCATAAAGTTTACTGTGTATTTGACTGTTCGAGCCATCAAAATCCTAACATCAAATGTGTCCTTAGGGGGAAAAATCAAAGATGTTACCTTTCTGCCAAGATAAACTGAGCTCAAGGAAATTCGAAGTTTAGCTTTTCTCCTGTAATTTTAAGTCATCAGGAGTTGGGATTTAGAAAGCATGAGCTTAATGAGAATACTGTTAACAATAAAAACGTTTATGAGTACCTACTATGTTAAGCACTGAGTGCTTTTCATGCTTTACTAAGTGCTAAGGGCTTTACTAGGATATATCATTTACTCTATAAAAAATCTCTGGAGCAGGCATTTGGGGTGTGTGTGTGTGTGTGTTTTCTGACTATCCAGAATTTATTTAGCAGTGCGGATTTATCTCTTCTCCACATTCTGTCCAAAAAGTTCCATGTGAACTTAGTCTACCCTCAGTAACAGGTGTGGCATATGACCCCAGATTGGCAAGTCAGAGCACTACTTTTCCCCTGAAGACAGTGATTGATCCGTAGATGAGCGCATAATCCAAGGTAGGATAACCTAACTGAACTACCTAAACTAAATCTGGAGCTCTTTGCTTAAGTTATTAGGAAAAGGCAGGCTTTCCTGTGGAATTTACAGTCGTAAGAATCAGAGGCTGGAGTTTCTGTAGCCATCTTGCTACCATGAAGGGAAAGCCTGTCTAGGAAAAGAGTTAAATCAGAGGAAGTGGAGGTAAGTGACAAGGATAGAAAAATCATGTCCTGGTGACATTTTTGGAGCCCCTGCAACAGGTCCCAGAAGCAAACTCTGTCTCCAGGCTTTGTAATTTTTGAAAGACAGTCATTCAATTTTAGCTTAAGCCAATTTGATTTTTCTCCCACTTACAACTGAAAGAATTTCAGATGATGCAAACTT
The DNA here is from genome assembly GCF_028858775.2 of Pan troglodytes. Classification (NCBI taxonomy): domain Eukaryota; kingdom Metazoa; phylum Chordata; class Mammalia; order Primates; family Hominidae; genus Pan; species Pan troglodytes. The sequence goes on along the minus strand of NC_072409.2, from coordinate 113,006,960 downwards.
AAAGTTTTCCAAGGTTATACCGCAAAATGGGGCCATGGCTGAGATTTAAATCTGATTAACGGCAAAGCTCCTGTTCTAAGCTGTTGTATAATGCTTGCTCTTCTATTATGTTTTGGGCCATGAGAATGAATGGGAAGATGTGAATTACTGAACAAACCTAAGGGCTGAGCTGTGTATGGGGTGGGTCAGGGCAGTGGGGAACTAGAAGTTACTTACTGAAAGGTAGTTTAAAAATTCCCTTGCTTTCATAGTATCATTGTCTGATGATTTTCTTAATTGATGGAGGAGATTAGAGCTGGAAGACTTGAAAACATAGTGCTCTAGGGAACTCTTTCTCCTATGCTGTGATGGCTTAGCACAGAAGCTGGCAGCACAGTGCATGCCAGTGAATGAGCGAGTGAATGAATGAATCAATATATAAACATGGGAGAAAGCCTGCAAAGAGAGCACACTTACTACTATTGGCTGCCTGAAGTATTCATCCACTGCAGCACCCTGGAGACTGGACAGATTGACCCCATAGAAACATTGCTGGTACCTAAAATAGCACAAAAAATCACCATGCATCTTGTCTGTCATCTGAGTCCCCAGGCCCCCCATAGCTGTTATGTGCTTCCAGGCTGCCTCATGGGTCCTCTGCGTTAGCCCTAGGGAGAATGTTTGCACATGTGAAGGGCAGCTGGTCTAGAGGATGTGGCAGGAAATTCTCTCTAGAAAATTTGCAGACCTGTATTTGACCTGGGGTGGGGAGAGAAAGAAGGGGAAATGAAGTTGAGATGAAATAAATTGGGCTCACCCCTGTAATCCCAGCACTTTGCGAGGTCGTGGCGGGAGGATCACTTGGGCTCCGGAGTTTGAGAACAGCCTAGGCAGCATGCTGAAACCTCACCTCTACTAAAATTACAAACATTAGCCATGCGTGGTGGCAGGCACCTATAGTCCCAGCTACTTGGGAGGCTGAGGCAGGAGAATTGCTTGAACCTGGGAGGCAGAGGTTGTAGTGAGCCAAGATCTTGCCACTGCACTCCAGCATGGGTGACAGAGTGAGACCTTGTCTCTAAATAAGTAAATAAATAAATAAACTTGCAAGGAGATTATCAAGAAGGATATTTGCTGGCAGGAAGGCCTTTGAGCTCCTACCCTTGATCTCCCCTGACAGATGGCCCCCCAACTCTGTGCTGTGCTGTCCAAGTGCTGAAATGCAGTTTCCTTGGTCCTCCCACTATCCCAACCAAGAGCACGACTTTAGATCTCCAAAGCCGCTTGACCCTCCTGCTGTTTGAGAAAATAGATTTTCCTTCTCTGTTCTTCCCTAGCCACTGGCTGGTGCCTTCATGATGGCATTTGTTGTGATACCTGACACCAGGCAGCAAGTCACAAGTGAGCAGAGGATGTATCAGGTGGTGATGTGGAGCCAGCTCATAACAGCTTTTCAGAGCCCACTGTGCACATTTCTTCCCAATTCTATGGTCAGTGACATCTGAACCATAGAAACTGACAAACATTACAAATCATGTCTCCACCCCTCCCCCCACCCAGAGAGCCAGATATAACGTGTTTACCAGCACACCACTGGCTCTGTTTTATTAGGCTGTTGCAAAAGTGATTGTGGTTTTTGCCATTAAAAGTAATAGCAAAAACCACAATTACTTTTGCACCAACCTAATACCTTTATGTATCCACTGCAATATAGACTGTGCCTGGAGCATAGCAGGTATTTCGTATCAGCTTGGCTAACGGCCTTAAAAATTTAGAAAAGCAATCTAGGCTATGAAATCATTCTAGTTCTGCCACTGACTAGCCGTGTGATTCAGACAAGTCATTTGAACTCTGTGCCCCAGCGTCCTTATCTCTAAAATGGACATAGTTATAAGCTTGCCTTATAGGGTTCTTATGAGGGTTAAGTGAGTTAATTTTTAAAAAGCACTTTGAATGATTCCTGGCATTTTGTTACTACTAGATAAGTGTTAGCTAGTATGCCCTGAATGTAACCTTCTCACATCAGCACTGGGCACTAGGCAAGTGCTGTCCAATCTGACTGTGCTGAGCGTTTACCTGGGGGAACCTGTTAAGAATTCAGATTCCCAGGCCCAAACTCCAGAAAGGCTTGGCAACCTTATCACTAGAGGTAGAAAGCCTGTATCCCTCATTAAGATTCCCTAATAAGGGTGTGTTGTATATGTGCTATATAGTCTGTGAATCAAATGGGAACTCAATTCATCAGTCCTCACCCACCCCAAACCCAATACCCACCAGCCTATAGGGAAGAAAGAAAAAAAACAAAACACAGAAACATGGAATAAACATAAAAAATTGGGGTGCAGTTAGATTTTGTTGAAAGGATCATTCAAAGTGAGGCTCTAAATCAAAAGTCAAAGCCTCAAATGCGCACACAGGCAGCAGTGAGGAGAGCAGCCTGGTGTTATTAGTCAGCAGCCAGTCCTCAACATGCAATCCAAACTTGAGCCGCATTGAACACTCACACATTCTTACAGGGATTGTACCATTTCTCATCTCTGAGCTTTTGGTTGTTTTCCCCTCTACCTGGAATGCCTCTTTTTGTTTTTTGCCCTGTTAATTCCTATTTAGTCTTTAAAACTTGGCTCACTGTTTGTCTGTTATTCATGTACAGGAATGCTTGTGATTTTTGCACATTGATTTTGTTCCTGAGACTTTGCTGAAGTTGCTTATCAGCTTAAGGAGACTTTGGGCTGAAACGATGGGGTTTTCTAAATATACAATCATGTCATCTGCAAAAAGAGACAATTTGACATCCTCTTTTCCTAATTGAATACTCTTTATTTCTTTCTCTTGCCTGATTGCCCGGGCCAGAACTTCCAATACTATGTTGAATAGGAGTGGTGAGAAAGGGCATTCTTGTCTTGTGCCAGTTTTCAAAGGGAATGGCCCATTCGGTATGGTATTGGCTGTGGGTTTGTCATAAATATCTCTTATTATTTTGAGATACGTTCCACCAATACCTAGTTTATTAAGAGTTTTTAGCATGAAGGGCTGTTGAATTTTGTCAAACTCCCATTCATAATTGCTACAAAGAGAATAAAATACCTAGGAATACAACTTATAAGGGATGTGAAGGACCTCTTCAAGGAGAACAACAAACCTCTGCTCAAGGAGATAAGAGAGGACACAAACAAATGGAAAAACATTCCATGCTCATGGATAGGAAAAGTCAATATCGTGAAAATGGCCATGGTGCCAAAAGTAATTTATAGACTCAGTGCCATCCCCATCAAACTACCATTGACTTTCTTCACAGAACTGGGAAAAAACTACTTTAAATTTCATATGGAACCAAAAAGGAGCCCGCATAGCCAAGACAATCATAAGCAAAAAGAACAAAGCTGGGGACATCATGTTACCTGACTTCAAACTATACTACAAGGCTACAGTAACCAAAACAGCATGGTACTGGCACCAAAACAGACATATAGACCAATGGAACAGAACAGAGGCCTCAGAAATAACATCACACGTCTACAACTATCTGATCTTTGACAAACCTGACAAAAACAAGCAATGGGGAAAGGATTCCCTATTTAATAAATGTTGAGAAAACTGGCTAGCCATATGCATAAAGCTGAAACTGGATCCCTTCCTTACACCTTACGTGAAAATTAACTCAAGATGGATTAAAGACTTAAACATAAGACCTAAAACCATAACAATCCTAGAAGAAAACCTAGGCAATACCATTCAGGACATAAGCATGGGCAAATACTTCATGACTAAAACACCAAAAGCAATTGCAACAAAAGTCAAAATTGACAAATGGGATCTAATTGACAAATGGCATCTAATAAAACTAAAGAGCTTCTGCACAGCAAACGAAACTATCATCAGAGTGAACAGGCTACCTACAGAATGGAAGAAAATTTTTGCAATCTATCCATCTGACAAAGGGCTAATATTCAGAATCTACAAAGAACTTAAATAAATTTACAAGAAAAAAACAACAACCCCATCAAAAAGTGGGTGAAGGATCTGAACAGACACTTCTCAAAAGAAGACATTTATGCAGCCAACAAACATATGAAAAAAAGCTCATCATCACTGGTCACTAGAGAAATGCAAATCAATAACACAATGAGATACTATCTCATGCCAGTTAGAATGGTGATCATTAAAAAGTCAGGAAACAACAGATGATGGGGAGGATGTGGAGAAACAGAAATGCTTTTACACTATTGGTGGCAGTGTAAATTGGTTCAAACATTGTGGAAGACAGTATTGTGATTCCTCAAGGATCTAGAACTAGAAATACCATTTGACCCAGCAATCCCATTACTGGGTATATACCCAAAGGATTATAAACCATTCTACTCTAAAGACACGTGCACATGCATGTTTATTGTGGCACTGTTCACAATAGCAAAGACTTGGAACCGACCCAAATGCCCATCAATGATAGACTAGATAAAGAAAATGTAACACATATACACCATGGAATACTATGCATCCATAAAAAAGGATGAGTTCATGTCCTTTGCAGGGACATGGATGAAGCTGGAAACCATCATTCTCAGCAAACTAACACAAGAACAGAAAACCAAACACCGCATGTTCTCATAAGTGCGAGTTGGACAATGAGAACACATGGACACAGGGAGGAGAACATCACACACAGGAGCCTGTCAGGGAGTGGGAGGTAGGGGGAGGGATAGCATTAGGAGAAATATCTAATGTAGATGATGGGGGTTGATGGGTGCAGCAAATCACCATGGCACATGTATACCTATGTAACAAACCTGCATGTTCTGCACGTGTACCTCAGAACTTAAAGTATAATAATAATAAAAAAAGACTGTGCTCAAATATGTCCATTTAAGAATGCAAAACCTTGTGTTACGATTAAGTATCTATGCTTCATTCACTTAAAAGCAGAAGAATTTTCTTATTCATCAGTGTATACTTAACACTTAGCATGGGGCCAGGAATATTGTTAGGGTGAAAAAGATCTGTCTACATTTATTTATTTAATGAATAAATTAATCAGTGAGTGAACTGGAGGGCTTGGTACTCTAAAGGGCCCTATATGTGGGTGCAGGCATCAACGACAACGAAGAGGAAATGGGAACAGTCATTTGTCCATGTTTCTTCAGCTTCATCACTCAATTCCTAATCTTCTGCTTCTACCAAGGGCCAGAGCCAAGATATCTCACTGGTAAAGCCAAATAGTGCTTCACATCATTTTAATACATATATTGAAAACAAGCCTCTATAATCCTAGAAAATGTTTGGAAATAGAAGACTGTAGATTTAAATGGCTTTTTTTTTAAACAGAATGAGAATGGGAGTGTTTTGGGGAAATAACATGTCACAACAGCCTATTATTAGGTTAATGCAAAAGGAGTTGCAGTTTTTGCCATTACTTTTGCACCAAACTTACATTTGAAGGAGGGAGGGAGAAAAGGAGAAATGAAGGAAAGAATGAAGGGAGGAGAGGGAGGGGGAAAAGGAGGGAGAAACAGAAATAAAATTTTTCAATAGCTTAGAAAACTATGGTTTTTAGAATTTATTGGAAAATTTTTTAAAAGGGCTGATGCCTCTGAATTGTGATGCATTTGATCTAGGGATAACCCCAGTGCCTGTTTATTTCCACAGCTAAACAGGTGATTCTAAAGTGCAACCAAGGTTGGGTACTAAGTTAGTTGTTCTAGATTCTTGGCCAAGTAGATTCTTGGCCAAAAAGATTCTTGGCCATAAAGAAAACCCCAAGGGCAAAGATAGTCCTCCACGTGGCATGACTGAGTTGAAAACTTCTCTCTATCCACTGAAAACCACCTCAGCTCTCAAAGAGGATGATGCGTCTGTGCCATTTGCTTTGCATGTTCAGTACCAATTAAAACCCAGCAGCCACAAACAGTGTGGTGCAGATGGGCACCATTTCTGGGGCAGATGGAAAGCTGTGGGCAAAGAGCCCACTGCCTGGGTTTTTAAAAAATTTCTGGCTGGACCATATTTCATATTTCTAATTCTTAGAAATTTTAAATATCCTTCTGCAATGCATCATAAAATAATTAAAGCAGATAAAATCTGGCATCTCTCTGGGTCTCCTGAGATACATTGTGTGTGTCAGGGGGTTGGGGAGATTGATCAGGCAACTAATCTGTTGAATGGGGAGCTAGGGATAGTTTCCATTGTTTCATCAGCTGTGGCTTCTATTTTCTAAGTTAATTTAAGGTGTCTTTATGAGCACATAAGAGAAAGAGTCTGGGTGTTTTTTCTCCTGAGTTCATATTCCCATTTCCTACCATTCTTCACGTGGGAAATCCTTCACATTTACCAACACTACAAGTATAATCCATGCAACATCTGGAAAGGCCTGAAAATACAGTTCATATAAATCGGACACTTTAAGAAGAATCTTTTGTCTTTATCCTATTCTGACAAAAAAAATGCTACTCATCCCCATTAAGAAGTTTTCTTCCTTTGAAAAAAGAGAAGAAGGAAGGTAGAAAGATAAATGAGAGAGAGAGAGAGAGAGAAGTGGGATGGTGTTGGGGGTGGGGAATCCAGGTTGTGCTGTTTGACAGTTAAGCAACTTTTGTGTCTTAATGTGCTGTGCTCTACCAGAATTAACAGCCAAGGGTACACTAACCTGATGGGAGACATATGTAACTCCAAGAACTAGGAAACAAAAGCAAGGATTCAAAAATGTCGCTATAGCCACAAAGAGTGTTGAGAATGTGGCATAACAGTACTGTTGGTAGTTGCTAGCAGGAGAAGGGTGTGTGTCTAGGAATAAATTGAGTCTTTGATTTCTTATATGTTCCTTATATACAGCAGGACTTGAGACTTGGTTGTTTTTGACAAATTTCTTTTAAAATTAAATTCTATGTGGTTATTTTATGTGTTAATTGTAGCAAAAACACTTATAAAATCTACTCTCTTACCAAATCTTTGAGTTAGGGTACATTATTTTTGACTATAGATACAATGTTGTACAGCAGAGCTCTACTTATTTATCTTGCTTGACTAAAACTTTATGTTCATTGAACAGTAATGCTCCATGTTTCCCCCAGCTGCTGGTAATCACCATTCCACTCTTTGAGTCTATAAACTTGACTATTTTAAATACCTCATACACATGGGATCAAGCAGTAGTTGTCTTTCTGCGACTGGCTTATTTCATTTAGCATAATGTCCTCAAGTTTCATCTATATTATCACACATTGCAGACATGTTGTCATGTTCTGCCTTCTGTTTTTAATATTTGACAATGCCTCCTGTATGATTGTATTTTTTAATTTTCATTTTAGGTTCGGAGGTACATATGAATGTTCGTTACATAGGTAGACTCATGTCGTGAGTGTTTGTTGTCCAGATTATTTGATCACTTGTGAATTAAGTGCAGTAGCCAATAGTTATCTTTTCTGCTCCTCTCCCCACAGCCCTCCACCCTCAAGTAGACCCCAGTGTCGGACGTTTCCTTCTTTGTGTTCATCAGTTCTCATCATTTAGCTCCCACTTATAAGTGAGAATCTGCAGTATTTGGTTTTCTGTTCCTGCATTAGTTTACTAAGGATAATACCCTCTAGCTCCATCCATATTCCCACAAAACACATGACCTCATTCTTTTTCACGGCTGCATCTGCCTTCTTTTTAAGGCAAAATATATTCTACTGTATGTATATACCACATTTTTTAAATCCATTCATCTGTTGATGGACACTTAGATTGTTTCCATATCTTGGCAATTGTGAATAGTGCTACAATGAATACAGGAGTACTAACATCTATTAAAGATCCTGATTTCAATTCTTTTGGATAAATACCCCAAAGTGGGATTGCTGAATCATATGGTAGTTTTATTTTTAAATTTTTGAATAACCTACATATATTTTTTCATAGAAGCTGTATAATTTTTCATTCCTGTTAACAAGGTACGAGGGTTCCAATTTCCCCACATACTCACCAACACTTGTCTTATTTTTTTCAATAATAGCCATCCTGAAAGGTGTGAGGTGATCGCTCACTGTAATTTTGATTTGATACAATTTTCCACCCCAGCAGAATGCAGGCATATCAACCACTGTGGAAAGTGGTATCTGTGCAAAGATGCATGCTCATTATGTCTCTGATTTTCCTGGTTTAAACACCAGCAAAGTAGCGTGGCTTGTATTTTCCTTATGCTATGATTAGATATTTTTCGTATTTGTAATAGTTTTTTTTGCTTTTTTAAGTATAAATGAGAGGGGAAACAGGTGCACTTCAGACCATGGTTCTTTGGCAAAAAGTAAGGGAAAGTCTGTGATTCTGTAAAGAAATCTGTGGAGCATTCCCAGGTGTGTCAAGCTAAGACTAGATATTATAGTGGTTGGCCTAAGAATTGGACCTGTGAAAGCCATATCGGAGGGAAGAATGAATCAGTCAAGGCAACTATGATGGCTATCTCATGTCTGTTCTACCTGGTGAATGGCTGCCTTTACAGTAACAGCACCAGATTTTCTTCTGTGAGGCATCTCTTTCTTACTCACAGTTCTTGTGGTTTAGGTGGTCTTGACTATGCTTTCGACATGCGGCTCAGTCTCAGCCAATAACAGCGTCTTATCACCGTAGCCTTGGTGATAGACTTAGGGTTAAGCACGTGACCCAATGAGAGTCAAGCCTATGACTTTTGTTTAAACTGTGGCAAAGGAGAAGTGGGGATGGAGCTATGAGTCTATAAATCCGGATTCTCTAGAAAACACATTGCTGCCATGAGGGAAAAGCTACCTAAGAATGGAGCCAAGCTGAGTGATAGAAAGAGACCAGAATCCAATATAAGTGCCTTGAAATCCATTTGTGTCTGAGAAGCTGAATCTATCCTTAGACTTTTCAGATACATTAGTCAGAAATATTCTTTTTTCTTAAGCGACTTTTTGTGGGACTTTTGGCCACTTAAAACAAAAAGTGTCTTAATTGAAAAAAATTAATGGGTCTTTAAGTACTGTACTATATACACATAATTCTGAGAGAATAGCTTTGCCTGGTTCAGTGAAGTCCTAATTCTACCAGGACTGAACTAAATTTTGTAACACATAATTGGGCCAGGGGATGGGAATACTGCATATCCCTGACAACACAAGTCAGGATATGTAGAAGAGGCATGAGCTTGATAGAGGCAGAATATTATAAAAGAGCCATGAGTTTGACAAATGTTATGAAACAAGATAAATACAGAAATCAAGGCTTATCCTAAGAGCATAAGCCAGATGAGTTCAAGAGCTGCAGATATAAACAGAGATACAGAGGATATATCAAGAATGAGTACTAGGTAATTGAAAGAGGATTAGAGACTAAGAAATCACTGAAATATGAATGGGATAAGGACAGGGGCACATGAAAATACTGACAGGATTTTTTGGTTATGGTAATATTCCTACATAAGTTCTTTCTCTGTGATGCTTTGCGCTGTTTACTTGGCTTCTGAAAAAAATTTGGTTATCTCGTATGCTAATTTGAAATATTTTTATTTGATCTACATAGTATTTCTATGAACTAGTGACCATCAGGGTCAAATATACTTTTGGGAATGACCAGAAGGCCTAAAACTCTAATTATGCAAAAGAAACTTTAGTGGGAAATTTAGGTTGGTGCGTAATTAGGCTAGGAACAAATCGTTCATTACCTTCACAGTAGAATTCAGCAGCTTGTCCACTCAGTAGAATGGATTTCTTTAAAAATAATGTTTCTCAGTAGTACCATGGGCAACAAGGTATTTAGTGGACTCAGAGCAGAAAGGAGCAAAAAGGGAGCTCTCATTGCCTATGGCAATATTCTACCTACATTTATCTTCCCTCATCCTTTGCAAGCACAGACCTCCGATTTCTGTAAAAAACAACTGACTACAGGCCATTCACCGCTGGGATCCCTGATATCACTCAATCGGCTCTGCTCTGGTCAAGCATGATAGATGCATACTATCCATGCATAATACTCTGACAAGGGAACTGGAAAATATCGTTTGGTGCCTTAGGTGGTATATCACCTTTTAAGTGCCATCCCAGATCTTTCTTACCTGTCTCTGGAATCCTCAGCCATGTGTTGTGCACCAGCTATGCCAAAGGATGGGCTCCTCTGACCTTGCATGGGCACGGTGCACCAATGTCTCACCCCAGGCCTGCACAGTGTGCCTCTCTCCTCCTGCCCTGGGACATCCCTGTTAACTTTGGGTATGAGATGCCATAAGACCCAGAAGGCTAGTTAATGTTGGCAGGATGAGTATTTGATAAATGAGGAGATAAAAGCCAGTGTATAAATTCATTTATCTGCTGTATAAACTGTCCTGGATGTAGTTCATTTGATCTTTGAAGATGGTCCTGACAGAGCCAGCAATCTCCTGATGGTCCTAATACTACCTGATGGTCAGCATGGTAATGATGGCAGCGGCAGCCTGTGCGAAGCAGCCGCTGCCATGACGCCGGCTGCAGTGGGGTACAGGAGTAGGTCGCGGGTCCTCAGGTACAGACTCTTGAGGTGGGCAGCCCCTGGAGCCTGCACCTAGGAGCGCCCCCAGAACGTGCTGCCCTGAGAACTCACCCCTGGGAGCCCCGGGAATAGGGCTGGGCCGAGCCACCCTGGAGAGAGAGTAGGGAGGTCAGGCACAGAAAATGGGCAGAGAGGGTCCCCAAGACACAGCTGGGCCCAGGGCGGTGCCGCGCTTGCACGCGGAGCATGGGGGCCGGGCCCGAGACATGGAACTGGGGCCCCGCTTCAGGGGCCCAGGGCAAGAAGTGGGAGTGGCAGCCACTTCGAGGACCTGCCCAGTGACGTGACCACGGCGCCCAACCCGCCGATGGCGCCAAGTTCCTGCGCCTCAGGAAGAGGCTGTGTTTGGGGCCGCCTGAGACCGCACCCCCACGACCTGCCCCACATGAAGGTGACCGCTAAGCCAGACAATCCTGATGGTCAGGCCCCGTGCCTGCCGTCTGCTCCTGGAGACGCCCCCTAACCCCGGGCATGGCCGTCAGCCGGTGAGGCGGTACTGAGGCAGGGGGCGTGTCCTGAGGCAGGGGGCGTGTCCTGAGGCAGGGGGCGTGTCCTGAGGCAGGGGGCGTGTCCTGAGGCAGGGGGCGTGTCCTGTTCATTGGAGAGTTTCAGCCCAGTGGGTGAACCAGACACACTGTTCAAGGGGGCAGGAGTTAGTGAGCAGGACGAGGGGGAGCCCCGGGGCCGCCCCTGAGCCACAGGGAGAACTGGTGACATCATCACCCCTGCCCCAGTCGTAGGCCCGGGCCCAGTGAGGACATGAAGCCCCCGCCTCAGGCTGCAAGGAGGCGCCACCGGGGCTGCATGCTCCACGGAGCTGGTGGGACCTGGAGACAGGCGAGAGCCCCGCCCCTTCCAATTTGGAGCAAGAGCTTCTAGGGTGCAGCTGCAGCTGCTGCAGGGTGGCTGCAGACCCAGGCGTCTCTGCGCTCTTGGGGGCCCAGGAGGATCCCCTTGTCCCCGGCAGGCTGGGAAGTTCCTGCTGCTGCTGCCTGGCTTCTCCCCGCTGTTGGTGTCCACTTCGATCTTGGAGCTAAGTTGGGGGCCGAGTCCAGGCGCCGCTGCAGTCGGGATAGGTGTGCACACGATTGCGGCAGTGCCAACACGCCAGCCCCCTGCCACCTCGACCTGCTCTAGACTCTGGGCTCTGACAAACATGAAAGGGAGGCTTAGGGGTGGCTGAGGACAGCCCAGCACTGGTCTGCAGGCGCCCCTTGGCACGAAGGCATGAACAGTGGCTGGAGGCAGACAGGCTCCTGGGCAGAAGGGGACGGGTCCCTGGTGAAGCCTCACCTTCAAGCCAGGGAGGGCCTGAAACCTGAGGGCTGGGCCGCCAGTCACCCTGACCTGAGGGGAACTTGTGGTGCTTTCCCTGGGTGGGCCCATAGCCACCTGTGGACCAATCAGCACGCACTTCCTCCCCTTTGAGTCCCGTAAAAACGTGGGATTCAGCCAGACTCAAAGGCAGGATGGCGAGACAACTGGATGAACAGCTGCAGAGAGGAGCTACCCTCTCTGCTAAGAGCTTAACCCTCTTCCGGACACCCTGGCTACAGAGAGGAGCTACCCACTGTGGGTGTCCTCTGAGCTGTTCTTTTGCTCAATAAAGCTCCTCTTCGTTTTGCTCACCCTCCACTTGTCTGAATACCTCATTCTTCCTGTATGCGGGACAAGAACTCAGGACTCGCCATTCAGGGCTAAAAGAGCCGTGACACAAACATGGCTGAAACACACCCTTTGCTCTCCATTTTGCAGGCAAAAAGAAGAGAAGGGCTGCAGCCCTTCGGGGATCCCAGACCTGGGAGCTCCTTGAGCCAGGTCTGTGACTCCCTCTTTGGGGCCCTGCAGTTCCTGGAAGGCTCTAAGCTTCTGGGCACTACTGTGTTCCCCAGTGCCAGCCGTGGAAGCTGATTGTAGTGCACCTGGTCCAGCTGTGGCCTTGCAGGGAGCCGGTGCCAGTGCTGGCACCTGGAGCTGCCTGTCCTGCAGCAGCAGTTGGCATGCCTGGCTATGCGCAGAGACCAGACCCCATGCTTGCTCACACACCCCTTGCCACTCCGCACCTGGCTTGCCCTTGGCATCCTGGGATCCAGGCTGGTAGTGTGAGCCGAATGCAGCCTGCCAGGCTGAGTAGGCAGAACCAAGCTAAACTCAGTCAAAGGTGCCACTGGCCACAGAGGTTTCTGGCTGGCGAAGCAACACCCCAAAGATCTCATAATTATAATGCACATTTGCACCAGCACTCCCCTCATTCCCTGCCTCATTCTTCTTTCTCGCAATTCTTGTTTCACTAGAAATACACTTCTTAATAAAGTTGTAGTACATAAGCTTCATGTATATACTCTGTTGCCCAGGCTGGAGTGCAGTGGTGCAATCTCGGCTCACTTCAACCTCCGTCTCCCAGGTTCAAGTGATTCTCTCTGCCTCAGCCTCCCAAGTAGCTGGTACTAGAGGTGCCTGCTACCACACCCAGCTAATTTTTGTTAGTAGAGACAGGGTTTCACCACGTTGGCCAGCCTGGTCTCAAACTCCTCAGAGCCACCCACCTTGGCCTCCCAAAGTGCTGGGATTACAGACGTGAGCCATTGCACCGAGCCTTTCATCACAATTTCTAATGGTCTTGCCGATGGTTAATTAGGATGCAGTAAAGGTAGAAGGTGAAACATTGGGCTTTATGGCAACCGTGTGCTTGAAATTTTGGAGCAATGATAATTACATGAATTGAGGAGTAGGCAAGCCTCTGTGGACAGCATTGCAAGCTTTGCAAAAAGAAAGTTTTAATCTCAGAGCAGCCAACTCCCAACTCAAGACACACTGTGAAATCCAGAGGGGCTTTCCAGCAGACATAAAGAAATTCCTATCTCTTTGGTGCCCCAAGGCCTGCTGTGCTGAAAATCATGTATAGAATTTGACAAGTAGAAGCCACATCTTTGGAACTGAAACTGTCCCATCCCCCTACTCCAAATAAGAGAGTAAAACGGTAATAGTGGAAGAGCTGCAGAGGAGATTGGACATGCACTCTTGACAGGTCTTATGTATTAAAATTGTGGCCCCGACAGGGAAACGGTATGGCCCTGAGACCTGGGGTTGGGATAATAGGGTGGGCAAAGCAGAGAAGCCTGAAGTCTTTCCAATTCCCCTGAATCTTTCAAGCCAGCAGAGGCAGAATTCTTTCCCCTTTTGCCAGAGGAAAACAGCCTTGCTTAAAGACTATGCAACAACTTCTCCAAGAGCCTGTGCCCTGAAAGATGATTTTATTCTCTTCAAGATCTGCCTCATGATCACTCATTGCCTTCAGGCTAATAGTTCCTCATAGCTGTCAGGCCAATAACTCAAGCACAGCCAGAGCAGTAAACACAATTCCCATTCCAGAAGGAGATAATTTACATACCTAAAAAACTGCAGAAGCCAGATAATATTTTCTGCTAAGAACTAGGAAATATTGTATTAGATTAGATTTTAAGTCCATGAAGAGGGCAGAATGTAAATGAGGAGAGAGTGCAACTCATTGAAATGGCGCACTCATAGTTTCAGTGTTCTAACAAGACACCAGAAGCCAGTCCTAATAATCCACTGGATGTCACTTTAAAGCTTGGTCATCATGATGGCCTGCAGTCAATGAGGTGGAGATTTCAGAACTTCTGCTGCATTGAGGAAGGAGTCAGAAGGCTCAGGGACATGGAAATTCTAGATGGATTGACTATGGAATACCTAAGAACATTTAACCTGACTATTTTCTCAGAGCACAGGAAACTTTCCTTTTACAAGGTAATAGGGAAAAAACTGATTAGGTAACAGTGGCATCTTTGAGAGCCTTAGAGTAGTTGTCCTTGGTAGATGAAAGATGGTGGTAGGTGATGTAGCCATTAAATTGTGCTCTGAATGAACACAATTTGGATGACATTTCAGAATGTCAGAGCAGGAAAGCAATAATTATCTGGCCTAGGCAATAATGGCATAATTAGTGTGTAAAAAGCTAGGGTAGAGTAGCAATCGGACACCTTGACCTACAAGAACCTTTGGTGTTAATAGATCCTAGTGTTACTAGAGGGGTAAAATAGATGGAAAGTCAGCTAGGATAGTGCTCAATTTGTATAACAAAAAATGGCTAGCTCATGAGCAGAAGAATGATGTCAGCTGTCACAATGGAAATATTAAGTCCCTCACCCAAATGCCAGATCCAAGTGGTCCAGACTTAAGTAGAGTCCCAGTCCTCTTGAGGAAGGACCCGCACTGCCACCACAAGCACACACAGAAAACATTCCCCACTCCTTCTCCAGAGAGACCAGGGTTTCTATGACAAAGCAACCGTGGTGAAGGAAGGATACCTCGATTTTTTGAGAAATGTTAGATGAGAAGTTTGAGCCGATATTGATACAAAAAAAATCTAGAATGTCTCTGGTTAATGAAGGCTGTGGAGGATAGGTAATAAGTGGAGTTTTGGACCAAGTCCATCCCCCAGTGTCTCCACTTGTTTCATGCAAACCCTATGATTATTTTCCTGGTCCCTGAATATGTAATTGGGAAAGATATATTCAGCATCTGGAAGAACCCTACACCATGGGTAACCTGGCCCATGAAGAAAGGGCTTTTATGGTAGAAAAGTACAAGCAGAGGACCCATCCTTGAAATTTCATCATCTCCAGGTAGGTAAAATTATCTTCTTCAATTTATGGATTGAAATTAATCTCAGGGAGATTAAATTAACTTGGCTAAGGCTTTACAGTTGGTAATTGACAGAACCAAGGTTTAAACATAGTTCCATCTGGATCTAGAGTCTGAATCATCTGGCTTTTAACTACTACCTATTTTGTTTATGCTTTTATGTTCTATAACTGTAATAAATGTAAAAAAACAGTCTAGTTTAGTCTCAAGCTTCTTGACAATACTTGGCACACCTCTTAATTGATCCTATGTATATATTTTTCTTCATATGAGAATCCATTTAAAATTGTATCTATAGGCTTTGGTGTAAAACCCCTGAGCCAATTATTTTCAATAATGCCAGAGGTACCCAACACATTAAGAAGAATTACATTTGGGAATGATGATTCTTTATGATGGGCCTTACTCTCAGGAGATAATTCTCATCACCTTAATTAATGGGGTCCAAGGAATCATCATATAAAAGATAATTATTATTTTTATAGGTGACTGCTACTAGCATCAGAATGTAATAATTTGGTCTACTAAGAGAGAGCCTCATAATTGGTTATTTGGAAAGGATAAAGTTATATAGTTATTGCAGACTGTGTACTAAGATGAATTTCAGAGTTAAATGCAAATTTTTAAAAATGTTACATGGAAAAGTAAAAACTTTAAAAAAGGAAGTTAATACCCAATTCATGGGGGAGGGGGACAGGGAGCTAAAAAATTACAAAGGAAAATAAAGAAACAAGAAAATACAATTATTGGTAGATCCAGCTACATAAAAAGTTTAAGTTGTTTTGTGGTCAAAACTATCACAAATAAAATCACAAAGCAAGCTGGAAATTCTGAAGAAAATATGACAGTCTTAATGTCCTTAATATAGACAGAATTTTTACAAATCAATGCATTTGTCTTCTAATCATCAAAAATGTCTGCAGCAACTACTGTTAACCAGGTTGGATGATGGGGCTACAGAAGTAAATGAAGCAGCCACACTTAGGGAACTTGTAGTCTCATGGGGGAGATAGACAATAAATAAGTAAAAACATATAATATGGTATATGGTGATACGTGGTATAAAGAAAAATGAATTGAGAAGTGTGGTACAGGCTTGCAGGAGGAAAGAGACTGCAGTTTGTAATTAATAGAAGGTTTCTCTGGGACGGTGGCATGTGAACAAAGACCTGCAGGAGGTGAGAAAAGTCACTGGATTGTCTGTGTCTTGGGCAGAGCGAATGTCAGAGAGGCAGGAGCATGCCTGATTTGTTCCAGGGAAAGCAAGGAGGCCAGCCATTGAGGCCAGAGGGGAGACAGAGTGAGAGAGGAAGTAGAAGGAGACAGAGTCAGAGGGGTAGCAGGGTAGGAACTAGATCATGTACGGTCTTCCCAACCATTATGAGAACTTTGGCTTTCACTATGCAGAAACAGGGAAGCCACTAGAAGACTTTACACAGTGAAATAATATAATCTGAATTATGTTTCATCAAGAGCGTGGTTGTTGTTTAAAAAGAGGATTTAAGTTAGAAGGCTACTGCCAAGACTGTAGTAGACACAGGGGTGTTTTGTTTTGCAAAGGTGGGCAGTGGGGAGATGGTGAGGATCAGCAGCTTGCATTTAAGCATGTTAATTTTGAGATGCCCAATAGACATCCAAGTGGAGTTGTCAACAGCCAGTTGGACATCCAAGTCTGTGGTTCTGGGCAGAGGTCTGGGCTGGAGTTCTAACTATGTGAGTTGTAGACAGAAAGATGGTATTTATAGCCAAGAGACAGAATGAGATCAAGTAAGACAGTGAGTGTTGACAGAAAGGGGAAGACATGTAAGAAAGAAACCTGGAGTCACTCCAATGTTAAAGATTTGGGCCATGAGGAAGAATCAGCAAAGGAGACTGAGAAGTAGGAGCCAGAAAGGTAGGAGAAAAACCAGGTTCAGGCTTGCAAAGTGGAGCAAAGAGAGTCAACTGTGTCAAGGGCAAATAATAGGAAAATCAGGTGAGGACTGAAAACTGATTGCATCTGATGATCTGGTTTAGCCAGTTAGTTGTTCCTTAATCTCTCAGCTGAGAGATCTCACCCAAACTTATTTTTTGCACCACTCCCCACCCCGCCCCCAGCATACATATCCACTTCTTTGCTTCTTCTGACAGAAATCATGCAAGCATTCACCACCTGTTTCCTGGATCAAAGCAGCAAGATACTCAAATGCCAGTCATCTAATGCAGAAACCTCACAAAGGGAAAGGAATTAGAAGGAAAGCAAAGGCTGTGAATTTTGATAACTATATATTTTTAAAAATATTTTTATGTTTGTTGACTAAAAATAATCGTTCAAATGCACCAGCTATCAAAGAAATACAGATTAAAAATAAACTGGCCACCATTTTTTTTGCAAATCAAATTGGCATTTTAAAAAGCATATCCCGTATGGGCAAGAGTTAGCAGACATTCCCAAATACCACTGGTGGAAGTGTTAATTGGTAAAACTTTCTAGAGGGCAATTTGGCAATATATAAGAATAATTTTTTATAAGTTGCTTCTTCACATTTTTTGGTCCAGTAATTCTGCTTTTAGCAATTTATCATACGGAAATAATCAGAATGTACACCAAAATTTATATGAAAGGAGGTTCACTTTAGTGTTGTGTCTTGTAGAATTTAGGATATAGAATTCTATAGGATTCTGTATTCTTACAGAATATTGAAACCTTGCTGTGGTTTGTTATAGAATCTATAGGACTAAAATAGCAATTCAAATAATTTAATATTCAACATTGAAACTTGAGTTAATAAATTATGAGTAACAAAAGAAATACTCTTCAGCCAAAAGTATGTAAATGATATGAGAACATGTCAACAAAGTATTGTGAAAGTAAAAAAACAAAACAAAACAAAACCAAGCTATAAAATGGTACTTATGATTCTGTTTTTGTAAAGAAAGGAGAGAAAAACCGGAAATATATCACCTACAATCTTAATAATTATTTTCATGCATGTTTGGGCATACTGAAGTTTTTATTCATTCAGAAACATTTACTGAGAGCCTACCCTGTGGCAGGCACTGTTCTGGGTGCTTGGGATACATCAGTGGAAACTGACAGCACTGCTGACCTTGCAGTGCTTACATTTTATCAAGAGGGATACAGATCATAGATAATAATAGGAAGGGGTTATATATCTTTTAGGATGCTGTAAGTGTTCGAGGAAAAACACAGAATTGAAAAAGAAGGGTTGGGCATGGTATGGGTACAATTTAAAATAGGATGGTCAGGGTAGATCTCACTGAGAAGGTGGCATTTGACAAAGACTTCATGGGGTTAAAGGAATTGACCATGTGAACATTGAGAAAAAAGTATTCAAAGTAAAAAAAAAAAAAAAAAACTGCAAATGCGAAGGCCCTAACTTAGGAGCATGCCTGATGTGTCTGAGGATCAGCACACAGGCCTGTGCAGCAGGAGCCAAATGAACATGGTAGTAGGAAATGAGACTAGAGAGTACCTAGGAGCCAGACGATGGAGAAGCTCCTGCGAGGCTTTGGCTCTGTTGAGAAGAGACAGGTGAGAAGCTATTGCAGTAATCTAGATGAGAGATGATGGTGGTGAGAAAAAGAGGAAACAGAGAATATAATAAAAATTGGTGTGATTCTGGATATATTTTGAAGATAGAACCAATATCATTACTTGATGGTTTGGATTCAGGAGATAAAGAAAGAGGGGCCTTCAAAATTCTTGGCTTGAATGATGGAGAGGATAAAGTTGTTATCAACTGAGACAGAAAAACTGTGAGTACAGTAGGTTTTGGGTAGAAATTGGGAGATCAGAAGTTGAATTTTGCACACGGTAAATTTCTGCAAGGGGGGAAACATCCAGGAGGCAATTGGCTAGGAAAATACAAAGTTTGGAGGATACATCTGCACTGGAGAGGGACACTTGGGAACCATTAGTCTATGGATGGTATTTGTAGTTATGAGAATGGGTGAGCTCACCAAGTGAGCCTGCACAGAGAAAAGGTCCAAACACTGCGTCTTGGGGCACTCCAACATCAGGGTCTTATGGAGACAAGTAACAACGAAGGGATAGCTGGTTGACAAAGTTCCAGCAAGGGAGGAGAAAAATCAAAAGATCATGGGGCAAAAAGAGTGTTTCAAATGATGCCGGTAAGTTCAATAAGTTGAGAAGTGACAGTTGATCACTGGAATTAGCAATGTGGAGGTCAGGGCACTGGTGACCTCGAAAAGAGTGGTTTTGGAGAAATGGCTCCAGTGAGAAACAGAAGGTGGGAGTTGGACACTGAGTATAGACAACTCTTTTGAGGAATTTTGCTGAAAGGGGCTTAGAGAATTGGCCATGGCTGACTGGGAAAGCAACATCTAGAGAAGATTATGTTTTCGTTTTTGTTTCTGTTTTTCATTTTTAGATGCAATAAATAGCAGCATGTTGGTACGTGGTGGAAATCTGAGCCAAACCACTGTGATCATTAATATCCTCAAGTTAGTAAGATGGCAGCAGATGGTATGGTTGGAAGGTCACACAGGGACTGCCTGGACGACAAACCTCTAGTTTGTTGGTCTGGTCTATTCTGCTACTTAAAATTCGTAACCCTTTCATCTCTCCATTTCCTCAGGAGGTCATAATTAAAATGTAATCATTTACGGTCAGCATAATCTCACAGAACAATGATTATTAAGGTAAAAGCTCCCCCACCGTCCCCCTGCCCCAACTGACACATATATACACCAAGAAGCCATTCACCCCCACGGGAAAGCCTGTGGCTTAGAATCTCAGAATTGCAGATTCAACAAAACCACAAAATGCCCTGAATCTGTGCTAGGAAAGCCTACTTTGCCAAAAAAAATGGAAAGAAAAATCAGCCATTTGACCCCACTCCTCAAAGAGTTTAGTAGCCCAGGAAACCAAAGTACCTCCTATTTGCTGTCCCTTCTCTAGGATTACAAAGAGAAAAACCCAGAAATCAACTTTGGACCTCTTTGTATTATAAGGCCCTGTATACCTCAGACCAAAATCAAACCTTAAATTTGAGGATCCTGACCCCCCTGCAGGCCATGCCTGTGCTCCCACACATGTAACATTCCAACAAGGATGAGATCTGCTCTCTTTCTCCCTCCCATTCTCGTTCCTTCCTTCTTCTTGTAAAAACCAGTTCTCAGAAAGGAATCCCAGAAACAATGGTGGTTTAAAACTGGCAGGAGCTTTTGTATCAGTTCCCATTCTACACATAAAGAAATTCAATCTCAGAGGGGTGAGGTGGGTGTAAAAGCCAACCGCCAATTAAAACTCCAAGAGGGTTTGATCAACTCATTTATCAGGTGTACTGATTGATATCTTCTCTGACAAAGTCAAGTCCTAACAGAAGCCATTGCCCTGAGTCAAAGAAGTGGATGGTGAAAAATGGGAAGAGAGCAACAGCAGGCAGGGGAGGATATTGTTTTAGCAGCAGGATAGCTTTCCGGATGTTTGATGTTGCATGAACGGCTCCTTGATTCACCTGTCTCTGATTTATGAGTAGTGGTCTCACCTGGGGGTGATTTTGACCTGCAAGGGGACATTTGGCAATGTCTGGAGGGCGTTTGTGGTTGTCGTAACTCTGGGGGGGAAGATGGTCCTGATATCTAGCAGGTAGAGACCAGGAATGCTGCTAAACATTCTACAGTGTACGGGACAGGTGCCTCACTGCCATCGCCCCCCCACTCCCCACCAAACAAGAGGCATAGGACCCCAATTAGCAATAGTTTTAAAAACTCTGGTTTACTTTGAAGGGAAAGGAAGGGAGGAGAAAACAACATTGCCAAAAATTGGCTCTGGAGAAGTGTTCCACATAGAGCTGTTCATCAGAAAAAGGGGCCAAATGGATGTCGCTGAATGTCGGGAACATCATTCCTAATGAGCAAAACACAACAGACCCGGAAGTCAGCTTCTATTGCTTTCTGATTGAAGGCTATACTCACCTGCCACCTGAGACTAATTCCATTCTTTTGCTTCAGTTATGACATGACAGCATAAAATATAATTTTGTCTCAATGCAAGTATAAAAAATTAGGCAGAAGAGTAGAGGGGCTATAGAAAAGAATATCAAAGCAAGTCAGAAAGCAATACAATGATAAAAGCTTGTAGAGACTTAGGCAAGCCGTTTAACCTGGCAGTTGCCTTCTCAGCTACTGGCTTTTTTTTTTCCTTTCTGTATGTCCTATGAATTCCGGATATGTTTATTTATTTATTTAATCTCTTATTTATTGTAACAATAATTTAGCTTTAAAAATAATCACAATCCCATCCTTCCATCACATTATCATTCTCATTCTCAGACTTTGTCCATGTAGAATCAGATCGACCACCTGTCTTCTTAGGTGCTGTTGGGATTTATGTTTTTATGGATGCTCACCAATCTTCATGCTGGGAAATACACATTTGTGCTTATTTCTTGGCATTCACAATCACCACAGGAAAGGTAGATTCTTCAGTGGGCAAATGAGCACCTAGATTGCCATGCCTGAAGTCGGGCCTTTCTGAGTAGGCAGACCTGATGATCAGCATTGTTACTCTTGCAATTTTAGGGAAAATCTTTTTATAGCCATTTATTAAATTGCACATGAAAGAAAGAGGAACTATTAACTATATTTCAGAAATAAGGCTGACTTAAGACACCAGAGATGTTGTCATAAAAACAACAATAATAGCTAAAATTTCTCAGTTATGATAACCCTGTCATGTACTTTTCCAAGGGCTTCTCATGCATTAATTTATGTAATTCTCATACTAAGATAAAGTGGGTTCTATTATTATGTGCATTTTATAAACAAGAAAACAGAGAAATTTACGTTACTTGGTCACGATCACAGAGCTAACAAATAGCGGAGCAAAATCCAGGGAGTGGAATCTCAACTGATAGTCAGTGCCCCATCCTGAAACTATGTGGCTTTCCATATCTGTTAAAACAGATTATTTTATGTGGGGTATTTTCAGAAGTGGTCAGGGGCAAAGCATGATCATAACCTCATTAATATGTCCCCATCTAAATCTCAGGCATTGGTATCAAAACAATAATGATTGCTTGGTGGTTTTTCAATTTCGAGATGATAGAAGGATATTAAATAACCTCAGAGAAGTAATATGTATCTCTGCTTGTGTAAACTTGGGAAGATTTAGAGGATGATGTTATAAGCCTCAACCTAATAGGAATTCCAAGAATGTCAGATAAAATGGAGGGGAGAAAATCAAATGTAAAATATTTTGAAAATTCTGAGAGCAGAAGAAAATCAGACTCCTGATTAAACATGTTCACTGAATTTCCAGCACAAGAACTTAAAAAAGATTCTCATTAGAACACTAGAAATAAAGAGAAGATACTAAAAGCATCTAGAGGGGAAAACTTTGTTACTCTAAAGGAGCAGGAGTCAGAATGGCATTGGACTTCTCAAGAGCAAGATTTGCAGACAGAAACAAAACACAAAAACCAAAACACCAAGCTTTAAAAATACTGAGTAAAAATTGTTTTTAAGTTATATTCTTGACCAAATAATACAAGGGCTCGATAAAAAGTAACTTCTCAAGCTCCTTTTCTGCAGAAGCTGATAGAGAATATCCTTTGCCGAAATGATGTCATAAACCAACAAAGAGGAAGACAAAAGAAGGATGGTGATAGAAAGTCAATGTATGACAGTCATGCGACGGGGCTGGAGAACACTCAGTTCATGTTGCTAGGGAAGGCCAGAGGACTACTGAATAGAGGGGAGCATCAGAGGAACACATATTGATTGGCATCTGTCAGATCTACTGGAGCGTAGAAACATTTAGCCACGAATATATAAAAGCTAAGCTAATGAAAGAAACCAAGACAATTAACTCCAGGAAAAACAAAAGACTATATGAGAAAACACACATAAGCATAGAGCATCTACTATACCATCTGACTCAGCATTCGACAATAGTTACATTACATCATAACGCTGGAAACGCTGATTCTTAATTTAACCAAATAATGATCTAGGCCTATATTTCTTTATGCTAAATTCTGAGATCTGAAAAGCAACAGATTTTTATAAGTTTTCAGCAGCATCATTTCATGGCAAAACCTGACCTGAACTGACAGGACAGTTTATTTGTAGTCTTTATTTATTCCACTTTGTATCAATATTCTTATGTTTTGTTGCAGCAATATAATGTGTTTCATTACAGAGTGTTGCCTCAGATCCAACTGGGGAGAATTAAGTAATGCACGGTATGTGATATTAACTTTCGAAAGTCCTTCTTCTGAATTCTGAAACATATCTGGCCCCAAGGGTTGGGGTAAAGGAACTGAGGACCTATCTAAATATATTGAGAGGATGGGGGTGGGGTAGGTGCATCAGGAAGGAAGGAGCTGCTATTCAGGAAAAATAAATTCTCAAGCAGAGAGCGACGAGAATAGCAATGTAATCATCTTAGATAGGAATATGTAGGTAAATAATAGAAGAAACAATAGATAGAGTTGAAAGCAGTTGCCTTTGGGGAGCAGTCTGATGATAGAAAGAGGTGTGGCAGAAGGCTACTATTTTTCATTATAAGCCTTTTTATTATTAATTGATGTTTTCAACTATGTCTTATTTTGATGGAATATATAAATAATTAGAAAAAAATCAATCACCCTTCCCTGAGGAATACACAGCCTAGAAAGCCAATAAAATCAGTATTCATTTCTATTTGCCTAAAGATATATAGCCCAGTATAAAATGTCATATTCATTTCAAATATCCGGGGAGAAAAGATACCTAGATATTATCTAAATACTCAGTTTAAGAGGGGTTCAGGTGATGCACGTTAATTAACTACATTACAAATCTCATCATACAGAAGCACCTAACCATCTGAAAATGTCCAGGAAAAAAACATACAAATTCTTCCTGGGGGCATTGAGGAGGAAATCCAAGCCACTTTGTACCTTCACTTTCATCTCCCACAGTTCAATTTTATCGCATACACACAAGGCTTCCAAGAGCATCCTGAGCTGTTTTACAGCAAGATTGCTAATGAAGGTCTTGATGTTAGGTATACTTTGCCTGAGCTTATTTATTTATTTATACATGAGTTTTCTTTTAGTGCCTATTTCTGAAGTTTGAAGCATGTAGGAAATTATAAACTTCAAACTTCACTTATATGCATGTTGGTATGTATGAGTTGCATGGTTGTTCACTATTTCGTTTTCATTGAATATCAAGGTACGGAGCTACAACATTGGTAATTTAAGTAAATACAACTGGGGAAGGAGCTGAAATTCTCATGAGATGCAACTTAAAATTGGCAAGTTATCCGCCATGCTTTAATTGAAAACACCCGCTGTTGGAATGTGCCAACTTTCTCTGGTGAAGAGTGGAAAGCTAGTGTGTGTGCCCAAGTTATGAGTGTAGGCTTCAGTGTCAGATGGATGTAGGCTGAAATTCTTGGCCTGACAACTGTTACATGTTTGTTCTCGCCATGTTATTTTCCTCATTGAGTCTCAGTTTTCTCTTTATAAAATGGGATGATAACAACGTCCCCCGCTAACCCAGATCTCAATCGTATACTATTGACATTTTGGGCTAGATAATTCTTTGATGTAAGGGACTGCCTTGTGCATCGAAGGATGCTTCACAGCATCTTTGCCCCTATTCGCTAGATGCTAGGATCCCAGCCCCTGCTGCCATTGTGACAACCAAAATGTCTCCAGACATTGTCAAATGTCCCTGGGGAAGGCTGCAAAATTAGCTTCAAGGATAACCCCTCAAATAAATTGAAAACCTTCATCATTCAGACTTTATAAGGATTTTATAAAATAATTTATTCAAATTGCTTAGCACATGCAGTCACTTGGAAAGCACAAAAAGCATATTAGATTTAATATTATCTTGACTATGTGTAGTGATCATAGACAGAGAGAGAAATACAGTAGGGAAAAAATATACCAGAAAGAACAAGCAGACCCCAGACAGTTCCTCAATTACAGAAGGCCAACACTTGAAAGGACATTAGAGATTATGTGTAATAATGTCATTATACAGATGAGGAAACCAAGGCCAAACGGTCAAGTGTTAGCCCAAGTTAATTAAGGAATGAAGGGATTGAACTAGGACAAAAAACACAGAACTCAGACCTGGCTCTCTACACCATGTTGAATACTGCGCAGCATACCTGTGTTCTTACGATTGGAGACGAGTTAATTTGTTATGGAAGAATGAGATGAGAAAAACAAATAATTGAGTATAACAGAAATGCTCTCTCCTTCTTTCTGTACAGAACCAGATGTAGGGGACAGAGAGTGGCAAAATTTTACAGAGAAGTTAGACTGTTTTTTAAACCAAGAATGGGCCAACTTACCATTTGATTTTAGCCATTTTTTGGAACGAAGATAACTCTCTAGCATCCGTTCATTGAACGGCATGTATCCCATTGGTTCGGAAATGATCATATCTACAGCCTCAAGAAGTGAGACGTCTTCAATTTTTCCTGGCAAAACAATGATCTTGTCTGAAAGGTGATTGTTTTTCACTAGCATCTGAAAAAGATAAAATGGGGTGCCAGAACTGTTGTTATTCAGGATCTTATGAAAAATGAGTTTTATCGATTAAGGGCTGAGAATGTGACAGGAAGGAGAAAGAAGTAACATTTGTTTCTAGAAACAGTTCTAAAGAAAAAGAACTTATTTGTCTTACTACACAGAAATTGCATGTTTAATATAGATAATTTTGGAAAAGATACAGATATAAAACACCTACAACCCTATTGCATAGAAATAATAACTATTAATATTTTGCTGCATTCTCTTCTAGACTCTTTACACAAACATACACATATATGTGTATCTATGCCAGTATGTGTGGTTTGTGTGTGTGTGTATACATATAAATATATATTTGGGGGGATTTTTAAAATTCATGGCTTCAGTTTATTTCCCATTGTTCTACTTGCAATAGAGATGCCAAACAACTCTGTACAATAATCTTCCACAGATTAATGATCTTTTTTATTTTGCTTGGTTTTGAGATAGGGTCTCAGTTTGTAGCCTAGACTGGAGTGCAGTGGTGTGATCATGGCTCACTGCAGCCTCAACCTCCTGAGCTCGAGTGATCCTGCCACCTCAGCCTCCCAAAGTGCTGGGATTACAGGTGTGAGCCACTGCACGCAGGCCAATGATCTTGATCCTTATTAAATTTTTCCTTGGTCTTTTGATGTCAAAAATAAATACCATGATTACTGACCTTTCTTTAGGAATACATTTTTACAGTCATGTATTAATTTTTGATGTCCTTGATATTTTATTTAATAAATTTAAACTCTTTTAAAAGAGGCACCCTGAAGAGAAATACATTTATTATGTTTCTCATGTACTTCTTCTGAATGCCAAATATGACAGGGTGATTGAATTATTATATTTATGTCTTTCTACTGCCTGAAAACATATTTTCTAGTAAACATATTTGCCAGCATAAATATATAAACAACTCAGAGAGTTGTTCCTCTCTGAGACTTGTAGATCTTTGCTCATTGTATTTACAGCCTGTCAGAGTCCTTCCATTTTGCATTTTTGTAGCTTAATCCCTTTGCCCATCCTAAGTGCAATGTACTATGCACTTGTTATAATTCAGTGGCACCTTCTTAATTTCTGATCACTTCTTCAAATGGCTAGGATACCTTTCACATTAATCCTATCTTCTAGGGTGCTGCTCACCAACAAATCCCCTGTGAGCATACAAAATGTCTTTCTTACTTTGTTTTTTAAAATCAAGTAATCTCTGATCTACGGAGCAATAACGAAGAAAACTATTTGAACATGTCATCCATTGTCAGTATTCATCCATGGCCAACGACTCTTGGAATGCTATGCTATCATCATTCCACACATAGAAGTCAAGGCCCTGGGAGTTCTGCAGAGACAAAGACTAAAGGTTCGAGCTTTTGGTGTCCTGCTTTTCTCTCTACACTCTTCCCAGGAGAATCAATTCTCCTGCACAGCTCTGACTGTGGCTCCATTGTGAATGACTATCCAGATTGCATCTTTTGTTTTGTCCTCTCAGCTGAGTTTCAACAATAACTTGGACATTTTCACCAGTGAGTTTTGCACCTCCTAAATAACAAGTAAACAGCAAAACTCAGCCGCTTCTTGAACATGAATCATTCCCTGAGTTTGCCCTTAAAACCTTTGTAAAATACTGCATATCCATGATTCTGTTTTGGTCATTAATACCACAATCCCCAATGTCCTGGAGGTGTACTTAGTTCCCACAGGTAATTAGTTATTATATTTTCTTATTTCTACCTTTCAGATATATTTTGTTTCTACCTTCTTCTGCCAGCATCAACTTGTCCAGTTCCTACTAGCTTCAAATACGGACTTAAAAAATGACATTTATATAATGAAAATAATGATGGCCGTGACTACTTCATAGGTTTGAGGATCAAACCAAATAAAATATATTAAGAGCTATGTAAGCATTAAAATTATTATTATATTATTCTTATTAAATAATACTTTTGGCCAGGTGTGGTGGCTTACACCTGTAATCCCAGCACTTTGGGAAGCTGAGGTGGGCAGATCACTTGAGGTCAGGAGTTTGAGACTAGCCTGGCTAACATGGTGAAACTCGATTCTACTAAATATACAGAAAAAGTTAGTCGGACGTGGTGGAGCACGCCTGTAATCAGCTACTCAGGAGGCTGAGGTTGGAGGATCCCTTGAACTCAGGGGAGGGAGGTTGTAGTGAACTGAGATCTTGCCACTGCACTCCAGCCTAGGTGACAGAGTGAGACTCTGTCAAAAAAAAAAAAAACAACTTTTTACTTAAAAAGAGAAATGTAAATTAACAAATAAACAAAAACATGAAAATTACTAGTATTCCAGATATAGGCAAGGTATGTTTTCAATCAGACATTGGAGTATATCTCAAAACTCAATGTAATAATACTTTATAATTTTTTCCCAGCAATATGTTTTAGATCAGTTTCCTGAACATTTTTACATTATGGCACACATTTTTAAAACCGAATAATTTTACAGTACACTTGGGTGAAAGAAGAGCCTGCTTGCATTTTGAGACATTTGAGTGGCGGACTCTGGCCACACTAGACCCTGACTACCTGCCATGAGGGCAAAGGACATCAAAATTTCCATACCTAGCAAAGTTGTTGGGAAGCTCTGTTCTACACATCTTTCCATGAGTGGTTCTATAACATACATTTATTGGCTATATAGTATTTAATAGATGTATATTGATTTGTTTGGTATCTCCTATTATTGGATACTCAGGTTATTTCAAATTTCTATTAAAATAGTGCATTGACAAATACTAGTGCAATTAAATCTGAAAATACACTTTCTGCTATTTCCTTCAAAGTTAAAGGGTATGAAGCTGGTAAGGGTTTTTGATATACACTGCCCCACTGCTTACCAGAAAGGTGGTCCCTTTTCTAAATTTCAAGCCCTCTCTAAATTCTGCTTATGGGGTCTGAGGCTGTCCAGATAACCTCAGGATAAGAAATTGCCTCTTGCCACAGACTTGTCAACTTGGAACAGGATGCTGGAAGGGGAGTTGCTCTCTAAGTGTTGCTGGAGGGCACAACATAATAAGATATTCAGGTGAATATCTCTGATGTAGGCCTTATATGCAGAATTTAGAGAGGACATCCCTAGACTCTTGAATCTTTAGGGAGAGCAGAGATGTAATAAGGTTTCAGAGAGAGGATTTCATGAGCTGTCAGAAGTGCAATTTTGGGTCCACAGGAAATAATTTTAGGTCTCATTATTCTCACTGGCAAAGAAGGACATATCACATGCCTGGAAGGGAGCAAACAGGCCTGCCTTCAGGTCACTGCATCTTGTGACTTAATCTATTTTTGATCAGTTTCACACAAGATCAGGAATCTGAAGATAAAAATGTTAGTTCTACCTTTATCACCAAAGAGCTATGTGACCTTGGGGAAGTCACTTAAAGCCTCTAAATTTTAGTTTCCCTTCTTGTAAAATTAGGGTTTAAAACTGGAGTTGTTTTGAGGCATGTTCTAGTTTGAATATTTTATGATTAGAAGAAAGCAAAATTTCTTGAAATATGTTCCAGGAGTCCATGAATACAAGGGCTTCATGATCAAATAACTTAGAACTTCTTTGTAATATATATCCCTCTTACAAATTCAGAGTACATTAGCATATTAATAGCTTTGAGAAATTCTACAGAAAAGAAAACTCTTGGCTTGGTTAAATTAAAAACACCCAAACTTATTTGAATACTTTGCAGGTATTTTTTCCCCACCAGATATATATGCATCTCCTTAGATCAATCTTTAGGAAACAATGAAAATAATTATTTGATTATCCTAGGTTTGATTAAATTCCTTGACAAAGATATTTGAAAATAAGACATAAACTCAACCAGCAATAGATCTAATACAGAAGGGCAGCTAAGTCTAGATGCATGACTGTTCTTTGAGTCAGTCTTGCTGTCTCCCCTCATCTTCCGTTTACAACATTCTCAGTATAGATTATCTTTGGGTAGCCTGTCATTTCATATGCCATTCTTCTAAAACTGTAACTCAAGAGAGATATCCTTTCCAGGAATAAATGAACTTCACTATGCCCCTCCAAGTGCTAGAAAAGTCCCCTAACACAGGGCAAAGTTCTACCATCCACCACATTAATTGCTGCACACGTTTACCCTGTGTGACCTGGTTTTTTTTCTAAGAGCTCAGGATGGAGGGATATTCCAAATAAAGGCTCTTCTCAGACATCATCGAGGCCCAAGCAAACCCACATCATATTCTTGTTTTAATCCTGTTTCCTTGTGATTAAATTGGGTTTCTAAAGTCTATGTCAATAGTACTGTCACTTGTATCAGCTGCTTAAAACACACACATGCACATACACGTATGCATACACATACACGTACACATACACACACACACTTCAGGTGGCAGCAGCAGAATTCATCCTTTTAGGTACAAGGGTAAGTTCCAAGAGAGATCAGGGCAGTAATTCCACCTGGTATGCTGCTGTTCTTGTCTCATTTAGAAGGGTTTTCAATAACTTACATGTACTATAGATGGTTGTTTATTTATTCCTGTTCAGTTTAGAAGCTGAATTAGTCTTAGAGGCTGTACTGCACAATATAGCACCTAATTATAGTCTGTCTCAAAGCATGAAAAAAAGCAAGCATTTTGGAGGTGAAGGCCTCGGTTGCTAGTTTAGATCCTCCATTTACTAGCTGCGGCCTGTGGCCAAGATGCATAATTTCCTGGGAGTCCATTTCTTTACCTATAAAATGGGAATCATAATAGTACCGATTCTTCAGTGTTATTTCAAGGATCAAATCAAATGAGAAAGTGCAAAGGAATACGTAAGTCAAAGAATATAGATGAAATAAAACAAAAATTTCAAGAAAAGATGATAAAGCAATAGAACTCAGATTAAAAGGAAGATTTGACTCAAGGAAACAAATCAAGAAGCAAAGTGACATAATAAAAGAATAATAGCCATCAACCAGGTAGAGAATATATTACATTCAAATATATGTAACTATTTTAGAAAATCACTTGGCATTATTGTCAAGTTAAAGATGTACTTATAATTTGGAAATATCACCCCTCAGAAGCATACATTCTAGAAAAAATTTGAACATGTGTACTAGATAATATATAATAAAATATATATAATATTGATAATAATAAAGTGTTGAAACAAACTAGAAGTCATTAATAGGGAAATGAATGCATAAATGATACTGTATCCATCCTATGAATATTATTTTTAACTTATTTTTTGAAAATTAGAGATGGGGTCTTGTTATGTTGCTCAGGCTAGTCTTGAACTCCTGGCCTCAAATAATCCTCTCACCTCAGCCTCCCAAAGTGTTGGGATTACAGGCGTGAACCACACACCCTGTCTATGAATAGTATTTAACAGTGATAAAGAAATAACTAAAGGCACATGTATTAATATAAATAAATTTCACAAGCAGAATTTTAAGGAGAAGAAAGACAGGTTGCTGAAGAATATATAGTGTGATTTATTTTATAAAAATGGTCAAACGTATTCAAAAGTAAACTATTAATTAGGGTATAATTTTTTAAAACTCTTATGCTAAAGATAAAACTTAAGATGTTAGTAACTTTGGGGAATAAACAGAGGAGCACGGAATCTAGGAGAGGTATTCATATATAGGAATTTTAATATATAGTAATATTATTCTAGTTCTTAGGCTGGGTTGTAGAGATATGGGAGTTCATTTAGTTATTACTCTTTGTTTCTTATATTTAGACTCACTTCCTCTGTGTATGTATGAATACTTGAAAATTTTAAACTATGCTGTTAATAGAAAAGTTTGAGATAATCATAAGGAGTGCAGATTTTAAAAAAGCAAACTGATTTCTGTAACAAGAAATTAAGAGACAAAATGTAGATTAAAATGAGGTAGCATAAAGTTAATGTCTCAGAGTGACAGAAAAATAGAATAGAAAAATAACTTGATATATTAAAAGAAAGTTTTATTAAAATAAAAAAGCGATTTGCTGATAGACAAAATACATAAGGGCCATAAGAACATTTCATACAGTAATGTTCCTATGCATTATGAAAATATATTCTGCTAAAGATTTTGGGTTTAAGGAATAAAGAATTAATTCCTTGAGCACCCAGGCAGAAAAATAAATCACCTAAAAACTGAAAGAAAATCAGGCTGTCATTAGCCTCTTCTGTGAAGGCAATAAAACAACGTTTACAATATTTAGAAAAAACAAAAGTGTGGCCAAAAGATTAAATCCAGAGAAGGTGTTATTCACCTATAAAGATAATAAATGGACATTGTCAACATGAAAGAACTCAGGACATGTAGCACACATGAGACCTCCTTTAAAAAATGCTGAACCAAAGTGGCAAAAAAATCTACATAAATAAGAGATGAATCTAAAGAAATTAGTAATAAAGAAGCTATAATTTAAAAACTAATGGTTATAAATTAACCTATCAAATTATAGAACAAATACTAAACAATTACATGGAGTTTTGTTATATTTGGTCATATTTCAATGGGAATTACCTTACACTTTGACAATATAAAAATGATATATAGCTAACAAAAGGGAGAAGAGGAAGGGAAATATATGAGAGTGTTCATGACTTCATCTCTTTCATAGAAAATAACATTTTTATCATAAAGTAGAAAAAATAATTCAAATTCCCTAATGTTTTCCATAACTTTAGAGGAATCCTTTAGAAAGTGATTTCTTTTATGGTGAAGAAGCATTTATTTAAAGTTTAGCAATTTCTCTTCTTTTATCTCAGTTTTTTTCCTTCTGTTTAATTTCCTACAAGTACTTCTCTCTATCTGTTCTTCTCTATATTTGCATTAGAAATGTCTGCAGTGCTGTTCACCAATATTAATAATGATTATTATGGTTGGTTTACATTTTTTCTTCTTTATTAAATTTCTGAATTGCTTACTTTCTTTATAATAAGATTATTTTATGAAAATAGCAAATTTATTTTTCTTTAAAAAATATTAGTAAAAGCAGAGGTCTAAGCAAATGTATCTACCTCCTCTCTTTTCTTATATTGCCCAGCAATGTAGGAAATGTTATAAATCAGAAGAAAACCTTAATATGCATGTATATTTAAAAAGCTAGCATAAGAGGAGAAATTTTGAGGGAACTCTGAAAGACAGAAAGCAGACTGAATTGGATTGATGGAAAAAACCAGTACATATTATTCTGAACTCCTAAATATCAGAGCTAAGAAAGATTCCCTGTAAAGGAGTTTGGGAGTAAAATGGAAATTTTGAATCATCAAATTCCAGGAGCAGAAGAAACCCCCAGGACTATCATTGGGGCTGGCATGTTCCAGTTCCCTCACCTTGGGTCTTTGGAGTATGTGAGGCTGATATCACTGGGTTTTGTCCCCTGGCTAAAGCTCTTGGCACTGTTTTTTTGATGAAATGCCTTAGAAGAGATCTTAGGATACTGAAGCCAGAAACGTTAACAGAGTAGAGCTTGGGGTAACTTTAGAGTCTAGTTTCAGACTCTGAGAGAAGAAAACTATCAAACAGCACCACCTAAAGTTTCAGTCCTGTGAACAAAACTCTTATTTGGTGAATTGTCAAAGCTTAAGGCTAAGACACTAATAGAGAAGGTAAATTTGAGAAAATCTGAGAATGTAGCAACCAAAACCGTAAAAGAAACAGTCAAGTTGACATGTACATAATAGATAAATAAATAATATTAAACAATTCCCAGAAATCAAGAAAGATACTCGTCTTTAGATGGAAAGGGCCCACTAAATATGAAGCAGAGAGGATAAACTTCCTTAGTCCACATCTAAATACATCACGGCAAAACTGGACAACCCTAGAGATAAAGAGAAAAGTCCTTAAATCTTACATGGTTAAAAAAAAGTTACACTAAGCTTTGGGTGAACTAAAATCACACTAATCCCAGAAATCTCATCAGCATCTCAGGATATTAGCAGATAATGAAGCAACTTCTGAAGGAAAACGATTTTGAGGCTTGAATTCTATACCCAGTCAAAAACTTGTAAATCATAAAGGAATATAAAACATTTTCACACATGAAAAACCTCAAAGATTTTAAAATCATATAAGACAAATGACAACATACAAGGAAAAATATAAGGAAAAGAGAAATATAAAAGAAACAGTGGCAACCAGACTATGAAGGGAAAGAAGGGACGCAATCTGACAGGGAAAAGTTTTATCTGTTTTTGATATATAGAACTTTTTTTTTCTTTTTTTTGAGAGAGTCCCACTCTGTCACCCAGGCTGGAGTGCAGTGGCGCAATATCGGCTTACTGCAGCCTCTGCCTCCTGGTTTCAAGCGATTCTCCTGCCTCAGCCTCCGAGTACTTGGGTAACAGGCGTGCAACACCACACCCAGCTAATTTTTATATTTTTAGTAGAGATGGGGTTTCATCTTTTTGGCCAGGCTAGTCTCGAACTCCTGACCTCAGATGACCCACCTGCCTCAGCCTCCCAAAATGCTGGGATTACAGGCATGAGCCACCGCACCCAGCTCTAGAACATTCCTCTTGGAGTGGCAAGAGTTCAGTGACAAAGGATCCCATTTCCTTTTCTATGGGTCCAAGGAATCAACTTCATTCCATAGTGAAGAGTATTTATATAATCATTATATTTAATATGACTTTTTAGGGGCTTAGATTTTCAGAAGCAATCTATAGACAAAGCATCAAAGACAGTGATGTATTCCATATCTTCACAACCTAGAAATAATATAACCAAACAAAATTGGGAGTCACACCAGAAGAGGGAAGTTTCTCTTTTGGGAGTCAACAATATATCCAAAGTTGGTAATTCAGAAAACAGAAATACATACATTATGACATAAAGTCATACTAATCAATGGAAGAACTAAAAAGACATAAGCTCAGAATGGTTAACACTGGAGAATGTGGACAGGCAGGAGTGGGCTAGGTGGGGGACGATTTATTTTTAAATTTTAGACCTTCCTATGTTGTTTGATTCTCTTCCCCATGTACAGGTGTTTACTTTCATTTAAAAGAAAAAAGTGAGAAGCTCCCCAAACAACGGAACACCTAACCAATCCTTTTATTCTCTCCTTTCAAATCCCACTCCTTAACAGGCAATTCTGAACATCTGCTTGAACATTTATAAAAAGCAACATTAACTTTACTGTCAAAAAAACTCAACAGCTTTATTTTAGTTAAACAGAATGCTTAAGCTGAAGCTCTTTCCTAACTACCTGTTCCGATGTTGTCATTTTATAAATCAGGAAACTGAGTCCTAGAGAGGTCAGTGTTCAAAACAAGGAAATACTATAGGCAGTGGCAGACTTGAAGGAAAGTGACTATCATCAGTGTTTACATCAGTTGAGCTCATGACAATTAACTGGCAACAGTAACATTATGGCTTGGCTCCTTTCTGAGAAAGGTCGAAGGAATAAATAGATGTGGTCGTGGTCGCTGTCTCTCTCTTTCCTTTCTCTCCCTCAGTGTACACCTGCCTCCTGCCTGGAATTCAGGGGAATTGCTCAGCACTGCGCAAGATGCCTCTTGGCCCACTGGTTCTTAATTATCAGTGTGCAGAAGGCAGGGCCCTCCGAAATCTGCTGCCAAGAAAGAGTAAATGAATCCCTGGAGGAAGCAGCCTGAGATCTGAGTGTAAAAAAACAAAACAAAACAAAACAAAACAAAAAAACCTTTGCAAATGAGACTTAGTAGGCAGGGCAATGAGGACAACACACAGACAGAGGATGACAGATGAGAGAGTGGAAGGGAGGGGAAGAGAGGCAAAGACAGAAACATCCTTCCCTGTTTGTCTTTGAGCCGATTTAAGGACAGAATTTGAGGAGTCCAGAAGGCTTCCCTGTACTGAGCAAGTTGATGCCTCTTTATCACTGCAGAAACTCTAAAGGTGACAGAAGGAAGTCATGTGAAGATTTTAAGAGGGAAATGCTGCCAAACCCATAGTTTGGCTGTCAGCAAAAAACCACACTGGCAATTTTAATGCAATAGTGTTTTTCCTCTGATGATGCTACAAACTACTCAACAATTGGGGAAGAATAAGGAGGCAGACAAGCTGTCCAGGCTTGGAAAGGATGTTTTGAACAAGTTATAATGTAAGACCTAAAAAATACATAATGTGCATAGAAGCAATTCACAGGGTTGGGTGGAGTGCACATTTGTAGGTTATATTGGACAGCATATTTGCCCTCTATTGGAAGGTAAGTTTTCCCCTGTATACTGTAAGTATCTGACAGCAGGAACCATGCCTACTTTGTCCATCTAGCAGAGTCTCTGGCACATTGAAGGCATCCAACATACATTTGCTAATTACTTCACGAAAGATGACATGACAGCCACTGGAATCCAATTTTCCATCTTAGTTTGGAAAGTTATTACCAACACACTAGGACAGTTCAAAGAGAAAAGATCATTCTTTGACCTTCCCTCTCTCTCTGCTGGACATCTAGTAGTGGATAAATTGGAGGGTAGGTAGGAAAAAGGAATCTCTGAGATATTCTTTACATCCCCCTAAACACTGGTATATCAGGCAATGGGGAGAAGATAATCTAGGTTCACTAGAAAAACTTTTAAATTATGAAAAACTTTGAACTAGACAAAAAGTTACTGAGTGTCCTTTCTAGCACACCTTTCCAGGTTATTTTTTATCTTTTGGTTCCTTTACTCTGTATGTAAAACAGATAATAGAAAGTCATTCTCATCCTTAGAAATGGAAAGAAATTGTGCCTGGTGGAATGCAATTGATTATTGCCCAATGAATAGACCAGTCTTGTATCTATTTGAAAATTCTTCCCAGCATTCCTCATTGCCTATATATCTGCATTTCATTGAATTCCCTTTTGAACATGTTTGACATCCTATTGGTTCACTCAGTTAATTAAAATATTTGACACACGTTAATTTTATGTTTGTATAAGTCATCATTTTACCTTTAAAAAATTAACTTTTAGCATTTTAATATACAATTTTTCATTTTAGTTCAGGGATTTATTCTGTTACCTCTTTATAACTCTTTTTTTCTTCCTTTTCCCTTTTGTGTGTGTGTGTGTGTGTGTGTGTGTGTATAGCACAGTGCAGTGGTAGAGCACTTGCTTCTAAGACGAAAGAACCTGAGTTCAAGTCTCTACTTTCACACTTCCTAGTAATCTTGGTCAAGTTAATTAACCACAGAGCCTCAGTTCCCATATATGTAAAATAGGAATAGTGCTAGTACCTACTTTATGGCTTGACCTGAGGCTTTAATGAAATAATGCAAGCAAAATGATTACGCATTGCTTGTCAAATAGTAAGCACACAATAGATATGAGCTATTACTCCTTCTTTTTTCCTATGGTAGGCGAGCCAGGTTATTAGTGATCAGTTCCCAGCAGAAACGGGAGTGTGGACGTAGACTGTTGGTCAAGCCACTGGCAGCAATTCTCCTTGACCGTAGGTTCTCCTTTCTGCACTTTACCCAGAGTCCAAAATAATTTATACCTTGTGTGGCAGCTGCTACTAGTTGCCCATCCAACACCTATTCTTGCCTTTTATCTTATTAATAAAATGCCTATATTACTGGGGGCAAAAATGCACTAACTAAAATATTACATTCCTAGCCTCCTCTGCAGCTAAGTATATCTATTTAGTCAGTTCTGGCCTTCAAGATAGCATACATTGTTGGGAGGGGCTTCCAGGAAGGTTACTTAAAAGGAGGAAAAAAAGCTAAGGGAAGACATTTTTGGGTCCTCCCTTTCTTTATCCTATTTTCCAGAACATGAATTCGTTGACTGAAGTTCCAAGAGCCATCTTGAACCTTGAGGTGACTGACCTTCAGATAAGCCATATACCGTACACCAGGAAAACATAACAGGAAGCTGGGGCTCTATGAATTTTGTGGGGCTGCCACATTGCCTTAGGCTCCCTCCTACAGATTTCTTTTGCAAGAGATAAAAAAAAAAGTCCTTGTGCATTTAAGCCAGTGTTAATTTGGGTTTTCTGTTAGATACAGCTGAACCAATGGACAGATGCTGGGTGTCTTATTTAACCAAAGGAGCCTCTTACCCATGGTAGTCATAACAGAACCATATGGTCTGAGAACTCAGAACTCAGACCGACTTTTTTTTTTTTTTTTGGAGACACTGACTCACTCTATCACCCAGGCTGGAGTGCAGTGGCACAGTCACAGCTCACTGCAGCCTTGACCTCCTGGGGCTCAAGCCATCTTCCTGCCTCAGCCTCCCAAGTGGCTGGGATTACAGGCACACACCACTACACCAGGCTAATTTTTGTATTTTTTGTAGAGATGGGGTCTTGCCATGTTTCCTGGACTGGTCTCAAACTCTTGTACTCAAGCAATCTTCCTGCCTTGGCCTCCCAAAGTTTTTGGGATTACAGGTGTGAGCCCCCATGCATGCCCCAATTTCTACCCTTTTGCCATCTGTAGCTGTGTTACCTTAGGGCTTCAAGAGAATGTGCAGTGCTAGAGAACTTTGTCTTAAAGAGCGGAGAGTCTCTTCTACCTACAGCCCCCTTTGACACAAATGTGTAAATTTCCCCACTGGAGATTTTTTTCCACCCAAGAGCAATTTTCAAGGGGTAGAGGACTGTGAGTAACCAGTATAGCTATGGAGTTTAGAGAAATGCTAAATAAATATTAATACATAAAAAAATTTCTGATTTGCCTCCTCTGGGCAGATAAATCAGTATGTAATTATATAATTATATAACCAGAGTTATAGTTAGGTTATGTGATTTTACAGTTATATGATATTTTAGTGGCTTTGCTTTTGATAAAATCAATCATATTAGAGTTTAGTTACATAATTATAGTTGGTAGATTTGCTTTTGGTTAAAAATCAATGATAATATTAGACTTTTACCTTTCACAAAATGTATTCCCTTAATTATCTCATGTCTACCCCACGACACTATGGGAGATGCATTATTATTATCTTCATTTTTTAGATAGGAAAACTGAAATTCAAATCAATTCTATTAAGGTTACTCAGTTTCTTTATAGCAGTGAGTCACTTTACAAAGCCCTTGACTCATCTGGGTTTTTTTATAGCTAATGTGAATATAAAATTTTTACCAAAGGACTAGTTGAAGTTGGATTTCTGATAATATAAATGGCTGCTAAATTATATGTTTGACCCTGCTAGTTTCAAACTTTTATACAAATAATAAAGTACTGGTGATAGGACCAAACAAAATGAGGAGCTTTGTTGGAAAAAAAAAAACTGTATGTCTATGAAACAATTCTGACAAAGCAATATTTTGACAATTTAAATATGAAGAAATTGGGATTATCTGGATTTTATTTTCCATCAAATGTTATGTAAGTATAAAAACTGTCTTTGGTTTTTATCAAACCTCACATGTTTCATCTTCTTAAATGATTTCTCCTCAAATGTACAATTCAGCTAATTAGCCCAACCCTGGCTTTAATGGCCACCAGTGACACGAATATCTGGAAGTCCAATCTGCAACCAGTTCTATGAAGCTTTGAGGAGGCCACAGCTAAATAAATGGAATTGCTTCTCCACAGTAAGGGCTGATAAAATGCATATACCACAAAAACATAACTAAGGCATTCTGAATTTTCTTTTCTGTAGGCCCTTCTTAAGAAAAAGAGTACCTAGTATAAGAAAGCTGCTCATGAAAAAATCATTTTTCTGAAAGGTCAAGCAAGTAGTGCTATGAATGGTTGGAAATATTCACGGTAAGAGAAAACCCACCTAAGGAAGGGTTAACTCACGTGGAACTCCATTGTGAAGTAAATATCGTTAGGATTAATAGAATAAACACACTAAGGCAGCAAGGCTCTAATAAGAAACTAGGTCTGAATGAAAATACACTTACTACAAGTCTCAAAAATCATGGGCTTTTAGAATCTGGATCTTGGTATGTGTTCGTCCTCCTTCTCCATGCCACCCCACTTGTGTTACAGGGATTGTTCAGCAAGACTGGAGGTTTCAGAATTTCCTCCACATCCATATCCCCTCTTGCTTCAGAGAAATATTTGGTGATGATTTGGGTAGAGTGACCCAGATCACTGCACCCTTACAAAGCATCTTTCTTCCAAGATAATCAAAACACATTGTCTTGGTTAAGTGTGCCAAAGATCATTTCATCCCTAGCCAGTTAGTCCCTTAACTGACTTGTTACCACCTCAAAGCATTTAAACAAGATCTGTACTTGAAAAGCGAGCAGCTGATGTATTTCTGACAATCCCTTCTTCTGTTTCAGTCAGTTATCAGTGACCTTAGCCTTCCGGCTAGGATGCCTTAAGTTAAAGGGAAGGTCCAGGCATGCTTTTCACTTTTTATATTTCCTTCTATCAGTTTCTGTTTCATGCCAAGACCTCACAAAAAACATACACGCATAATGATGATGAATAGTCCTCTATCTTTCATGTAGAAATGCTTCTTTCCTGAGTCATTAAGACAATTTCTCAGAATTAAGAAATAGGGTTGACCCCACCTGTCCTTTGTTTCATTTACTTGTAAAGCAAGATCAGAGTCTCATTCAAACCTAGAGTTCAGTTTGAGACAATAAAATATAGAAAACACAGGTATTGGTACTGAGCTTCAACAGAGTAATTAAGTGGTGGGCTGTCAGAAACTAGAGTAAAAGTATTTACCCTGGAGCCAGAAGACCGAGAATCTATAGGTTTGCACAATGTTATAGAGGAAGTAAAAGCAGAGGCAGGACCTCAAAGATTGCAGTCATAGTTCAACAATCGCATTGTACAAAAAGGAAAACTGACAGCTAGAGAAGTGATACATCTTACCGATTTCAAGAAACCAATGAGCAATCCGGTCAAGGCTAGAAGCCAAACCCACTGTGCCCCGTGCAGCTATTTTCTCATTCCACTACTTGGATTCCCAAGTGGAGATGACCTCCCCTATTTTTGGAACAAGAGGAGTTACTGAATCAGGAACCAGACTGTGTCTCATATATTTGGGGAATTAACAATTGCACATTGTTTCCTTGCTCTTGCTTTAGGTAGCTTGATTCAACCACCTTTTCCATCATTAGGTACTATTCAGACCAGCTGAGGAATTCTCCTCCTGATTTATTAGTCTCTACTGGGCTACGTTCCATGTAATTTTCAAGCAAAGGGGAGAAAAGATTTCCATCAGCTAGAAAGCTGTGTGAAGTGCAGAGGTTAAAACAACATCTCCCCTGAATAATGCATTTAAAAAGTCACCCAAAGCATGTTATTCAATCTGGCACCCAGATTTAAAGATTGCCAGATGGCCCACCCAGGCCTCTGAGGAAGAAATATCACATTGCTCTTCCCTTCTTTATTCTGCCTTGCACTGATAATATCACAATTGAGAAAGCACCACATAAGTGCCACATTCAATTATGCCAATAACTAAAGGTAAGATGTTCAAGCTGAATTATCTCTCTATACCTGAAGAAAAAACAGCATTTGTGTATGCAGTACCAAATTCCCTACACATTTTTAAGAAAGCAAGGAAACCTCAGGGAGAAACCAAGAAAGAGGAGCAGTTTCAAATTTCTCCTAGGGGAAGGCTTTGAGATCTAACTATATAAATGGGATGACAAAGCCTAATATACCAAATATACTGTCTCATACATGCAGACAGAATTTCAGTTCCTGCCCCAGTATCACTCTGAACTATCTCCGCCTTACATTTAATCAAAGATTGTGTATCAGGCACAAAGTGCTCTGCTATGTGTTGTAATATATGTGATGCAATACCGTTGTCCGTAGGACCAAGCATAGTCTCTACCTATGATAGGTTAGTGGAATAGACAGACATATACACACCAGAAATAACAGCTAATGCCAAGTAGGGCTTACTTGTGGCTTGTACTGTCTTAAGCACTTTATATACATTAATTCACTTAATTGCTCAACAGCCTCATAAGGTAGGATATATTATTATTCTATTTTACTAATATGGGAACTGAAACTAGGCAGTGTGTCAAAGGTCACCATTACTGGGTTGAATTGTGTTCCCCCAAAATTCATATGTTGAAGTCCTAACCCCCAGGACCGTAGAACGTGACCTTATCTGAATATACGGTTGTTGTATATGTAATTAGTTAAATTGTACTGGGGTCTGGTGGGCCCCTAATACAATACACCTCTTGTCTTTACAAAAAGCGGAAATTTGGAGATAGCTACACACAGTGAGTGCATCATGGGAAGACGAAGGCAGGGTTCAGTGTGATACAGCAGAAGCCGAGGAATGCCAAAGATTCCAGCAATCTTCCAGTAGCTGGGAGGGAGGCCTGGAACGGATTCTCCATCACAGTCCTCAGAGGGAACCAACCTGCTGACCCCTTAGTCTTGGACTTCTCACCTCCTGAACTGTGAGACAATAAAGGTCTCTTGAAGCCACTCAGTCTGTACTACTTTCTTTTGGCAGCCCTAGCAAACTGAAACGGTCACCAAGCCAAGAAACAGTGAAATCAGTATTCAAGTTCAAGCAGTGAGGCACCAGAATCTGCCTTCGCAATCATTAAACTGCTCACACTGCTGAAGGCATCGACCTATGTATTATAACAAGCACTTCCCTACATATAAAGACGGGAGACACAGGAAGGAGCCCATAAACTGAGTTCAAAGATTTTAATCTTCCCAATTGAAAACATTCACTGAATAAACATTTGTTGATAATTTACAAATGTGGGGACTCAAAGTGCAAAGACATGTCTCTATTCTCATGAAAATTTAGTTGGATCTCTGAACTACTAAAATATATGGAGTCAAGAAACCTTTACACCAGAAGTGACATGTTAGTAAAATCTGGAAGGATGACGAGCTCACTCGGTAACTATGGGGAGAAAGAAGGTTGGACAGAGAAAGCAAAGTGTGTAACGTTACAGAATCACGAGCTAGAGACAGCGAGGCAAAGATGGGAATGCCCAGATTTTGAATAAATTGTGTAAGGCTGGGTTAATGCCTATGCTCTCTCAGGTTCTCTTTTTACAAAAACGTTTATTTTAGGTTCAGGGTACACGTGCAGGCTTGTTACATAGGTAAACTGTGTGTGGTGGGAGTTTGGTGTACAGATTATTTCATCACCCAGGAAGCGAACATAGTATCCAACAGGTAGTTTTTGATCTTCTCCCTCCTCCCAGCCTTCAACCTCACACAGGCCTTGGTGTCTGCTGTTTCCTCC
This sequence comes from Pan troglodytes, assembly GCF_028858775.2. Lineage (NCBI taxonomy): Eukaryota > Metazoa > Chordata > Mammalia > Primates > Hominidae > Pan > Pan troglodytes. The sequence goes on along the minus strand of NC_072409.2, from coordinate 112,964,161 downwards.
TTTGTGTCCATGTGATCTTAGTGTTTTGCTGCCACAAACATCGAGAAAGCAGCCAGGGACTGGAGCCTGCCAGCTCTGGCGCTGACCCAGACCACCCTCTTTTGTCATTTCGATTTAACCTTCTCCCTCTTCCACCCTCTGGCAGCCTCTTTCCAGCTAAGTGTTAGCACCTGAGGACCCTCTCCAGCTTGCCAAGTTTCTTACCTCCTGCTTTGGAAGGCTTCTTGGCTTTGTCCCTTGGCTTTTTTCAGGGGGACACCTTTCAATTCTTCTCTTGGGTTCCATGGAGCCTGGGTCAGCCAAACCTGCCCTGCATGAGGCAGTTAGGGCAGCTGAAGGGAACCAGTCCACCAGTACCCAGGCCACCAGTCAGGGTAAGGAGAGAGTGGCAGGTCAGTATGGGTTGAATTGCAGTTCCCCAAATTCATATGCTGAAGTTCTAACCCCTGGTGGCTCAGAATGTGACTGAATTTAGAGACAGGGTCTTTAAAGAGATTAAGTTAAAATAAAGTCATTAGAGTGGGCCCCAATTCAATATGACTGGTGTCCTTATAAGAAGAGGAGATCAGGACATAGGCAACTACAGAGGACAGCTTATGGGAAGACACAGAGAAAACAAGGCAATCTTCAAGCCAAGGAGAGAGGCCTCTGAAGAAACGAACCCTGCTGATGCCTTAAGCTTGGACTCCCAGCCTCCAGAACTGAGAGAAAATAAATTTCTGTTGTCTAAGCCACCACCCTGTGGTACTTGGTTATGGCAGGCCCGACAAACTAACCCACAGTGATAAAGGACAGGAAAGGAAGCTGTTCATCAGTGCAGCCTCACTACCTCTGAGGCAGCTCCAGTTCCTGGAGTGAAGATCAAGAGACAGTGCCTTTTTGATGCCGGTTTCAGGAAAAAGCCTCCAGCTAATAAGTCTAAATGTTAGCACCTGAGGACTTCAGCTAAGTAAGGCTGGGGACATTTTCCTGGAACTGGGCATCTACAAGGAATATATCTAAGTGATATGGGCTCACAGAGAGATGGATCCCGTATCACTGTACCCCACTCTTGCTAAAAAGACTGAATCAGTTTCACCTTCAGGACTGTTGTCATGATATTGTTAAGTATGATTCCCATCAACCCACCTCTCTCCTTTTCTCAGAGGCTGTCATCTATCACAGTTAGAGTTCAAGGCCTAAAATTGCAACACTGATTGAGAAGGTCAAATTCATTAACACAAGAGTAACCCAGTTGATCAATCAACAAGGGAGAGTGACAATTATTTCTTTTTCTCTGTTTTGATTGGAAAAGCAGGAGGCAGTGGGAGCTAGAAATGGGAGCAGGGTTCATAACAGTGATGGATACAGTGTGTGTGCATGCACATATGTGTTTATGCATGTCCGTGTGCGTGCATGTGTGGCTGTGTACAGAGAAATGACTATAGGAATGGTGCCTGGAGACACAGCAGTCAGATTTATAAAAATTGTGCCTACTATTGGCCTTATTTACCTTTGGCAGGGTTGTTTTGGAAGTATTTTAGTTGCACTCACACATGCAAGCCACTGGGCTTCTGAGGATTTATGAAGATTTCTTTTGTGACTTCATTATAAAGGCGCTTCTTTCCCAAGGGGTCTATTCATCAAGGCATCACGGCAGTGTGCTTCCTGCCTTTGGCCTTGCCGTGAAAGCCCTTTCAAACAAACTGTGCACAGCTGCAACACAGAGCGTGCTGCCTCGAGCACATGAATTAAATTAAACATCATTCAGTAAGCATGAGAAACAGGCTGTCAAGGCATCAGGAGGAAAAGTGAAAAATTCAGTCAATTTGTCCTGATCCTTCCTTGACATAATCTGCATATTCGGAGCTATTGGGATCTGGTTGGAGTTGAACATTGCTCCAAGAGAAGGGCTGTGTATTACTCTTCTTGAATATCCCCTAGCACCAAGCCAGAAACATAATAGCACTCAGAAAATACATACCGCAGAATTTTTCACATTACAGCTGTATAGGTACAGTCTTGCAGATGTAGTGTCATTCCTAAGTAACAAGCACCACTTCTAGGTTTAATACTAAACAGCTTTTGTCATTGACTTACTCCATTTGCTGGTAACCTCTTGCCTATTTATTACAGCTTTACTTCCAACTAACTAAGTGTATAGAACAATAGTTGCCTGCCACCTACATTAATTTACCCTAGTAAATAATGTGGCTTTTTATTCAACCTGTAAAGAATAATAACAGCAATTAGCATGTGAACAATGCTTTAAAGCTTAAAAAAAAAGACTTTTATATGCTTCATTGTATTTAGAGTAGGGTAGGTATGTGTTCAATGTTGCAGCTAACTTCACCTGTACAGGATCTGTTCTTCCACTGGTAAATTCTGGTAAATTCTTTCTCCCCTATTCTGATCATATGATGCTGGGGAGGCTGCTGATTACAGACAACTTCCCTTACCCTGGCCACAGAAATGGGCATGTGATTCAGGTCCAGGCAATCACTGTACTCCCATTCCTCCCAGAATAATGACTGGGAGGGTAGGCAGCCAGGCTAATCAAAATCCTTCCCCAGATTTTTTTCATTGTAGATGTGGAGGAGAAGATGACTTGTTTTCTGAGTCATGGATCTGAAAGGATGTTATTCAGAGATTGTCAGTCATCTCCTCCACATGTAGATGGACTGTCTGTAGTAAAAGAATGAATCCAACAGAGAGAGAAGGAGACAGAGCTAAGGTTGTAACCACAGGACCAGCTCAAACCAATTAACCATGGCTTAAGTTGTTGCAGATGATACAGAGCCAAAATTGCCTGGGCACGTGCCTTCTGATTGCTAACACCATCAGCCTGGCAGATTGGCTACATTGGTATTACCTAGAACTAGTTAGAAATGCCATAAAAGCTTGACCCACCCTTAGATTAGGGAGGCAGATTTGACTCTTGCCTCCTGTTTCCTTGCTAGTCAGCTTGCAATACAACCCCCCAACCTTTCTTTTTCTTGAAAGTAAGTGCTGCAGTAGTGGCTCCTATGTGTGTTGGGCAGCAAGCCTCTTCCTCAATAACAAGGTCGGGGGAGAGATGCGGGGCTGGGGAGAAAAACTCATTTGAGTTGCTAACCACTCCCTCTCTAGACTGCCTGGTTACATGACCCAGTACATTTTCTTTTTTCTATGCCAATATACCTTTCTGTGACTTGCAATCAAATATCTAGCCAATGGATTTTACAAAATCAGACAGATTTTTGAAGATGAAAAAACCAGAGGGTTTTCCCATCATCTAAAAATATTCTCTTCCCTTCCCCCAGGTAAAATCATACGTTCTTGCCCCATTCACATCAGCCTGAGCCACATGACTTGCTTTAGTCAGTAAAATAAGCCATAGGCATGGACATGTATGTGAGCAAAAAATGGGCTTTAGGCCTAAGAAGTTGAAGACCTTTGATATGTAGCAGACCTTGCCTATCCTGACTGATAACACCTATACTCAGTGCTACCCCAATATCGACCTAGCTTATTGGATTTCAAATTCTACAGTTCTTATTTACACCATACCAAGCTGCTACTGGCAAACCTACTCTCCAAGTCTTCCAGGGCATCTCTGAAAAATAAGAATCCTATCAAAACACAAAGCAAAATAAAACAAAAAACCCTGGTCTCATGGCAAATCCTGGGTAGAGCTAGGATGACTGATGTAAATTAAAGTGATAACACTGTTAATAACAACTAATATTAACATCCAGTAAGAGGCAACCTTTATGTGAACAGGGGCCTAGGATGTTTTGCTTAATGTTTTGTCCTAAGAAGCTAGTACAGTGTCTGGCACATCGTAAAACTAAATAAATATTTGTTCAGTGTTAAAAGAAATAGTTACCATTTGCCAGATTTTGTACTAAATTCTTTACCATATTCTCATCTGATTCAGCTACTTAACAGAAATGTATTGTGGACCTCCTATGTACCAGGTTGTAAATACCAGGGACAACATAGACCAGGTTCCTGCTCTCATGCTGCTGAACCCTACAGCTGGCCTTCTCAATATTGATATTTTGGACCAGATAATTTTTTTTTTTTTTGCTGTAGGGAACTTCTCTGAGTATTTTAGGGTGCTTAACTGCATGTCTGGCCTCTACTCCTTCCCTCAGTGTGACAGACAAAAATGTTTCCAGACATTACCAAATGTCTTCCAGGAGGCAACGTCATCCAAAATTGAGAACCAGTGGGCTAGTGGTAGGAGACAGATAAGCAGAGTATTGATTTGAAATGTGTTTGATATAAAAGTGCCATTAATAAAAATAAAGCAGGATAAAGGAAAAGAGAATGATCCAAAGGGAGATTCTTCTTTACATAGAGTGATTAGAGAAGACCTTCTAAGTGAACATTTGAAGGGAACTGAATAGAGTAAATGCTAGCCTTGTGGCTACCTGGGGGAAGAATTTTTCTAGAAAACGGAACAGTTAGAGCAAGGTCCATGTGGTAGAAGTGTCCTTGCTGTGTTTGAGAAGAGAAATAAGGCCAGAAATGCTGGAGCAGAGTGAGTGAGGGAAGCATGAGAGTAAACAGAAGGAATGGATGGTCAACCACGAATGGCTTTGCAGGCTACAGCAAGGACTCTGGATTTTATCCAGATTAGAATGGGAAACCACCAGAAAGTTCCAGAACAAAAGTGTCAGGTCCTAACTTATATTTTAAAGAATTTATCTGGCTGTTTTGTGGAAAACAGAATAAGAGGAGCAAGGAATGAAGCAAGTAGACTAGTTAGGAGGCTCCTCTAGTATTTTAGGTAGGAGATGACTTAGCCTGAAGGGGAATGGTAGAGGGCTTGAGAAGTGGCTGAATTCTGGGTATGTTTTAAAGGTAGAGTTTGTTAGATTTGATGTGTTGAATATGGAGAAAGAGGAAAAGGAGTTGATGATAAGGCTGCACTATTATTGTCCTCATTTTACAGATGAGGAAACCAAAGAGCAAGAGTTTAAGCAGTTTTGTAGGACCACAGAGCTAGTAAACGATACCCAGACACTTATTTCAAGCTTATACTCTTCATGTCTATATTATATTGCCAATAAAAAGCTGGCAGCCTAGGTGGGGGAACAAAGCAAATTGAGGTGCTCTAGGCACCTATTTTCCTCCTATATAGCACTTTATTCACCCACTTTCTGGCTCAAAGACATCTAAGACATTATCTATATAGTCATAATACAAAAGTAAGCAACAATAAAAAAATGGCAGAGTTGACCCTTTTCATTATTGGCTCTTAGGCCCATTTTGATCCAAAGGTCATGGATATCTGTCACAAGAATACAGTTGAAAATATTTGATATTATAAAAAAACTTATCTGAAATATATATTTACACTAAATATCATTAACAACAAATCTTAGCTTAAGGGTACATATTGTGCCATTAAAAATCATCAGAATTTGCAAGACATTTAAACAACTTATCATCTGAGATATGAAGACAAACTTACGATTTTAAAGCAATGTTGAAAGTTTTGTATTACTCAGTTCAATTCTTCATAAAATTTCACCAAACTTTATAAGCCAGTTTTGATATTCCTTACATAAAAAAAAAGATAACAAGCCAAATATCAATGAGAAATACTTGTCCTCCTTGTAGTAAAAATGGCTAAAATAATACATGGAATCAATGTGGCAAAAAACAGAAATAAATTCATTTCTCAGCAAATATTATTGATGATGCAGAGAAAGCATTACTGATGATTTTAGAAAAATTCAGATATATGTTATGTGGGAGGTTTGATATATATATTTGTATTTAGTATAGATCTTCTTAAGAAAAATGTGTTTCAATAACAAATATAAGAACAACTGCTTTTTTGTGACTCAACTAAATGAAGGAGTTCTGGAAGAAGATCTCATGAGTTTTAATAAACTCAGTGTTTCATGGGAAAACTGTATAACCATAACTACTGATAGAGCAATGACTTTGATGGAAATTTTGAAAAACTCACACAAAGAGAAAGTTGTAGAGATAGCTCTACATGTGATATTTATTCACAGCATCATGTTATTAGAGATAAGAATTTAAGGTTACAAGTCCATAGGGGACTATGTGATGTGGTTAGTTTTATATTCAAGAGAATTTTTGAAAGATGAAGAAGTAGGAAGCACCATGAATCCAACGTCCCCACCTAGAAAATAATTGCACAGGCAAAATCTGCTTTATGTAACTATATTAAAATTCTGGTGTAAATTGAAGGCTTGCAATTTCCAGGAGAAGGTTTAGATGGTAAACTGTGGTTAATTTTGGTCAGTTGGAACTTTTAGCTCAGCAACAGCTATCCATTCCCTACCTCCAGCCTAGTAGCAGGCAGCTGTGCAAGTGTTACTGAAGAAGCTTTTATGCAGCCTGTGGGAGCAAGGGTGAGCAATAGAAACTCTGTCCTCCAAATATCCGGGTTCTATGTTCTGATAATTGATTTTTGCTTCTGATTATGGAGGTGCAGACACAGAGGCAGGCAGTCACTGTGGCCCCTTCCTTCCAATTTTCATAAGCTTCTCTCTCCAAAACTTCCAGGAGATTTCAAAGGTTGACACCCTGATTTCCATCATTTTTCTATTTTCCCCTTTTGGGAGTCAGACATTAAAGGCTAGGGCATTCAAAAGCATCTGCATACATAGGGGAAATTAGTAAGTTACTGCATATGCCCAGTGAAAGTTTACACTTCAGGCTGATTCTTGGTATGGAGACAGATTAAAATAATAAAAAACACAAATTTTAAAAACAGCAAACCCTGGGGAAAGAGCGTAATCTGATTTCCTACCACCACACTATTAAATTCAAATGTTCAGTTTCTTGGGGACAGAAATTGTCCCCAAGAAAAACTAGAAACAGACATACAAGACAAAGACTTTACAGCAACTGTCTTAAAGATGCTCAAAAAGCTAAAGAAGAAATTGAGAAAGTAAAAAAAATGTATGAACAAAACTGAGATATCAGTAAAATGATGGGGGAACCAAGAAGAAACCAAAAAAATTTTTAGAACTCAACAGCACAACAATTGAAATAAAAAATTTGTTAGAGGGATTCAAAGCAGATTGAAGCAAGCCAAAGAAAGAATCGGCAAACTTGAAGATAGGACAACTGAAATTATCAAGTTTAAAGAACAAAATGGAAAAAGATTGAACAAAAATAAAGCCTAAGGGACCTATACAGCACCCTCAAGCAGACCAACGTGGGCACTGATGGAGTTCAGAAAGAGAAACAGAAATGGATGGAGAGATTATCTGAAAAAGAAATCATAGAAAACTTTCCAAATTTGATGAAAGATATTAATATAAATATCCAAGAAGCTCAACAAACTCCAAATAAGATGAACTCAAAGAGACCCACACTGAGACACATTATAATCAAAGTGTGGAAAATCAAAGACAAAGAGAGAATTTTTTTAAGACAGGGTCTCACCCTGTCACCCAGGCTGGAGGGCAATGGCACGATCACAGCTAACTGCAGCCTTGAACTCCCAGGCTCAGTCAATCCTCCCACCTCAGACTTTCAAGTAGCTGGGACTACAGGCATGTGCCACCACATATGCCTAATTATTGTATTTTTTGTAGAGACTAGGTCTCAGGTGATCCACTCACCTCAGCTTCCCAAAGTGCTGGTATTACAGATGTAAGCCACTGCATCCAGTCTCAAAGAGAAAGTCTTGAAAGCAGCAAGAGGGTACAGGCATGGTGGCTCACACCTGTAATCCCAGCATTTTGGGAAGCCAACGTGGGTGTAACACTTGAGTCCAGGAGTTTGAAACCAACCTGGCCTACACAGTGAAACCCCATCTCTACTAAAAATACAAAAATTAGCCAAGCCTGCTGGTGCATGCCTGTAATCCCAGCCACTTGGGAGGCAGAGGCAGGAGAATCGCTTGAACCTGGGAGGTGGAGGTTGCAGTGAGCTGAGATGGCACCCCTGCACTCTAGCCTGGGTGACAGAGCAAGACTCTGTCTCAAACAAACAAACAAACAAACAAAAAACAAAAAAAAAAAAAAAAGAAAAGAAAAGAAAGCAAGACAGAAGTGACTCATTACATACAATAGATCATCAATAAGATTACAAGTAGATTTCTCATCAGAAACTTTGCAGGCCAGAAGGCATTGGTGGATATATTTAATGTGCTAAAATTAAAAATAAAAAAAAATTGTTAACCAAGAATTTTATACCCAAAAAATCTGTCCTTCAAATATCAGGGAGAAATTAAGACATTCTCAGATAAACAAAAGCTGAAGGAATTTGTTACCACTAGACATGTCCTACAAGAAATCCAAAGGGGGTCTTGCAGGTTAAAATGAAAAGATATTAGACAGGGGCACAAAGTCATATGAAGAAAAACATATCAATGTAGGTAAATACACGGAGATTTATAAAATCCAGCGTTGTTTTAACAATAGTTGTAACTCTACTTTTCATTTTCTACATGATTTAAGAGGATAATTAACTTAAAAAAACAATTTCTAGTTTATGTTTTGTTGTTGTTGTTTTTTAAGATGCAGTCTTGCTCTTTCACCCAGCCTAGAGTGCAGTGGCATGATCTTGGCTCACTGCAGCCTCCACCTCCCAGGCTCAAGTGATTCTCCTGCCTCAGCCTCCCAAGAAGCTGGGATTACAGGTGCCTGCCACCATGCCTGGCTAATTTTTGTATTTTTAGTAGAGATGGGGTTTCACCACATTGGTCAGCCTGGTCTTGAATTCCTGAGCTCAAGCAATCTGCCAACATTGGCCTCCCAAAGTGCTGGGATAATAGGCATGAGCCACCACGCCTGGCCTAATTTATGTTTTTGGATGCACAATAATGTAATCGTAATCATTACAATTACAATAAATGGGAAGGGGATGCAATCATCCCCTTCAGCTTTATTGAGGTATGATTGACAAATAAAAATTGCAGGTATTTAATGTATACAACATGATGGCTTAATATGTATATACATTGTGAGTTATTGTCATAATCAAGCAAATTAATATAACAAGGATGTAATTTAGTGACATCAATGAATCAAAAGGAGTGGAGACAAAGCTGGAAATAGAGCATTTGAACAACACAATAATCCAACTAGCTCTAACATACATATACAGAACACTCTACCCACCAACAGAATACATATTATTCTTTAGTGGAGATGAGACATTCTCCAGTATACACCAGATGTTATGTCACAAATTAAGTCTCAAACATTTAAAAATAGAGATATTATACAAAGCTTCTTCTCCAACCACAATGATACAAAGTTAGAAATCAATAATCAAAGGAAAACAAGAAAATCACAAATTTGAGCAAATTGAAGAACACCATCTTAAACAACCAATGGATTTTTAAAAAGTCAGAAGGAAAAGCAGAAAACAATCAGAGTTGAAAGAAAATGAAAACACGACATACCAAAACTTATGAAATACAGTGAAACCAATGCTGATGGAAAATTTATAGCTATATATTCTTACATTAAAAACAATCAAAATCTCAAATCAACAACCTACCTTAATGACAAGGAACTAGAAAAAGAAGGACTAGCCTTAAAACTAGCAAAAAATAAAAGTAAAATAAAAAACAATAAAGATTATAGCAGAGATAAATGAAACAGATAATAGAAAAACAATAGAGGACAATCAACAAAATAAAAAATTTGATTCTTTAAAAAGATAAACAAAATTGACAAATTGTTATCTAGACTGACTGTATTAGTCAGGGTTCATCTCCAAATAAGATGAACTCAAAGAAACCCACACTGAGACACATTATAATCAAGCTGTGGAAAATCAAAGCCAAAGAGAGAATTATTTTTAAGACAGGGTCTCACTCTGTCACCCAGTCTGGAGAGCAATAGCATCTATCCTATTAGGGACAGGACTAATAGGATAGATGTATATATGATGGGGAGTTTATTAAAGAATATTGACTCACATAATCACAAGGTGAAGTCCCACAATAGGCTGTCAAGGAAGCCAGTCTGAGTCCCCAAACCTCAAAAATATGGATGCTGACAGTACAGCCTTCAGTGGCGAAAGGCCTGAGAACCCTGGCAAACCACTGGTGTAAGTCCAAGAGTCCAAAAGCTGAAGAACTTGGAGTCCAATGATCGAGGGCAGGAAGCATCCAGCATGGGAGAAAGATGAAGGCCAGAAGACTCAGCAAGTCTGCTCTTTCCAATTTCTTCTGCCTGCTTTATTCTAGCCATGCTGGCAGCTGATTAAAGTGCCCACCTAAATTGAGGGTGAGTCTGCCTTTCCCACCGCACTGACTCAAATGTTAATCTCTTTTGGCAACACCCTCACAGACACACCCAGGAACAATACTTTGCATCCTTCAATCCAATCAAGTTGACACTCAATAATAACCATCACGCTGACTAAGAAAAAGAAAAGAAGTCTCAAGTTATTATAATCAGAAATGAAATTGGTATATTACTACTGAATTTATAGAAATATAAAGTATTACAAGAGAATACTATGAGCAAACATATGGCAACAAATTGGATAACCTAGATGAAATAGACAAATTCCTACAAACATAAAACCTACAAGGACAGAATCATGAAGGAATAGAAAATCTGAGTAGACCTGTAACTAGTTAGGAGATTGAATTAGCAATAAAAAATCGTTGAATAAAAATGTGCCCTGGACCAGATGGCTTCACTGGTGAACTAACAGCAATCTTTCTCAAAGTTTTCCAAAACACTGACGAGGAGGAAACACTTCATAACACAGTTTATGAAGCTACTATTATCTGAATGCCAAAGCCTGACAAAGAAACCAGAAGAAAATAAAACAAGAAAAATAAACCAGTATCATGAACATTGATCCTGGTCTGATACAACAACACAAAATACTAGCAAACAAAATTCACCAGCATATTAAAAGTACTATTCACCACAACCAAGTGAGCTTTATTCCTTGAATGGAAGGATGGTTCAACATAAGAAAACCGATCAACATATAATAATTCACCATATTATTTTAAAAGAATAAAAGGGAGAAAACCCATGTGATCATCTCAATTGATGCAGAAACAATATTTGACAAAATTCAACACTCTTTTATGATCAAAACACTCAAGAAAACAGGAATAGAAGGAGAGTGCCTCAGCATAATGGAAGCCATATATCAACATCCCATAGCAAACATCATACTCAATGGTGAAAGATGGAAAGGTTTTCTTCTAAGACAAGGAACAGGGCAAGGATGCCCATTTTCATCATTTCTATTCGATGTAGTACTAGGAGTCCTAACAAGTAATTTGGCAATAAAAAGAAACAAAAGACATCCAAATTGGAAATAAAAAAGCAAAATGATCTCTGTTCACAGAAAATATGACTTTCTATGTAGAAATCTTAAGTATTCTACAAAAACCCGTTAAAACTAATGAACATATTCAGCAAAGTCAAGGGACTTGAATAGACATTTCTCCCAAGAAGATATATGAATGGCAACTAAGCATATAAAAAGATGCTCAACATTACCAGTCATTAGAGAAATTCAAATCAAAACCACAATTAGAATGGATATATATAAAAAAGAAAATAACAAGTGTTGGTGAAGATGTGGGAAAATTGGAACCCTTGTGCACTGTTGGTGGGAATGATACAGCTGTTGTTGAAGGCAATATGGCAGTTCCTCAAAAAGTTAAATGTAGAATTACCATATGATCCAGCAATTCCATATCTGAGTATATGCCCAAAAGAACTGAAAGCACAATCTTGAAGATATATTTGTACCCCCATGTTCATAGCAGCATTATTCCTATAGCTGAAACAGTGAAAAAACCTGCTATGACTTGAATGTGTGCCCTCTATAACTCAGTTGGGATGGTATTAACAGGCGGGCCCTTTACAAGGTGATTAGGCCATGAGGTTTTAGCAACAAAACCGTATAACAGTGAAATATTCCAATGAGCCACTTTCAAAATGTTCTTTCCACAGCATGAGTTTCTTTTGAAAAATAGTTCCTCTTGCATTCATTACTAAAAAATCATCATTTCAGAATGGCAAAAGAAGTTTATTTTTTCAAAAATACTTCCCTTTCCCTTGTGAATGGGATTAAGGCCTTTATAAAAGAGATTTCACACAGTATTCAGCTCATGTGTCCTTCCACCTGCCTTCCACCATGTGAGAACACAGTGTTTCTCCCCTCCAGAGGATGTAGCCTTCACCAGACAACCAAACAGACTGGCACCTTTATCTTGGACTTACCAGGCTCCAGGCCTATGAGAAATAAATCTGTCCTTTATAAATTACCTAGTGTCCATATGTTGAGCAGAAAGTACCTCAGCAGCATAAAATGGACTAAGATGCAACCTAAGTGTTCACCAACAGATGCATGAATAGGCAAAACGTGGCATATACCTAAAATGGATTATTGCTTAGCCTTAAAAAGCAAGGAAATTCTGACACATGCTACAACATGGATGAACTTTGAGAACATTATTCTAAGTGAAATAAATTAATCACAAAAAGAAAAATACTGTATGATACCACATATATGAAGTACCTACAGTAGTCAAAATGATAGAGACAGTGGTTACTAGGGGCTGAGAGGAAGAGGAATAGTGACTTACTGTTTAATGGACAGAGAGGTTTCATTTTGTGAGATGAAAAAAGTTCTGTGGACGGATGGTGGTGATGGTTGCATAACAACATGAATGTAGTAATTATCACCGAACTGTACACTTAAAAATGGTTAAGATGGTAAATTTTATGGTGTGTGTGCTTTATCACAACAAGAATGCTGAAAAAATGGCCTTTAAGAGATAGTAGACTGTTTACAGTACTTTAGAATAACGTGTAGATGTCCTTGAAAATCTTTTCAGGAATGGGCCTTTACTGGCGGTTTAATAGCAAAGTATTTAGGAGAGTTGCTCCACTTACAAATCAATCATGGAATTTTCTTGTTAAAGATAAGAGTTGAAAGTTTCTGTAATGACAAGTAGCTGTCAAAATTATCCCATCCAGGAAGTATTTTTGAAAAAATAAACTTCTTCTGCCATTCTGAAATGATGATTTTTTAGTAATGAATGCAAGAGGAACTATTTTTCAAAAGAAACTCATGCTGTGGAAAGAACATTTTGAAAGTGGCTCATTGGAATATTTCACTGTTATACGGTTTTGTTGCTAAAAATGATATAAAAACCTTATATCTGCAAATTTTAAAAACTTGGCAATATAATTTTATAACTTAAAACAATCTTCCAAAAGAATAAATAATTTTAAATCTATTTCTTAAAAATGTAAAAATGCCACATATCCTGATTCATTTGTAAGAGCTTCTGACTGACATCAGGGCAAAGAGAAATGTATTAACTGAATTTCACATGCTTTGCATAATGGTGGATGGGTTGAAAAGTGAATATTATTATTTACTTAGCTCAAACTATTTTACTTTTCTTCCATTTGAATTTGTATATCTGATGTTTGTTTTTTAACAGCTGCAACAGCCCTTATAACCAACTGTCAAAATAAACTTAACATGCAACCAGATCTTTAAATCATAATATCACCAGTCGATCAATATGTTAAATTACATAACACTATAGGTTTTTGTGTGCCATTAGTGAAATCTATAGATTTTTAAAATATTGTCATTTTATTCTTATATTTTCTCCCTCTTTAAATCCTTTAATTTTTTATATTATTGCACTAATACTGACACAGGCTACAACATGGATGACTAGAAGTACATGTTGACCAGAAGTTTACTTTTGTTTTTTCAAATCATGTTTATGAGGTATGATTTACATATAATGAAACACTAATTTTAAGTGTATAGTTCAATATTTTAATAACTATATATATCCATGTAACCACCACCACAATCAAGATATAGAAAATACCTGTCCCCCTCAAACTTCCTACATGCCTCTTCACAGTTCATCCCACCCCCCTTTACCCATCCACCATCCCTCAGCCACCACTGATCTGCTTTCTGTCACTGTGGATTAGTTTTCCCTGTTTTAGAATTTAATACAAATGATTCCCATACAATATACGCTTCTTTCGACTGGCATCATGTTTTTAAGATTCATCTATATTGTTATGTGCATAGATAGTTCACTTGTGTTGCTTAACAATATTCCATTATTTAGATTCACCTCAACTGGTTTATTCTTTCATTTGTTAATAGGCATTTGGGTTGTTTCCATGTTTTCAAGTACAAATCTTTGTATGGACATAAATGTTCATTTCTCTTAGGGAAACACAAAGGAGTAGAATTGCTGGGTCACAGGGGAGTGGATGTTTAATTTTGTGAGAAACTGCCCAGTTGTTTTTGAAAGTGTGTCATTTTCTATTTCTACCAGCAATATATGAGGCTTCCACTGGCCCCACATCCTTGTCTACTTGCTTGTTGTCATTCTTTTAAATTTTAGCCATTTGTGGGTATACAGTGGCATCTCATCATTTTAACTTTGATGTTAAAATGATGAATGTTTCTAACATACATAAAGTGTGAATACGGTAATACACATATAGCTTCCAAAATAAATCACTATATATATATTGGCAGGATCGCCCCAAATGTTCACTGGTCATGATACACAACAAAACCCTTGGAGATATACGCAGTAATGTCCAGGTCACTGCCTTAAGTGCCAGCTACCACACCACTTACGAATTTGTTTTTTCAGATACTACAGCATGAAGGTTTTAGAGTTTAAAATATTACATTTTTAAGGAGTTTAGGGAGGAGAAAGAATGATTTTCTTGGTTTTACTTCTAACTTTGGTAGGTGCTAGCAGAGGCTGCCTGTCCACTGGGGTAGTGAGGAGACTATGCAGCGTGTTTTTGCTCCAGAGTTGCACCCTGTAGTGACAGCTTTGGTTTCACCTGTGATTGAAGTTCATTTGCACAGACGGTGCCCCTGAAGAAAAACACATTTCCCCTTCCAGCATTGCTCAGGAGGCAGCTGGGCCCCAGCAGTTTCTTGGGCACTTTACTTGCCATTCACACTAAAGTTTAGGGACACTCATCTGTCATTTGACGGCTTGTTGGCAGAAAAACAACAGTGCAAATACCAAGAAACCTCAGCAGTAAGTCAGTTTCAAGCAGGTCAGATGCCCTGTAATATGCGCAGTGTGATAGTTTAATCAGAGAATCATGCGGTATTATTGCTTCTGCCTCAGAGGAAGAGACTTTTTTCTTTTCAAGAAAGCGCTTTTCAGATAGCTATTAGGTTGTTGAATGAGGAACTGCACAAAAGAAATGCTGGCTCCTTGTGGTCTTTCAGATCATTAAAAAGTGACCCAGGTGGCAAAACCAGTTATCATTTTCTCAGCTGCAGTAGATAAAAGAGCAAGATTGGACACCAATCTGTGGCTACATGATGGCAAAACCATCAGCCCAGAGCAAAAGAGGGTTCATCAATTCCGTGGAAAATATGGAGTCAACGTGATTACTTGGCATTGTGCAGGTGCCAACCTGTTGATTTGACTGATTTTGCTTTTCAGATATTGATCTAGTCTTGAAAAGTCTCATACACCCAAACTCACTGATCCTGTTTTTCTCTCTCTTGCAGCACCTTGTACATATAGGATAAAACTCTTGAGGTACCCAGCTGGAAAAGGAAAAGTTGAGGGGATGTGAGGCCAGTTCCCTGCTAGGGTGAAAAGAGTTCCAAGACATTGTTAGCAATAATTAGTGATCAACCATCTGAACGCTTTTTAGTTTCATTATAATACAGGAATTATTAAGAAATAATTTTTAGGCAGATAGAAAGGGCAAAAGGAGTTCTTATAAAGGCTTTTTCTTTTAATAAACCAATCCCCAAACCATTTATTTTCTAACAGAAAATGGCTTGAAGGGCCAGGCTGGCAAGATTTGATACGCAAATCCTGGCCATTAGAAATGGTCCACCCAATATGGCGATTCCTGCCTTCTTCTTCTTGTCACCAGGTGTGCCAAGGAGTCATGGCCACCTCCAAATAACACCGTGTGTTCAGAACATCATGGCGACTCATATTTGCATATTAAAAGGGTAAGGTAGGAGGGCCAGGTTTTTCACGGGCTACATAAATGACACACCTCATCAAAACCAATCCCCTGGGCCCTGTGCAAACCAGACACCGCCTCCTACAGCATCCCAGTATAAGCAATCACTTTTCCACCGCACGTGAGGTTTCTCTTTACTCGAGTCTCCCCTCTCTCTGTCTCTGTACAGGGAAGCTGTTTTCTTCTTCCTTCCTTCTTCTTGCCTAATAAACTCTCTGCTCCTTGAAACCACTCCATGTGTATCCATGTTGTGTTGTTTTATCTAAATTGGCGTGAGACCAAGGACCCTAGTATTCCTCCAGTCATTGAAGCCATATCAGTTATTTAGTGTACTTAAATTATAGTCCGTCCCAACGTTCCTTCTTTTCTTGCCAAGAAAACATGTGGCCTAATCACAATCCCCCTAGAATGTGTGGCTGCTGCAGTAGAAAAATGCTGTAGATCAACAAGCATTTTCTCTAAACACGCTGCTTCTCTCCTCTAATGCCTAGAATGAAATGGGTCCTTAAATAGGCCCCCATGACAGCAATGCCCAATAGTGGCTTCTAGGAGCAGATGGGTAAGGAGAGAACTAAAAGAAGAAGGTAGGTGTCTAAGAGAAAGACTTTGGCTTAAGAAAAGTAGATTTCAGAAGCTACAAAGTGAGCTAAGGAAGTCTCTTGAATTGTGGTTTAAATACTGAAATAACAGGTATGTCAATGTTGGAAACAAGAACAACTTCCCTTGGCAGAGGTGTCTTAGTCTGTTTGTGCTGCTTATACAAAATACCTGAAACTGAGTATAAAGAAACTTATTGCTCCCAGTTCTGGAGTCTGGGGAGTCCAAGATCCAGGTGCTGCAGGTTTGGTGTCTGGTGAAGGCCCATTTTACAAAGATAGCTCTGTCTAGGTGTCCTCGTATGGTGGAAGGGATGGATAGGGGCAAAAGGGGATGAACAGCGTCCTCATGCATCAAAGAAATGAAAGGGCAAAAGGGAACACCCTAAACTAGTTATCCCCAGCCCTTTTCTAGGGTACAAATACGTTCATAAAGGCAGACCCCTCATGACTTGATCACTGCCTAAAAGGTCTTCCCCACCTCTTAATACCATCACAATGGAGATTAAGTTTCAATAGTGAATATTGGGGGCACTGATACTATAGAAAAAGGAAAAGCAACTGTGGGTTTGGACAAACCACTTAACTTCTCTAGGCTCCCTCTGTTAATTGAGGAAATCGGGTCTCAGCTTCTAAAGTTTTTCTTGATCTCCTTCTGCAAGCAAAAGTTAATCCAGAAGCCCAAAAAGTAAAACAGATAGAAGGGGTGTTGTTCTCATGATAGAGGTTTTTGGGGAGGTAGGCTTGCTGTTGAAGTTCAAGCTCCTTTACCTCTCTAACTTAGTCCCAGAAGGGACTTCTTGGTGCATCTTTCAATAGCACTGTGGTAAATGATTTTTAGGGGTTGTTTCAGTTTCAGTGTTATATAATCCTAGTGGTTCTCAAAGTGTGATCCCAGAAGCATCATTATTAGACATGCAAATTTTCAAGTGACTCCTCATACTTAATGAGTCAGACACTCTGGGGATGGGCCCCAGCAATCTGTGTTTTAAAAGCCCCTCAGGGGATTGTAGTACACCTCTTTGAGAGCCATTGCATTGCTCCCTGATGCTAAAGAGCTGTGTTCCTTCCGAACAGTTGCCAATACTGAGACCAACCAAAGAGAACTGAGTAGACTGGGGTGAGCAAAGGAAGAAGCAAGTGGAGAAAGAACTTAGGAACAACTGTGAATTTCTCCTGAGAATCGGATACCAGAGAGCTGCTCAAGACACTGCCCTGCCAAGTCTTTAGATCCTATAAGAAGAGTTGGGAGACAAGTACATCCTCAGCATCTGTAATGTCTGGGTTTTAAAAAGCAGTGACAAAGGACATTTCAACATGCAATTGAAACAACATGCTCTTGAAAAAAATGTGCCCTGCCTGGCCCTGTCCTCCCCACTGTTGCCTAGTGATCCCCCTTCCATGATATTTGTTTGGTTAATTTATACAGAGATATGGATGAAATGGGGCCCCATAATAATGTCGATGATAACTGTGATGACAATAATAGCACTAGCTAGAGAATGGCAGGCACTGTGCTAATTTTATATGGGTTTTCTTATTCAATCCTTATAATATCTTTATGAGGGACTATTGTTATCTACAGTTTTATAGGTTAAAAAAAACAAGGTTGGGAAAGGTCAAGTAACTTGTGTAGCAGGCAAAATAATGGCTTCCCAAAGATGCCCACATCCTGATTCCTGAAAACTGTGAATTGTTATATTACATATCAAAGGGACTTTGCAGATGTTATTAAAAACGGTGAAATGGGGAGATTATCTTAGATTATCTAGAAGGGTCCAAAACAGTCACAAGAGTCCTTGTAAGAGGGAGGCAGGAGGGTCAGAATCAGAGAAGGAGATATGATAATGGAAGCAAAAGTCAGAGTGATGTAGCCACAGTCCAAGTAATGTGGGCAACCTCTAAAGGCTGGAAAAGGCAAGAAGCTGATTCTCCCCTACAGCGTCCAGAAAGAACAGATTTCTGCAACACCTTCATTTTAGCCATATGAGACCCATTTTTGACTTCTGACCT
Organism: Pan troglodytes; assembly: GCF_028858775.2. NCBI lineage: Eukaryota > Metazoa > Chordata > Mammalia > Primates > Hominidae > Pan > Pan troglodytes. The sequence continues at coordinate 112,945,587 of NC_072409.2, read as the reverse complement.
CCAGAGTTGTAAAGTAATACAACTGTATTTTTTTAAGCTACTGTTTGCATTAATTTTTTACAGCAGCAATAGGAAACGTAATACATTTGTCAAGGTCACACAGCCGTTAGGTCATAGGGGCAGGGATATAACCTCACACTGTCTGATTCCAGAACCCACCCTCAATTTGAATCCTTGCAAAGGTATTCAGGATCTACCCTACAGGGATGTGAATGTCAAGTGAGATGAAGACACATGGATATTCTCTCCCAAATTGTCTTCTTTCCTCATCAATCACCAATCTAGCTATGAGAAGGCTCTTTATTTCTTGGATAAGGCTTTATGGCAAACAGGGGGACATTCCACATGGATTACTTTAACTCCTCCTCTAAATGTGTTACTAGCTGAATTTGCCAATGGAGCAGGATTCCTCTTTGGGTAGTAGAACTGTCTCCATGTTTAAGTGCTTCACAATAGGTTGCTTGCTAAGTGAAAGATGGTTTTTCTCTTGCTTCCTGAATGAACAATCTACAGGGGTAGGTGCTAGTCAAACACATTCACTTCTTCACTTTCAAGGGAACCACCAGTTCCTGCTTACCTGAACATTCTAGAAGGAAGCAGCAAGGAATTGTTTTCACAAGTCATGTCCCACCTTCATGGCTATCTTCTCTGAGGTTCTTTCTTAACTGTAATGTGGGGATGGTATTGTTTGCTCCAAGCACCACACAGACTCTTCCTGAAGATCTATGAGTTTATAGATGTGGAAATGCTTTCAAAACTCAAAAACTTCAGCTCTGCCAAATGCTTATTATTGTTTCCTTAACAGATTCCTTATTGCCACCTTTTAACTTCATTGTCAGTGCAAAAATAAAAAGTGTTGACAGGCTGGATGGAATCTTGTGACTCAGGCATTTGGTGTCTGTGGGAGAGTGAGGAGGAAGGAGAAGTTAGCAATTGGAGACACTTAAGAAATTGGAGAAAAACCCTAGCTCAAGGAGTTGAAATCAGGATAAATTCATACAGAAAAACTTCAAAGTATATGCTTTTTCTAGTGTTCAAGATTGAAAATGAGAAGTACCTTTCCAATAATTGGCCTTCAAAGCATTGATGAAGACATTATCAACACATTTAAGATGGGGAACCCCATGGGAACCTAAGCATTTTCAAAAATCTCATCGCTGGCAGTAAGATGTGAAAAATGAAAAGAGGAACATTTAATTTCTTCTCATCCTTCAGGATCTAATTGAAGTCACATATCTTTTCTGAAGGATTCCCTAACCACCCCAGCTCATGGGAATGTTTCATTGTGTAGACATGCCATGTTTCATCTCTGCCATTCATGGGCACTTGGCATTCACTGTGTGTCAGGAATTTTATTGTTTGAAAACCAACTGGATTTTAAGCTGTGTGCTCTATGTCCTCCCAGGGCTTAGAATAATACAGACTACATTGGATCAGGTGATGTATTCAATTTCTAGAAAGCTTTTGCTTACAACTAAAGGACTCACACCCTGTCGCCTTGTGGCTTTTCCTAAGCTTTTGGTATCATCCTGCTGTCTCCCTCATTCTAACTCTTTTCCTTTGATTTACTGTCATCTTTTCTTTATCCTCTATCAGCTTCCTGTTGGTAGCCCAAAGTCAGAATCCTGGATCTTGAAGCACATGCTGTGGCATACCAGACAAATCCTTGCTTCTGGACCAAGGCACCCATTTCCCCAACTGCTGGGAATATTGGCAGATGATGGCTCTCAGGTGAGTCATGTTCTAAGTGCTGCCCAGGAGAGCCACCTTACCCAAGGTCACACTTCTTCCTCAGTGTGTGTGCATTAAAAAAATGTGGAACATAAAGTCCCCCGCCTCAAGGTGGTTCAACTCTGAAGGGCCACCCCAGCTCAAGAACTCCCTGTGCGATTGGCTGAGTACTTTAGTATGACTATATTGCAGCTTAACTCTCCCCTCGGCCAATCTATCCTGCTTCCTTCACTTCCCCAGAAGTGAGGCTCCTGAGAGCTCTTCCCAATATACTTCCTGCTTACAAACCTCCACGTTGAGTCTGTTTCCTAGAGAAGCTGCTCTATGACAGATCTTATGTATAAATGAGAAGACAAACAGTGTCCACACCAATGAGGATTGTTGGAGGCCTGCCTCACCTAAAGTCAAGCCAGACCAATCTGGCCACAGCTACCAATTCCTCACAGTGAACACAGCCATCATCATGGCCATCACATGCCAGAAAGGTGAAGTTTGGCTACTCCTGGTCTCCATCATTGCTGCCCAGTAGAACTTTCTGTGCCAATGGAAACGTATTCTACATCTTTCCTGTCCAATGTAATAACCAATAGCTACTTGTGGCTACTGAGCACTAGAAATGCTATGGTGACTAAGGAATTTAATTTTTTACTTTCATTTTTATTTTGTTTTAGTCTCACTTTGTTACCCAGACTGGAGGGCAGTGGTGTGATCTCGGCTCACTGCAACCCCTACTTCCTGGGTTCAAATGATTCTCATGCCTCAGTCTCCCGAGTAGCTGGGACTACAAGTGCTTGCCACCATACATGGCTATTTTTTTTTTTTTTTTTTTTTTGAGGTGGAGTCTCACTCTGCACCCAGGCTGGAGTACAGTGGCATGATCTCAGGTCACTGCAACCTCCACCTCCCTGATTCAAGCAATTCCCCTGCCTCAGCCTCCCAAGTAGCTGGGATTGCAGGCACATGCCACCACATCCAGCTAATTTTTTGTATTTTTAGTGCAGACAGGGTTTTACCATGTTGGCCAGATTGGTCTCGACCTCCTGACCTCAGGCAATCCGCCTGATTTTTTGTATTTGTAGTAGAGACAAGGTTTTGCCATGTTGGCCAGGATGGTCTCAAATGCCTGACCTAAAGTGATCCACCCGCCTTAGCCTCCCAGAGTGCTGAGATTACAGGCGTGAGCCACTACACCCAGCTAGGAATTTAAATTTTATTGTTAATTAATTTATATTTAAATAGCCACATGTGTGTGATGGCTACCATATTGCACAGAGCAGCTTAAGATGATGGGCTGCTTTACAGAGGGAATGTCACAACAGCTCCATTTCCATATGCCTTTACTTCCACCACCCCATGATCTGGAAACACTTGGTCTGACCCTTAAAAATCATTCTAATGAGGCATATCTAGGAACTGTGTACTAGTGATGTCTAATTATAAAGTGGCCCAATAATGATTCTGAACATTGTTAAATCTGAGTGCCAGAGAACTCTGTTGTAAGTTTAAGTTGATTACAGCGCCAAAATCTAGTAATAATCACTCACTTTAATTTCTATTACCCTGGTGGCCCTTAAAGGAGTTTCTCATTTAGGTAGAGAGATGTAACATCTATCTGTGTATAAATTTAAATTAAGGAATTCCCTTTTCTCGATTTTATACTTGTATAGATTTGATGAATGCTTACTTCTTTTCCATTTGCTCTCTATAATCTCAGGGACTTTGCTTTATGTTTTGTATACAAGAAAAGGAAAAAAGGAGCAAGAGATAGCTTCCAGCTTGAGGTGGGAAGGTTCACAGCTTGGAGACCCACGGGAGAACTTTAGTCCTGCCCTGTTCCTTAAACAGGAATGATATCTTTTTACTGACCCAGAAATGTCACATGGGACCCACAGTGAGAGCACGTAGCCACACCTTGCCAACCTTGTGACCACTCCTGCAAAAACATGTACGTGCATACCGTATAGATAAGAAGTCGTTGGCATCAGCCTGCCTACCAAGGACCAACCCTTACAAAATCAGGCTGTTCTACTAAGTGAAACTGAAGTTGAATTCAATGCAATTTGAAAATATTTTATTTACTTAAAGCCTAGAAGGCTGGTGTGTGAAGAAGAATCCAGGGACAGGAGATGGTAGTTAAATTTGTACATTTTTCTTTCTTGTTGCAATTTTATCTTTCCCGAGAAATTTAATGAAGACTCCAGAGAAAAGAATTAAATGTCTGCTGGTTCAATTACCAAATAATGAAAAGGTCGAAAGGAGCACCATGCACTGTGTGCTGTGCTGCTAGATCAGCCTATTCTTAGAGTAAAATTCTTTTCCGTGCTGTTCACAGTCGCATTTTGCCACCCACAAACTGTACAGATGAGTGTTGGTGTGAGAAGCAAAAACCACTAGCTGGTACAGATCGTCCTCCACAAGGTGAAAGGGTCTTGGTCCCTGGGGAGCATCTCATGACACCCACGCAGGAGTGATGGGCAGAGTAGAGGCCATGGATTTCAGGAGGGACCAGTCTGTTGTTAAATCCACACTCTGAGAAGATTCTAATCATCCTTGGTGCCGAATACATTTTTAACCAGCCTGTTCTTAGGACCACATGCAGGGGAAGCCTCGGGAGCAAAACAGACTTGCGAGCGAGGATTTCAAGGGCTCCCAGCAGTCCCTGACAGCATTTGGAAAGCCACCCCTGTCCCCAACCTGCCCCAGTTGTACATAGAAAAGAAAGATTACTGTAACACACACATCCTCTACAGAGGCTAAAACCAAAGATAAACTACGATGCTTTGGAATTCATTAGAACTTTGGTTTTAACGTTTTAAAAATCAAGCCTCCAGGAGACTGAGGCAGGAGAATCGCTTGAACCTGGGAGGCAAAGTTTGCAGTGAGCCAAGATCGCGCCACTGCACTCCAACCTGGGTGAAAGAGCAAGACTCCATCCCCCCACTGCCCCTACCCAAAAAATCAAGCCTTCCTAGAAATACTAGGTGAGGGAAGGGAAGAGGCAGTTAAGTATAGACTCCTTTCACCTCAGCACCATGGTGACAGTCTCCCTGCTCATGCTGGGACCACCCCAAACACCTTTTACCACCAAAACTGAAAGACTCAATGAGCAAGTCATCATATGGCTTCTTTTTCAGCTTTAAATCAAGTTCTCTTTTGGTTATATAAGAGAAAAGCCTCGTTTTTAGGAAATACACACTGAAATGCTTAATGATAAAGGGCTATGGCTATGATATATATAACTGACCCGTAGAAAAAGCGTGTGTCTCTATATCTCTGGACATATATGTATGTTTTCATATACATACATGTATATATGTTCATATACTTACATGTGTGTTCATATACATACACGTGTGCTCATGTGTTCATATACATGTGTGTATTTTTCATATATACATTCATGTTCATATAAATGTGTGTATATGTTCATAAACGTGTGTGATCATATACATATCTGTATACATATTAATATTAATGTATGTTTGCATGTGGTGGGAAGACAAACTAGAACAAATGATAAAGCAAACGGGGTGAAATGTAAACAATAGGTGAAGCTAGGGAAAGGGAATTTGAGTAGTCTTTGAGCTATTTTTATTTCTTTATTTGCTTATTAGAGATAGGGATTTGCTATGTTGCTGACGCTGGAGTACAATGGCTATTCACAGGCACAGTCACAGTGTACTTGCACCTGCTATGGCTGGAGACAGGATTATGGCTCAGAAAGGTGAGAATATCTCTAGCTAATTTCTTCCTCTTTTTCCTTAAAGTACTATATCCAAGGATATTAGATGTTTAAGGTTGTAAAAGTAACTAAAGTACCTCCAACCACTTTAAAATATATGAAAAACAAACTATATGAAGGAAAGAAAACTCCCAAATTATTTACTCCACTCTTTTATTTTATTTTTTGGTCTCTTGTATAAGATACAACAGGATCAATACCTTATTAAAAATCAAATCTCTTTGAATACAGGAAGAGACCTTGATTATTACTTTTTCTCCTGTATTGCCCAACAACAGAAATGTAGAGTGCAATTGAGTAAAGATATGAATAAATGAATAAGCAGCACCAAAAACAAAGTTCTAAACAACCCCTCACCTTAAAATTTCGTTTTAAAATCTACTAATATCTAAGCAGAGGCGTTGTTATCTATGAAGTTCTCTCTACATATTTTTATCCTCCTCTTCTCTATTCTTTTTTAGACCTCTCTATCTAAAGCTTACTAGGGCCATTAGGACAGTGAAAATGTAAGGTACAAACTGGGAGAAGATATTTGCTACATACATAACTGACATAGGATTAATACCTAGAAAATAGAATTCGTTCCTACAAATAAATTAGAATTAGACAAACAATTCAAAAGAAAAATTGTCAAAAACCTGAATAGGCATTTTACTGAAGAGAAAGCACAAATGGCCAAAATACTTGCAAATATGTTCAAAGTCATAAGCAAGTGGAAAAAACAAAACCACAAAGATCCTGTCATAACCACCAGATTGGCAAAAATTTCAAAGTCTGACAATATCAAAGTGCTAACAAAGACATGGAACAATGGCACCCATATACTGCTGGAGGGAATAAAAACTGGCACAGCCACTTTGGAAAACAATTTGGCATTATATAGCAAAGTCGAAGGTATGCACACCCTATGACCCAACAATTCCACTCCTGTGTATGCCTGAGAAACTTCAGCAGAGACGCAGTGGAGACTGTGTGCAAAAATATTCATAATAATACTTTTATAATGGAAGCCATCCAAAGTCTGCCAACAGAACTAAAAACTTGAGGCATATCATATCACGAGACACTCTATAGCACTGAAAATGTATAAACAACAGCTGTATGCATCAACAAATATGGCCCTCAGGAACACGATGTTGGGTGAAAAAAAAGCAAATTGCAGGAGAATGCATACATTATGAGCCCATTCATGGAAAGTTCATAAGTGATATGTTTTTAGGAATAGAAATATATGTGGTAAAAGTATAAAGAATAAGAGAACAATAAAGAAAAATTCACAGTAGTGACTACCTCTGTTCAGGGCAAAAAAGTAATGCGATCAGGACAAGGTACACGGGCCTTTAAAGAAAATGCTAATGGTCTATTTCTTAAAACAGGAAGTAGGCACACATTCTTTGTATTGTTATTCTTTACACTATATATATTTACAAATATTATTTGCAGTGTAGTCAATATTTAATAAAAATGACATTTAAGAATTAGTAAAGAAACAAATGACTGAAAATATTTTCTTCAGGACTTGCTGGAAGCAGAAAAGAGAATACAACAACCTACCCATCCATTAGGCTCTGACAATCTTTCCCTCCAAACATGCCAGAGTTGTCTACTTGTCTCTTGGTTCCTCTTTGCTCACTTACGTCAAAACCAACCATCACTCAGAGGTACCAGTTGTCCGGGCCTGGAGGAGGGTTTCATGATGCTCATCTGAAGCAGCAGCCAAGCTTTTCTCTCTATCTGTCATCCTATCCCTCATTAAAATTCAGGCCTCCTCCAGGTATGAATGACAAGTGCATTACCCTATTCACACGGGTGCACACATATCCAATTTCTGCAGTTTGGGTTATTATTACATCCAAATATTACTGAAAGCCATTATTACCTGACTCTTGACTTTGATTTATTTTATAATATTTGTACACATTTCATAATGATAATAGAGCACTACATTTAAAACAAATCTTCTCCCTCTCCTCCAATCAGAACCTGAAATCTTAAAAAGCTCCTCGAAACACAGACACCTGCCTCTTCCTCTTACTACAACCGTGTAGCAACAGCCCCTTAAACCAAAAGCAAAATTTAAAGTGAATGGTGCAGCTATTGTCATTACAGCACTTAAAAAGAAAAAAATAAATCTAGCTGCAGTTAAACATTACTCCTCACCCGGATAATTAAAGAAAACATTCATGTCTCCCTTCCTCTGCCCCAGCACCATCTGCCACCCAGTGGATGGGAAGGGAGAAGGTTTTGCTACAATTTCAGTATCATGACAATTAAAAAAATTAATTTTTTCATATCAATCACTACAGGGAAATCAGGCTTGATTGGCAGTAACATTCCAATACAGCAAAAATTAGAAACTGGTTTTATTAGTCCATTTTCACACTGCTGATAAAGACATACCTAAGCCTGCATAATTTATAAAGAAAAAGGAGTTTAATGGACTCACAGTTCCATGTAGCTGGGGAGGCCTCACAATCATGGTGGAAGGCAAAAAGCACGTCTTACATGGTGGCAGACAAGAGAGAACGAGAGCCAAGCAAAAGGGGTTTCCCATTATAAAATCATCAGCTCTCGTGAGACTTATTCACTACCATGAAACAGTATGGAGAAAACTGCTCCCATGACTCAGTTATCTCCCACCGGGTCCCTCCTACAACACATGGCAATAAAGGGAACTACAATTCAAGATGAGATTGGGGTGTAGACATAGCCAAACCATATCACTGGTTAAAAAAAATAAATTATTCTAAATGACCTACCTGGAAGACTCCATCACTGGGTACCCTGAGGTATACTAAAGACCCACTTGGTAACTGCCTTAAAAATACAACCACTGGCTGGGCACCGTGGCTCACGCCTGTAATCCCAGCACTCTGGGAGGCTGAGGCGGGTGGATCACGAGGTCAGGAGATCGCGACCATCCTGGCTAACACAGTGAAACCCTGTCTCTACTAAAAAAAAAAAAAATACAAAAAATTAGCCGGGCGTAGTGGTGGGCCCCTGTAGTCCCAGCTACTCGGGAGGCTGAGGCAGGAGAATGGCATGAACCCAGGAGGTGGAACTTGCAGTGAGCCTAGATCGCGCCACTGCAGTCCAGCCTGGGTGACAGAGCCAGACTCCGTCTCAAAAAAAAAAAAAAAAAAAAAATACAACCACTTACCTCAGCATACTGTGCTACTGTACTGAACTGGCTTCAACTGCATAAACTCTCCTAGCTCCAGCCTGTACAGCAAAAAATGACAGGATTCCTGATCCACAACCAACATCTAGAACCACCTAAAAGGAAAGAAGACAAAAAAAAAAAAAGTGTGAAAACACAAACAAGGGCTTGGCTACTGGCACAAAGCCAGCTTTGGGTGTTGAGGTCAGACTTATTATAATAACACTAGCTTTGATGTTTCTAGTGGCCTTACCTTGGCAAGGTTATGAATCTTTGTGAGACTTGTTTTTCTCACATGTTAAATGGGGTTAATAACAAACACTCTTAGAATTGGATATAGAGATTAAATAATATGAAAGTATGCAAAGCACTTGGCACATAATTGGTGTTTCACAAATTATTGCTATTATTATAGTTTCTTTGTAACATGGATTGCTTTGAGGATGCTTAGGGCCAAGAGAAGTAGTGTCACAAATGGGCTTGCTCCACCAATTCTATCAGCATAAACAAATGAAAACTGTGGCAAATAACTTTTGGAATGATATACCTAGGTTTAGAAATCACTGAAGATAGTCTTGAAAAATTCAAAAATGAAGGGTGCGCTTTTATACCAGGCCCTCTCCATAAAGCTGGGGAGGTTTCTATGGAGGGTAGGAGCAGATGAAGGTAGTGAAGTGATGAAATTTGTCTTCCACTCTCTGTGTTCAGACCTGGATCTTAGATCAAGAAAACCACCATTTACTGGCATAAAAAGGCCAACACTTAACCCTGCATGCAAGGGGTGGATGGTATGTGGTCAAACCCCCTCCGCAAGCACTGCTGGAGCTAAGGCCTGAATCTCAGCCTGATCATTGAAATTTCAAGTTACTGTATTTCTGTCTCATTGATGCCTTTTAGTCTCAGCATCTTTTGGCACTAGCTTTGAACAAGACATTTTCCTTGGCTTTACCTCCTCACAATAACAATATGAATAGACAACATTATTATGCCGATGTAATAGGAAAAGAAATAAACCCTGAAAATCGGAGACATCGAACAATCACCTCAAGTTCAGCTGGCAATAAATAGGGAGGCTAAGAGTTGACTCTGAACATGTTTGCCTTCATGCTCATGTTTTGTATTATAATACATCGCTTGCTGACATTCATCTTCTATAAAACTGACATTTCAACACAGCAATACCAATTAGACAACGGTTGACAAGGAAACAAAGTAACATGTTTTGTTGGAAAATTTAGAAAAGTTAAAAAAAATTATAGCACGAAAAATTTGCCAAAAAAAAAGAAATATTAAGGGGTGTGTGTGTGTGTGTGTGTGTGTGTGTGTGTGTGCATTTTAACTGCAATATCACACTGTGATGACACAGATACTGTGCCATTATTCTAAGAGAACATGCTGTTAGTAATGGGTTCACAGTGCTCACTTATATTAATCTGGAGCTGTGGCTGTATTCCATACAGTTTCCTAGGGTTTGGGTAATTAGGAGCATTACCAATTTAAAATGTCATCCAGGCTCCAAAATTGGCTATCAGGCTGTCCATACTTCTAGAAATTTTAGTATTCTCTTTTCCTCATCCTCCCCAGGAAATACATCATCTTCATGTGGCCACGGTCTGTTACAAGAACACTCACAACTGCCATTTAAGAAATGGAGGCTGTTAAGTTGGAGAATGCAATCCATGGTCCCAAAGAAAAATGTACTACATTCAGAAGAAACTTTCTAGAACTTTCTTCAATTACAAGTACAACACCCTAGATTTCAAGTTCAGCCCAAGGTATGGATGCAAAGTTAAGAGACAATGGAAATTGCACCTGGATGCTCTGGGAACAGGTGCCCTGGAAATGTGTAAATGAAGTTCTTTATCTAATGTATTAAAATGGCACGAAGCACATCTTAGAGCAGTGTTTTCCAGTTCTCGTGATGCTGCAGACTAAAAACTAAAGGAACATCTTACCATTAGCAGAGAGATGGGGGAAAGGAAACAGGGAGAAAGAAAAAGAGACAGAGATGGGAGGGAGCCTTATGTGGTTGGTTAGGCTTTTGGAAAATTGGTCCATTTGGTAAAAAGATACTTTAACAGGCCTAGGCCATATCTAGAGAAGTAGTGACAAATCATAAGTTGAGAAAATTTTCTAAAAATGCAAAAGCCAAAGTAACTTTAATCATTTGGCTATTTCAAAACAGAGTTAGGCCTTGAAAAAGAATCCAATCCTTTGCTAGCACTGTCCAGATAAGTCCATCTGCTGCCCACTTATGTGGATATTAAAAAATCTTGACAAGTAAATTTTCAGTCATGCAATGGGAAGAGACAGTGAGGAGGTAGAGGGACATCTCCCCTTCTCTACATAAGCCATGCAGCTTTGGAAAACAAAGCCTTGGAGGACCAGGGATAAATTCTGTGGGGAAAAAAAAAACTAATAGTCAAAGCAAATATTTAGGCTCTAATGGAAATACACCACCTCAGCCCTTTCCACCTGTGGTTTCCAAGACTGTGGAAGAAGAAAAGTCATTAACATGGGTAATTCCATTATGCTTTCTTACGTAGCACCTTAGAAAGCATTGGAGCTGCATCTAATTGTATTTATTTGTTCTTATAGAGATAATATTGAGCTCATTTCTTATTCTACCATTGGTAGATCATCACAGAAGTGGATATATTTCAGGAACTTGGCAGACATTAAGTTATACTTTCATGCTCTGGGAAAAAATATCTCCCCTCAGGCAGAGGCAAAATAGAGTAACTAAATATCCTTGTATATGTAGAGCAGTTTACAGTTTCCAAAGGATGTTTGCCTGACATTATCTATCAGATCCTCATGCCTCTCGGGAATACAGAGTACATATAGTTTTGTGCCCATTTTATTGATAAGCTGAGGCTCAGAGATACTAAGTAGCCAGCCCAAGTAGGTAGCATTGGCAGAATTGGGATGAAAATCCAGCGTTTAGCTCTTTGCACCACTCTTGCTCTCTTTTTGTGCAGAAAAAAAAAAAAAGAAATGAGTGAAACTGTGAAGAGATGCATATCTGGCCATGTCACACTTCTAATAGTTCCACACATCCGGAGGAGAAGAAGGAGAAGGTCTCTCTGGTACGTTGTCCTTAGTCCTGAGCCATCCAGTAATGACTGACCTTTCTGGCCTCTTCTTTTGTACTTCTCTCCCTTCTTCCACACACACCCTGGGCTAGGAATCATGTCCCTTTACTTCATTCTGTGCTCCCTCATGAGCAATTCTCTGTGGCAGTGGGAGCCATTACCCCATACCAAATGTTCACGCTCTCTCAGAATGCAGCTGCCGGGAAGCAGCTGCCTACCCAAGACTACATCTCTCCACCCCTTTGCATCTACTTGCATGGCCAGTGGAATGTGAGGCGAAGTGATGAGTGTCACTTCTGGACCAAGGTGGCTAAAGTTCCAGCATACATTCCCTGCACTGAAGATGAAAACAGCCTGAATCTCTGGATCACCACTTTGGGAAGAGCCACTCAGAACGCACTGGACATGTCATGAGCAAGAAATAAATTTTATTATGATAAACAACTGAAATTTGGGGATCATTTTAGTAGTAGTTGGCATCCACTGATCAATACATTTCCCCTAGATAACATTCCCTCCTCTCATTTTTCTACCTGGGAAACATCCTTCCAGACCTAGCTCAAATCTCATAACTCAGGGATGCGTTCCCTGATTCCCCAGTCAGGGTAGGCTGGGCCCTCTGGCACCTTTGCATGTCACTCTCTAACAGCACTTCTCACAGGATATGACAAGTAGTTCTTTACATGGTTGTCTTTCCTGCTTAGCCTGTGAGCTTACCAAAGACAGGAATCACATCACCTCTCAGAACCTAGTGAGCACAGTAGGAAATATAAAAACCATTAATAAATACTTGTTGCCTAAATGGCTGAATGGGATGGCCCAAGATAGCAGTCTTTTAATTCCAACATCACTTTGAAATATCTTTGGAAAAGGCCTATGACTTTTGTCTAACATTTGGACTCCGGGAATGCTCTTGCATCACAAGGCAGCACCCAAAGAGGTTGAGCTCGGGATGCCCTTGCCTTATTCAAGATTCACAGCCTATGATGTTTCACTCAACCTTCCATGTCTTCTGCATTCGGGCCTCTTTCTTATTTCTTGGCCTCCAAGTCACCCCATGCATCTGACACTTTTCACTCTTGATCTTCATGATCTCTACTCTTCTTCCTTGACTATCATTGGAACACGATCACCCTTCTGACTAGCTGAGGTAGCCTTCCGCCAGGTCTTCGTGCCTGAACACAGGCCTTCTTAGAAGACTTTAGGCTCATTCCTGCCACAGGCCTTAGTACATACTGTTCCTTTTGCTTGCTATGCTCTCCATTACGCACAATCTGCTTTCAGTCTGCGGTCATTTTCTTTCACCTACTCAGTGACTATTGTGCTGGATATTTTCTATTTGCTTCTCCAGATCTATCCTCCACTCTTCTCATCCTGGTCTTTGGCAGGAGCCTGATCTATATAGACTGTTACAATGGCCTTCCTTGCCACTGGATTCTAGTTGGGATACGTCAAGAGAAATGACAATAGGAGATCAGAGGGGGTGAGGACAGTGAGGTCAGATTATTTATTCTTTTGGCTCCCTTTCTTCTGTGTCTCCATGGATTGTGACTTTACTGAAGTCACAGTTCCTGTTGGGCTCCCATGTCTTACAGCTCTGATATTATGTCACATTTCCAGTAACTACCTTTAGGTCCAGATAGAATAACAGCTCCACGTTCTTGCTGGTAACAGAGTGCTTCACTATCCCTCCTTTATTCTCCTAACTCTGCCTACATCTTTGTAAATAGTCATGTTATTTTTAACTCTCATAAAACACCCTGTGTGATGGTTAACACTGAGTGTGAACTTGCTTGAAGAATACAAAGTATTCATCCTGGGTGTGTCTGTGTGGGTGTTGCCAAAAGATATTAACATTTGAGTCAGTGGTCTGGTGAAGGTGGATTCACCCCTAATCTGGTAGGCACAATCTAATCAGCTTCCAGCAAATATAAAGTAGCCAGAAAAACTTGAAAAGGAGAGACTGGCCTAGCCCCCCAGCCTACGTCTTTCTCCTGTGCTGGATGCTTCCTGCCCTTGGACATCAGACTCCAAGTTCTTCAGTTTTGGGACTCAGACTGGCTCTCCTTGCTCCTCAGCTTGCAGAGAGCCTCTTGTGGGACCTTGTGATCATGTAAGTTAATACTTAATAAACTCCCTTTTAGATAGATAGATACATAGATAGATACATAGATAGATAGATGCATAGATACATAGGTAGATTATATAGATATAGATATGGATATATTTCCAATTAGCTCTGTCCCTCTCAGAGAACCCTAATACACCCTGTCATGTGTGCTGTCTGTCTCCTGCAGGGACCCTGGCTGTTAAACCAACTCATCCTTAAGGTCACAAACACCTCCATCTTTTAATCATCAGTGTAGGGAAAGTATGCTGGACCATTAACCACCTTGGCCCAGAAGTGACACTCATCACTTCCTCTTACGTTCCATTGGCCATGCATGTAGGTGCAAGGAGGTGGGGAGATGTCGTCTTGGCTAAGTCACAAACATCTCCCCTGGTCTTTGCTGTCCCACCATGCTAGGTCCTCCTGTTGTATACTTTCTTATCAGCATCTCTTCATACTCTTTCTTCATAAATTCACCAGAATTATAATTTTTCATGTAATGAGTGATTATTTGATTAATATCTGCTCTCTCTCCTGGATAGTAATCTTCATTAAAGGAGAGACCCCATCTGTTTCTCACTATTGAATCTGAATGTAGTACAGGATCTGGTGCACAGTAGAGACACTCACTAAATCTTTATTGAACAAACTGAGGAATGAAAATATCCCTCACTACCACAAATAGAGGACAGATTCATGATCCAGAAAACATGGTAAAAATCTGTTACCTTGCTGAGAAGCCACCTTATACCAGCATAAGTCCTCTCCAACCTAGTTAAATTAAGAATCTTTCAAAGGATGACTTTCTTTTGACCTTGCCATATTCTCCCTATATTACCATCCAGTTACGTCTTGTGGACAATTACCTTCTAGAGAGGGAATTCATCCTCAGCTCCCTGTTGGATACACAGGCAGTGATGGTAGACATGGCTCTTTTTTGGCTTATACATAGTGGCACCCGAAAATAGTACGAAATCCCTGGCAGGACTAACTGGGAAAAGTCAACAACTGGTCCATGTAATCGTGGCCAAATGTCCTGGGAATTTATTGGTAAGAAAAGTTTTAAAAATATTAGAAAGAAAGAGTTATCATTTTGCTTTCTGAATTATTTTAATTACATGTTCTTGTGGCTTCCTGGGCAAAGAAATCCTGCAAAGTACTTGGACAGGGCTTACATAGCTCCAAGTAGATTCAAAACTATTCATTTGGATTTAGTAGGTTAAAATTAACAAGGAATATATAGATCCTTATGAAAGCATGAAACAAAATTACCCTTGAATAAAAGAGCAAAAATAAATACAGTCATCTGTTGGTATACATGGGGAATTTGTTCCAGGAATCCCCTTGGATACCCAAATCCTTGGATGCTCAAGTCCCTTATATAAAATAGTGTGGTATTTGCATGTGACATATGCACATCCTCCTGAATACCTTAAGGAGTCTCTAGATTACTTATAATACCTAGTGCAATGTAAGTGCTATGTAAATAGTTGTTGTACTATATTGTTTAGGGAATAATGACAAGAAAAAAGTGTCCATACATGTTCAGTACAGACACAACAACCCATCTTTTTTCCAAGTATTTTTGTTCCACAGTTGGCTGTATCCATGACGTAGAACCCACAGAAACAGAGCACACGAATATGAAGGACCTATTGTATCTACTACTTCTTGTATACTTATTATATGCTATGCCTGTTGAGTACTGTGTAGGCATTACCTTTTAAATTTGTGATAACAATGATTATTTTCTCCATTTTGTAGATAAGGAGGCTGAGAATCAGAGATGAGATTTTTTAAATTATCTAAGTTGAATCCTAAACTATTAGCCACTCTCTCAACTTCAATTATTTTTTTATTTTATTTTATTATTATTATACTTTAAGTTTTAGGGTACATGTGCACAATGTGCAGGCTTGTTACATATGTATACATGTGCCATGTTGGTGTACTGCACCCATTAACTCGTCATTTAGCATTAGCTATATCTCCCAATGCTATCCCTCCCCCCTCCCCCCACCCCACAACAGTCCCCGGAGTGTGATGTTCCCCTTCCTGTGTCCATGTGTTCTCATTGTTCAATTCCCACCTATGAGTGAGAATATGCGGTGTTTGGTTTTTTGTTCTTGCGATAGTTTACTGAGAATGATGATTTCCAATTTCATCCCTGTCCCTACAAAGGACATGAACTCATCATTTTTTATGGCTGCATAGTATTCCATGGTGTATATGTGCCACATTTTCTTAATCCAGTCTATCGTTGTCTCAACTTCAATTCTAAATTATTATTTGTTCTATTCAGACTAGAGTAATACTGGCCACATTTAGTCTTATTTTTCACTCCGGCTTTTTATAATTGTCTTCAAATATGAAGGTTTTGATTATCCCACAATTGGTTCCTCAAGTGATATCAGTTATTATTTACTAATTCTTCTTTATTTTTTGAGCACATCAGTGGCTGCTCTGAATTGCAATACCTGTTATTGTTGTATGCCTCATATTCCTATGTTCTGTGTCCTACTTCCACAGCCATCACTCCTTCCTGCCCTCATTTTATTCCATCTTTAGTCAGCTCACTAGACAGCCCAAAACCACATGTGGCTCAGGCTCGGGCCCAGTATCATGTGCTTCATCATCACTGTTGGCTGCCACAGGTTGCCAACCCCCATAGACTGCATCCAGTATCCAGATTTTCCAATATCCGAACTATGGACTGACAGGTTAACTGAGCAACTTCTGGGCAGTAACAGAAAGAGGAGGCTGCACAGACTTTTGCAGTGCATCGCATCTCCTACTCCAGCTTTTATCAGAGAAGAAAATGTCCAAAGCATCTCAAGGACTACAGAAGACATCCTTTTATGGCCTTTGCAGCTTGGACTTAAATCTTGTTCAGATACTTAGCACTTTCATTATGGCGGGAAAATTCTGCAGTGATAGCTCCTCCTAAGACAGAACTCTACATCTGCTGTGCGGTGAAACTTGCTTGCACCCAGAGGGTTGCCTGTATTTAAATAATGCAGAATTAATGCTTATGAGCACATTTTGCTTGGTCTTCTGGCAGAGGACAGAAAAACTTATTACCAACCTTTTAACCACCCTTCTACCAGTTCTGTAACTATTTTCCTCTCTAATTAGGGAATATTCAAAACATGTGATCATGCTTAGCTTATCTCCTCACAATTAACCCTGCTTTAGACCTGAGCATGATCACTCAGCTCTAGATCCTTAAACACTCCTTCATTCATTCACCAATGTGCCAAGCACTGCCAGGTGCTGAGAATGCAAAGATGAATAGAGCAGGACTGTCTGGGAGGAGGAATAGGCATTAATAAAGAAGTACAATCATGTGCTACAGTGACAATAATAGAATTATATAAGGGCACAGTGTGAGCAGAAGGACAAAGAGGCTACTTTACCGCAGGGTCTGGAAAGATTTCATTGAGGTGACCTGGGTACTGGAAATTGAAAAGTGAGTCAATATTGTGCCATTTAAATGATGGGAAATGCAGGAGCTCCAGGAAGTATGGACAAAGGCATCTAAGAATGATAGAGCCAGTTGCATAAGGAAGGCAGTAAATTGCATCAGGAGCATGATGTGAGTATTAGAGGTAGAAGTGGGGCATGGTTAAGACATGAACATGGCAAGAGCAAAATCTGGAGAAACTGGCAGATGCTTGATCATAAATAGTCTTTTGTGCAAGACTTGGCTTGATTCTTCAGCAAAGAAGAATCATCAGGAAGTTTTAAATAGAAGTATTATTTCATAGGATTATGTCATAGTTGCATTTCAGCAACATCATACTAATGGCATGGATTGGAGGGCCACAACATCAAAGGTAACAGAACCTAGTAATTCCTAACCAGCATCAGTCCCCTCTCCCTTCCTCCTTCCAATCAGAACTTCAGTTTTATTATTTACCCTCCTGTATGTGGTTAACCATCTGCAGATCCAGGGAGGGGATCTTGATTGGTTTAGGGCAATCGTAAGTGGTTCTATTCCTGTTGCCAGTGATGGGTTTAGGCTTGGGGATGTGATATGACTTTCTTTATGAGTCTACTGAGAAAGACTTCTTGGGAAAGATTTCCTCCCTCTTAAAGAGACGCACAGAAAAGATGCCTCCTATTTCCTGAATGTGGTTAAATTTGGATGTGATGCTCAAAGCTCAAAGTAATTGGTTAAAACAGTCAAAGGTAATGTGACTTCATGGATTAAAACACCATGAAGTCGCATTACCTTTGACTGTTTTAGCCAATTCCAGTAGGGATTTTTCCTATTTCGAGTCAAAGATATCTTAACTGGTACAAGCAGGAAAAGCAGTTGCAAAACTTTTGCAATACTCCAGGAAAGATACAATAAGAATGAGAGCTAGGGACTTGCTGTGGGACAGGAGAAGTGAAAAGGTTGCAGAAATGCTGAGACCATTGAATCTAAGGGATTTAGACTTGAAAGGAGACTAAAAGTATAGATTGACTCCTAGGTTCCTGGCTTGAGTGGCTGGTTATAATGCCTTCTGGTTTTGCCTCATGCCAGAAGAGAACACTTGCCTTGCTATTTAGCAGAGGGGTCCTAGAAATCGCTTGCACTGATCTTTGAATCCTGGAGCTGGGTTTTATGGCTGCTGCTGCTGCTGCTGCTGCTGTTGCTGCTATATTCACTACTGCCTGAGGAACTTGTTGCAATGGTTTCTTCTAGGTCCTCATATCGTTCATTAGCACAAAAAACAGTGCACAATTCGTTTGTGCCATGTGCTTCCTATAGTGGAATTCCCTTGTTTCTGTCAAGGCAGAGAAAGCACTGCAGCACCTACTTGACGCTCATGCATGTGTACCCTTGAAGTGTAAGGGAGTTAATACCCAGTGAGGGAATACTTTGACCAATGGGAGATGGCAGCTAATGAATAAATCATTTTCCCTTTCTCCCCTTGGAAGAACTATTTGAGGATGAAGTAGCTTCATGTTGCCCCTTTGAAGATGTCCTATGACACCAAGCAATCAGTTTTTCATAAAGCTGTGGCCTGCTCAGTAATGTACTGCCTTCCACTTGCTCTCCCTCCTTCTCTGCCTCACTCTCCTTTCTCCTACTCCTGTTTTCCTGAGATTAATACTCCCTGATAAAGTGCCAGCCCAGAAGCCTTTGCCTCATGCTCTGCAATTTAGGGAATCTAGGCTAAGAAATTGGCGGTAGTTACAGGAAAATCAACATGTTTATTGACATTTCCCTGTGATTCTGTCTTTTTCTGGGTTTCTGGAACTTCTCAATTCCAAAGCTAAGCCACCACTCTGAAGTTAAAGTGGACATGCCAATACTACAGACTCAGGAAATTAAGTGAAAAGAGGATTTAGGCAGAAGCTGTAAATTCATCAGAATTTTTCTGGTTCAGTGCCAAAAAAGACCAGGGTCTAGTACACTCAGCCCTCAGCATCTGTGAGTTCTGCATCCAAGGATTCAACCAATACATCGAAAATATTAAAAACAAAACACCCCATAAAAATAACAATACAACAATTAAAATAATACAAATAAAAATACAGTAAAAATTATTCATATAGCATTTACACTGTATTAGATATTAATCTAGAGATGATTTAAAGCATACAGGAGGATGTGCATAGATTGTATGCAAATATCATGCCATTTTATACAAGAAACTTGAGCACCCACAAATTTTAATTTGGGGGGTATGTGTGTATCCTAGAACCTCCCATGGATACCAAGGGATGAAAATACAATATTTTAAAGAGCTTATTATTTGGTTGCTTCATCCAATTGAACTGCTTTTTAATGATTTTATCCTCTTTATTTACTTACATTCTTAGCCTGCAAGCAGACGTTAAAACAAAGTCATCTATATTAGATATCACTATGTCGTACAGAGCCTTCTATATAAGCCTTTAGAAAGTCAGTAGTTGCCCCAAATTGGCACTTCATGGCACTGTCTTAGAGGAAGAGTGAAAGTGTTGGAAATTCAACTCTAGGAACTTTCTAAAATGCTTTGTGTTCAGTGGCTAGGCAATCCACCAGGCAGAAGTTAATTTCAATGAAATCCTATAAGTGAAGTATTAATCCATCAAGTCCCTCTTTTTTCTAACCCCCTCCCACGCACAGCTGGTGCACTGAGAATATCACCTTATCAACCTGTCCCTACCTTAATGAGTTTGCAAAGGTAATATATAGTGCCATTTACCAAATATTTCTGTTTCTTCTTATGGGCAGATGTAGATTTGCATTTCCCTGCTTTGTTGAAATTAGGAGTGACCATATGACTTGCTTTGGCCAACGTAATGTAGTTATAAGTAACACTGGCCATTTTCAAGTGGAAGATTTAAGAACTAGCTGTGTGATGTGCTAGGTCCTCCTTTCCTCTACAACAGGAACTAGTAGTGCTTTTCGTGGAGGCTGTTCCATCAGCCTGGGTCCTGGAGTGAGAATGATACAGATTAGAGAAATAAAGCTCTGTTGGATTAAGCCGCTGACATTTAGGAGTTGATTGTTACAGCAGCATAGCCCTGACTCACAAGCCTGGATAAGCTGTATCTTTGAGGGTCCGATGATTTCATGATTTCTGATTCTGATTCCCCGGTTGTGTGTGCAGCATTCCAGAGCTGTGCTGAGACTCTCCAAGAAGTTGCTTACTAAATTTTTCCAGCCACCATGTGATTAAGTGTTTTTACCGCAATTTAAAATTAACCTCAAAAAGATCAAGGTCACATGTCGCCATCTTGAAAGGACCAGAGATGTGCTTTGAGTGCAAATATCTTGGTTAGAAAGCCACCTATTGCATTGTACCCTAAAGCCCTCAGCTTCCTTTTTCACAATTACCCTAAAAATCAGTCTGTGACCAATGCTTATTCACAGTCTTCTTGGCTCTCCTGGAGAGCTGCACTTTGCTTTCATACCAAATGAAAGCATTTCCTTTTGCTGACTCTGGCATCTTTCTCTAGTAACCTTTCAGGAAGCAAATCTACTCAAGCTCAGGATGCTGGCACAGATATACTCCTGCTTCACTCACAGGCAGAAGATCTGTTCAGAGGGTCCCCTTTGGGCTTAAGGGACCAAAGAGATCAGTTAAACCTAGACTCATTTTCTATCACTTTCTCTTTACCTTTATTACAGAGAATTAGTCTCAGAAATGAGTTACTGTGATATCTAACTTAATGAAACTAGTCTCTATACTGCACTGAATAGTGTCTACCTCCCCAAAATTCATGTCTATCCAGAACCTGTGAATGTGACCTTATGTGGAAATAGGGTCTTTACAGATGTAACCAAGTTAAGATAAGGTTATAATGAATTAGGGTGGGCCCTAAATCCCATATGGCTGGTGTCACTATGAGAGGAGAGAAATTTACACAGGAACACGTACTGGGAGAATGCCATGTAACAACAGAGGCAGCACTTGGAATGATGCATCTATAAGCCAAGGAGCACCAAAGACTGCCAGCAACCAGCAGAAGCCAGGAAGAGGTAAAGAAGGATCCTCTCCTAAAGCCTTAAGAGGGAGCATGGCCCTGCAGACATCTTGATTTCAGACTTCTAGCCTCCAGAACAATGAGAGAACAAATTTCAGTTGCACTTAGCTACTAACTTTGTGGTAATTTGTTATGGTAGCCCTGGAAAACTGAATCAGACTTAAAATCCCAAGCTATAGAAAAAAATTATATATATATATATATATATATGTAAGCAGATACTGTTTTTTACCATCACAGCCTGCTCCCCTCACCTTCCAAAAAATCACATAGCGAAATGTCAGTTTATCAACCTAGAACACAAAACAAATGACTTTCTGTCACCCCTAAAATCATCCTGCAGTACAGTCTTTGCATACAGACAGACCTGAGTTTGCATGTAGCTCTGCCACATAGCAGTTGTTTACGCTAAAGCAAGTTAGTTAGCTTTCTGTAGCTCCAATCTCTTTGTCTATACTATTAGCCTAACAATATGTATTGCATTTGTTTGTTGTACAGTGCAGTGGGCATTTGCCATTCTTTGGTGCCTCTCAGCGTCAGAACTCCCTTCCTATGTTTGGGGAATGCCCCACATTCTAAGGCAGCACCAGCCTCTTGCTAGGGAAGCGAAGGTGTCAGCTAAAGCACAAGCATGAGCCAGGCTCTGCCAGGAAGACGCGCTTTGCATGGGAGCTCAGACGGTGAAGATGTAGGGACTATATGGAGTCCACTATGGTGAGGTCACAGTAACCTCCAGACCCTAGAGCATCAGAGGGAAAGTTCTTAGGACAACACTCAAGATTGGTCTTTAGTGAAAGCTGTGCACGTTGCAGTGTCTATGTCTGGCTGCATTGCTGTCTTCCTGAGATCAATTCTGCAACATGATTTTGAAAATTATTCCAGATACTTAGCTTCTAAGACTCATTATCTGATGTTCCTGTAACATTTAAAGAAATCCTCTCACCCCACCTTAAATTAATAGAATTAGTTTCTGATGCTGGCAACTAAGAACCTTGACTAACACGCAAAGATTAAATTAGATAGGATATGTGAAGCCCCTAGCAGGAATCATAAGTAATTTCCTTTTCTTTCTACTCCTACCCACAGGCTCTGTACAAGGATTCTGCCACCACAGGGTTAACATCTATGCTGGTCAAGAAGTAGAGGGTCAGTAGAAATGGAGGGAAGCAAGCACTTACAGACAGCCCTATGTGGCAGATCTAGGCTATAGCCTTTATTCCAGTCAGTGATGAAGGTCAGGCCTCATTAGTGTGTGCGGTGTGTTAAAGTGAGGGATCATTTCAGAACAGGATTAGAAATGGACTCAAAGGCCTTTGACCAAACTGATGATAAGCCCACACCAGAGAAAACTCACATCAGAAGAACCAAAGCTCAGGCTCTGCAAATCTGAATATCAGCTGACAGTCTGAACAGGTTGCTTTCCATGTTTGTTGTTATTTATGTTTTCTTTTAAGCTTTCAAATCCCTAAATCCCTTCTGCCTAAGCCAAACTCACATTTGGATGCACTAAGCAGCTGTTGCAACTGGGGATTCTCTCCTCTGTGAAAACACTGATTTAAAAAAATAATAAGCTCTCAGCTCCTGCTCACTCTCACAAGTTTCCAGCAACTGGTGCCCTGACAAATGAAGTGTCAAAACATTTTCAAATTAAAACCCCACAGCTCACACAGCCCCAAACCCTCAGCAGGATGGACTTTCCCTGCTTGTGCCCAGTGCACACTTAAAGAAACTAAAAATAGCCAGATGGCAATTAACAGAAACTCCAAGAAGGGGAGATGGGTTGGATTCTAGTGGGGTCAGTTTCCTGGAAGGATTCCAAATGGAGTTCTCAGCCAGCAGTGTGCTCTGGCCAAGAAATGATTTTCATTAAAACTACATGGAGGAGGCAGAATGAAAAATCAAGATTTGGAAGCTTTAAAGTTATAGCAGAGGTGGAAACCCGTGACCATCAATAATAACAATCCTTGCTAATATAGGGTTCATAGACACTGTATCATCTTGAACTTGTAAGAGCTCTAGAAAGTAGCTACTACTCTTATCATTTTCCTACTTTTATAGACAAAGAAGCCAAAGCCCAGAAACTGTAGACAACCTGCCCAAGATCTCAAGACAAACAGGACAAAGGTCTATGGCAGGTATATGGTAAGTGGTCAAGCAGGAGTTTCAACTCAGCTCTCCGGCTCCAGAACTCATGAATGTAACCGTTGTGCAAGGCAACCTCATGTATTCATGGGAATGTTTAAGTAACCAAAATGTTTTTATCCCATCCTTAGGCCTGGAGAAACAAAAATCTTCCTTAGCAATTTTAGCCAACCTTCCCATGGGCAATGCCTTTCAGGGATTATGTGTACAGGCTCCAAAGTTAGACTAAGTGGGTCTTATTCTGGCCTTTTTATTTCTAGTTGTATAAAATCAGGTAAATTATCAACCTTCCTGGGCCCTTATTCTCTCATCTGTAAAAGGGCAATAATATTAGTATTTATCTCATAAAGTTGTGATGAAGATTAAAAGAAACGGTGTGTGGAAAGCCCTTAGCATGGTGCTTGCCCATACTAAGCTCCTCAATAAATAATAGCTATTGTTATTGATCATTCTAAACCCCTGTGCTTTTAGGCAGTCAATTTCAATGCCCTTTTAAATAGTCAATTTCAATGAGGAAGAATACAAGGATTTAGTGAAAAAGGAGCATCCTCCACAGACCCCCAGGCGTTATTCCAGAATGCTTTTCAGTATGATGTAAGCAAACAAAAAAAGGACTAAAAAAGATTTTGCATTTGTGATGGATTTGGTGGATTTGGAGTGAGGGGTCCCAACCATCCTGGTTTGTTCAGAACCAGAGGATTCCTGGGACACTAAAGTGGGTCAGTTTTCTCCTTCATTTTCAGAATGGAGGAAATATTTACTCCCAGGAGAGGGCGGTAATGGAATTAAGAGTGGTCATTTACCCTCCCTCTTTTTTCCCCTTAGCAGGAATGATTCACCTTGATGGTGACACTGGGAAATAGGATGGAGCAAGCATAGTGCATGCGCTTGGGAGGGGTTGGCCTGCCCACTCCAAACCAAGTGTGTGCCCTTGAGTCCCCCATGTGAGAACCTTATGGGGCAGGCTCTGGATTTGTTTGGGAGACCAGTAGTTCAGCATGTAAGTGAGTGGAAAAGTTCGCTTTTGGAGCAGAAGATTTAGGAAACTGCATTTGGCAATAGGTCTGAACCCTGTTCTCCAAACAGCAACAATAACATTGATATTGTGATTTCTTCATGACATCTGTGTCTATTTCTAAATTGGTTCAGAACTCAAAGAAGGAAAGGGATATAATTAATTATCAACCATGTGATTAATTATCACCTTCATAACCCCTAACAGATGGATGCCTATTTCATTTCATTGGCAGATGAAACTATTTCAGGCAGGCAGGGAAAGGGTATTTTGTAAAATCAAAGGAAGTTAGAGCTGGGAGTGACCTTAAAGATAATCTAGCCCAATATCTTCATTGTTATAGATGAAAAGATACAAAAATGAAATGGCCAAGTGATACGATCCATGTGAAAAGTCTGTGAAAGACTTTTATAATGTAAGTTATCAGTGTCATTAGTAGTTTAGGGAGTGGTCTTTAAAATTGTAACCAGAATTTAAAATAGATCATAGATAACATAGCAAATAGATTGTAGATTAAAACTAAGTCCCTATACAGAAAGAGAATATTCCCTAAATAAAACTAATACCTCCAGGAAACATGCTCAAACCGTGAAGAAGAAATCAGCAATTCAGAGCTAAATTTTATTTTAATTGGAAAAAACCTACCTTAGGTTGACAAGATTGCTTACTTACAACCTTAAAGGCCAGATAAGCTCAAAAATGAACTAGTTTTTCTCCTTAGTCTTCATCCTGCCCATCTATCCTAGCAGATCCTCTTCACTGGGAATGTTTACTTCGTAACTGTTAACAGGCTTGTCCCACTGGCAAAATAAGGTTGTTTGCTGGGCACCTCAAGACATATGATATATAAGACTCTTTGGCTAAACCCCGCCATTTCTGGTCTCACCTTTGCCTTTTACCCATTACTCTCACCCATCAGAGCACATAGAGGTGGCTTTTAGATAGAGTCCAGTCCTAGGTGGGTTGGACGAGGCCCACTTCACCCTCTCTTTCTCTATCTCTCTCTCTCTCTCTCTCTCTCTCTCTCTCTCTCGCACTGAATTAAATACAGCTGTAACACCTGGACAGAATGCCTAGAGCAACTACTTGAGGACTCCGAAGAGTTAAGAACGTCAGGCAGATTAGGAAATGCATTAGTCTGTTCTCACGCTGCTACTAAAGACATACCTGAGACTGGGTAATTTACAAAGGAAAGAGGTTTAATTGACTCACAATTCAACATGGCTAGGGAGGCCTCAGGAAACTTGTAATCATGGCAGAAGGGGAAGCAAACACATCCTTCTTCACATGATGGCAGGAAGGAGAAGTGCCGAGCAAAAGGGGAAAAGCCTCTTATAAAACCATCACATCTCATGATAATTCATTCACTATCCCAAGAACAGCATGAGGGTAGCCACCTCATGATTAAATTACCTCCACTGGGTCCCTCCCAGGACATGTGGGGATTATGGGAACTACAATTCAAGATGAGATTTGGGTAGGGACACAGCCAAACCATATCAGGAAATAAGACTGGGATTTGAAATATTACCCAACCAACAGTGAGTTAACTCCTTTCTTCCCCCAGTAAACCCTGGCCTAAAGTCAACACACCAGAAATGAGCACCAGGGTACAAAGAGAGCTCCTGAGACACCGTGTAGTTCTGGCTTTAGCAGCAGAAAAGTAAATTTCTAATAGTCAGGGTGTGAAAATTCTCTGTGTTTCTCTCTTCTCCCCCTCCTCTCTTCCCTCTACTTCCCTTCCTTTTCCTTCCTTCTTCCACACTCCCGTCCCCAAGAATCTTGTGGTATTGGCAACATCAGCCTGCATTAACCAAAACTATAAGGGAAGGAAACCTTTCTCCCCATTCAGTGGAGCTGTCATTCCCAAGCCTGGGCTGAACCCCAGTGCTTTTTTTTCTCTCTCGGTCTCTCTCTGCTTGGCCAATATGCAGGCAAAGTCATGGAAGTACATGGCAGAGTAAACTTGTTGGCAAGAGACTGAAAAGTGGTCACAGGGAACTAAAAAGTATCACGGAGAGGAAGGAGCTTGGCAAAGCAGCTCCATACAGTTTCTTTTATAAATTCCTGGGGTCATCCTCAGCCTGTGCATGCATGGATCTGGTACTAATTAGCATACCAAAACTTTGAGAACTCTGCCCAGGTGCCAGGCTGACCACTGGGTGACATACACAGAGGACAGATCCAAATAGCACCGCCAAGGCTTTGAAAAATGAACTGACATAGGAAACATAGCCCTCAGAAGACCAACTATGCGGGAGGAACTTGCAGCCCGAACCCAATCAAGAAGAATTGGGAAAACCTCAATTCCTATGGGAAAAGATAATCAGCTGAAACTAACACTGCCATGACATAGAGGTCAGAACAATCTGACAAAGACTTTTAAAGCAGCTATTATTTAAAAAGTTCCAACCGGCAATCATGAATACCACTAAAACCAATGGAAAATAGAAAGTGTCAGCCAAGAAACAGATGATATAACAAAGTGCCAAATGGAAATTTTGGCACTGAAAAATATGATAACCAAAATAAAAACTTCACTGATGGGCTCAATAGCAGAATGGACATGACAAAGAACAGAAAGCCATGTGCAAACCAGCTTCTAGCTGGGGGCCTATTTATCACTACCTTTCATGCATCTTTCCCTCTGTTTTCATTAAATATTGTTGTATAATAATACTATACAGTTGTATATACTTGTATGAGGTTGTATAATTGTATTGTATACAACTATAACTACTGTTATGCAACAATAGTTAGTGAAAACAGAGGGAAAGATGCAAGAATATTTAGTGACTTAAACCAGAAACAATTTATGAATTCTCTCAATTCTGTGGGAGGGCTGGGCAGTTTCTCTCCTGCTCTTGCTTGGATTTGTTCATTCCTCTGCATCCAGCAGGAGGGTCGGTTGGACTGGAAGACCCAAGATGGCCTCGCTCACAGGTCTGGCAGTTGTTGGTGATGGCTGTTGGCTGAGGTGCTTCAGTTCTCCCTGTGACCTCTGAACTCTAGCAGGCTAGACTCCTTCACAGTATGGTAATCACTGGGTTCTAAGAAATGGAGAGCAAAAGCTATAAGGCTCATTAGGGCCTAGGCTCTGGAACTCACACAACATCACCACTGTCATATTCTATTGGTCAAAGCAAGTCACAAAGCCAGCACAGAGATAAGGGCCAAAAAATTAGAATGCTCTTGATGAGAGAAGCAGCTACATGACTATGTATGTGTGGATACAGGGAGGCATGATTATTGGAATAATTATTTCAATATTCTACCACAACCTTCCTAGGAAGTAATGCTGCAAAGCTAAAGGACCATGGATCTACAATTGTTATGTCAGTAGACTAGACTGTGAGGCTTAGAGAACTTCAGCATTTTGCCTAAGATCACACAGCTAGTTAAGGAGAAAATATGAAACTAGATCCCATACTGCCGAGTCTTTGGACTAGTACTGTTGCCTGAGAGATAAGCTGTTGAGTGTTCTGAACAGTTTGTCTCTTTAACAGGTAGAATAACCCTGGACAACAGGTGTATAATGTGCTGGCAACCATTCATCATTCATATCCATTTCATTAAGGAAATAAACGCATGTACTTGTGGAGTCTATGAAAAAATTGAAATAGAGTGTCTCATGAAGAGCTATTTATTATGTAGCAATAAAGCTCCTAAACTGTTCGATGCACCAAAACAGTGCATTCAGTCTCTCGAGTTCCTGGCACTCAAAGGTTAATAATTTTAGTGAGATAAATTCACATAACATCAAATTAACCATTAACTATTTTAAAGTATACAGTATGGTGTCATTTAATACGTTCATTACATTGGGCGACCATTACCTTTATCTGGTTATAAGATATTTTTATCACCCCAAAAGGAAATTCTGTCCCCATTAAGCAGTCACTTCCTATTTCCCTTTCTCCCTCATCCCTGGCAACCACTAGTGCACTTTCTATCTCTATAAATTTATCTATTCTGATGCTTCACATAAATGGAATCACATGATCTTTTGTGACTGACTTCTTTCACTCAGCATTTTTTTGGGGTTCATCCATGGTGATGCATGTATCAGCACTGCATCCCTTCTTATGAATAATACAAATGTGAGTAATAGTCATAATATTCCATGTGTAAATATACCACATTTTGCTTATATATTCATCAGTTGATGGGCATTTGGATTGTTTCCACTTTCTGGCTATTTTGAATAGCGCTGTTATGAACAATTGTGTACAAGTATTTGTTTGAATGCCTGTTTCAATTCTTTTGGGTGTATAGCTAGGAGGGGAATTGCTGGGTCATATGGTAATTCTACTAACGCTTCATTTTGATTCTGGTCTTGAAAAGATTTCTGAAATGCATGAGATTCATAACCTGCTGCCGGCATTACCTTGTCTCTAAAGTCAATGTGATTCTGGAGGATGGCTCTGTGGTAAGTGGCTGTCCTCACAAAATCTTGCATCATGTTCTGCTGTTGAGAAATGAAGCCATAAAACTATAAGGGAAAGAGAAAAGAGGGGGAGTAAACAACCCACAAAGTCCGCACGATCATGAGCATCTGGTTCTGACAGGCACTTTGGTCAGGGAAGACATGATCTTTCACAAACAGAGAAGCTGAGGCTCTGAGAGACATTGTGACCTGGCCACGTTGGCCCTATATGTAAAGCATAGAATTCTAAGTAGATCCCAGACTTCTGACTACATAGATTCAATAGATTTGGACCTAGATATTGATGAGATAAGTACTCAAGCTCCCTTCCTAAATCAGAGGTTGTGAGAGAGCACAAATTGAGAATAATAGACAAGTTGGGATGGTTGACACCTGCAATCCCAGAACTTCGGGAGGTTAAAGTAGGAGGATCACTTGAGCCCAAGAGTTGGAGGCTGCAGTGAGCTATAATCACAAAAGTGTGATCCAGCCTAGGCAAGAGAGCGAGACTCTGTCAAAAAAAAAAAAAGAAAAGAGTCAAGAGAGAAAATAGCCAGGACCAAAAGGGATGGCCTGCCCTGATGAGCCCCATTAGCCTCGACAGGAAAACAGAACTTGGATAGAAATCCTGGTGGAGGTGGAAGTAGGGCAGAAGGCAATGATTGTGGTAATCCTGATGGAAACAGAGGCAAGCCAGTTGGGAGATGTGGTGCATATAAATCCAGCGCTGAACGCTGGTAAGAAATATTATTGTTGTAATTGCCACCATTTTGTGGAGCTTTCTATGGGCCAGGTACCATGCTAAGTGCTTCACAGTTTCATCTAATTAAATTAAAGCATCATGACAATCAGGTGAATTATGTTCCTCAGATGAGGAAGCTGAGGCTCAGAAAGATCCAGCAACTTGCCCAAGTCCTGACAATGTAATAAGTGGCAGAACGGGGATTTAAATCTATGTAAGGCTGATGCTGCTGGCCTGGTGACCACATTTTGAGAACCACTGCAATAGAATATTAATTATCTCCTCTCCACCCACCCTGCCTAGATGTGTTCAGAGGCACACCTTGAAACAAATCAATTTATTCCACCCAGGATAACCCTCCTGACCTGGAAGTACTGTGCAGCAGACGCTTCTTCTGTCCGCTGGCTGAACACTGAGTATTCCTTTTTTTTATTTTGGCATATTTTCAAAGTATTTGCAAATGCACTGAATTCTGCAAGGATAAAAAGTAGATCCATTTCTTCACCTTGGAAACCATAGAGCTCACCATTGCACTTTGTAAAAAATTCCAACTGTGAAAATATTAGAAGATGAAAATGGCACATTCATCCCTGAACACATACATGATAAGAGATGGCAAGGCGGAAATGGGTACTATTCCGAGCTGTGACACCCTTATTTACACTTGTCAGACATATTTGCATTCAGAAATGTCAAGTGAGAGAGCACAAAGAAACACAGGCAGAGACTGGGCTCCAGAAATTCTCCCAGTGCTGTGCTTACAAAGCTCGTAGATTTATACTCAGAAAGTGCTCTAGGGAAGGTGATTGTTGATGATAAGAAAAAAAAACCATATATGTGAATACCAAAAAATAGAATATATACATACATATACTCACATATATTTTATATATACATTCATATAATCTCATTCTATTGTCATGACAGTTTTTTCTCTCTCATTTAGTATTATCTAGATTTATAGAGAAAAGGTAAAATAACTGGGGATATGTGAATACAAAGAAATGCTCTGTCATTTGAGAAAAGAATATAGAAGTGAAAGCTCAAAAAATTCCAGAAGTGATATTGCTGATAGATAACACAGTGTTCACAGTGGCCAGTTCCTGTGACTTCTGCCTCAGAGATGTCTCCTGAATACTGCCCAGTAGTCTCTACTGTCTGTGGCCTCTTTCCACTCCACCACAGGCACTGTGACCTGGTCTCTCCCTTATATTATAGCCTTGGCTGGATCCCTAATGCCCACACACTCTTGGTTCATGATAAGCTCTGGCCCCTCACATTCTAGACCCAACCTAGTGTTCTAGATGATCTTGTCCAGTAACCTGTACGCACTTTCCAGAACCCTCTCTGTGCTCTCTTCCTGCACACATGAGACCTGCCCTATGACCTCCATGCTTCCACCATGCTGAACACTTACACATTCCCACATCAACCCAGTCCTGGCCAGGCATCTTGATTTTGAATCCCCCTATTTTTTTCTGTTAGATTATCTTTTGATGTCAAACTTGTATTCATCCTCCCAGATTCTATTCAACTAGCATTTCTTCACTGCTATATTCTGGAACATCATAGACAAAATTAGTTGCTGTAATAGAGTGGATCTCAAACTCAGCTCTAGATCCGAATCACCTGGGAAGTGTTTTTAACCTATGGATAATGGGCCCTCACCCTACATCTAGTAATTAAATGTTCTAGTGGTAGAGACAAGGCATCTCTATTTTTAAAAAAGCCTCCAGAGTAAATTCTCCTGTGGAGCCAAGGATGACAAATATCCCTCCAACCTCATGTTCTAAGCTTACCATCATCATTCATGTTATATTGAACTTATAGTTTTTTTTAAAAAATCTCCATTTCTCTACCTAAATCAAGTTTTTGGGAAACTGTTTAGGGGTGTCTTAGTCCATTTTGTGTTGCTATATCAGAATACCACAGACTGGGTAATTTATAAAGAACAGTAATTAATTTCTTACAGTTCTGGAGTCTGGGAAGTCCAAGGCTGAGGAACTACATCTGGTGAGGACCTTCTTGCTGTGTCTTACCACGGCAGAAGGCAGAGGGCAAGCAAGTGCAAGAGCAAGAGACAGAGAGGGCCACTTTTATAACAACCCACTCTATTGACATTAACCATTTCATGCGAGTGGAGCCCTCATGGCTTACTCACTTCTTAAAAGTCATACTTCTTTTTTTTATTTATTTTTTTGAGTCGAAGTTCACTCTTGTCACTCAGGATAGAGTGCAATGGCACCATCTCAGCTCACTGCAACCTCCACCTCCTGGTTTCAAGCAATTCTCCTGCCTCAGCCTCCCAAGTAGCTGGGATTACAAGCGCCTGCCACCATGCCCAGCTAATTTTTGTGTTTTTAGTAGAGATGGGTTTTCACCATGTTGGCCAGGCTGGTCTTGAACTCCTGACCTCAGATGATCCACCCACCTCGGTTTCCCAAAGGGCTGGGTTTATAGGCATGAGCCACCATGCCTAGCCAAAGTCACACTTATTAATACTGTCACAATGGCAATTAAATTTTAATATGAGTTTTGCAGGTGACACTTAAACCGTAGCAGAAGTTTAAGCCTCATTCATCGCTAGTCTCTAGAACACAGTGCTAATGTAGCAGCCATCCCAATAAATAAGTCTGAAATGTAAATTCAATACATTTGGAAAAATGACTAATGAACTTGGTGAAACTATTTAATTTGAGAAGCAACCCTGTAAGGCCCTGGGTCCATCCCATGTAAGGACAGATAGTTTGAAAAAAGACCTTGTTGGAAAATAAACATGCAAACACATATAACCACTGCCCCTCCTGCACAAGGGAATGCCATCTCCTCCAAAGGACCAGGAAAGGGATAAAGGGAGCAGTTCTAGGTGGAAATGTAGATCAGGATTAAATTTACAGTATACCCTGAACAATCACTATTTCACCAATTTGTAAGGGCTCATCCCAAATAATTAACCTCACCTAGCTAATGTTTCCATGTGGATTTTTTTAAATGAAAACAGAAGGATTCTTTGGTTAAAAATGTATCTTCATTATAAAATTTCTCTCAACTCTATCTTTTGCAGTTATATCCCTATAAAGGAAAGGATGCAAATGATGGTTTAAAAATAACTACAAAACCAACAAATGAAAAGTATAAAAAATTTAGAAAAATGCCACAAATCAAAAAGAATACAATAAAAAGAATAATTCCATTATACAAGTGACTAATTATGCTTAACATTCTGGGTACGTTTGTGTGTATGTAAAAATTCCTCTTACTTATAAAATTACATTGTATTATTTTATAACCAGCACTTTTTATTTAAGATGCTATGAATAACGTCCTAGGCCATTAAGTAGTCTTCTCCACCTCATTGCTAATGGATATATGATTTCAACTCAGTAATGTGCCATAATTTGACCAATTCCCTGTGGCTAAATTTCCAAGCCTCCCTCCAAGTCTATTGTATCAGAATGATAAAACCCAGAATCTGTATTCCCGGTGATTCTGGTAACAAGAGAGTTTCAGCCAATAAAGTATGGCAACATTCATATAGTAAGAATATCCTATTACAGTAAAAGCAATGCCATTTCTTCACAGCATCTTCCTACACATAAAAATCAATGTATTGGTTGATATTTCTGTTCTCCCATTATATTTTTTCTTTTGACCTTTTCTTTTCTTTTTTTTTTTTTTGAGATACGGTCTCACTCTGTCCCCCAGACTGGAGTGCAGTGGCACGATCTCAGCTCACCACAACCTCTGCCTCCTAGGTTCAAGCAATTCTCCTGCTTCGGCCTCCCAAGTAGCTGGGATTATGGGTGTGTGCCACTACCGCCTGGCTAATTTTTGTATTTTTAGTAGAGACAGGGTTTCACCATGTTGGACAGGCTGGTCTTGAACTCCTGACCTCAAATGATCCATCCTTCTCAGCCTCCCAAAGTGCTGGGATTACAGGTGTGAGCCACCACACCCGGCCTTAACCATTTTCTTTTGCAATTGAAAAAATTTGTCTCTTACTTAACCGTATAAAATTTAGAAATGCAGAAAAGTCAAAAAGGAAAAATAATTCCCAGATATAATCACTGATAACATTTTGGGATTTTCCCAGGAATTTTTCTTTACATTTTCACATCTATCTCTATAATATATACAACAATAGTATTGTACTCCATTGGTTTACAACCTGCTTTTTCACTATTAACAATACACTGTCAGCTTTTTTCTGTGTCAACACTTTTCATAGAGATTCACTCAACTACACATAAAGCTTCATAGCTCTTTAATTGTCATGTCATTTTGCTCATTTCTCCAATTTGTTCTCAGAGGCAACATCAGAGACTAAGTAGATCTTAATTTATCTTAATTTCAACAATGTTTTTTGACTATGTTCCCTTAAATTCTGGACCCAACTATTTGCTTATAAAATTTGATTGGGAGTCAAAAATATCAAGTCTGTTAAGCTACAATTTCCTATATTTGCGTTTTTCTCTTTTAAAAAGATATTGGACAATATTTACCCAGCTCTAGTTTCCTGGCACCTCTCCAATTCTCTCTGAGTTCTCAGAGATTGCCAGCAGTGGTTTTTGTCACCCATCTGTGAGTTCTTTGAGTCTCTGTTGCTTGGGCTTTCAAAGCCTACGGTAAATTAATTTGTTTAACAAATAATCTTTTGAATATTCTCAACAGTTGCAAGTCTCTATCCTTTGGGGGAAATTTGAGACCTTAATACAACCCAAAATAATGGCTGCCCAATTAAGTTAATAGGATATATGGCAAGTTGAAAAATATCATTTTTGGTTAAAAAACAAGATTTTGACTATAAAGTTACGCAGCTGGTCTTGTATGGCTCGCCAATTATCTCCAAAAAGAAAATGTAAAAGAGAAGCTCCAACAAAGTTTTGTGTTACACGAGCATCCATGCAATACATAAATAGCCTACAAAGTAAGTACTGAGCTGGATGTGTCAGTTCTATTGTGTTTGATATTTTAAAAATCCAATTTTATTATATTATTAACAGTGTTAGTCTGCTTAGGCTGCCATAATAAAATGCCACAGATTGGGTGGCTTAAACAACAGAAATTTATTTTCTCAAAGTTTTGGAGACTGGGAAGTCCAAGGTCAAGGTGCCAGATGGTTAGGTTCCTGGCAAGGGTTCCCTTCCTGGCTTGCAGTTTTCTGCCTTTTCCACTGCATCCTCGCATGGCAGAGACAGCAAGCTATTGAGCTCTCTGATGTCTCTTTTTATAAGGACATGAATTCTGCAGAACCAAGGCTCCACCTCATGACCTCGTTTCAACTTAATTGCTTCCTTACTCCAAATACAGCCACACTGGGGTTAGGATTTCAACATGTGAATCTGGACGGGACACAATTCAGTCCACGGCAGACACTACAGTCACAGCTATTTATAATCTTAATACAGGGGCCACATTTAACAAACCAAAAATCGCAGCCTCTTGTTTGACAAGTTTAAGATGTATTTATGGGATTGATGGGATTTAGAAAATCAGGAATATCCTGGCCAGTCCAGGAACCATCATCAGCTAATTCCTCCCCGTGGGGAATTCTGTCAAAAGGTTTTTGTTTTTGTTTTTGTTTTTTCACAATTTACCCTCACTTTTATTTTAATGGTTAAACAAATGTGTATAAATAAAGAAAAGTGTCTATGTTTCCACATGGTGTGTAAAGAGTCAAAAAAATTAATAAATAAAAAAACCTCTGTAAAAAGGAAAAGAAACTTAATTGTTGATTTCTCCCCTCTCCTCAGCGACTTTGGAGAACCGAAAAGGAAAGGAGCAGTGATAGCCTATCCTCCTCTCCTCCTCAGTTCTCCAAACTGGGGGACAGAATTTGGGGTAAGAGAAGTGAAGGGCTCTTTAAATCCAGCAGGTAATTTTGCCTTTGGAGAAGATTTTGGCAAGGAGTGCTTTTTTTTTTTTTTTTTTTTTTTGATGTGGAGGAGGCTTTTGATCTGCAGGTACCATTTGTTTGAAGAACGCTGTTAATTCTGTAGAGCTGGAATGTTTACCAGAGGAGAGGGAAGAAAGGCCAGCTATTTAGAGTATAAGAAAGTCAAAATGGATGTCCACATTTGCACAGTGGCTCCTTCAGCTGCTCAGGGTAGAGAGGTGGGAAGACATGGATTAGAATTGCTGCTCTGGAATAAAGAGGTCCCTATGGGGATATTGTCTAGAAGCCTGAGGGCAGTGGGCTGAGTATATAAGGCTGGGGAACTGCCCTCAGTTATTCGTAAAAGCCCAGTTCCTATGTCTAGAGCACACATCATGAGTAAAATGAGAACTCCTTTCAAAGGACATATCTACCCACACTGTTTCTAAAAGGAATGACCTGGTGGAATGACTATTATAAACTCTCAGGCTGTAAAGCATTGTGTCTTGTAATTTTTTTGATCACAAATACACAGATGTAATTTTCTCTATCATGTAGATATTTTACCAAGGACATAACAGCTCCATGCTACAGCCATGATTCCAATTACTTTCCTTCCCTTCTCAGGCTTGATTTAGGCTTCTCCATAACAAATCATTACTTTTCAATTTTAGTATGTATTTCTACTCACGAATCAATACAGACTACTCAGATGTACCATTTTCTTTCTGTTCTGCTACTCCTAAAAGACCAGATTGAAGGGATCTGTTTTTGTTTGCTTGCTTCTCTTAAATAGCTGCTATTTACAAGTCACACTGTCTGTGGTGCTTTCCATACAAAGAGTTTATTTACCAAGACACTAGCTTCTTTCCGTGCCAGGAAGGGGTAATACCTGTCTGACTACCCCAGCTGTTCTGGCCACATGTCCCAACATTATACCAGAAAATATACAACTGACAATAGAATAGTCATGGTGTGGATTTTTATAAAATAATGTCAAACTCTAGACATTGCTGCAAAACTGATTCTGGGCTATCTGGAAGAATTTGCCGACAGCTCATTTCAGTTCTCTCTAGTCCATCAGATTGAGCTTCCCCAATTAAGCTCTCTTTACTGGACACTCAAGGAAGAAAAAGATACCATTTTAATCAGTGTACAAAGAAGAGAGCAACACTAACCACTTGCTTCATTTAATTCTTCTTCCCCCATTTTTTTTTTTTTTGAGACGGAGTCTGGCTCTGTCGCCCAGGCTGGAGTGCAGTGGTGTGATCTCGGCTCACTGCAAGCTCTGCCTCCTGGGTTCACAGCATTCTCCTGCCTCAGCCTCCCGAGCAGCTGGGACTACAGGCGTCCGCCACCAGGCCTGGCTAATTTTGTTTTTGTATTTTTAGTAGAGACGGGGTTTCAACGTGTTAACCAGGATGGTCTCGATCTCCTGACCTGGTCAGTGCTGAGAGAAGTGGAATTACACTCAGAACATCATTCAAGCAGGATGGATGTGATATCTACAGCTGGAATACTGGTCTTTTTCTCTGTGTCTGCCTCTTATTAGTTCTTTGTATAACATATAGGATAATAATTACTATTTTGTCTAGTTACTTAGTTTTTTCTATCTTGCTCCATGGAATGTAAGCTTAAAAGATTTAGAGAGTACAAAGATTCATTCACCATCAAATCCTAGATGAAGTTCTGATACCTGGCACATAGTAAGTGTGCAATAAATATCATTGACTGCGTAAGTAAATGAATTCATGACAGCAATCTTTTTCTTCCTTCCTTTCCTCTTCTTCTTTTCTCCTGCTTCTGCTCCTCTCCTTCTTCTTCTACCTCTTCTTCTTCCTCATCTCTTCTTTCCTTCTTCTTCCTACTCCTTTTTCTTCTTTTCCTCCTCCTCCTCCTTTTTTATTCTTTCTCTTTATTTTTCCTCCTCATCCTCTTTCTCCTTTTCTGATCCATTTCGACTTCTACCTCTTGACTGGTTCACGCCTTCTAAAGCAATTACCTCAGAATAAGGAGTTTATTTTCTCATTTACTTATTTCTTCCCTAATCATAGGTGTGTAAACTTAAATATTTGGGCTCCATCTATTTACTTAAAAAGTCTAATCATAAAGTTCTTTGAGTTAGTGTCTCAGTAGCAAAACCAAATGATCTGATCCATCATATTTTTCAAGTCAAAATCCATTTATTACCTAAACTCCTAAATATGACAATATATTTTTGCTTCTCTTTTTTTCAATGGATAGGGACACATTTGCATAAGACAGTTCCCGAACCTTCTTCATCCCAACCCTCAAAGTTAGATAAACACAAACCAAATTTTAGGAAATTTCCTATACAGATATGCTGTGTGTGTTTTTCCAGAGAAAGGTACAGATATCTCAGGTGGTAAGAGTTGAAGTAGTATAGGAAAATGAATACATTCCAAATGTATATATAGACAGGGGACTCTGCTGCTGAGTGAAATTCAACATAAGGGTGGCCCTTCTTACACTTTATACAAGGGTTTGTTTACTTAGTAAAGGAGCAAAAAGCGTTTAGATATAAAGCAGATTCTCTGAGTGCCCAACATAAATAGCATTATTATAAGACACTGTATGTTCCTATTGATACATGGAAAAACTAGAAAAATGCACAGCTTCATCAATCTTCAAGCTAATTTCCCCCTTTTAGTGCTTTTTTCTCCTCTTTAAAAAGAATTTGTCAGCAAAAGCAGCCATCGAATCAAACTCTCTTAAAACAAAGTTACTTATAAGTTCTAAGAAACTGAATATATTATTTGGGTTTCCTCTTCACTCAAAGCCTTACAATTAACAACCAAGCCTACAGTTCATAAGTTGTGTAACACTAACCTAACACTATTTTTGTCCAACCAAAAGATTGGTGCAAAGCACTGGGTAGGACTATTGTTGGGAGTATTCTGTGTATTAGTCAAATCTTTAACTGTCAAGAATCTTATGGCAAAACAATTGAGATCATGTTTTTTCAAATCAGAGATGATCTTCATGCATATCTTCAAAACCAAAGAACACTTATTGAGATGACAAGTAGTGACCTAAACATTAGTAAAATAGTAATGTTAAACATTTATAAAGGCAAGGGCAGTTTGTTCATTTGTTTGAACATTGAGTGAGATCCCTAATCCCTGTAGAATCCTGGTAGACTTGCCCTGATGCTCTACCCATCAACAAAGAAGGCTCAAGATGTAAGAACTTCATGGTCTCCAATAAACAGATGGAACAGGAGGTCAGCCTTAAATAGAGGAATAATTGACTGAACCAGAACAGAACCAAGATTCTAAGGTATATCTGTGAAAACTCTTTTATTAACAAGTGGTGGAAAACTCAACTACGTATAACTTGAATAGGAGCTTTATGGCTCAAAAAACCGAAAAATACAGGATTAAAGTTCCATTTTCAAGAATAGTTATTTTCAAGCTCTCCTGTGCTGTTCTTAGGACTTGTTCTCTCACTTGTGTGTGCAGTCACTCTCTTGCTCTTGTTCGTTTTTTCTTGTTTTCTTGCTCTGCATTTCTCTGTTTTTGCCTCCCCGTTAGGCAGGCTTCCCCCTCATAGAACAAGATGATTACCAGCAACTCTAAAACAACAGTGCTACAAGCTCAGCAACCTCAGTCCCTCCAAAGTGTTCCAACAAAAGCCCCATATTGAGTCTTGTTGAACCATGTTAAATTAAAGACCCATCTCTGAATCCATTTCTGTGGCCAGGGGATCAATGCCAATGGACTAGCCTTGAGCCAGCCTTATCTAACCCAAAAGGAAGACTGGGCTTCCATTATCAGAAGAAAGGAGCATATATTAAAGGTAAGCAAAATCACAGTTAACTACTACTGAAAAAGAGGTAGAAACATTATAGACTAAGCTAAAAGAAAGGAAACAGGACTGAGAAAATCTGCGTGCTTCAGGGGCAAATGGGAGGAAGGTGAGTCATGGAAAACACCCACTCAGCTCATCAGCTTCTGAAATCTTGAAACTTGCATTAGCTTAAACCCCGATTTTGCCTCCAGCAGCAGGTGGTTGTTGTGACAGGCTACTACAAGCCAATTGGTGGAAAATTTCTGGTTATATAACATGTTGAGTCTCTGACACTGCCACAGTTGCCAGCACTGTTTCTCTGTCCACACTCACTAAGAATAGCTGGCCCTGCTCCAAGCTTCTGATGTTCTGTTTACACCATTGGACCCCATAGCCAACCAGTAGATTAAGAATGAGCTGTTGACCAGAGGGTAACTCAGCCTGAAGCAAAAGACTAAGGCACTGTAACCAAAGAGGGACAGGTTCTGAGGCTCTAATGTTGTTGGTGGTAGTCAGGCAATCCTATGTCTTGGTTCACCCGGAACATCTCAGTTTATACCTGCTGTCCTGGAGAAATAATCAATCCTACTGCCTTTCATATTCAAAAGATTCATGATTTGGATGATAAATGATTTGAGTCGTCCTGCCTATAAGTTCATGTAATTTTGGGGGAGGTAGCCACTCACAACTGAGAGAGATGGGGAAACAGAAAGATGATTATGAGGAGACCATGCAATACTTGAAAGCTGGAGACGATATACCTCCTTCCCCACCATGGTACCAGGACACTGTCTGGGCCTGAATGCCTTAAATTCCAGGAGACATTTCACTTCGATAACTTTTTCTTTTTGACTTGAGCTACTTTGTATAGGTAGCTTTGATTAAAACAGAAATTCCCCCAATTTACAATAATGTATTTTTTTCCTGGGTCATTGCCAGACACTAGAGTTTGCTGAGAGTGTATTATTTTCATTTGTTTTTACTAAAAATTTTATATATTTTAATGTCTTACTCATTTCATGTGCTTTTAAAATCTGCACCATGCTTTTCTGAACGCTAGAGGTGAATCAGTCTATTTGCAATTAGGCCTATTTCTACCACTGTGCTTTAACCAATCCAGTGAAGACCACCCCATATTAATATTACCTGGGATGAAGATGGAATTTCAGACAACCTCCTAGTCATCTGAAGGTCACCAGACTTGTAGAAAGATAAATGGTACCTTCATTCACTAAGTAAGGCCAGAATGCACCCTCTGGAGCATTTAACATGTATTCACAGAGGGACTAATTTATTTATGTTGTAGCATGAGCTATTATTCAATTAGTTCTCATAGCTTCCTGAGGCCTCTGCATGCCTCCCAGCAAGTAAAGCAGCACAGGTAAACACCAAACAGGTGGCATAAAGGCACATTTCCAATTTGATTAGATTTACACTGTTTAAAAAATGACATTTGACAACTGAAATGAACATTTTCATGATTGCTTATGCCATACTCCCTCCATTCCCCTAACAAATAACTTTGGAGAAGCATTAGTGTAATCCTATATAGTATTCAGTTTAAAAAACTGAAACAGCAGTCTGTACCTTCACTACATAATGCTTGGGCACTTTATTTTGCCAAGAGAAAACTTTGCATAATACGTAGACTTCAAAATCTCTCTGGGCTTTCCCTTTATATATTATCCATAAATGAATGAGACAAAAACACTTACAAACTCAGTTGAGAAATGCTATAGCTGGTACAAGACAGAGGAAAGAAAGTATTTTGTACCTGGAAGACTTGAGATTTCAAATCACATAAAAAGACCAGTTTGGATGACAAGTAACTGCTTTGTT
The DNA here is from genome assembly GCF_028858775.2 of Pan troglodytes. NCBI lineage: Eukaryota > Metazoa > Chordata > Mammalia > Primates > Hominidae > Pan > Pan troglodytes. The sequence continues at coordinate 112,904,430 of NC_072409.2, read as the reverse complement.
AGTTTTGCAATGCGATTTTTAAGATCTAGCTCTCTTCCCATTCAAACATGCATTTAACAATAATTCTGCATGGTTGTGCTACCTAATCCTATTCAAGAAATTCATCTTGTATTCATTTTTTTAGAGAGCAAAATGTACCCACTGTAGTTCTCAGTGAAGTGAATCTATAATTGGCTAAAAGCGTGATGTGCATCTGTCTTCTTAGCTCAATCTCTTTGCTTTTATCTTGTTTTCTCTTTCAGATTTATATTGATAGTCAACTGGGTGCAAAATGAGCAGAGGCTAAATCTGGTCTGTAGGAATATTTAATTTGGCCATGATATGTTTTAAAACTCAGAAGAATGTGGCAGGAAACAAGGATTTCTACCTTAAATAGTATGACAGGGCACACTAGGGTCTGAATTACTGTGTAGCAACAACTGACATGAGGGAAGTAGCTACTGCAACCTTTTGAATGGATATGAGATCTCCAGTTGCCATAGTTGCCCCATTCTCTCTTCTTTGCAACCAGCCCACTTCATGCATTTCCATGACTTGCTTGGGCTGTATAGGCATTTGGGTCTGTGCCTCCCGTATACTCAAGGCCCCATTACAAAACTTCATGGACAAAAAGTCTGCAACTTAAAATATCAAGTACTTCCCTTCTATTTTTGAGTACCACGAAATCATAAAAACTAAGAAAAATGATAGACAAACATAGTATTGTATGCTTATTTCAATCAATTGACAGTTTTATTTTACACGTGTAAGAGAAGTAGTTGTGTTTCTTGGCAATGACCTTAATTGGTCATTTTGTGCAGACACTCATTAGGGCAGGTTCAAACTTAAATCTAGAGCTATCAGATAAGTTCTGGTGAGTCAGTCACTATCATTCCCAAACAACATATTTTTATATGAATATGGTACTGTTGACTGATTTCAGCTATGAAAACGAATTTTTCTCAAACCATTCATTTCCCCACCCTTCCTGTATAATTACTAATGATCCATGGGATCCTGGAGTATGGCATCTATATTGAAGAGTGATTCCACTCAGAGAGGATGCCTATGCCACCCACCGCTTTATCATCCTTCCCTAACAAAGTGATCAACCATCTACTCTATGACAAGCAACTAATAGATCCAGCAATAGTTAAATTAGTGCTTCCTGGTTGACATCCATCTGCACTTTCCTTACACAGAAGAGGGGATAACATGGACTGAAAGCCAGGAGGATTCAATCCAGGGATATTGGTTATCATTCAATATTTTTATAACCACAACCAGCAGATCTTTGTATATATACGGCTTACCTTCAGCTTTAACTGCAATCCAGCTCTAGAATGAGTGTCAAATCTATAATTTTTTGATACTTTGATAAAAAGGGATATTTTAAATCTTATTGAGAATGTAGCTATTGAGTGACTGTTGAGTCTAGAATCCTTGACACTCTGGTATGAAGGCATATTCCAAGTCCTATTGGGAACCCATATAAAAATTTTCTTCAGATCCAAATGCCAAAAGAAGCTTTGTTTGACATATTCTGCCCTCCTGCCACTGCTCTATCTTTTACGGACTCTGGAGATCATGTAAATTCACAGTGTTTCCCCTTTTGCTTGAATGTCAAGATGCCCAGAGTCAAAATCATGGGTTGGCAGTAATACTTATGAGTCCTCTAATACGCAGATTTGTGTTTTAATTTGCTCTTGGCCTCAGACTTCTGTGCTTTCTATATGTTCTCTAATTTTGAACTTTATCTGTTTATATCTTACTATAGAGATGTGTGAGGAAACTCAAACTTTCTGTGGTAAAAGTTAGGAGATGGATACATGGATGGATAGATGGATGAATGGACGGATGGATAGATGAACAGATAGGTAGAAAGACTGATCAATTAATCCCATCAATACTACATGAAGCTTTAACAGAGACTGATTAAATCATGCTGCAATTTTTCTGCCTCACTTTCCACACAATAACCCACCCTGCTCTGAACAGCAAACATGAGGACTTTGGAAGCAACAGCCTTGGTCCCATATGCTGAAAGCAGATGGGAGCTGCACTGTCTTCACAGTAGCAGCTGCCCAGGAACCAAAGTGAAGAGGAGGAGGCTGGGGGAAAGGAGCACAAGGGGAAACACAAAAGAACAATCGGGAGTGGAGAGGAGATACTTCCTGCTGCCAGTCTCAGCCAGGGTCAAAAGCAAACACGCACTCAGGAAGTGCTCCATTTAGTACCATTTTCACATTCATAGTGCCACTTAATCCAATCCCCATTGCCAAGAGATATTATGATCTCCATCATACAGATGGAAGAGAAATACAGACACAGTTTGCTCTGAGACAAACCAGCCAGGCCACTGTTCATTCCAGCACCAATATCTGCATTCCAGAAAGTGGGAAATTCTGAAACCTAGGACAACACTGAGGGGCATGTTCTACCTGGGAATAAGCTGTTAGTGAATCAGTTGACGATGGCTGAGAAGAAAAGATACACACAAAATTAAGATGTAACATATTCATGTAACGTAACTAACAGGGAAGTGGCTTCAGCTCCAACCAGAAAGATTGGCTAGACAGGGAAAGGTTTTCTGATCCCAAATTTTACAAAATCAAGACAGTGAAAATTTCTCTGTGTAACTGCAGACGTTTTTTCTTTGGAGATAATTATTTGAAAACTAGTTATCTATTATTCTGGGCTGGTAAAGTGTTGCCAGAAATTTATGAAAAATACTCTAGCTGAACTCCTCCTGTACTTATAAAGCAGGTATCTATCAATTATACAATGTGTGATTTATTACCGTAAAGCAACAAGAACACCATGTTTATAAAATACTGCACCTTAAATTGTTCCCTGTGTTGTCTATACACAGGTACATATACACATGTACACACACACACAACACACACAAACAAATACATAAATTAATTCTAAGAGGTATAGTATAGAAGTATTCAGTGCAGAGGCAGAGAGCTCAGACTCTCTCTCTCTCTCTTGCTAGGTAGACAGATAGATAAAATCCACATGCATACATATTATATGTACCTGTGTTATATGTTAATACCTATTTATCCATGAGTACATGTGTGCATGCACACACCCATATAGATATCATATAGTAAGAACTTAAATGAGTGTTAATTTAGGTTGGAAATTCTGTTTCATTTTGATAAAGGAAAATGGACATAGGTGTGAATTTTATCCAAGTGGCCCCTAGGTCTCTACTGGGGATCTGTTTCTTTCACAATTACCCCAGGGTAGGATGGCCTTTTCTGAGTTTTTTCTTTGAAGATCTAGCATTGAAATTCATACCAGCACTATGGAAGGAAGCCAAGAAAGCCAGCTTTTCTTGGAAGGCTGCATGCCTCAGAACAACCTGAGCCAAGGGGGCCAGAGTGCTGGCGGTGAGTCAGCTCCTTATTAAAAAGATTTATTGATCACCTGCTGTGTGCTAGGCACAGGAGTAGGGGATATGGAGGACGGCTACAAACAAAATTAGAAATGAGACTTCCCCCATCAAGGAATATGTGACGAGGAGAGAGAGAGAGAGAGAGAGAGAGAGAGAGACAGAAGAAACGGACACACACGAGAACTACTGCAAAGCAATACACTGTTACACACAAAATGTTTTTAGAATAATTTGTATTCAAAGATCCAGGGGACGGAGCTCTGTGTATTCCATCAGGGAAGGCTGCTTAGAGGAGGTGAACTGTGAACCAAAGGAAGAAGGAGACATTTGGATAGGCAGAAAGGAGGAAGGAGGGCAAGGGCTTGAGGCAAAGCTTCCAGCGGGGAAATTTGGAGTTACTATGCAGGCAAAGGTGTAGCCTGATTTTCCAGTGTGAAAGAACTGAGATGCAGAGTTACAGAAAAAAATAAAGGCTAAACAGAGAGTCCAGTTGGTGATGTAATGTTAAATGTAAGGTTGGATTTGTCATTTTATGCAACTGGTAGCCTGTGTGGGTTTTTGAGAAGGGTCTGATGGCAATTTTAGCAGTTTTCTTTGTGCCGAACTTTGGTCCTGCCGTGAATAGCATAGCTGACTTTATGATCACTTCCATCAAAATTCATTAGGTTGCAGCCTACATGAGGGAAGGAAGCCTGTTTCTGGCTTGTTCACCATTACCAAGGTCAGTAACTGGTGTACTCCAGAAAACCAATCATTCCCATGATGAATAAGAAAAAAATCCCCTATTAATTAATTAATTAGTTTATTTATTGAGACAGGAGTCTCATTCTGTCATCCAGGCTGGAGTGCAGTGGCACCATCAGGGCTCATTGCAACCTTGGCCTCCTGTGCTCAAGCACTCCTCCTGCCTCAGCTTCCAGAGTAGCTGGGATTACAAGCATGTGCCATCACACCCAGCTAATTATTTTTATTTTTTATTTTTTAGTAGAGATGAGGTCTCATTATGTTGCCCAGGCTGATCTCAAACTCCCGAGCTGAAGTGATTCTCCCAACTCAGCCTCCCAAAGGGCTGGAATACAGGTGTGCGCCACCACAACCAGCCACCTATTTAGTAATTAAAATTTAACATATTGTATTAGTAAAGGTTCTGTAGAGAGACAGGACTAATAGGATAGATGTATATATGAAGGAGATTTTATTGACTCACACAATCACAAGGTGATTGTGATTGTGTCTGCAATAGGCTGTCTGCAAATTGAGGGGCAAGGAAGCCTGTCTGAATCCCAAAACCTCAAAAGTAGGGAAGCTGACAGTGCAGCCTTCAGTCTGCGGTCGAAGGTCCAAGAGCCCCTGGCAAATCACTGGTGTAAGCCCAAGAGTCCAAAAGCTGAATAACTTGGAGTCCGATGTTTGAAGGCAGGATGCATTCAGCATGGGAGAAGGATGGAGGCCCGAAGACTCAGCAAGTCTGCTCTTTCCATGCCTGCTTTTATGCTGTCGGCTGATTGGATGGTGCCCACCCAGAATGAGGGTGGGTCTGCCTCTCCCAGTCTACTGACTCAGAGGTTAATCTTCTTTGGCAACAGCCTCACAGACACACCCAGGAACAATACTTTGCATCCTTCAATCCAATCAAGTTGACACTCAATATTAACCATCACATATATATATAAAGCGCTTGGCGGAGTGCCTAGCACAAAAGAAGCTCCATCAAAGTACTGCTATTCTTTTATCCTCTCTATCTGCATACTCCTCCTCCTCCTCTTCCTCTTCCTCCTTTTTCTTCATGAGTAAGCCAATAGAATACAGAGTACTCATCATGGTCTCAAATGAGTCCTGTCCCTTGGGATCCCAGGGCAGCTGGATATCACCATACTGATTGTGCACTGTACAACTCCAGTTTACAACACCCACATAGGCTATGAAGAGAATAGTGTTCCTTGGAATTATGTTACACAGCAGCCCTGTGCAGACAAGCTTTTCATGTCATACCCAACTTGGAAGCTCCTTTCATACTTCAACATCCTAGAATAACCTCAAACACCCTTCCTGCCATCACAGCAGAAGGTAGATCAAAGAGTGGACAGAGCAGAAAGAAACTATAACAGTGCAAAAATGAGAGAAGTAATTCCCAAGGTAACTGGTAGCTGCAGCAGCATTTTAAAAGTGTATTGGAAGAAAAGAACTCTCCTAAAGGGTTTGCAAAAAGGAAGAATGGAGAGATCACTACTTTAAAAGCATGAACTTGAGTAACTACAGTCGAAGACACATAAAAAAGCTCTGCGATTGTTATAAAATCCCTGATTCAAGATCCTGAGAGGTGAATGGGGCATGCAACAGCACAGGACATGAGCAGACAGCACATGAAAGAATTCGTGGGTAATGTTGATCCAGGAAGACTTCAGGAGACAAACAAACTGAATTTATCAGTGCTGTTATTATAGGATTTATCAATTCTTTCTGGAAGTGAGATTAGCTGTTAGCATCTGAATATCACTTTTTATTATTTTAGTCTCAGAAGTATGTCCTATGATTTATACATAATATAACAGAAAACAATTTGGAGAACTGTATGCTGTTAAAACCATATGGAGGTTCCAGTAATTTACAAGAAGTCACTTTGTTATCTTCGTCTTTAAGGGCTGAGCTTAAAAATTCTATAACTAAAGACAGGAACATAGTCTAGGTGGTCCCCAGGTGATAGCCCAGTTCGGATTCTGGTTGGTGGCCAGATTGGGTGAAATAAGTTATCTTACAGAAAGAGGTAAGGGTATGATTCATTTCTAAGTAGAAGTTAAAATAATGCTAACACATAAAAACATAGATTACCATATTTCTCACCTCACTGGTAAATGACTTATCAAAAAACTGTATACATTTTATTAGAATACCTTCTACTTAATAGAAATTCATCAGTGACAAGGTGCTATCTGCCATAAGCTGAACTGGACTACATTACAAATGATGGAAAGTGGAAGTTCTACCCCCGTGGCTGCCAAGGGACTGTGAGCAGATGAAAGGGCAAGGGGTGCTGGCAAAGGCAATGGTGATGCTGGATTGAGAATGCTGCAGCACAGTTGTGGGCTGTAGGAGATTAGCAGAAGTGCAAGGACTGAGCTTGTGTGGCAGTCCCAGGTGGGTCTGCTGTCTCTTTGAGCAAACACCCTGAGCATTCCAAAACCCTAGGAAGCAGTACTGCACACAGTGCGATGACAAATTGTCACTGCTGTGCCTCTCTTGCAGACAAGCTCACTCTGCCATGCGTGACAATTATTGGGGCACACGGCCACCTCCCTGCTAGACACCACGTTCCTGGGGAGTGTGCAGCTGTGTCTGGTTCATTTTTTGATCTCCTAGAGTGCCTCGCTCACCACTGGGTCCACAGTGGAGCCTCACAGTGTCCTGAGTGATATACATCTTTTTCTTTCTTTTTTTTGAGACAGGGTCTTGCTCTGTCACCGAGGCTGCAGTGCAGTGGCACAATCACAGCTCACTGCAGCCTTGAACTCCTGGGCTCAGGAGATCCTCCAGAGTAGCTGGATTATCTCATTTAATCAACCAGTAGCCCTCTGTAGTATGTATTGGAACTATTCCCATCTCACAAATGAGGACACTGAAGATTAGAAAGATGAGGCAGCAGACGTTAAGTTACACAGCTGATTGCAGACATCCACAGGCTTTGCAAAAGGCCATCCCTTTTAACCACCATATTCCTCTGCTTCTAGATCAGGGATTGGCAAATTACAGCCCACAGGCCAAATCCAGCCCCTTGTCTCTTTCTGTATAGCATATTAGTCAAGAATAGTTTTCATGTTTTTTACATGGTTTAAAAAATCAAAGTAAGAATAATATTCTGTGACAAATGAAAATCATATGAAATTCAAATTTCAGTGTCCATAAATAAAGTGTTACGGTAGCACAGCCACATTCATTTGTACGCATATTGTCTATGGCTGCCTTCATGCTACAATGACAGAGCTGAGTGGTTGCAACTAAGCCCATGGCCCATGGAGCCTAAAGTATTTACTGTCTGACCCTTTACAGAAAAAAAATTTTCATCCCTGCTCTAGGTCCAGACGCACTAAGAGGCAGACATGCTCCTCTGTCCAAAAGTGAAGACAGATTGACATGCAAGGCTAGAGAAATCCTGGAGTGATGAGTGCCAGGTCAGCTTACTTACATCCTATCCCAAAGGCCATGGCTACAGCCTGACCGCACCTGAAACCAGTGAGGCAGGCAGCACCAGGCAGTTGGCTCAGGCCATTTCTTGGCAGTGAGGATAGAGCTAATGGTAGTTCTGAAGGTCAATGAAGATGCTCAATAAACCATTGACTGATGTGGTCAACTTGCAAGCAATATGTGTCTTGCGGTTGACTGAGTTCTGCAGATGATATAAAATTACGTTTAGCTTTGAGTCAGCAACCTCCTTTCCCACCAAGCCCTCTGTAGAGCAGCTGACAAGTTGCAGAATTGACAGATTTGAGTATTAGCACCCTGTGCTAGGGATGGTAATTGAGGAATGCCATAGCCAGGAGGCAGATAGCAGGAAGGGAGAGAGAGGTACAAGCCAGGTGCCTGCACAATCCAGTACCCGCAGGATGAGAAGGGCTCAGTTGAACCTTCTCTCTGCTCAGCCAAGAGAACCCAGTGGAAGCAGAAGGGAACCCTGAAGGCCAGGGTTTGGGGGCTCAGGAAAGGGGAAGAGATGGTCGCATGATTGCCCCGATATTTTATGGACCTCCTGCCGATGGTCAAGCCAAAGGCCACGCATGTCCTAGTAGGGGCTGGGACAAAGTGGCCACTACACTAGTTCATACCAGATGCTCCATACAGGAGGGTAACTCATGGTGATCTGGTACTCTATGGCCACTGTTCTGCACAGCTATCCTGAAAATGTGCAGTAATAGAGGGAAGAAACCACCTCCTTGGAAAACAAAATGGTACAATAAGTAAAACACAGGCTTTGGGGGCCAGAAGCCCCAGGCTTGAGTTTTACCTCTGACACTACTACTCCTTGTATGATTATTGTTTGGTCACTTAATTTTTCAGATTTTTGGTGAACTTCCCTGCAAAATGAGCTAAGATAGTTAATATTATGAACTTCCCTATAAAATGAGTTAATATAGTTAATATTAGCTCATTTGTGAGTTATGTATTGTATATGAGTCAAGATTAGATTTGTATGCATATAACAACAAAAAGCTCCCCAAAATTATAGTAGATTACATGAATTAGTAATTTATTTTTCTCTCTCATAACAGAAGTCCAGAATTAGACAGTTCAGCAGTTCCACAGTTACGCAGACACAAGGAAGGACAAGGCAAAGGCATACTTCTCTGATGTGCTTAGAGCACACTTTCCACCTGAGTGTGCCTGGAAGTCACGAAGTGACTGCTGCAGCTCTGGAAATCATGTCTACATTCCCGGCAGCAAGCAGCAGGAAGAGGCAATGAAGAAATGACACACCTTTTCTCTGAGTTAGCCTGTGTTAAGGAAATTTTGCAGAAACCCTACCCAACTTTAGCTACTGTCTTTACTTGCAAGGCTCACTGGGAGGTGCAGATTTTTAACTCCACCCATTGCCACACCTAAAAATATAGGACTTCTGTTAGTGTGGAAGGAGAGAATAGAACGGGGAGACAACTAGCAGTCTTGGTCACCACAAATGCCTACTTTGAGGGCCGCTGCTCTTCCCAAATGTCCTAGTGTACATGGAAGAACACTGTGAAGCTGAAGAGGGTCATGCACAGAAAATCACACTCCTTGGCTCCTCCTACAAGGCCCTTCATGACTGAGCCTCATTCTGCTTTTACTCAGCCCAGGTGTCTTCCTCTGGAAGCTTCCCTGGAGTTCCAGGTTGGGCTAAGTGTCCCTTTGCTGTGGTCTCACAATGCCCGCTGGACTTCTGTCCCATCACTCTCCCCATTACTTTGAAATAACCATCTATGCCTTTATCTTTCCCTCAAGACCTGCACTGAGCACTACGATAGCCAGTAGTCACAGGAGGTGACGGAGCCCTTGAAATGGGGCTAGTCAAAATTCACATGGGGTGTTAAGTACAAAATAAAATGTACTAGATTTCAAAAACATAGTAAAAAGAAAAACAATGTAAAATGTCTCATTAATAATTTTCTATACTGCTTTCATATTTAAATGATAACACTTTAGAGATACTGGGTTAAATGAAATATATTAGTTAAATGAAGGTCACCTGTTTCTTTTGGTTATTTTAACATGTACTTCTGCGGCTTGCATGTATGGCTTATGTTGTATTTCTGTTGGTTGGAGTGTAAGCTCCTAGAGGGCAGGAACTAGGTTCTATTGATTTTTGTGTCTCTAGCATCTGCATGGTTTCCGTTTGGTGAGTGTTGGATGGATGAAATCATGCATAGGATAAAAGTCTTGGTGCCAATGTAGCAAAGGCAGGAAACAGGGAAAGAAGATAGCAGCAAAGGACAACAACCTGGCAGAATCAAATGGGCCACACAAGAGGCCTTGAGAAAGCTTCAGAAGAACCAGTGTGTCCCCTATTGTGCAGTGGCTGCTACACAGCCCCTGGAATTACAAGTGGCTTTGTTCAAATCCTGGCACTTCCATTAACCAGCAAATGACCTTGACAAGAGATACTGACTCTGAGCCTCCCTCTTCATCTGTAAACCAGCAATGATTATAGCACTGACCCCATGACCTTTTGAAAAGAAATGAAGGGGATTATGTTGGCAGGATGCTTGGCATGGCCCCTGAAGCATAACGAATGATCAATACATGCTGGCTCATTTTATTAGCTTTTATGGGCCTGTTGTAAAAGAAAAGCCATTTTTAAAAAGTTGCCCGAAGCCAACCAGCATTAAGTCATTTCCCTGCTGAATATTAAAACAGAATTTTTAATCTGAGATGACAAAAATAATTTGAGCTGGCAGATGGCATAGTGTTGTCACCCACTTTGTTGCTTGGAATTGAATGGATTATACATAAATACCACTGAACTCTTTCCTTGTTTGGAAAAGCACCTGACTCCAAGATCTGCTGCAGTGCTCTGTAGTGTTGCAACGGCCTGGCACCCTAGTGCTGTGGCACGGCAATGCAGGCAACTGAACTGTTCATGTTGGCCAAATCAGTCAGGACAGGTGGCTGTGCTTTGTAACACACAATCTTCAAATCTCAGTGGCCTAGAACAAATTTACTTCTCAGTTATTCTGCCTGTCCATCACAGACCACTGTAGGGCCTTTGCTTCATGTTATCCTCACCCGAAAACCCAGGCTAGAAAGTGCCTGGGATCATGGACGCAAGAAAACAGGAACATGGTGATTCTCACAATGATGTGTAAAATCTTCAGCCAGAAGTGACACGGTGCTCTCACTCACACTCATTAGACAAAGCAAGCCACATGTCCGCGCCTAACTTGAGGGAGTGGGGAAGTGTAATCTCATCATGTGACTAGAAGAAGGAGACAAGAATGAATGCCCATGAACAGCTCTGATGACCGCCACTGCCTGAGTAGATGGTTTCACGATGGCAGAGAGATGATGCCACCCAGCGTCCCAAGATCAAATTCTGGTATGTTAACAAAATCCTCCTCAATTTCACATCAATAGAATATAAAGAATACAAATTTAAAGGATCTACTTTTTTTTTTTTAGAACAACTGAATTAGGCAGTATTTTAAAACTTCCAATGTCCAATTTTTATGAGGTTTCAGTGAAATGATACATTCAAACACTGCTGGAATCATCATAAATCACAAAACAGAACATGTGTTTTGGGAAGCAATTTGGCAGCATGTAGCAGAGCAAAAAACAAGAAGTTCATATCGTTTGGCAGAGTTGTCTAACCCCTTAGGATTGATCTGAATGAAACCATCCAAAAGCTACCCACCCAAAGACGTCTATTTATTTATAATTTTCAAAGTTGCTACTACTAATTATAATAGAAAAAATGTTATTTATGATAGAAAAAAGCAGAAACTATTTAAATGTTCTACTATAGGCGATTGGTTAAGCAAATTACAGGAATTCTCATGTGGAATATTATTTATATATTTTTGAAGTCATAAAGTCTAACAAACATGAAAATATTCTTATTATAGAGCATTAAATGAAGATGGTGAATATAAAATAACATTTAAATAATGATCACAACTATTCATAAATGGATACAAAACAAAAATGCTGAAAATAATTAAACCAAAATGCTAACAGTGATATATTAGCCTTATTTTTATCTCAAATATAATAATGAAAAATAAACTTTAACATGGAATCGGAACAAACTAAAATGTAACTCCAGTTGTCCAGTTGAGAGGGGTTCTCTGAAGCAGCTGCTTGGGCAGAAGCTCTGTTTAGAACATGGTCTGTCCATGAGAACAGGGATCTGTAGCTTGGGCAGAAGCTCTGTTTAGAACATGGTCTGTCCATGAGAACAGGGATCTGTAGCTTGGGCAGAAGCTCTGTTTAGAACATGGTCTGTCCATGAGAACAGGGATCTGTAATAGTGCCTTTTCTTAGTAGGTGCTCAAAAACAGTTATTGTATAAATAAAAGGAAAAAGATGAATAAAGAAAAATTAGAAAAGGAATAAATGAATGTTGAGCTGAGAACATGAAAGTCGAAGGGCCATCTCTCTTAAGACCCCTGAATAGGTAACATTAATCACTAATGAGAGAAGTCATTTTCAGGCCCAGAAAGAACAGCTTCCCAGGGTCAGTTCTGTATGGGCAAGAAAGTCTAGCGGCCACAAACCAAATGGAAAAAACTCTTTACCTCCTTGACATTACCTCTCAAAAATCTCCTCCACTTTGGTTTCCTTCTCCCATTCAACCATTCCTCCCTGGATTTTGCTCCTCCTACCCCCAAGACTGGTCCAGAACAGAGTTTGAGCTGAAAAGCTGCCTGTTAGAAAGAACAAGGTGTTTCCTCTTAACCAAAGAGAAAATGAGATAAGGGTGATCTTACTGTCACTCTGTGATCTTCCTTGTTCTTTTAATGATCTGCTCCAAACTCAGATCACTTAATGGAATGCCCAGGAAAGCCTGTAAGTTTTCCATAAGTTTCCTTATGAAATACAGACCTTACTTAATTTAAATATACAAGACAGCCATGTACAGATGTGCAGGATGTGCATTGCACAACCCTGGGACCATGTTTTTTTTTTATCAAAAGCATCACAGATTTATTTATTATAAATTCTTTAGCAAATGGCAGTGAATTCATTTTTCTAACAAAATCAGTATATCATAACTTTATGACAGAAGAAAGAAAAAACCTGTCTTAAAGAAGGTTGGTTTTTTTCTTCCCAATTTGGACAAGGTGCCATGTGGACTATGATAGTCCTTGAGCACACAGATTAGTCCTTGCCTGTTCTTCCATGGTCTACCCTGGAAAGGGGTGGCATACTCAAGTCCTTCACGGTCACACAGGTGCCATAAATAGGTGAAGAAGGACAAGTATGTGTATCTTTAGAAAGTAGGGAGGGTTGTAAAAAGCTACATTGGAGGGCACAATATGGAAATTTCCCAATATGGAAATTCTATAAGTGGACAAACAATATATTGTCTCATCAATAAATTATTAATAAAGAGTTTCCTTCCCCAAGGTGGGTTTAATATAGCACACTGCCTCTTCATACATGGTCAGTGGGCCCATAGGATGCAATATAATCTCCTGAGATTCCATGAATCAAACTGGTTTGGAGGTATCACTACCTTATCTGGGAAGCATAGGGAGGTTTCTCTTACAAAGAGAAGTTGAGAGAGTTCTGAGAGGCACTTATCTGGTGACAAAGTGCTCAAAAAATGGAAAATCAATAAAATAAAATATTACATCCTTAGCACCCAGCACAGTACCTGAAGGGCTGGGAGTTCTAAACACTGAAAAAATATTTCTTAAACTGAGTAACAGACAGTATAAACAGTGTCCCCTAGTTAAATCTAAAAAAGAGAAGGACCCTCAGTTCCAGGAAATATCCACCCCTTTCCCAGAAAACTCATGAATAATCCACCCCGTTTAGCATATACTCAAGAAGTAACTATAAGTATACTCAGTCAAGCAGCTCATGCCGCTGCTCTGCCTATGGATTAGACTTTTTTTTATTATTCCTTTGCTTTCTTAATAAACTTGCTTTAATTTTAGCCAAGAACAGAAAATTTTAATTGAACTAGAAGTTCTTTTCATAAGTAAAAATTTTTAAAATAGCTGTATGGTATTCCAAACCACCCATTGCCTGAAGATGAACACTTTTGTTGTTTTCAGTATATTGCTATTACGAATAATGATTTAATGTTAATAGTTTCTTAAATTTCATTTTGCTCATTTATGAATATATTTAGGTTAAATTCCTAGAAATCAGATCAAAAGACATACATATATATATATGTGTATAAATATACATTTTTTTGTTGTTGTAAAATATATTGCCAGCCAGGTGCAGTGGCTCACACCTGTAATCCCAACACTTTGGGAGGCTGATGTGGGCGGATCACTTAGGTCAGGAGTTCGAAACAAGTTTGGCCAACGTGGTAAAGCCCCCATTTCTACTAAGTATACAAAAATTAGCCAAGTGTGGTGGCAGGTGCCTCTAATCCCAGTTACTCAGGAGGCTGAGGCAGGAGAATCACTTATGCCCCAGAGGTGGTGGTTGCAGTGAGACAAGATCACACTATTGCACTCCAGCCTGGGCAACAGAGTGAGACTCTGTCTCTGTCTGTCTGTCTGTCTCTCTGTCTGTCTGTCTGTCTGTCTCTCTCTCTCTCTCTATATATATATATATATATAAAATTAAAAATGAGCTAGGCATAGTGGTATTCCCCTATGCCCCATATGTAATTTATATATGTAACATATATAACATATATTATATATGTAACATATATGTTATATTATATATGTTATTTTTATATATAAAATATGTAATATAATATATAATATAAATAATATAATATGTTACATATAATATATAATATGAATAATATATATTATACGTTACATATAATATATATTATGAACAATATATATTATACGTTACATATAATATATAATATGAATAATATATAATACATTATGTATTATATATTATGAATAATATATATTATATGTAACATGAATAATATATATTATATGTTACATATATAATATATAATATAAATAATATATATTATATATGTTACATGTAATATATAATGTAAATAATATATAATATATGTTACATGTAATATATAATGTAAATAATATATATTATATGTTACATGTAATATATAATATAAATTATATATTATATGTAACATATATATTATGAATAATATATATTATATATGTTACATATAAAATATATATTATATATTACATATAATATATAATATAAATATATATTATATATGTTACATATAATATATAATATAAATATATATTATATATGTTACATATAATATATAATATAAATATATGTTATATATGTTACATATAATATAAATATATATTATATATGTTACATATAATATATAATATAAATATATATTATATATGTTACATATAATATATAATATAAATATATATTATATATGTTACATATAATATATAATATAAATAATATATATTATATATGTTACATATAATATATAATATAAATAATATATATTATATATGTTACATATAATATATAATATAAATAATATATATTATGTGTTACATATAATATATAATATAAATAATATATTATATATTTAACATATATAATATATAATATAAATAATTTATTATATATGTAAAATATATAATATATAATATAAATAATTTATTATATATGTAAAATATATAATATATAATATATTTAATATATATACACATTATATTTGGGGCATAGGGGACTACCACTATGCCCGGATCACTTTTAATTTTTTTTTTTTTGGTACAGTCAGGGTCTGCCTGTGTTGCCCAGGCTGGTCTCAAACTCCCAGCCTCAAGCAATTCTCCCATCTTGGCTTCTCAGAGTGCTGGGATCAAAGGCGTGAGCCACGGCACGCTGCCAGAACATTTTCTTTTGTGTTAATTTATTAAATGATATTTATTCCTTTCATGCTCCTAAGAGAGCTGAGAGATTTGAATGCATTTTGAAGAAGAAAGAGGGGGATACAAATGTTAATGCTGAGCACATTGTGTCCTATAACAAATAACTATGTTCTACTTCACCTGGAAGCTAATAGTCAAATGCAGCAAATTCCAAACTATAAAGATTCTCAAGTTCCACTAGTCAGCCACCCCAGCCTCCTGCTCTTGCTACTGTAATTGTTAAGAGAGTATTTCAAGGCAGCTCCAATACTTTTGATCATTACACTTTAGACGACCAGCAGATTAATCAACTTGTAGATGAGTGACATCCTTTCTTTGTAGCTCCCCATACCCCAAGTCATGTTTTTGTGAACTTTTCAAACATTATGAGTTTTTTCAACTTTTGTTATGAAAAATCTCAAATGTACATATTTAGATTAATATACAGAATCCTATTCCCAAGATTTAAAATTTGTTAAGATTTTTTTCATCTTAATTCATCTGTACTGCCATGCCTTTTGGGGAATTTTTTTTTTTTTTTTGGCTGTACATTTTAAAGCTAATTCCAGACATCATGTTATTTTACCCATAAATCTTTCAGTAGAATGCATATTTTGTGCACTTGCTCAGCAGGAAACAGGGACCAGAGAAGACGGTTGCTATAATAAATACTGAGAGCAGAGAGGCATAGAGCAGTCATGCTCCAGCTGGGTTTAAATGAAGTATGACTTTTCCCTATAAGAGAAAAAAATTGAAAAACAGCTGCTAGAAGAAAAAAATTGAAAAACAGCTGGTAGAAAGTTGGAGTTTTTACTTTTTGCCTTCTTTTGTAATCGTCTGAAGCATAACTTCACATATACTCAATGAAATATCATCTATGATATGGGAAAGGGACATAAAACATAAACAGTTATAGATTGTAATCCCAATTCTCCTCCCTCAATAATTAATAGAACAAGTAGACCAAGAACCATTAGGGATCAACCAACTTGACCCAACTGATATTTAGAGAAAACGCCACCCAACAAGAACAAAACACACATTCTTTTTGAGTGCTCATGGAACATTCACCAACATGGACCATATTGTGGGCCATAAAACAGACTCCAACAAATGTGAAACCATTAATATCGTACAGAGCATTTTCCCAGATCAAGAAAGAATTCAACTAGAAATCATAACCAAGAGATATCTGGAAAATCCCCAAATGATTGGAAATTAAACATCCCCAAATAATCCATGGATCAAAAAATAAATCCATAGGTCAAAGAGAAAATAACAATAAAAATTAGAAAATATATTGAACTGCATAGCAAGGAAACCACAACATACCCAAATTTAGGAGATGTTGCCAGAGCAGAGTGTAGAAAGAAATGTCCAGCATTAACGGAGTGCATTACAACAAAGGAAAGAATTTAACAATCTAAGCTTAAGTTAGAGAAGTGTAATCAGAGAAACAAAGTAATCAGAGAAAAGAAAATAACAAAGATGAGAGAAAGAATCAATAAGATAGAAAATGGACAAAATAGAGAAAAATGAATGAAACCAAAAGCTGTTTCATTGAAAAGATCAACAAAATTGATAAGCCTCTTGTTAGGCTAATCAAGAAAATAAAAAGATAAGACCTATTATCAATATGAAACATGAGATATTTGAAGAAATGACACCAATTCTATACAGTTCCCCAAAGATTAGGGAGCATGTCCCAGCTCATTTTATAAGGCCAATATTACTCTGATACCCAAGCCCCACAAAGGCATTAAGAAAACTACAAAGCAATACCAAATAAACACAGACACAAAAATCATTTATAAAATTCTAGCAAACTTAATCTAGCAATATGTTAAAAGGGTCATACATCATGACAATGACAATGAGGTTTCACTCAGAAATTCAAGGTTGTTTTAGCATTGAAAAATCCATATATTAACAGACTAAAATAAAAATGATATAATCATCTCTGTAGATTCAGAAAAAGCATTTCATGAAACATACATTCAAAGTAGAAACTCTCGGCAAATTAGAAATAGAATAGACCTTTTTCAGCTTAATAAAGGGCATCTATTTAAAAAAAAATCTACAGCTAACATGAGGAAAAGTAAATACTCTTGAGTTCATGAACGAGGCAAGGATGTTCACTGTCTTCTATACAACATTGTACATTGTACTAGAGCACCTAGCTGATGCAATAAGGCAAAAAAAAGAAAAAAAAGGAAGGAAGGCAAGACATACAGACAGGATAGGAAGAAAGTAAAACTGTCTCTAATCACAGCTGATATAACCACTTATGTAGAAACTTCTAGGAATCTATCCAAAAAATCATGTAAGAACTAAGTGACTTAGCAAGGTTGCAGGATACAAGGCTAACACACAAAAAGATCAACTGTCTTTCCAAAGCAATGGATAACAATTGGATACTAAATTTGAGGTAGGAGGCTATATGACGAGGAACAGGATATTTGTGGGATCTCAAAGTGCTTTTGCACAGATTGCTTATGAGTTATGGCTAACAGGGAAAGAAGAGTAACTTTGCAGTGGAGGAACTGGAAAACATCCTGATCTGGTGATCAAAACCAGTGAGGGGTAGATGGGCTTCGGTGCTCCCTGATGTGATATCCTGAGAAGGACACAATAGAACTTGGGTAGTTTTCTGCCTGGGGATGTGTAAACTAATCTTTTCATGAGGAAACCAGAAAAGAAACACAAATGGGGAATATTCTATAACATAACTGGTCCATATTCTTTGAATATCTCAATGTCATAAAAGAAAGAAAAGGCTGAAGAACTGTTTCAAATTAAAGGAGACTAAAGAAACATGACAACTAAATGCAAGACTTGGTCCTGGGCCAGATCCAGTAATGGAGAGGGGAAAATATGCTATAAAGGCATAAATTGGGACCACTTATGAAATTGGTCTATGGGCTATAGATCAAGCAAATATTATATAAATGTTAAATTCCTGAATTTGATAACTCTACTATGACTATGATTATGTAAGAGAATATTCTCATTCACAGGCAATGCCCAATGAAGTACAAAGGGTAAAGGAATGTGTCATATGCAAATTATTCTCAAAAGGTTCAGAAATAAAATTATGTGATTATATATATGCACACACACATACAGAGAAAGAGATAAACCCAATGTGACAAAACACTACACATTAATGAATCTATTTAAAGGGTATTCATAAGTTCTCTGTTATGTTTATGTAGCTGTTCTGTAAGTTTGAAAATTTTTCAAATTCCTGAAGAAACCTTTCCATGACTCATAAATCCCCAGAATGAAGTCTGCTGGTGTCTCTATTTGTTTTTGTCAGTTAGTGAAATGTTGATAAAAGTTGGTTTTCCCATGTTCTTGATATCATCCCATATAATGACATGAGTTTTCTACGTTAGATGGCAGCAGCCAATGCAATGAAAGGTGAAGGGGAAGTCTGGAGGACATAGAAAGAGAAGGGGCCTTGTATTTTATTTTTGTCACCTAGGCAATTTTCTTAATATTTGTGAGCCTTAGTGTCTTTGCTGAAAAATGGGAATAATGAAATATACCAACCTCATGGGTCTGCTATGAGAATTACAGTGAGAGAGGGTATAAATGCATACCTTTAAAAAGTATATAAAAATGATATAATTCCCAGACCATGTCAAGCCCCTGCTACAAGTTCTCCAAAGCTTCTCATCTTCCTCAAAACATAGCTAAAGTCCTCATTATGGTCCCTAGTGTCTCACCTGACCAGGCCTCTAGCAATCTGATCCTGTCTCCTGCCTTCTCCTCCATCCTTTGAACACATCTTGCTTCAAGGGCTTTGTAGTTCTGCTCCCTCTGTCTGGACCACCCTTAGCACAGATGCACACGGCTCCTCCCCATCCCTATTGTAGTTTTCTACTTAGATGTCATCTTATTATGAGGCTACCCCCTCCAAAATTACCTATATATAGTACATTCATTTAATTCCCAGCTATTCTCTGTTTCTTATTCTGGTTTGTCTTTTCCACACTTATCGCACATAACCCACTATATGCTTATTTGTTTATTGTCTGTGTCCCTTCCTTAAAATGTCAGCTTTGTAATTGTAAGAACTTCTATTTCTTCAGTGCTGTATCTTCAGCACATAAAGAAGTACTTGGCACATAACTGACTCTCAATAAGTATTTGTTGAATGACTGGATGAATGGATAGATGAACAGGAATTAACCTTGCAGATATCTTGTAAGTACATAGTCAATGCTTCACAGATATTACTGTAAGTCCATTAATTAAACTTAAAAAAAAAAAACTTAAAAAAATTTTTGACACTTGGCCAGGTGCGGTGACTCACACCTATAATCCCAGCACTTTAGGAGGCCAAGGCAAGTGGATCACCTGAGATCAGGAGTTCAAGACCAGTTTGGACTACATGATAAAACCCCATCTCTACTAAAAACACAAAAATTAGCTGGGTGTGGTGGCACGTGCCTGTAATCCCAGCTACTCAGGCGACTGAGGCACGAGAACCACTTGAACCCGGGAGGCAGAGGTTGCACTGAGCAAGATTGTGCCTTTGCACTCCAGCCTGGGTGACAGAGTGAGACTCTTTTTTTTTTATGACACTCATTAAATATTCCCACTGCTTCCAAAATACACTGAATTAAAACATATTTTATTTTTAGGATTTCGTACCAGTATTTGAGATTACTGGAGATTATCTGACATATGACATAATGACATATGACCAAATCAGGCTTGGAAATCACTGAGTCA
Organism: Pan troglodytes; assembly: GCF_028858775.2. Classification (NCBI taxonomy): domain Eukaryota; kingdom Metazoa; phylum Chordata; class Mammalia; order Primates; family Hominidae; genus Pan; species Pan troglodytes. Next base: position 112,884,261 of record NC_072409.2, on the reverse strand, counting down.
CAATTCTGAAGAAGGAAGAGAGGGAAGAAATAGTCCTCACACTGTCATATTTGTATATTTGATCATTTCTTTCCTAGTAGCGCCTCCTAATTATCAACACAGGTCAACCCCCCAGTGAAGGTGGATTTATTTTTTACCCAAGTTACACATACTTGGCAGCTGTTCACTCATTTCTAAATATAAAACAAAAGCCTTGCATTTCAAACTCCACATCCTCTTATTCCAGGAAATCAGCACACATCTTGAAAACTCAGTGATTGTATCTGATAGGCAGTGATATAAGTAGACAGCCTTCTGTCAACACCCAGGCTGACAAATGACAATCAAGATCCACTGCCACCTGGGATCTGGGCCATCTGGGAACTTCTAAGTCACATCCTGAGATAAGGCGTATCCTGATTTTCATTACGGAAGATAGGAATTTCTTGCTTTTATTAAAACTGACCCAAATGTAATCCAATCAGGATTGCAAGATGTTATATTTGACCTATAAATATAAGTAAACATGGCTCTCTTTATCTGGGAGCCATTTGTTGTGAAGGCAGAATTCCTTCATATATGTTTTATTGTTGCAGATAAAACTCAGTATTCAAAAACTGTTTTTTATTTTTTTGACTTTTAACATAAAGGACCCACCAAGATGTCCACATGGACTGATCCACCAGGGCTTACCAAGCTGCACTGCCCAAGAAGTACAACTTACAAACCCCTTATAACTAGGCCTGTCTTCCTTGGCTTCTGGGGTGCATTTAACTGAACCGAGAGAGTGATTTTGCTCTCACTGAGTCTGTTTCTAAATTATTTCTGGTTTATTGCTATCCGAATACCTGGTTGTATTTCTGTCTCAAGCCTACTTAAATTATTTTTATCTAATGGCTATCTGGTCCCCTCAAATAAGTGAAAAGCCCTGAGGCTGGTATTTATCCTCATTCAGTGTTGTTTCTCTATAGTTTTCAGGATATCTTGAATGACTGAAGCACCTACTTCTCTATAACCAGGCTGGTGGGGGCATAATTTTTCAAGATGTGGGGCTTGTCACAATTGAATTATTAAGAGAGGTATACCATGGAATATCTTATACTACAAATATCATTTTATCTTAGCTGTAGAAGAAATTCTAAATTGCCTCAACCGTGTCTGTATTTCCTACAAAGATTGTTCATGTATGTGTTTGCGTCTAGTTTGATCTGATCTATGAATTAAGCTTCCTATACTACCATTGTCTCAGTGTTTGTGTCTATACATAAGAGTATCTTTTCCCTCCTCCACATGGAACAAAAATGTTGGGAGACGTTCCTCCGTCAGTCTCATACTGGGGTTCATACCTGTCTTGCTGAGTATGCCAAGAATGCAAGACTTCGACCACTCTTTGTCTGGGCTATTTCTCAGAGTTATGTATGCAGCAAGCAACCTCAAGGGATGAAGTGACATCTTCCTCTGGAATAAACAGCAGGCTTTCTTACTTCTTGCTATAAAATAGCAGGTTCTCCAAGTTCAGTGGTCCTCTCCTATAATGCAACTGACTACATCTATAGGTAACCACCTGGCCTCTGCATCTGCCTGTGGGAACTGGAGCTCACAGAACTGACAATGTGCTGACACTCTGGCTAATGCTCTTTCTCTGAGTAATAAAGCCTTTATCTCTGAACCAGGATCCCTATGTCCTTTGTCAGCACCCATGAAACAGCGGCTATGTAACTTGTTACCTTGCAAATAGGATAAAATCTGAGATTCTTCACAAATCTTGATCCAAAAAAATTTGGCTTTTCGATATGGTCTGTAATGGTAGCCCTACGTATCAGTGGTCAGTATTTTGGAGGCACACTTTAAGATCACAGGAAGATTCCTGAAGATAATAGAAACGTGTCATTTGCATACATTATAGGAATATCGAAGTCAAAAAGGCTGATCTATCATTAATGGGAAGGAAGCATGTGCAAATATTTTGAGTTGAAGACTGTTTTGCCTGGCTCAGAGAGCAGAAGTTTCTGACTCTGTTCAATTGCATGAACGGGCAAGAATGTGTGTCAGAATGAGAATACAGAGGAATGGAAATGTTGATCAACTCTGGCTTTTCATCCAAATCTAAAGGGTTCTAAGTGTATGAATTTCTTTTTCTTCAAAAAATATGGAGGACTTCTACTCATAATCATGACATTAACTGCTACCATACCTTCCCACCCATTGCCATAAGAAAACTAAGCAAAATATGTGAAACAATAGCTGTCACACAATGGAGAACAGTCCATGCCAAACTGTGATCTTTAAAAGAAGCTAAACCAATAAGGTCAGTGCTATGATTAACTTGGTTTTCTGCCTTGAGGCACTATCCAGACTTCAGCGTAGGGTGTGGGAAGCAAAATAGAGCAAAATGGTCTTGCTGAGTTAAAAATACAAAGAATGGCATTCAGGGAGGCTGAAGCTGCTGCTGGAATTTCCACAGTGGATCATCAAACAGAAAGGAGTTATATCAAGAAGGAGCTCAAAATATCTACAAGAGGCTCCCCTTACGTTTCTAGCTTGATAAATTCTAAGCAGCACATATATATGGTAAGTTTCCGCAAGTGGACAAAAACCTCTACGGGAAAAGAATAACTTTAAGGAGCTCTAATTTTTCTAAGCTGAACAATTCCCAGAGATAATATAACATGGAGAAAGTTTATAGTTCCAACCAGTCAGTGTGAAAAGACCTTGAACACTTCAGACATACATCAGAAAACACAGTTTGTTCACACTTTAGTAGCATATCTAAACTAGACCTGGAATAAAGATTTCTTAGCCATAGCAAAACTAAAAATAAGCCTCAGAATAATGAAGCTGACCTATACTAGGTAATCTGCCTACCTGAGCAAACCTCAATATTCCTTAAAGGAAGGTTACAAAATCCAGACACTTGATGCACAACATTTAGAATGTCCAGCTGCGATAATCAAAAAATATATGAAAAATTCCCAAGTACATGGAAATTAAACCACTTCTCATTATCCCAGGGGTCAAAGAAGTAATTACAATAGAAAGTAGTATATATTTTGAACTGAATAATAATGATGATGCAACATACCAAAATTTGGTTATATAGATAATCCATGCTTAGTGGAAACCTAATGGTTTTAAGAAATTGTATTAGAAAAAGTAAAAGAATGAAGTTAGTGACCTAGGTTTTCACTATAAGAAGCTGTAACAAAAGAGCAAAGTAAGCCCAAAGAATGCAGAATGAAGAAAATAATAAAAATAAGACTAGAAATCAATGAAATAAAAAATAGAAAAACTATAGAGAAACGAATACAGCCAAATTTGATTTGTTGAGAAACTAATAAAATTGATAAACCCCTACCTACACTGATCAAAGAAAAAAAGAGGAAACATTAATAACAGCTATCAGAAAACAAATAGTAGAAATTATTACAAATTTTACAAAATTAAAAGGATAACATGCAAATTATGAACAATTTTGCCAATGAATCTGACATCTTCGATGAAATGGAAAATTCCATGAAAGGATATAAAATATCAAATTGAAACAAGAAGAAAATCTGAAGAGCCCCATATCTATTAAAGAATTGCCATGAATATTCCCATGAATAAAATTTCAAGCCTCAATAAATTCACAGGTGAATTCTATCAAACATTTAACAGACAAATAATATCAATTCTACACAAAGCACATAATTCAAAGCTATTAACCAAAGTTATAGAAGATTATCATATCAATAGTTTTAAAAAAGTTTGACAAAATCCAATGCCTAATAATGATAAAAATTTTCTGCAAACTAAGGATAGAAGGGAATTTTCTGAATCTGAGAAAGATCATCCACAAAAAAATACAACAAATATTAAACTTCATGGTAGCATACTGGACTTTTATCTATAATTTGGAAACTGTCAGGGACAGTTGCTCTCTTTTGCCTTTTCAATAAATTGCTCAATACATTCAATAAATTGTTAAAAGTACAATTCTCACCAAATTGATCAATCTCAAATATAATTGGATCAAGCATTTTTGTAGAAATTGACAACTTAATTATAAATGTATACAGAAATGCAAAGGACCAAAAGATCCAGAACAATCATGTCAAAGAAGAACTAAGTTCAAGGACATAGACTACCTGACCTCAAGAGTTACTTTAAAGGTAATCCAGACAATGCGATATTGGTATAAGGATAATCAAAGGAACAGAATAAAGTGTTCAAGACTTTTATATGGTCATTTGACTTGAAAATATCTTTTCAGTAAACATTATTAGAATAGTGGGATATCTGTATGAACTAAAAATAATTCTTGGCCTCATACTTCATATCATATGAAAAATAATTTAGATGAATTACATACCTAAAATATAAAAGCTAAAGCTAGGAAACTTCTAGAAGGAAATATAGGACAAATCATTCAGTATTGAAAGTAGCAAAGGGTTCTTAGGACACAGAGAGCAATAAACAAAGAAGAAGAATGATTAATTAGACTTCAAATTTTAAAACTTCTGCTCAACATAAGACAACATTATGGTAATGAATAAGCAACTACAAAGCATCCATAAATTACATATCTGATACAAGCGTGGTATCCTGGATATATACAGAACAACTACTCAATGGACACACAGCCAATTAGTAACAGGCAAACAATTTGAACTCATAAGCACATGAAAAAGTGCTTAACATCATTAGACATCAGGAAAATGGAAATTGAAACTGTAATGAGATATAACTCATATCTCATGAAAGACCAAATGTTAGCAAGAACGTGGAACAACCAGAACTCTCATTCATTATTTGTTGCTGGGAGTGTAAAATGGTATAACCACTTTGGAAAAAAATTCTGGCTATTTCCTGTAAAACTCATCATGCACTTACTCTATGACCCAGGAATTTTACTCTTAGATTTTTGACTCAAGAAATGAAAAAAATATGTATAGAAATATATTGGAATGAGAATATTTATAGCAGCCATATTCATAATAGACAAAATCTGGAAACAGCCTCAATATCCATCAAAATGAGAATAAACAAATTGTGACTATTACTTAGCAAGAAAGATGAACAAATTGCTAATACTTGTAACAACACAGACGAGCCTGAAAACACTATGCTGAGTGACCTTAATAAAGAGAGTATATATTGAATTATTTCATTTATAGGAAGTTCTAGAAAAGACAAAGCTACTCTATGGTGGGAAAAATATCAGAAGAGTGATGATTACCCCTGGCAGAATGGCAGTGGGGAATGACTGGGAAAGGGCATGAGGTAATTTTCAGGAACGATAGTATCTTAAGATTTGTGTACTTCAATGGACAATTTGTAAATTTAACCCCAATAGAAACAAATAAAAATCATCAACAAATTTTGAATTCTAATTAATGATATGCACAATATACGGGGGTGAAACATGCTGACTATTAAAATTTACTCTGAAATTCATGATTAAAGGTAAGGTAGACTGATGGATACACAGACAGATGTATGGATAGATATATGATAAAGAAAGTTCCTCACTCTGGCTGACTCCAGAGTCAGTTTAGAAATCAGTTTAACTTCTTTATCCCAAGATAGTTAATAATAAAAGAGCCTTGGATATTTTAGTTAACCAGAGAAGAATCCATACCATTGCTAGCATTTTACACTGCATATGGATTAACACCATATGTGAGATGGAACAACTTATATCTAAGTTAAAGAAATGACACTCAACCATCCAAGGTTGACCCAAGGCACTGTTAGTTCTAATTTTCTTTATCAGGCTGGAAATCTTTCAGAGGGTGGTTCAGTACTTTCTTAAAATACTTCTACTAAATTAAAGTAAATACTTTAATTTACTTCTCTGTGGCTTGATTTTTATTGCCCAGAGTCAAAAAATGCTCAGTAAATGATTCAAAGACAAAAACAGGATGAAATCATTCTGACCAACACTCAAACTGAAAGTCGCATTTCTGCAAACAACCTCATCTTCAAGGAGAATTGACAACAGTGGTGAAGATCTGGACAACCTTTGGTAGTCTCTCCTGCAGCTTAGGATGAAGGAAGACCAAAAGGAGGGCTAAGAATAAAAACATTATTCAATTAGGAAAAGAGGAAGTCAAATTGTCCCTGTTTGCAGATGACATGATTGTATATCTAGAAAACCCCATTGTCTCAGCCCAAAATCTCCTTAAGCTGATAAGCAACTTCAGCAAAGTCTCAGGATACATAATCAATGTACAAAAATCACAAGCATTCTTATACACCAATAACAGACAGAGAGCCAAATCATGAGTGAACTCCCATTCACAATTGCTTCAAAGAGAATAAAATACTTAGGAATCCAACTTACAAGAGATGTGAAAGACCTCTTCAAGGAGAACTACAAACCACTGCTCAATGAAATAAAAGAGGATACAAACAAATGGAAGAACATTCCATGCTCGTGGGTAGGAAGAATCAATATCGTGAAAATGGCCATACTGCCCAAGGTAATTTATAGATTCAGTGCCATCCCCATCAAGCTACTAATGACTTTCTTCACAGAACTGGAAAAAACTACTTTAAAGCTCATACAGAACCAAAAAAGAGCCTGCATCGCCAAGTCAATCCTAAGCCAAAAGAACAAAGCTGGAGGCATCACGCTACCTGACTTCAAACTATACTACAAGGCTACGGTAACCAAAACAGCATGGTACTGGTACCAAAACAGAGATATAGATCCATGGAACAGAACAGAGCCCTCAGAAATAATGCTGCATATCTACAACTATCTGATCTTTGACAAATCTGAGAAAAACAAGCAATGGGGAAAGAATTCCCTATTTAATAAATGGTGCTGGGAAAACTGGCTAGCCATATGTAGAAAGCTGAAACTGGATCCCTTCCTTACACCTTACACAAAAATTAATTCAAGATGGATTGAAGACTTAAACCTTAGACCTAAAACCATAAAAACCCTAGAAGAAAACCTAGGCATTACCATTCAGGACATAGGCATGGGCAAGGACTTCATGTCTAAAACACCAAAAGCAATGGCAACAAAAGCCAAAATTGACAAATGGGATCTCATTAAACTAAAGAGCTTTTGCACAGCAAAAGAAACTACCATCAGAGTGAACAGGCAACCTACAAAATGGGAGAAAATTTTCACAACCTACTCATCTGACAAAGGGCTAATATCCAGGATCTACAATGAACTCAAACAAATTTACAAGAAAAAAACAAACAACCCCATCAAAAAGTGGGCAAAGGACATGAACAGACACTTCTCAAAAGAAGACATTTATGCAGCCAAAACACACATGAAAAAATGCTCATCATCACTGGCAATCAGAGAAAGGCAAATCAAAACCACAATGAGATACCATCTCACACCAGTTAGAATGGCAATCATTAAAAAGTCAGGAAACAACAGGTGCTGGAGAGGATGTGGAAAAATAGGAACACTTTCACACTGTTGGTGGGACTGTAAACTAGTTCAACCATTGTGGAAGTCAGTGTGGCGATTCCTCAGGGATCTAGAACTAGAAATACCATTTGACCCAGCCATCCCATTACTGGGTATATACCCAAAGGACTATAAATCATGCTGCTATAAAGACACATGCACACATATGTTTATTGAGGCACTATTCACAATAGCAAAGACTTGGAACCAGGCCAAATGTCCAACAATGATAGACTGGATTAAGAAAATGTGGCACATATACACCATGGAATACTATGCAGCCATAAAAAATGATGAATTCATGTCCTTTGTAGGGACAGGGATGAAATTGGAAATCATCATTCTCAGTAAACTATTGCAAGGACAAAAAACCAAACACCGCATGTTCTCACTCATAGATGGGAATTGAAGAATGAGAACGCATAGACACAGGAAAGGGACTGTTGTGGGGTGGGGGGAGGGGGGAGGGATAGCATTAGGAGATATACCTAATGCTAAATGACGAGTTAATGGGTGCAGCACACCAGCATGGCACATGTATACATATGTAACTAACCTGCACATTGTGCACATGTACCCTAAAACTCAAAGTATTATAATAATAATAATAATAAAAGAATAAAAACATTCTCATATTCTAGGAAAAGATTGATTTTTCTCTAGCTATGGTATCAAGTAAGTACCAAGACCAGCTTAAAATCATTTCATCAATGCATGAGAATTGACTGGTAACAGGAAACATGCTTCAAAAGCCAACTAATCAGTAACCACTGAAAGTGAGAAGAATCAGGAGATTCTTCTTTGGATAAGACAGAGGGTCTGGATATGCACAAAACTTACCAGCATGAGACTCAAACTTCAGTAAAGCACTGCTGTACCCCAGAGTAATCAAGATGGACTCCTTCCACACACAGCAACATTCAGTGTCTCTGTTGAGTAAGCATTTAAAGACACAGACGCCACTGGCTATAAAGAGTAAAAAAATAAAAAATAAAAAAAGGATTAGATAAACTCACTTTGGCCTTCGTAAAAAGTATTCACAAGTGTCATTCCTACTTTTCTCTCATGTTCCCAAGATTCCACTTCCGTCTTCTTGATATAATGCCTCCTAGACATATGTGAATATGAGAATCAGAGATGAGAAAAATCTAATCATGGCCAAATACCAATTCTCTGCATGTGGATCAGTGCAAAGCTCAACACTGACTCCTATTTATTGGCTCTTGCCTATATGTCCAGGGCCCCATTGCCCACAATTCTTACATTGCCCAAGTCAATTGTGTGTCTCTTGACAGCATCCCAGGAGAGTTCAGTCTATGTCTCGAAGACATTCTCGATCACCTGTTATTTGCCAGAGCTATCACAACAAATCTCCATTGTGTTATCATTGCCAAGGTTCCTAGTGAAGGCAAGGCAGAGAGTTTAGGCCCAAATATGCACAGCTAGTAAGTGGCAGAACTGGAATTCAAACCTAGGTATTGTTAAAAGAAAAACTTTAAACAAATTAAATCCAACAGTGTTTAATTAAGCAAAGAATCCTTCATGAATCAGACAACTCCCAAACTAGAATAGGTTCAGAGCCACTGTGGCTCTGTGATGTGGTTGGGCAGGATTTACTGACAGAAAACAGCAAAGTGATGTACAGAGAAAGGAACGAAGTGAGGTGCAGCAACAGCTGGATTGATTCGAGCTTGGCTTTGGTCTTATCTGAATAGTTGGTCGCCTGTGACTGGCTGAAACTTGGTGATTGGTACAAGAGTAGATTACAGTCTGTTCACACATCCCATTACGTTACAATTCACCATGTCCAGAGAAACCTTTAGGCTGAATTTACAAGGAGGTAGCTTTAGGCTAAACTGAACAGTATTTGACTCCAAAGTTCATGTTCCTTCTACCACAATGTGCCGATGAAATCATGATAAAGACGGAGCTTAGATAGCTGAGAACTAACTTGCTAAACCTCCTTTTACAGGTTAGACAGGCGTTTAGCATAGTGTGATGTAGCGTGGTAGAAACAGCAATGAACTTGGGGCTTTACTTTTACCTTTGAAAGCAAACAGGAACTTCAATTACCTAATCACACTGAGTCATATTTTTTAATCAATCATGTAAAATGAAAATATTGGTGCTTATTTCATAGGCTTTGGTGAAGACTGAATAATAAAGGTAAAATAATTTCTAAACAACTATTAAAATAATAAGGGATTATTATTATTTCATTCATTTTTAAGATAGATTCTTTTTTTTTTTCTTTTGAGACAGAGTTTTGCTCTCGTTGCCCAGGCTGCAGTGCGGTGGCGCGATCTTGGCTCACCACAACCTCCACCTCCCAGGTTCAAGTGATTCTCCTGCCTCAGTCTCCCAAGTAGCTGGGATTACAGGCATGTACCACTACACCCAGCTAATTTTTTTGTATTTTTAGTAGAGACAGGGTTTCTCCATGTTGGCCAGGCTGGTCTCAAACTCCTGACCTCAGGTGATCCACCTGCCTCAGCCTCCCAAAGTGCTGGGATTACAGGCATGAGCCACCGCGCCCGGCTACCAAGATAGATTCTTAAGTCCTTTCATTCTTTCTTATAAAATCAAATACAGAAAGTGTATTAACTTCAAAACATGATTATATGTAAAATTCTACTGCTACACGTGAGCATATGCACCTTCATGCACACACACTCAACACACACGCACATACACAGAGTTAAGATGACCAAATATTTTCAAATGCTTTCATCTGTTACTTCAAGTGAATGAGTATCTCTTGATGAAATCATTCACAAATATTTTTCACAAAATGTCTTGGCTGGTTAAATAGTGCAGAGTTTTGAAAACATTTTCCTGGCATCAAACATGATTACAGGTTTAAGTATTACAGCCCAGTCAATGTCTCAAAGGCAACATCGCCTCCTCTCAGGGGAGTAACCGTGGATGCAAATGCAGAAGAAGGGACTTTGGGGCTCTTCTAAGTATGTTCTCTTGAAATCATAAGAAATATTTTTCAAGAAATTAGAATTTTTAGCATTTTGCCAACTGTTCCTCCTATGTTTTAGAAGTAGAATAAGATAAAGAAGGGAGGCGGGTTCTAGGCTCCTACTGTGCCTTGTACATACATGACTATTGTAGTCTGTAAGCTCTTTGCTGGCAGTAGTAATTTTACTTTATTTTCAGAATCAACACTTTTTTTTCTGAGTCAAAACTAAAGCACAGTGCCTGATACTTAACAGATATTTGTTGAATCAGTAAAAGCATTTCTCCAGGTATTGGTACCATCCCAGAAGAGATAAAAACCTTCAAAATTTATCTGGTTCAATTTTCTTTATCCAGAAAGGCTCAGAATTTTTGTTTTGGAGTTGTTTGTTTTGTTGTGATTTGATTAAAATATAAATTGAGTTTTTTCCCTATTTTTATAAATTGTAAAATGTCTGTCTATATATTATTCTCTTTTTTCACCTGTCCCTGTCCTCTGTTAACATATGGGTGGAGAAGGTATTTTCAAGCATGCCAAAAAATCCAGAAAATACAAGTAACTACTCAAAAATTTAAAATATACTTATGTAAAAAAAATTTAAATACTTTAAACAAAATTGAAAAACAGTGATAAGCTGGGAAAATATTTTCAACATATATAAAGACTTAATATTCCCAATATGCGATTAGCTCTAAAAAATAAGAAGCAAGCATCCCTATTGAAAAGTCAGTAAGAGGCTGGGTGCAGTGGCTCACTCCTGTAATCCCAGCACTTTGGAAGACCAAGGCTGGTGGATCTTTTGAGCCCAGGAGTTCAAGACCAGCCTGGGCAACACATTGAAACCCCATCTCTACTAAAAATACAAAAAATAACTGAGTGTGGTGGCCCGTGGGGGCTGAGGTGAGAGGATCACCTGAGCCTTGGGAGGTGGAGGCTGCAGTGAGCTGTGATTGGGCACTGCCCTCCAGCCTGGGCAAGAGAATGAAACCCTGTCTCAAAAAAGTAAAAATAAAAATAGAATAAAAGTTAGTAAGAGGCATTAGTAACTAGAAAAATGCTAAGAGCAAAAACAGTGAAAAAACAATCTCAGTAATAATAAATTTTAAAAATGAAGTCTTTTTATCTCATTAAAATTTTAAAAATATATTGATAATATCAAATGTTGGAGAGGATATAAGAAAACAGTGAATGACTATTATTGGAACTGTACATTTCTGTATTTCTGGAATGTATTCTGCCCTTATGAATCAAAATTTAAAATTTATATATTCTTTGCTAGACATTCTACTTATCATTATTTCTTCCAGGCTGTACTTTTTCAAGTGTGGATGGATGCATATTCAAGGATGTTCTTAGAGTTGTTTACTACTAGAAAATTCAAAGAAGCTGAGTCCATCACTTAACACAGTTGGTTAAATCGAATACAGTATACCTCCATGTTCAGGTTGCAGACAGCATTTATCTATCTTAGTAACAATTTAATTTTGTGTTTATCTTCACAGAAAGCTGTTTAAGGCCAGGCACCATGGCTCACACCTGTAACCTCAGCATTTTGGGAGGCCGAGGCAGGCGGATCACCTGAGATCAGGAGTTCAAGACCAGACTGGCCAACATGGCGAAACCCTGTCTCTATAAAAATACAAGAATTAGCCGGACATGATGGTGGGTGCCTGTAGTCCCAGCCACTCGGGAGGCTGAGGCAGGAAATCGCTTGAATATGGGAGGCGGAGGTTGCAGTGAGCCGAGATCGAGCCATTGATTGAACTCCAGCCTGGGCGACAGAGCGAGATTCTGTCTCGAAAAGGAAAAAAAGAAAAGAAAAGAAAGCTGTTTAAAAAGATATTCACCAAAGTGGGACTTGAACAGTGAAAACACATGGACACAGGGAGAGGAATATCACACACCAGGGCCTGTCAGGGGGTGGGAGACTAGGGAAGGGATATCATTAGGAGAAATACCTAATGTAGATGATGGGTTGATGGGTGCAGCAAACCACCATGGCACATGTTTGCCTATGTAACAAACCTGCACGTTCTGCACATGTACCCCAGAACTTAAAGTATAATAGTAATAATAAAAAAGATACTGACCAAAATGTCAACAGTGGTTCCCTCTTGATGGAGAGATTTGGGGTCATTTTAATTTTTCCTTCTATACAGTTCTGTCTTGTTTGAAATTTCTAAGTGACTACTTATTTTTACAATCAGAAAAAAAGATGAGAAAACTATTTTCATTTGGTAAAAAGCAATCAAACAAAAAACAAACTACCATTTAGGGCATTTCACCAGTCTCATTCTTTTAATTTTTTCATTTATTAGATATTCATTGGTACTTCACTTAAACATATTTATTAAGGAATTACTGCATCCAATATTACTATTACTCTGAAGTGTGGTAGCAGGATCACAGCTCACTGCACCTCCCATTCCTGTGCTGAAGCCATCCTCCTACCTCAGCCTCCTGAGTAGCTGGACTACAGGCACACATCGCCCTGTCTGGCTAATTGTTTTTTTTTGTTTGTTTGTTTTTTTTGTTTTTTGGCAGAGATGGGGTTTCACCATGTTGCCCGGGCTGCTCTCCAACTCCTGGGCTCAAGTGATCGGCCTACCCCAACCTCTCAAAGTACTGGGAATACAGGTGTGAGCCACCATGCCTGGCCTAATTCCCATTTTTAATTCTCCCTAAGAATGAACCCCTTCCCATGTCTTTTGCTAATCATTTAACTTCTTGTGTTATATATTTTTTTCTGTCCTGTACTAACCAGGTTAATACATAAAACAAACATTCTAAATGATTTCTGGTAACTAATGGAATCAAGATTAAAGTGCAGCTATTTTAAGGGAAAATATATTATCAAATGAGAAATGTATCTTCTTTAGTGTAAAAAATTTACATTAGAAAAATGAAATATGATTTAAAAATTATTGCAGAACACACATAAATCCAGCAACAAGACACGCCACAACCCTGATGGAGAATGAAGTGGTGGGGACTCTCTCCCAGGTGTCTTAGGCTGAGGCTCAGGGCAACCATCTTTCTATGACTGTATTATTGCTTCTACTAGTATGAATAACTATGAATAACTACATTTGCAGAACACTCTGACTCCCTTTCACAATCATCTCATTTCATCTTTTCGGTGGCCCAACTGGCTGACTGCCTCTGTATATTTACTATCATTTTACTTTTGAACTTTGCTTCCATCAGCAGCACTCTGCTACTTCTTCAAAGGGCAAGGCCTGAGCTGCCAAGTAGCAGGAAAGGAACAAGCAGAAAAAGTCCATGTGCACAGAACTTAGTCAGCTTCAGGAAAGCCCAGAGCCTTGATGAAAAATCACATTTGCCCAGAGGTCTCTCAAAGAAAATTATAATGATGGTGACTCCAGACCCCTTACTCTACCCTCTCCCTCAGTCTCATCTTACAAAACTTCCAAAGGCACACCAAGAAATCCAGGATTCACTCATTTTACAAGTGCAGATGAGTAACCACAGAAAATGCCACGGGGTAAGGTCAAGAGTATTGTCCTTGCTTCTCTTAACCAACATTTCTCTACTTTTTAAATATATACTCCTTTCCTTTCAGCCTATACAAATGCAAAAGTCCAATCTTCATAGGAAAACTACAACACTAGTTGACCAAGAATATTAGATATCAGGCAAAGTCTAGAACAGGGGTTCTACAGAATATTTTTATTCATAAATTATTATACAAAACAGAACAGAATTCATTACCTAATAACACGGTATAGATGCAAACGCTATGCTAAGTGACCCTTTTAATATTTCCCTATCTAGAAATAGGAAGTTAGTCTACCTAAGGACTGTATTTCCTAGAAATGGGTAACTAAAAATAATTACATAGGCAGTACTTATACAGATGGATTAAAGTATATAGATAACTGTGCAGTTATTATTTTTAATAAACAACCACAGAAAATGAATGAAAAGAAAGATTTGTTCCATAATCCAAAAAGAAAGAAACTTCCATAATGCATGATTCAACTCCCAAAAATCCTAATATTAAAATTAGCTATCAATACTAATCATATTACACAGTTTTTTATGAGAGGCGACAAAAAGAGTAATAAATTGCATATTCACAGCTTCTTTCACTCCTCTACCTAGTAAGCAGAATTTTGTTTCTAAGATTAGATTTTAGGTTTTTTTGTTTGTTTTTTTGCTGAAGTGATGATAGTGAAGAAAAACTGAAAATGGATTGAAAGGGGCCAAAAGTTAATAGCAGAGGAGAAATGAAGAGAATGGAAAAATAAACCAGAAAAGAAAGATTTGGAAGAGGTTTTAGAGTTGAGACAAGAGGTTGAGCCAAATATGAGATTACCACAAGAGATGGAAAGAGGGCTTTTAAAGAGCATACGTCAATCTCAAAATACAGATACTAATAATATCGCCACCAATTACGAGTACTGAAATGGTTGTTTGGCTTTGTTATCGGTTTGGTTTGGGAGATTATTTAGGTGAGTTTGAGGTAAACTCATGAGTCCTTTAAATCTGAGTCTATAGGTTAAATACAGGAAGTCAGAGATTTCAAGCATGAGAAGAATTCAGCATGTTGTTGCAGGCTTGAAGACGGAGGGAACAAGGAATGTGGGTGGCCTTTAGATGGTGAGAGCAACCCCAGCTAACACCCAGAAAGGAAATGGAACTTCAGTCTGATAATCACAAGGAACTGAATTCAGCTAAGCACAAGATGAGCTGGGAAGCAGATTTTTTTTTTCTCAGAACCTCCAGACTAGAGCTCAATCCAGCCAGAACATTGAATTCAGCCTTCTGAAACCCTGCAGAGAATTCAGCTACATTTTGCTAGACTTCTGACTTACTGAAACTGTGAGCTAATATTGGGGTATTATTTTAAGCCACTAAGATTGGGGTAGTTTGTTAAGCAGCAGTAAAAATCTGGTACAGGCAGCTAGTCACCAGATTACCTTACAGTGAAGCCTAGAAGTCATACCAATAATCAAAACTTCAAAACTGCTTCTTAGAACCTCACATCAAAATGAATGATCAACCAAAGTATACTACCTCTTTGAGGAAAGCCTCCAAAATGAAAAGAAAAGCAAAAGCAGAAACAGAACTTCAAGGAGACAGGATCAAACAGAAAACAGTAGAGAAAATTTAATATAATTAATATAGAAGCCTTTTTCGTTCAACAGTTGTTTATTAAGCACCTGCTAAGTGTCAGGTAGCATTTTAGAAGCTAAGAAATCAGGAAAAAATATTGTGTTAATAAACTACCAACAGAATGCTATGAAAAAGAAACAAAGCACAAGAAAAACAGTGAATTTTTAAATGTAGCTGAAATAAAACATTCAATAGAAGAATTAAACGGTAAGTCAAGAAAATCACCTAAAAAGTAATAGAACAAGAAGAAAAATGACAAAAAAAAGATGAGAGAAAAGAGAAGAATATTAAAGACTTACTTTTGATGTTCCATTATTCAACCAATAGAAGTTCATTCATTCATTCAGAATGAATGAACAGACAAAGCAGAGGGGAAGAATTTAGCAAAGAAACCAGGAATTTTTCAGAAATCAAGGACACATGTCTCCATATGATAAAGACTCCTCAAGTATCTAGATCAGTGAATGAAAAATTACATATACCAAGGCAAATTGTTGTGAAGTTCAGAGCATCAGAGATAAAATTAAAATCCTAAAAGCCTCCAGAGAAAGAAAAAAGAAAATAGGGCACAGATGAAAGAAATGAAATAGAGTGACAGCGGACTTCTATAGTGACCCTGGAGGCTTGAGGTAAATTGAAGAATTTCTTTAAAATCATAGGGTAAAATAATTTTCTATACCTAATTAGCCAATCAATCATACAAAGGTAGGATAATATATTTCCAGGCATAAAATAATTCAAATGGTTTACCTCCCAAGAACCTTTTATTAGGAAACTGCTGGAGAACATCCCAGTAATAATAACCAATACAGAGAAGTAAGTGGAAAAAACAGAGAGAAGGTTTTTCTCTAATATCCAGTATGAGGAATGAATAATGGAAAGTATCCTGATGACAGCCATGTCACAGGTCGAAGCTTTAAACAAAAAATGTTTGCAAGATAGGAAATTTCGCAGCTGCAATGAAGGATATCTGCATAAGTGCACAAATATTACAATAAAAACATACTGGAAAGGGGCAGGAAGAGAAGTGAGGCTATGAGGATTCTGTGAGGGTGTTGAATTTTCACCCACCAGAGTCATTAGGGAATGTCCAACACTGATAAATCAACAAATATCATCATATTCTTTAGAAAATGGAGTCAACACTAGAAAAAAAGAAAACAGCTAGTTTAGCTAAAAATGGTTGCCTCTAGGGAGTGAACTCAGGAGAAGTGATGGTTCAAAGAACTTCCATTTTTCATTACAAGCTCTAAAGTCCTATTTGATTTTTAATTTCATGTATGTGTTATTTTGAAAAAACAATTTAAATTAATAATAAATAACATCTACTTAGTGCTTACTTTATGCTAAACACAGTGCAAGACCCTTCATGTACATAATCTCATGTAATCCTGAAAACCCTCTGAAATGGGAAATGTTACTCCATTTTTTTATAGACTGTGGATCTGAAGTATCCAGAGATTAATCTCCCAGCCCGGAATTACACAGCTGCTAGTGGATCCATGATTTAAACCCAGGAAGCTTCACTCCAGAGGCCACATTCTTTTTTTTTTTTTTTTTTTATACTTTAAGTTTTAGGGTACATGTGAACATTGTGCAGGTTAGCTACATATGTATACATGTGCCATGCTGGTGCACTGCACCCACTAACTCATCATCTAGCATTAGATATATCTCCCAATGCTATCCCTCTGCCCTCCCCCCACCCCACAGCAGTCCCCAGAGTGTGATATTCCCCTTCCTGTGTCCATGTGATCTCATTGTTCAGTCCCCACCTATGAGTGAGAATATGCGGTGTTTGGTTTTTTGTTCTTGCGATAGTTTACTGAGAATGATGGTTTCCAATTTCATCCATGTCCCTGCAAAGGACATGAACTCATCATTTTTTATGGCTGCATAGTATTCCATGGTGTATATGTGCCACAGTTTCTTAATCCAGTCTATCATTGTTGGACATTTGGCTTGGTTCCAAGTCTTTGCTATTGTGAATAGTGCCGCAATAAACATATGTGTGCATGTGTCTTTATAGCAGCATGATTTATAGTCCTTTGGGTATATACCCAGTAATGGGATGGCTGGGTCAAATGGTATTTCCAGTTCTAGATCCCTGAGGAATCGCCACACTGACTTCCACAATGGTTGAACTAGTTTACAGTCCCACCAACAGTGTAAAAGTGTCCCTATTTCTCCACATCCTCTCCAGCACCTGTTGTTTCCTGACTTTTTAATGATTGCCATTCTAACTGGTGTGAGATGGTATCTCATTGTGGTTTTGATTTGCATTTCTCTGATGGCCAGTGATGATGAGCATTTTTTCATGTGTGTTTTGGCTGCATAAATGTCTTCTTTTGAGAAGTGTCTGTTCATATCCTTTGCCCACTTTTTGATGGGGTTGTTTGTTTTTTTCTTGTAAATTTGTTTGAGTTCATTGTAGATTCTGGATATTAGCCCTTTGTCAGATGAGTAGGTTGCGAAAATTTTCTCCCATTTTGTAGGTTGCCTGTTCACTCTGATGGTAGTTTCTTTTGCTGTGCAGAAGCTCTTTAGTTGAATTAGATCCCATTTGTCAATTTTGGCTTTTGTTGCCATTGCTTTTGGTGTTTTAGACATGAAGTCCTTGCCCATGCCTATGTCCTGAATGGTAATGCCTAGGTTTTCTTCTAGGGTTTTTATGGTTTTAGGTCTAACGTTTAAGTCTTCAATCCATCTTGAATTAATTTTCGTATAAGGTGTAAGGAAGGGATCCAGTTTCAGCTTTCTATATATGGCTAGCCAGTTTTCCCAGCACCATTTATTAAATAGGGAATCCTTTCCCCATTGCTTGTTTTTCTCAGGTTTGTCAAAGATCAGATTGTTGTAGATATGCGGTGTTATTTCTGAGGGCTCTGTTCTGTTCCATTGATCTATATCTCTGTTTTGGTACCAGTACCATGCTGTTTTGGTTACTGTAGCCTTGTAGTATAGTTTGAAGTCAGGTAGTGTGATGCCTCCAGCTTTGAAGTATAGGGAGAGAAGGTAGAGAACTAAGTGGATGCGTTTGCATAGAGGTCAAGATGCATTTTGAAGAGAAAAGCCTTGAACCCCCAGACTCTATTCTTTTTGAAATGCTATATTACCATAATGATTTGCTGGACGAAGGTGGGCAGATTCCTTTGACAGGAAAAGCCAGTGAATTCTCCAATGAGAAATTCACCATGAGGAAAGGGAGAGTCTGGACCAGGGGCATGGGTTCAACAGCAGATTGTGGGGTTTGGCGGTATTCTGATTCTGGCACAGTTTGGCTGAATCTGGAAGCTTCTTTATGTCTGATACCCAGGCATAGTACTGAGCATCTGAGTGCCAGCCAATGAGTTATCACCTTGAGTGTGCACACATAGAGATTCCCTGCATAGCCATGCGGAAATGAGGGGTCTTCAGTTTTTGATATTTGTCAGCTGACAGCTTCTAAGCCCCACCCCTCCATCTGCCTCTTGTGCCCCACATCTAGGTAAACTGATAAGAAAGCCTAGATTATCCCTCCTGATTCAAATAGGCAATCCCCTGCCCACGTGCAGGAACTTCCACCCTGGTCCCACCTCCTGACCACAATAAAAACCTAGGCCAGTCTCCTTTCCTTGCTTCCTTTCAAGCCATTCAGAACGGCTTGAGAGGTCTGCCCTGCTCTTGTCAGAGATCTAAATTACATAAGCGATAAACATTTGCATAGCCTGTTGGTGTATGTGGGGTCGTCAGTCTCAACTTCTGCACAAAACAGCTTGGTAGTCCATCTGCCACTGCAGGTAACCATAACAATTGGATAAAGGCAGGCGAGACTGTGGGGCATCAGCTTTCAAAAGCAACAGCACTAGTACTGGTAGCAATGACAGTCAAAATTGGTAAACGACCAATTTTGAATCAGGCCCTTTGGCTTTCTCATGCTTGAAAGTAGGGTTGGCCAAAGTAGGGTTGGCCCCTCATAATAAGTAAAACCTTGATGTTCTTAGATGAAAAGTGAGAGAGACATTGAGGAAAATGTTTACTTAATGTGGTTAAAAAGAGCCTCAAAATGAGTAAGTGGAAAAATAAAACTGATGTCATTATAACTGAACATCAAGTTAGCAAAGCCAATCTTGTCAGACACTCTATTACTTGAGAGTCACTTGAGAGAGAAGCAGAAGGAATTGCAAGCATTTTGGTTTTTTGCATGCTTCTGTGCCACAGATACCATAAAGGGAACATAATATAAACAGTTTATGGAAGGTAAGTCATAATAGCTCCATGTTACGGATAAAGAAACTGAGACTCACATACATTTGTATAACTTGTCTAAGATCACAAAAGATAGGTGCAGCTGGGAAGACATCCCCTGCCAAAATGATTATGCTCAAATGGATTCTGAAATTCTACCTGAAAATTCTACCATTTAAAATTCATTTTTAGGACTTCCCACTCTTTAAGAACCTTTTCTGTCTAAAACATAAGCTCCTTTCTAGTAGGTTAATGCCTTAATACCTTATGCAAGGGAAGAAGGCTGATGGGTAACAGGGAAGAAAAGTAAGAGGTTACTTGTTAAAACAAAGATAAGTGCTTGAGAACAGAGGAAGGGTGCTGGTGAAATGGCTAAAAAAAGAAAAGAGAAGCTGCTCAGGCAGATGCTGGCTGGAGTATGGTACAGAGAAAAGATGTCCCAGATATGCCCTACCATCCTGGAATGTCAAAGCTCTACTTGACCCTTACAGACAACCTAGCCCAATTTTACAAATGGAGAAACTGAGCCTCAAAGATATAAAATTACTTCCCTTGGTTAATACAGATGTATTGTTAATACCCATGTATTGCAGGACTAGAATGAGGGTTAGCCAGTGCTAGTCTCTATCTCAGGGCCACTTCCGTTCATTTGTCATGCAGAATGATGTCTTCCCTTTAACATTTACTAGATCTAGACTGTGACCAAATCCAATCTAGGTGTTATATGAAAGCTTTTACTATTTGGAGGAAAAAATATTCTATCAAAACTTTAGTCCACTTGCATTTACACTTTAATTGAAAATGTTATTGAGATCAGTAAGTTTATATGCAGCTGTACAAAAGAAATATGAAGTTACTGTGTACATATCACCTAGTTTCCTCAAATGATAGTGTCTTGCAATGGTAATATTTAGCATTTTGCAATGATAACATTTAGTATACTATCACAATCAGGTTACTGACATTTATACTATCCACCAATCTTATTCAAATGTCTTCAGTTTTACTTGTAATCATATATGCATGCCTCCATGTGTATGTGTGTATTTTATCACATGTGTAAATCTGTGCATTCACTACAACAGTCAAGATATTCACAAGTATCCTTTATGTTGTCCGTTTATAACTAAACCACCTCCTTCCCACCCCACCCTACTTCTGTAACCTCTGTCAACCACTAATCTATTCTCTATTTCTAAAAATTGATCATTTCAAAAATGTTATATAAGTGGAGTTATATAGTAAATAACCTTTTAGTATTGTCTTTTTTTCACATATCAAAGTTCCCTGGAGATTCAGCCAAGTTGTTGCATGTATCAATATTTCATTCCTTTTTATTTCTGAGTAGTATTCCATGATGTGGATTTACCACAGTTTGTGGAATCATTCAAATGCTGAACCATTTATCTGGGTCATTTCCATTTTGGGCTAATACTAATAAAATTGCTGTGAACATTTATATACAAGTTTGTGTGAACATAAGTTTCCATTTTCCTGGGATAAAAACCTGAGGGTGCAATTGCTGGGTTGTGTGGTAACCACACTTACAGTTTTATAAGAAACCACCAAATTGTTTTTCATTGTGACTGTGCCACATAACATTCCCATCAGCAATGGGAATGAATGAATGAATGATCCAATTTCTCCATATTCTCAGAAACATTTGGTGTTGTCACTGTTTTTTTATTTTAGACATCCTGATAGTTGTATAGTGATATCTCATTGTGGGTTTAATTTGCATTTCCCTGATGACTTACGATGCTGAGCATCTTTTCATATGGCTATTTGTCACCTGTATATCCTCTTCGGTGAATCTCTGTTCATGTCTTTTACCCATTTTCAAATTGGATTGTTTGTTTTTTACTGTTGAGTTTTAAGAATTCTTCACATAGCCTAGATACTAGCCCTTTGTCTGGTATGTGGCTTGCAAATGTTTTTACTGATTCTGTACCTCATCTTTTCATTATTTTTAATAAAATCTTTTACAGACCTAAAGTTTTTGATTTTGATAAGGTTCAACTTAACAATTTTTCTCTTTATGGATTTGCTTTTGGTGCAAGGTCTAAGAACATTTTGCTTGAATCCCTTGATGTTGTCCATTCTGTGGTCTCATTGCATCTCAACTGGACAACCATGATAGTCTCTCCACTGCTATCTGCTCCTGCCATTGAAAATGAATTCATCCTATGCCAAACTGCCAGATTGCAATTAACGTAGCACAGGTGCAATTACAGAAATGCTGTCCTCAAACATTCAAAGGTCCCCACTGAATATTAAAGTACAATCTCTCCTGCCTAGAATTGTAACCCATGCCCCCTACCTGCCACTTTTTCTGGTTCTGCCCAGCCAACTCCCTTCCCCCTTAACATGTCATATTCTAGACAAAACAACTACTAGCTGCTCTCCAAGAAGCACTTATAATTATGGTAGTGGTAGGGATATGAACTGGGAAGAATGGACTTCTGAAGTGATACATAAAACTCCATTTCTGCCAATGAAAATTCTACCTAACTTATCAATGTCCATTTTAAATGCCACCATCTCCATGGAACTGTTCTTGATTGCACCCAACTGGCATGTGTTATCTCCCTCACTCCACTAAACCAACAGCACATTGCACCTCTATTACAGCAGTTATTTTATTCTCCCATTTGTACCCCAGTCTTATACATTTTGCAAGACGTTGGTCTGCCCAAGGGCAGGAGTTGTGTCCTCCTCATCTTTGATTCCCCTGCAGGACCTGGTACACAAAAAGGACCCAGAATTGTTTAGTTGATTGGAACCACATCAGCAACACTCCAGTTCAGATGCATGTGGCCTATTCACCATATAAAACAAAATAAAAAGGCAAGCTATGCTCATCTTTCTAGCCTCCAGGCCAGCCTTCAGATTTTTTCCTAACCATTCCCTCCTTTCTTCCACATCCTTCCCTCTACACATAACCAAAGCAAAAAGAAGAAAAAGAAATAAATGCTGAAGCTGATGCCACACTGAAATTTTATTTTATTTATTTATTTTTACAGAGTTTGACCCCTGGGTCTGAAAAAAGGCACTGACTCCTGCCAAATTTTGTTTGTTTGTTATATGTTAATTTTCAACAATTTTTATGGGTTCAAGGTAGGTGTATATATTTATGGTATACATGAGATACTTTGATACAGGCGTGCAACAAGCAATAATCACATCATGGAAAATGGAGAATCCATCCCCTGAAGTATTTATTCTTTGTGTTACAAGCAATCCAGTTATACTCTTTGAGTTATTTTAAAATGTACATTTAAAGTATTATTGACTTTAGCTGCCCTGTTCACACTGAAATTTTAAACACCTCTGTGAGCAATATTTTCAAATCAGAAGTAAGTAACTTTTCATTCTGTATTGAGTGCAATAGTGTGCCATGCCTCTAACGACTTCTCTAGGAGCCTACTACTCCCTCGAATTTACTTACAACTCCCATCTTGGCAATTCTTCAACTCCCCTGCAATTCAAGGCAGAAAAGCAACGAGGTGTCAGAGAGTCCATTGTTGCTAGCACTTCCAGGAAAAGGAGTAATAGATCTTTTTCTTTTTACAATCCCAACTCTTTCTTATCAAATACATATCTGTTTTGAGCACATAGATTATAATTTTTAAATGCTCATTGAATTAAACAAGTGAATCAACACAGTCACTGAAGCCTTTTTAGCTTCCTAAACCACATTAGAAACAAAAAGAACAAAAGAGCATTACAGATAACAAAATATCAAAAACTTGGTATTTTTAGTTGACTTTTTAAACACTGGCAAGTGGTTTGGATCTATTAGTGTATAAAAAATGTTTTCCCCATTATAATAATGTATCTAGAAAAAGTGTATTTCTCCATAGGAATGTAAAATTCTTTCTACTTTTCCTGAAATGCTGCCTCTCTCAAATGTAAATGTAGTTTCATTGTGAAAGTCTCTTTAAGATAACCAAGTACTGTAGAGTCTACATCTTGTCTGAGTAGAGTTTTTGTCAGATCAACAGATTTCTCCTTGTGGTTCTAGAAATTATTAACTATCCTCTTGTAGTCACCCACTCAAGGAGAGTTGCTCTGATGTAGATTCACTAGCTATACTAACAAAAAAAGTGGGAGCTGCCAATGAAAAGACATAAAATAACTTCACAGTCAAGAGCTGTTCTAGAAATTCATTTTGGTTTTTGCCCCACAGTAGATATGGTGAAAGCAGACATCTGCAACCTTGATTTGGAGATTGACTCTTACATGCACATGCAACTAACATTTATGAGCATCTGATATAGGCCAGACACTGTCAATTGGCACTAAGGAAAGGTGCAAAAAGAAATAAACTGTAGCCACAGCCTTGAGAGAGTGCACAGTGCAAGGAGAAGAGGTGTATTCAAAATGCTATGGTACCTCAGAAAAACAAGCAATGAATTTTGCCTGGAAGATTCCTCGTAGGAGACATTACATTGAATCTGAGCCTTGGAAGAAATGTAAGAGCTTGCCAAGTAGAAAGGAAATATAAGGAAGATGGGGAAACAGTCTATATAATAGGCTAGTGAATAAATGTATCACAAATGAACGTGACAGGCCCAGGAATAAGTGGTTCCGTGTGGTTTGCAGATGGAGAAATGAGTCTTAAAACATTGGTCTGCATAGGGAGATTGGAGCAGGGATTTTAAAAGGTTTTGATTTACCACAGTTAATGTTTCTATTTTGATTGACAACAATTGCTCATAGTAAACATGGTGAAATCTAGGAGAACTGAGCAGCTAACTGCCTGTGTTGAGTGTTTTCAAATCCTTTACCTCATTTGTGCCTCACAGCTACATTATGAGGTGGGGTTTCTTATGCCCATTCTACATATAGAAACCTAGGACCCTAGGTTATTAAGTCTCTGTATCAGCTCACCCCAGTCCGTGTTGCTTCAAAGTCTGTTCCCATTGCTCTGCATTATGTATCTCCTCCCTTGATAAGTTAAAAAAAAATAAAAATAAACATAAAAAGGTCAATGGGGGAGGAGGGCAAAGAAAGGGCCTTCAAATTTCTGGGTATATGAGTTCTAGGATCCTGTTTTCAAAGTGGTGTTTTGTTTATAAGTAGGTATAAACATCCCCCTTTCTATTTAATCTTAGCTACTCTTAAAAGCCCATTTTAAGCCCTGCCTTGAAAGGTAGAGAATCACTCTGGCCCATGAGTATCACCTCACCAGGAATTAAGCATAACTTTCATTACATTCATTTCTTGCCATACATTGTTATCTTCTATTTCTGAACCAGTCTTATCACCCTCTTAGTTGATAAGCTCCTTCAGATGCCTTATTCGTGGCCTTTTGTCAGCAGCCCCCACCTCAATGCCTTACACCCAACACACATTCTCTACAGGTTGGTTCCCTGGGTGTAAATCAGGACTTTTTGGCCGGGTTCTGAGGAAAAAAATGGAAAGACTCTATAGAATTTTGTCCAAGAAAATTTCGAAGCTAGATGGTTTCACAAACAATATTTTATCAAACATTTGAGGAAGAGGTAGTTTCTCTTCTATTTAAACAGCTTCAGAGCAAAGGAAAAGATGGAATGTATCCTAAATCATTTACGAAGCCAATGTAATACAATAATAAAACTTGACAAAGATACTCCCAAAATAAAGCTTAAGTCCCATTAGGAATATTGAGGCAAAATGGAGACAACACAGCTTTGCATCTGGGTTAGAGCACTTACTCACTTTATTTCCTTGGTAGTATGATTTAACTTTTCCATAACTATGGTTTTACTAATGGTAAGATAAATAAAATAATAGTACAGTATGATAATATAGGGCTACTCCAGGTTCAACAAAAGTTGTCCTGATAATGATGATGCTCACATTTATTATTTGTCTGGCACTGTTCTAAGACCTATTCATGCATACATGAATACCTAATCTTCCCAACAACCCTGAGGTAGGTATTACTCTAATCCCCACTTTACAAGTGAAGTACCTGTGACAGCATGAAGAGAAGTACCACAGTTACACAACTTGTAAATGATAGTACTATGGTCTGAATGTCTGTGTCTCTCCAAAATCTGTATGTTGAAATTACAACCCAAAATTTGATGGGATTAAGAGGTGGGACCTTTGGTAAGTAACTCTATTATCAGGGCAAAGCCCTCATGAATGGGATTAATGCCCTATAAAATAGGCACAAGGGAGCTTGTTTTCCCTTTCTGTTATGTGAGCATGCAGTGAGAAGGTGTTGTCTGTGGGGAACCAGCCCTCACCAGACACTGAATCTGCCAGCACCTTCCAGCCTCCATAACTGTGAGAAGTAAATTTCTCTTGTTTACAAACTTGTAGTTTATGGTATTTTGTTATAGCAGCCCAAACAAACTAAACTGAGTCAGGATTTGAACCTAGGCCGACTGGTTCCAGGTCTCATACTCTTAGCAGCTCCTCTAGTCATTAATATTAGTGTCATATTAACATGGCAAAGGAAAATATGTACAATATTTTATCAATGCAGAAAAATAAAAGAACAAGAAAAAATACAACAGCCTTTTATTGAAAAATAAACTTTAAGCGATTTAGGGTACATCTTTATTAAAAAAAAATTTGTATTGAACCAAAGATCAATATTGGACTTAACTTTGAAATTCATTTAAAGTCACAAATAAGACCAATAAGTTGCAGAAATTTCTATTAATTTACATTGTTCTTAGAATTTCTAATGATCATGATGCTGAGCATTGTAGCCAATGTAATAAGGCATGAAAATAAACAAGAAGTCTGTCTCAGCCCATTTGCATTGCTATAAAGCAATACCTGAGGGTGGGTAATTTATATTGAACAGAGGTTTATCTGGCTTACAGTTCTGCAGGCTGTACAAGCATAGCACCAGCATCTGTTTCTGGTGAGGGCTTCAGGTGCCTTCTGCTCACGGCAGAAGGCTAAGGGGAGCTGGTGTACATAAATCACATGGCAGAAAGTGAGAGAGAGGGGAGGAGTTGCCATGCTTTTTAACAATCAGATCTCAAGGGAAGTAAGAGCAAGAACTCAATCCTGTGAGAACGACTTCAAGCCATTCATGAGGGATCTGCCCCCATGATCTAAATCCCTTCCACCAGGCCCTGCCTTTAACAATGGGGAGCAAATTTTAACATGAGATTTAGAGGGGACAAAAATCCAAACTATAACAAGGTCTAAGTATTGTAAAGGAGATGGTTCGATCATGGATCTGAAAGTATCAAGAGAATCAACTTAAAGCTTATTCACGCTGGTAAGGGGAACTGGTTACAAAATGAAATTACTCAACAGTTCTACATGTCTGCAAAAAACCCAAAGCTATAAAAAGTTTAATTCAAAGAATTCTATTTTAAATAGCAGCACAATTATAAAACAATTAGAAATAAACTTAGCAAGATATGTGAAGGACCAGACCATATAAACAGAAAAGAACTACAAAATCTGTGATGCATGAAAGACAAATAAATGCAAAGTCTAGAAGTTACCTTTAATTCCAACAAGAAGTTCAATGTTTTTGTGAGGAAATTTTTCTATGCTTCTAAATTTTGTTCCAGAAGGTAAACAGATGAAAAAAAAAAAACCTACGGATTTCTTTTTTTGGAGGATAGGAGTGAAACGAATAAAAATCCAGATATAATATTATCACAGATTATAAATAAAAGTTGTGTTGTATCAGTACATTAGTGGACAGAGAGATTAATGTAACAGAGGGAAAATAAAAACAGAAATAACTGTATCAAATAATTTAGTATTTTATAAAAATGGCATTTCAAGTCAATATAGGATGAATTGATTTTTTAATAAATAATAAAGAAATTTAGTCTCGTGGCAGAGGGGAAATTTTCTTTCAGTGGAGGAAATCCACCCTTCTTCCCCCTTTCTCTAACTCTGCTGTCTCAAAAGCAAATGTGATGGCTGGAGCTCTATCAGCCATTCTATGGCCATGAATATGAGTGGGAGCTGAAAGGTAGACTAGACTAGCGAGTTGAAGGGTAGGTCAGTATCTAAAAATGTCCTGAAGCCAATACTGGACTGGTTAACTATGGAACTTATTTTATGTGAGAGAAAACTGCACTTCAATATTTTTAAAGACATTGTGATTTGGGAGTTTCCTCTCATATGAAATTGAGCTGAATTCTACCTGATACAGATTCCTTCCTAACAACTTAAACCCAAATAAACATTGCCTTTTTAAAGAATAAGTAGACCTTTTAGAAATAAGGCAGATTATAGAGAAATATTTCTCACATTTTAGGAAAGAGAAGGCTTAAGTGTATATACAGGAGCAAAATATATAAAGAAAAATTGACAAAGAATTAAACTTTTTAAAATACAAAAATCAGGAAAATGTACATCTTGGGAAATAGTTATATAAAAGGTATTCACAATTATCTTAACAAATGAAAAGTTTTGTATACATCAACAAGAAAAAGCTCCCAAATAACCGAATAAATAATATTATGAGGCAATTTCTAAGGAAAAATAACATTTGGCCTGTTAACATGTGAACCATATAAAAATACTAGTGTGTGTTGTTTCCCTCCCTGTGTCCATGTGCTCTCATGTTCAACTCCCACTTATAAGTGAGAACATGTGGTGTTTAGTTTTCTGTCCCTGTGTTAGTTTGCTGGGGATAATGGTTTCCAGCTCCATCCTGTCCCTGCAAAGGACATGATCTTGTTCATTTTTATGGCTGTATAGTATAACATGGTGTATATGTACCACATTTTCTTTATCCAGTCTATCATTGATGGGCATTTGGGTTGATTCCATGTCTTTGCTATTGTGAATAGTGCTGCAATGAACATACACGTGCATATATCTTTGTAACAGAATGATTTCTATTCCTTTGGGTATATACCCAGTAATGGGATTGCTGGGTCAAATGGTATTTCTGTTTCTAGATCTTTAAGGAATCACCACACAGTTTTCCACAATGGTTAAACTAATTTACATTACCATGAACACTCTAAAAGTGTTCCTATTTCTGCACAACCTTGCCAGCATCTGTTGTTTCTTGACTTTTTAATAACCACTATTCTGACTAGCATGAGATGGCATCTCATCGTGGTTTTGATTTGCATTTCTCTAATGATCAGTGATGATGAGATTTTTTTCATGTTTGTTGGTTGCATGAATGTCTTTTGAGAAGTGTCTGTTCATGTCCTTTGCCCACTTTTTAATGGGGTTGTTTTCTTCCTGTAAATTTAACTCTTTTAAACATGTTTAATATACCGAATTAGTGAATATTCAAGGAAACTGTCACCTTCATACAATATTAGTGGGAGTATTATCATTATAACTTGATCTATAGGGCAATTTATTAATATCTGTCAAAAATCTTAACAGTATTTACAACATTTGATTTCACAAATCTATAGGAATTTGTCCTAGAGAAATTATTATGGTAATGTGTGACAGTGTCTGATAAAACATTTTGCTGTACCAAAGTGTATAACAGTGCAAATGTGAGGCAAACTAAATGTTCAAATAGAAGACTAATTAAATAAAGGCAGTCTACACATGAAACAATATCATTCAACCACTGGAAATATTTAGTTAAAAAATAATCATGAGAAAATATTCACAATATATTGTAATATAAAACAAAAAAGACAAAATATTTGCAGGGTAATCTTTTTGTATTTTTTACAGTAGCATATACACAAAATATCAAAAGTAATTATATCCATGTGGTGATATTTTATTCATCCTTTTGGAGTTTTCCTGCATCTTGAAAATTTTATGCCATTAGTATATATTAAATTTACAATTGAGTAAAATTTAAAAGCAACAGAAAAAGAATGCTAATGATCTGAATCAAGATTGTAATTTATAAATCTTAAATTAGAGCCCCATATTTTTCACTAAGACTATTCTTTAAAACATCAGACCCAGGTGGAACTTTTGTATTGAATAACAGTGGACCATAGTTTTTGGCTTTATAAGTTATTTCCATTGACAATCACAATATGGTAAAAATCATCTTTAGACTTGAGATTCCAAATGTCCATCAACAGATGAATAGATGAATTCCCAAATGTCCAGTGATGGATGAATGGATAAAGAAAATGTGATATATGCATACAATGGAATATTGTTCAGCCTTCAAAAGGAAGAACATTCTAGTATTTGCAACATCATCAGTGAACTTGGAGACCATTATGCTAAGTAAAATGTGCCAGTCACAAAAGGACAAATACTGCATGACTCAACTTACATGAGGTATTTAAAATAGGTCAAACTCACAGAAGCAGTGAACAGAGAACAGAATGATGGTTACCACGGCCTGAGGGGAGGCAGGAATGGCGAATTGTTGCTCAATGGGCATAAAGTTCCAGTTATGCAAGATAGACATGTCCTAGAGATCTGCTGTACAACATAGTACCTATAGTTAAAAATAGGACATTGTGCTTTTGAAAATATGTTAAGAGGATAGATCTTGTGTTAAGTGTTTACCCAAACAACAAAATGAAACAAACACACACAGGAACAGAAGGAAATTTTTGGAGGTGATGGATATGTTTAGTACCTTGATTGTGGTGATGGTATTGTGGGTACATGCATATGTTCAAACTCATCAAAATGCATACATTAAATGCATGCATTTTTTTCATATATCAATTATACCTCAGTAAAGCTTAAAAGAACTGAGTTTCCGTCTGTCTTTCAAAGCATTTATTTGGCGTGATCTTATTGGGAAGGTTAGAATGTAGTGGAATAGCTAGAATTTCAAATCAACAAGTTATTCTAAAAGCAGGATATCTATTTGAACAATAAACTTAGTCACATTAAAGAGAAACCTCTTTTGGTGTGTAAGAATGGAGGCATTCACATGATACTCCTGAATCCATGACGCACATGCATCTCAGGAGAGAGCAGATTAAATCTGATTGACATATAAATAAATAAGTGATACAGCTCGGTTCATGCTGATGAAAATTATTTGCCAGAGGAATCCTTCCAAGGCAGTTAAACCAAAAACTTATCACTTCACTGCAGTGTGCACAGAGTCAGATCCAAAGAGCCCTCTCCATGCTCTTATTATGAATGGCAATAAAACCACACTCAGGGAGAGAAGGAAGAGGAAACAAATAAGCAGAACCTCAAATGTGAGCAATGCAGGAAGTGCTTAATGCAGCCAGGTCATGTGGTGCTGGACATCAAGTTGAATGCAACCGACTAATCAAGCCAAGGATCCGCAAGGCTTCAGGCAGGGCCATGCCAGGCCATGAGTGAAAGCTTAAAGACGGAGTGAGAGCAATTCTAGCGACCACTTTACAGTGCCCCACAGAGACAGTTACGGAAAGGAGAGAGCCCCACACACTAGCTCAGGATCACTCCACAACCCTCGCCACACCCTTCTCACCACACCTGTGGCCACTGCCCTGGTTCAGGCCCTCATTACTCCTCAGCTGCACGCTGAAGCATCCTCCTACCTTTCTTATTTTTCCTTTCTTGAGTTTTTTGACGCCCCATTCATCCTCCACATTGTCCCCAGAGATAGTGAGTGGAGCAAATATTATGAGGGCTAGGGACAGAGCATCATAAGCTCAAATACTGGGCTTAAATCCATCACTGACTAGCCATGTGGATTTGGTAAAAAATGCAACCACTCTGAGCCCTAGTTTTCCCAAAAGTAAAATAGGTCTCTTAATCCTTCATGGGGGCTGAGAGGATCATTTGAGGATGAAATGGAAGATACTAGCACAGTGTCTACTGGTAGGATAGTGCTCAGTATCCTTGTATGGCACCTCTTTGCCTGTAGAAATGTTATCCATATTGAGTTTCTTGGACTAGTATTTCCATGTATCGTAGACTTTCAAGACTCTGAGAAGTCCTAAAACAGCCAATAAAACTGTTTAACATTATTGAATCCAGAATTTTCAAATCCATTGCCCAGGAAAATAGTTTTCTTTCCTAGAAACACTTATTAACCTCACATGTGTTTCTGTAAGAGGCAGATATGCAATATTTGATCAACTTATTAGCCACAAAATCCCTTTATTAGAAAACATTCCTCAGGACTAAAATTATATAAAGATCTTTGGAAAATGTTAGTCTATAAAAGGGAGTTCATGTTGATCCTCCATGGTCTGGCTGCAGCCTACCTTCTCAGACTGATTTCCCAACCTCCAACTCACATTTTAGCCCTATCCAACTACGTACCACCTCCATAATAAACCAGCACTTCCCACATCCATGTCCGGGCTTAAGAGAGTCCCTTTATCCCTTTCACCCTCATGCCACTCATTCATGCCTTCTGTATCTTCTGAAGCTCTATTTCCAGCTTTCATGCTGTGGAGTTATCTTATTTCAAATCAGGACAAACTGCTTATATTTCCATTAAGGCAAATATTGAGATTAGCTTGAAATGCTAGATAGGTCTTTACAATTTGCCTTTTTGGCTATTTTGTCTTTATATGCCTCAGGCCCAACTATTGTACTTTACATTCAATAAGGATTTGGTGAGCAAAACGATGACAGGAAATTACTATTATTAATAAACAATAATCCTCCCAACGTTGTCTTGGTCAGTTCAGGCTGCTTTAACAAAGTAGCATACACTGGGGGGCTCTAAGCAACAGAAATTTATTTCTCGGAATTCTGAAGGCTGGAAAGTTCAAATACAAGATATTGGCAGACTCAGTGTTTGTTGAAGGGTTGCCTCCTGGTTCAGACAGCTGTCATTTCACTACGTCTTCATGTGGCAGAAGCAGGAGAGAGCTCTCTGGATTCTTTTATAGGGCACTAATCATATTCATGAGGGCTCCATCCTCATGACCTAATAACTTCACAAAGGTCTTACCTCCTCATACCATCACACTGGGGGTTAGGTTTCAAATATATGAATTTTAGGATACAAACAGCCCATAGCAAACCTCTTCACTTATTTTTTTATTTTTATTTTTTTACTGTATTGCTCCTTATGCATCTTTGCAATCATTTTCAATCCTTACTAAAAGGCAGCAAGGAGTAAATTAATAACGACCAAAAAGCCAGACATTCATGGAACACTTCCAACATTGCAGTTAGGGGACTGAGCTTCGTGAGACTCAGATACTTTTCCTCAAAGCAGAGAAACTGGTATTAGAAGCTGGCTGTCTCGTCTACCCCAAAGACTGTGCTTGTTCCATGTGCACGTACTATCACAGCCATATCCTAACGACTTCTCTGTCCATGGGATCTCTTCATTTTTAAAGCAATAGCTGCAGCCTGCCCTAAAGTTGAGTAGGCTCTAGAAGCTTAAAGAGCCATTAAATAAAACAGATTTTAAAAAGTTCTAAGGATACGATGGAAAAGGATTTCACAATAATCACTGTGATATGCCTGTAGATAAGTTCAGTCCAAATGAAAAGCCATACTTAGAATTTCCCCGCCACCTAGGGTCCACTGTAAAAACACTCTATGCTATTCAGACACTTACAATTTTATTATATAAATAATGATGACAATAATCACATCAGTCAGCAACAATAAAATGTGATTGCAATGTCAGCAGCAACAAAAGTCTCCAATGATGGGGTGCCTAATATGTGCTGAGCACTTTTAATTAAATTCATTTAATTAATTTCATAATAACTCTTCAAGGCTGCTGTTACTTTACAGATGAGAAAATTGGAGCTAAAAGTGATAAATCAACTTGCCTAAGTTCACAACTGGCAAATTGTGGAATCCAGATTCATCTCTAAATCTAGTTGACCCCAGATCTCATGCTCTTTTTGTCCTCAACATTGTCTCCCATCTGTTTGAAGTGTGCAACTGTATAATTCATAATAATTCATTGTACTTTGACATTTATTAGACATCTACTATGAGGGTTGTGCTAGATAATGACGATGTTAAGATGGATATGGCTCCGTCCTGACCCTAAGAGATGCACAATTTAGTAAATAAGACAAGGCCACTACCTACAATTGTGTAGGCTGTTTTTCTGCAACTTCATTAACCACCATCCATACAAACTTCAAGCAAATAGTTCCATCTTGAGCTGGGCAACAAAGCAGTCCAGAGAAAGACAAACCCATATACAACCAAGTCATTCATTTTAAGTGACAAAGAGACTTAGTTATTATGTCTTAACCCATTTCACTAACCCAAAGAAGAGACTAATTAGAAATTTGGGCAGTGAGGAAGAGTCTAGGAAGGAGATCTACTTCTGGGCAGAGTGCATAGTTTCACTCACTTCATGCCCTGAGCCAGTCCTACCTGGTGCTGGGTTCAACAAAGACCTGCTGGCCATTACAGAAAGGACTTACCACGGGTTCCTTCAGTAAAACTATGTACATCTGAATACACACAGATAATCATCCATTTGAAAAAGGTGCTTGGAAAAAGAGAACTGTCTAGCTCAAGTTGTCAGGGGCAGGAAGAATTGAACCATTCATTAGAAATAAAGACACAGCAATATGGTATGCTTTATACCCTCACTTTTTGGAAAACATTTTCAGAAGGGGAGGCAAAGCTACAAAGAAATCTTTCTTCTCCCTCAGTACGAAGATCCCTGCCCTCTTAGGAGATGTTTCTTTACATACTTATTTCCAGCATGACCTCTTTTATAAAAAAAATTACTGTTTTTTTTTTTTTTTCATTTCAATAGCTTTTGGGGCACAAGTGGTTTTTGGTTACATGGATGAATTGTATAGTGGTGAAATCTGAGATTTTAGTGCACCCGTCACCCAAGTAGTGCACATTGTACCCAGTATGTAGTTTTTATCCCTAACCCCTTCCACCTTCCCCGTTTTGAGTATCCAAGGTCCATAATATCTCTCTGTATCATGGCCTCTTTAAAAAAAAAAAAAGGATGAGTAGGTACAGGGAGAGGCGAAGGATTTGGTTGTTGTGGGGAAAGGGAAATTAGGCAATTTGCTTATTAGCTTATTTGCTTCTTATTCATTTATTAATTCAAGAGGATGAATATATAAATGCTTCACAAAATTCAAAAGGTAGAAAAGAATATGCAGTGAGAGTAAGTCTCCCTCCTGCTTTTGACCCCCAGTCTCCAATTCCTCTCCCCAAAGGTGACCACTGTTACCAGTTGTGTACCCTTCTAGAGATACTTTACACACATACCAGTCCATGTTTGGCTATGTTGACATTGGGTTTAACATTCACTCTATCCAATGTCTTGCTGTGTATCATCTTAAAAAGCATATCCTGGGTTCTGCACCTTGAATTTTTTAAATGTAACAATATATCTTGGCAATTATTCCATGTCAGTACATATAGCAGTGTTTCATCCTTTCCAATGGCTGTATGGTATTCCCTCATATGACTGTATCAGGTTTTTTTCATACCACTTGCTATTACAAAAAAACTGCAATGAACATCATGTTACATACATTGCTGCACACGTGCGTAAGTGCACATGCCTTTTCTCTCCTCTCTGGCTTATTTTACTTTCCTTTAATCTCTGGTTTCTGTGATTATGCTATATTATATCTTGGAGTTTATATCTTTTGGGTTTGTTCTGCTTAGAATTCATTGGGTCTATTGAGTCAAAGATTCACCTTTCAGAAGTTACTGAAAATTATTAGCTCTTTATCTCTTCATATATAGCCCTTGGCTCATTTTTTCTTCTTTTTTCCTTCTGGAACTCCAATTCGCTGTAGGTTATACCTTCTCAAACTATCGTGCATGTCTCTTATCAACTCTTTTATGATGGTGCATGGGGCTTTGCTCTGTAGTGTCATTCTCCAGGCTCAGGTAGAGGACTTAAAGTCTAGCACCACTCTAACCCGTAAAACAGTATGGAAACAGATTAGACAAAGCTGAATTAATGAACTGTAAACACAACTTAGGCAATCTTCTTGAATGCATGAGAGAAAGAAAGAGACAGAAACCATAAAAGCAGTTAGAAAACTGATGCCAGAGCAAGAAGATCTAATACACATCTAATGTAAGCTATATGAGGAGAGAATAGAGATAATAGGGGAAGAGTCATACTTGCAAATATAATGGATAAGAACTTTCCAAACCTAATGGGAAATAGGAATCATCATAAACTAGGAGCATAAGTTGCCAGCAGGATAAGGAAAATAAATTCAATCTTTAGATACATTGCGGTGAAACTTTGGCATATCCAATCAAAGGTAAAATCAGAAAGCAGTCAGAGAATAAAACACAAATCCATTATAAAAGAATGAAAATTATATTGGCATTGCCAAAAGAAAGGAAGCTGTACCTATATAAACAATTTTCAGAATCAGAAATTTTTAAAAAATACTTTTGGCTTGGAAAGTTAACTATATGGTCACAAAATATGGAATCTACTAATTCCTAATGAAAACAAAAGGCTCAAGGCCAAAGTTTAAGTTTCTTTGTTATGTTTTGTTTTGTTTTTGTTTTTTGAGATGGAGTCTCACTCTGTCGCGCAGGCTAGAGTACAGTGGCATGATCTCGGCTCACTGTGACAGCCACCTTCCAGGTTCAAGCAATTCTCCTGTCTCAGCCTCCCGAGTAGCTGGGATTACAGGTGCACACCACCATGCCCGGCTAATTTTTGTAATTTTTAGTAAAGATGGGGTTTCACCATGTTGGCCAGGCTGGTCTTGAACTCCTGACATCAGGGTGATCTGCCCACCTCGGCCTCCCAAGGTGCTGGGATTACAGGTATGAGCCACCACGCCTGGCCCCAAGTTTAAGTTTTATGCCAAGCTCTTTCCATGAAATCATTGACTTTAAAGCTGTATGAGACACCAGAGGTCATCTCCTTCAACTTTCTCATTTAAAATTTGGAACTGAAGCTCAGGGAGTAAAGTGATTTTATGACTGTGTCGTTAGTTCACAGCAGATCTGGAGCTAGAACTTTAACGTCTTCCACTCCTTGCAAGTGGAAATCTGCAAAGTTAAAATTTTCTTTCGTTGCTTTCATTTGCCTTAAAACACTTATTCAAAAAAACCTAAAATCACCCACCAGTTTATATACACACAGATTTCCCTCACAAACCCTCTTTCGCACACCAGTAGTGATTACCATAGATTAGAGAAGAGACCAAAGAATGGTCAGGCCTTTTGAAACTCTTGGCCAATCAGAAGCAGCTCATGTGTACTTTAGGGAGCTTACTGCAGAGATACTCCACAGTGACTGGCATTTTTTACGTAATCTAAGAGATTGCACACATTGTCCTTAGATTTGCTATAATTGCATTTTCATTGCTCAGCACTAGCAAGGTTCTGTTGGCTATGTTGTAGCTTTCCCATTTCTGCCTGGAGAAATCTGAGAACACACAATCACCTTCCTTATTACTTTCAGGTGGTAATTTGTTTGACGGTCAAGATTCTAGATGTTAGCATAGATAATTAAAACAGAAATATATTTGGAAAAATTAGATCCAAGGTATCTCTTCAACAAGTAAATGAAGAAGCTCTTATTGTTAATTACATCTAGAATCATAGAGCTGAAAAGAACTCGAATTCCTTGTTGAAATTCCTTTACTTTTGCTCAAAGTGTTCTCCATGACCATTAGCGTCACATTACATGGAAGCTTGCTAGAAAGGTAGATCTCAGACCGCACCCCGGATACTGAGTCAGCACATGTATATCAAGATCCCAGGGTGATGTGTATGAATAAGAAAGTTTGAAAAAAAACTGTTCCAACCATCCAAAAGTGAGGGTTGTTTATCCTGTTTTTTATACCATACCACATATATTATTTTCTTATTGTTTTATGCTAATTCATTCCTTTGTAACACATATGTATATATTCTCAGCACCTTTGCTTTTTGAAAAATAGAATCCCTAAGAAGTGAACATACACTTGGAAATACTATTAAAGCTATTAGACATTTGAGTAAATCTCTGTCCCATTCAAAAGTAATTTCTAACACCATTAAATTAGGCTTAATTCAATGACTGCTTCAATTACCCTTGAGGAATAGATAATTTAATGTTTTTGCTTTTTTGTGTGCATAAAGGCAAAACAAGAAACAATCTAATCAGTTATTGAGTGAGTTTAGCTGTATGTTCCACTTGCTATCATAATAATCAATGACTTTGGAGGCATTTCCAGGTTTCCTTAATAGCACTAAGGTTTTTTTAATCTGTGCAAAAGCAGCTAATGTTTCATTTTTCAAAGTGGTTACTAAATAGACAGATAAGCCATTTAGAATTTTAAAATGTAGAACATTTTCATTGTTCTTTCACAATTAGGGAGCAACTAGGCAATGTTTTTCTAGTGCTCTTCTAATGCAGGAAAACTTTCCTTGCAAGTTTTCAAGAAATCCTAGGTTTAAAGAAAGAGTGACAAGATGACTATCTCAGAGGGTCCCCACTGTCAGTGAAATGATAATTTAGCTCCACGTTGTCACTTTAGAAAGGAATCAAAAGTCCCTTTATAAAAGGCATTAAGGGATGTGATCTGATACAGCACTTGCATTTTTACTGCAGCCACAAAAAGATGATTAAATATTTAGATCAGTATGTTTTTATAAAACACAATGAAATTTTTCAAATAATTTGAATTACTTTTCAACTTTAGAAAACACAAATAAGTGGGGATGGCATTATTTGTTCAATTATTGTGTTGAGACAATTGGATAAACATTTGAGAAATAAAAATAATTACATATTTACCTGTTACTTTTCCCCCAAAATAAGTATCAGTAGATTAAAGATTCATTTGAAGAAAAAAATGAAACCATAAAAACGTAACATGTAGGTAAATGGCTATATCGACTTGGGCTGTATAATAACTATATATTTTCCAGGCATGATACTACAGGCAACAGCCATGAAAAACGAACCGAATACCTTTGGCAACATGTTCCTAAAAAGCACACAAACTTAAGACAAATTGCAAGCTGGAAAATAGGCTGTAATACATGACAAAATGATAATATCTTTAAAGGCTCATGAAGAGTTACATAACAGCTTTTGTCTACCAAATTTGTAAAGATATTTTTCAGTATTTTAGTGAGAGAAGGTGAAGATGCAGAGAAATAGCATTCTCATAAAATAAGAGGGTAAATGATATAATATTTTATAAGGGTAATTTGGTAATATATATAAAAAGTTTTTAAATAATCATGCCCTTTGACCTAGTAATTTCAGTTTGGTGAGTTTATCCTCAGAATACAATATAGATTGTGTGGAAAGATTTAATTGCAATTCTATTCATCACAGTGCTGCTTGCACTTTTGAAAAATTAGAAAATTTTAAATGTCAAGCAATAGGGGATTAATTAAATAGATTTTAGTTCTTCTACATAAAGGAACACCACGAAATTGCCAAAAATGTTAACACAGATAGTTGTTCCTCATGTATTTCAAAACAATAAAATGTTTTACACAACTCTATAAGGAAAAAATATATACATTTCAAAAAAGTGTCTGGAAGCATGCCAATGAAGCTTTAAAAGTGTGGTTTTTTTTTTCTTGGTAGGTAAAATTATGATTTATCTTCTTGCTTGTCTCCATATAAAAATTTTTCCAGTAATTAATATGCATTGCTTTTTAGTAAGAAAAGACAAAAAAAGTTATTTCTACAAAAAAGAAAGAGAAATATAGCATATATCTCATATGCCTTGAAGTGGTAATAATAACTTAGCACTATTTTAAATGGAAAGCCACAGAAAGTGAATCTATGTATGCATAAGGCCTTAAGCTTTTGCCCTCTAGGGAATTATTAGAAAGTATTTGACACTGAATTTGGTAAGTGCATCCTCAAAAATGAGAAAATCAAGGCTGAGTGTTCTTGATTTCCCACATTTCCCTAAAAATTCACAGATTCCCCAAAAACATGAGTGTAAGTTCATAAATAGTATGGTCTATATACATATCTTCCAAACTCACTTTTAGTTAAAACTGCCATGCTGTATTTTGAGTTGTGAGCTTTCCTGAACTGACCACCTGCTTTTTTCTTCTTTTTACTTTTCTTATTTTTTTGTGGGGGGACAACGGATGACGAATTTATTAAATCATTGAAATTCCTATCTTACTCTTTATAGGAAAACTGCCCTTAGTACGTATTTTACATTCATTTACTTCAGTGGCACATTATATTTACTGGACCTGATAGCCTCTTTAACTGTTAGTATCTTTCTTTTTTTAATTGATAAGTAAAAATTGTCTATATGGTGTAAAACATAATTTTTTGATATATATGTATGTTGTGGAATGGCTAAATCAAGCTATTTTATATATGCATTACCTTACATAATTATTTGTGTGTATGTGTGTGTGTGGTGAGAACACTGAAAATTTACTCGCTTAGTAATTTTCAAGTATAGAATACATTAAAACTATGGTCACCATGATGTGTAATAGATCTCGTGAACTTCCTCCTAACAAATTTTGTGTCCTTTGACCAACATCTCCCAATTCTCCCAGCCCCCATCCTCACAAAATTGCCATTTTATCCTGTTTCTATGAAGTTTTTTTCCTTAACTGTCTTCATCTGTTAAATTTTCCTAATAAATTCAGAACTTGAGACTTGTGCACAGATGAGGGACCCTGAGTGTCCAGCTACCTACATACTAAAGCCACTTTCTGAAATCACAGAGGCCAAAATTTTCTTTATCCTATTTTCTCTTCTCTGACATATTTCTAACCTAGTTTCTATCACTGTGACATCTTGTGAGGACCAGGCTTTTCAGACTGTAGATCCTCAGCTTTTGAAATAGTCAGTCCTAAAATACATGTATGTATGCATACACATTTAGGGTCATAAAAATATGCCACGCATACATATAATATAGGTTTAAAGTAGTATTTGGCAATAAACAGAAAATAACTTAATAGTAACTTTGGATGTGTTTACCAGCTAATCATCAAATCATACAAATTTTTAAACTTAGATCCCCTTCATTTATTAGACACTATTCTTTGTATAAGTAGATTAAGATATGCCCTAATTTTACCGTATTTGCAGTTTTGTGGAAAATATTTCTCATTTCAGCAAGCCCTTAAGTTACCCTGGAAGGGTAACAAATTAAGAAATAATTATTCTCCATAAGGGACCTATTAACAGAGCCCCAACTTACTCGTTTTTCTCTAAGGTATATTCTGGTATTTTAATTTACTTTCTCAAGCTGATCTTTAGTCCTTATATGATGTTACACAAATATTAGCAGGAATGAACGCTTGTAGGCATTAGTTCAATTCTGCAAGCATTGATGGAGCCCTGTAATGTGCCATTCTCTGCTAAGAGGATAACACAGAGCAGGAAGAAGTTGTGCTTCAAGGTGTTCATAACCTCAACTTGCAAGTCAAGTGTTGCGATATGAATAGCGTTATGGTGAGAGTGTGCACAGAAAAAGAGCCCCTGCCCAGATCTGGAGAAGAGGGCAGGGGTTCCAGGAGACTTGCAGGAGAAAACTCTAAATTAAGGCTTAAAAAATTACTACACAAAGAAGTGAGAATGTCCTGATCCAGTTTGACCTTGTGATCCGCCCGCCTCGGCCTCCCAAAGTGCTGGGATTACAGGCGTGAGCCACCATGCCTGGCCCCCGGCTCACTTTCAACAGGAATTAACTCAACTAGCAGAAGTCCAATTCCAAGAAACAGGGCCACCTTTGTTTAACCCAGGAGATTTGCTATTGGTGAAAACTCTCCCTTCTCTCTCTCTCTCCTTCCCTAAGCCCAAGCTGGGAAGGGCCTCACACCATTCTCCTTTCCACCCCTTCAGTGGTAAAAGCTTCAGGAATTGACTCTTGGATACATCACACTCAAGTCAAAGAATGGAAAGCTGAGAGAGCAACCCCTGACAGCTCAGAGGAATACCCCAGATATCAATGCAAAGAAATAGGAGATCTTACACTGAAAATCATAAAAGACAAATAAATGAGTAAGGGCTACTCATCCTACTCAGTCCCACCTTACCTTATTAGACACTTTCAGTCATTTCTACTTTTCCTCTTGAGATTTGCTGTCAAATATTGGAGTTTCTTTTTGACACATATTTGTGGGGAGATTATCCATGGGATTTCATTTGTAACTTTATAGACTCCCAAAGGGAAATTCTGTATCTTGGATTTTGCTTAATTATTATGCTTATAGCAGGGATAATAGTTACTGAAGAGAAGTGAACATGAAGGTTTTACTATCACTGAGTCTGCTAGGATTTTTTATTGGATTTAGTGATA
This sequence comes from Pan troglodytes, assembly GCF_028858775.2. NCBI lineage: Eukaryota > Metazoa > Chordata > Mammalia > Primates > Hominidae > Pan > Pan troglodytes. The sequence continues at coordinate 112,842,464 of NC_072409.2, read as the reverse complement.
TGTTACACCCTTTAGCTCCTATAATGATATCAGCCATGGCCCTTTTGTACAAGAAGAGTAATTGCTGGGTCTGTTCTGAGCAGTTTGCTCAGTTCAATAACAATAAGGAACCTCTCAATGACCCAGAACTTACTGTCCTAGGATTCCCTTTTTTAGCTTTACCTTTAGCCCTTGAAGACTTATCAGGCATAACTGGGACATGGTATAGGAGCACATTCAACTGGGTAACTAACTCCTCTCAGGAAAATGCTCCCCACAAACGTCTGTGCCAGGAGACACTCTCCCCAAAGATAAGCTTCATACCCTTAGACTGGGAAAAGTTGACCGAATCACAGCAAATGCCTCCCTCTGCTTTAAAAGCAGCGAAGAAGGACCATACCTGGGATATCTCATATATTGTAACATCACACTTGTAATTGCTGGTAACTCAGAGATCAGGGGAGGAAAATGCAATAGGGGTGATCTAAAAGGATTGGAAGCCCTATGCGGGGGATGTGGGAGGGGAAAGGGCTTTCAGAATCTAGCACCTCCTCCTGGTTGGAAGTCCTGATGGGGATGTCATGCTGTAAGTAACCACCTTGACACATGGTACTATAATGTAAAGAATAACATATGGGCCTCTTCTGACATGCCCCCTCATGAAATTCCAGACCCCTGTGTGATGTTTGCTAATAGTAGTGGCCTACAAATCTGTGGGTGAACAGGAGACGTCTGGACCAACACCTCTTGCTGCGAGGATTATCTGAGATATTGGCCAGGGCATATTATGTTCCTAATTTTTCAAAACTCCCTTTGTCAGGTGTACCCTTCTCATTTAGCATGTAACATTCCAAGCAGCATTGTGAATGACTATCCTGAGTATGGATATCCCTATCCCAAAGATGCTCCTATTTTCTGTAAGAGGCGAAGCTTCTAAGATATGAGAAAGACCTGCCTGTGTCCCTCACAAGCCAAAACTTAGAACCATCCCTTCAGGGGACAGGGCTGTATCTCCTTTGTGGCTCCTGGCTACACTTAATCCGCCCTAGGCACTGGAAGGGAACCTGCACTATAGTAGCAGTGGTTCTCAACGTATTACTTTTAAATTCCACTGACATGGCAGCATCATCTGGGGACACACCTAACCTAGGCTCTTTTTTTAATTTTTATATTTTTTATTTTTAGATGGAGTTTTGCACTGTCGCCCAGGCTGGAGTGCAGTGGCACAATCTCGTCTCACTGCAACCTCTGCCTTCTGGGTTCAAGCAATTCTCCTGCCTCAGCCTCCCGAGCAACTGGAACTACAGGCACCCACCACCATGCCTGGCTAATTTTTGTATTTTTAGTAGAGACAGGGTTTCACCATGTTGGCCAGACTGGTCTCAAACTCCTGACCTTGTGATCTGCCTGCCTTGGCCTCCCAAAGTGCTGGGATTACAGGTGTGAGCCACTGCACCCGGCCTAACCTAGGCTCTTTTATAAAGAGTGCACTATCTCAGACAAGCTGAACAAAGAGATCTATCATTTTCATGGCCTCATATGGAGATGTAACTGAAAGAGAAGACTGGGGTGGGGGCATGCACATGACAATCCCATCTTAGAAAAACCATGGATGGGGAACTCTATAGCCAGAGGCCTATTCTGGTTTGCTGGTATTCCTCTCCTTGAAAGATCAGTACTTAATATTTCCATTATGATGTAATGAGGATGGAAGGCAATAGTAGGGGCCAAAGAAGTACAACAATCCATAAACTCTTTAGCCTATGTAGTAGCACAAAATAGATGGGCCTTGGAGATGTCCTTACGGCTGAGATGGGGGGTACCTGTGCAATTTTAAATGAAACATGCTGCTTCTGGATCAACACCTCTAGTCAAGTAGAAGAAAACCAACGGATGCTTAAAAATCAAATTAGAATCATTGACACGTTAAGAGAAAAATGCTGGCTCCAGCCCTAGGTGGCTACAATCTCTCTTTAATTAACTCCAGTCTTCCTTGTGGAATTGGTTAGCTACTTTATTAAGCCCCCTCTTGCTCATATGTCTTATATTAATATTTGGACCTTGTATACTCAATACTATAACTCGAATTGTTTCCTCTCGCCTAGAAGAAATCAAACTCCAAATGGTGCTGCAGACTGAACCATACATGGACACACCTTTCTTTCAAGGACCCTTACTTAAATCAACCTCAGGAGGAGCCCTAGCTACCGATTCCCACACTAAGCCTCTTTTCAGCAGGAAGTAGCCAGGAAGAGTCATTATCCAACACCCACTAACAGCAGTTAGGGTTACCACTCCTGAGAGGGGAAATAATGCAGGAGCTAAAAAGAAATTATTTAGGCAGTTAGTAAGGGTAAAGGAGTCCTCGGCAAGGCTTCCCTTTAACAAAAAGTTGCCCCTAAATCATTTCTTTTCAACAAAAAGCAGCCTGTAAAATCGAGCCGCAGATGTAGACAAGCAGGTTCGAAGCTTGCATGGGTGAATGCCGCCAGCTGTACCAACAGGAAAAGGCTAGCTGGGGGCCAGGCAGGTTCAACATGGAGGCTCCATCTTCCCTTTTCCTTGTCAACTATTTGTGCAATAAAGGAACAGGCATCCTGGTGCCAGCCAGGTAGAGAACCCATCTGCATAATAAAAGATTAGGGTGGGGCGGCCAGCTCCTTCACACACTATGCAAATGGCATACCTGGTCTAACCAATCTCTCGTGCCCTATGTAAATCAGACACCGCCTCCTAAGGCTCATCTATAAAAACTCCTGCACTTCACCACAGGCTGGAAGACCAGCTCGGGAGCCCCTCTCCCTCTGCAGGAGAGAGAGCTTTTCGCTTTTTCTGTTTCCTCTCACCTACCAAACCCCTGCTCTTAAACTCACTTCTTGTGTGTCTCATCCTTGATTTCCTTGGCGTGAGATAATGAACCTTGGGTATTTACTCCAGACAATGACACCACTTCACTGCTATGGACCTTCTTGTATAAGTTTTTGCTTGAACATATGTTTTCGATTCTCTTGAATATATCTAGGAGTACAATTGCTAAGTCATACGATATCTCTCTGTTAAATTTTTGAGAAACTGCCAAACTATTTTCTACTAGGTTCACACCATTTTACATTACCCCCAGCAATGTATGAGGCTTTCAATTTTTCCACATCCTCCCGAACACTAATCATTGTCCATTTGTGTTTATTATTATTATTATAGCTATTCTAATGGGAGTGAAGTGTATCTTATTCTGGTTCTGACTTGCATTTCTCTAATGATTAATGGCAGTGAGCATCTTTTGATGTGCTTATTGGTCATGTTATATTTTCTTTGGAGAAATGGCCATTCAAAGCAAATATTTTTAATTTTCAGCAAGTCCAGTTTATCTGTCTTTTCTTTAGTGGCTTGTGCTTTAGGTATTATATCTAAGAAACCACCATGAAATCCAAACTCACAAAGATTTAGTCCTATGTTTTCTTTCAAAAGTTTTAAAGTTTTAACTCTTACACTTAGGCCTTTCATCTACTTTTAGTTAATTTTTTGCTATAATGAACAGATCCAAGTTACTTTCTTCAGATATCTAGTTGTCCCAGAACTTTTTGCTGAAAAGGCTTCCTTTCCCCCCATTAAATTGACTTGTCACCTTTCCCAAAAATCAATAGACATATTCATTTATTTTTGGACGCCCAATTCCAGTCTATTGTCTATCTTTATGCCAGTATTATACTGTCTTGATTACAGTAGTTTTGTACTAAGTTTTAGAACTTGGAACTGTGAGTCCTCCAACTTTTTGTTTGTTTGTTTGTTTTAGGCTTTTTTTGTGTGTGTATTTCAGGCCCCTTACATTTCCATATGAACTTTAGGATCAGCTTATCCCTTTCTGCAAGAGTCAGTTGGATTTTTTATAGGGATTATACTGAATCTGTAGATAAATTTCAAGAGTATCCTCATGTTAAAGATATTAAGTCTCCCAATCCATGAACATGAGGTGTCTTCGATTTATTTATATCTTATTTAATTTCTTTCAAAAGTGTTTTGTAGTTTTCAGTGTACAAGTCTCACATTTTTTGTTAAATTTATTTCTAAATATTTTTTCTTTTATTCAAATAATTTGGAATTTTTTGAATATCACTGTCAGATTTGTCATAGCTATTGTAGAGAAATGCAACTGATTCTTACGTCCTACTTATGTCCTTGATCTTACATCCTACAAACTTGCTGAACTACTTTATTAGATCTTAGAAGTTTTTTATGGGTACCAGTGGATTTTTTCTATATACCAGTAGAGTTAATTTTACTTTTTCCTTTTCACTCTGGATGCCTTTTAGTTCCTTTTTTTGTCTAAATGCCTTGACTAGAACCCCAGCACAATGTTGAATAGAACTGGTGAAAACAGACATCTTTGTGTTGCTCTCAGTCTTTGGAGGAAAGTTTTAAGTGTTTCCCCAGCAGGTGTGCTCTTAGCTATACTTGAAGGATTTTAAGAAGTAGATTGAAGGGTTGCCAGACTGGAAGCATGGAGACGCAACATACCTGGAAAGTTTACTTCCTTTGCTTTATAAGCTAAGGCCAATTACATTTTTACGATATTTAGTGTCTGCAGTGTTTCTTAGTGTACTGTTTCTCTCCACACTCTATCCTTCCTACAAGGAAGGGGCAGCTCCTATCCTCCTGTTCCTAACAAGATCACTTCTCTCCCAGACTACACCACCTTTCCAGAAAGGCTGAAACACTATCTCCTAGTCTCAGTCACTCAGAGAACAGCAGTTTCCCCCAAGAGAACTTTTCTTATCTCTTTGCTGCTACACCACTAGGAACTGTAGAAGAGAGCAGTGGCCCACTGGCCCCATATCTTCCAGCTGATTGCCCACTTTGCTTGTGTTCAGGATTTGTCCCATTATGCCTCACACTGCCATTACCTTATGTAGCACTAGGATTTCAAGCGTTGTAGCTCTTTCAGTGACTTGACCTGGTGTTCCGTCATTCAATGTTCATCAACACCCCTGAAGTAGACTCTTCTTTTCCTCAATTACCTCCACTTTTTTTCTGAAGTTCCCCTCATCTTCTTTTTCTTTCTTCTTTTTTTTTTTTTTTTTTTTTTTTTTGAGATGGTGTTTTGCTCTTGTTGCCCAGGCAGGTGTGCAGTAGCACAATCTTGTCTCACTGCTGATTGCTTGACCCTCCTAGGTGCAAGCAATTCTCCTGCCTCAGCCTCCTGAGTAGCTGGGATTACAGGCATGTGTCACCACACCCGGCTAATTTTGTATTTTTAACAGAGACAGGGTTTCACCATGTTGGTTTGGTCAGGCTGGTCTCGAACTCTTGACCTCAGGTGATCCACCTGCCTTGGCCTGCCAAAGTGCTGGGATTACAGCCATGAGCCACCGAGCCTGGCTGTCTCATCTTCTTTTATAACAGAAATCTAGCTGACCTCTAATTAGCCCACATCTGCACGTCTCTCAATTCAAAAAATTGACACACCCAATATATTACTTCTCTATTTCTACGTTAGCAACTTAAATCAACATAGATTTATTGATTAATTCAGTGTTATGTAGGTGAGAAGTCCTTTTGTTAATGACTGGCTCCTTTTTTGCATTTAGACTTCAATTTAAACGTCACCCCCTAATAAAGGCCCTCCCTGACCAATTTGTCTTAAATCATATCTCAGTGACTCCTTATCACATAATCCTATTTTAAGTCTCCACATAGCTTTATCACTATGTGACATTTTTATGTGTTCATATATTGGAAGCTCTCCATCAACATACTTATTTGGGGCCTCTTTTTCCTTTATGTGCTAATTTTACTAACTTTCTTATTATGCCTATGATTGTTTTCAGTTGATTCTCTTAACTTTTCTAAGTAAACAATCTAACATTGTAAGGCAATATCTTTGTGTTTTCCTTTCTACTTGTTTTTTTAAAAATTATTTTATTGCCTAAAATTTTAATGACTACAACAAAGTCAGGCTGACTTTTTTAATAGATGAATTTGGTCATTTACCAATCAGAAATTAATTAAGTCTAAATTCCTAAAGAATCTTTCCTGTTATTGCAGAATTGCTCTAATAAAGTAATAGTTGAGTAAATGGTCAGACTTAGAAGAAAAATGCTTCTTTGCATGTGAAGATTCAAATTTTAAAAACAACTATCAGTCCATTAATGAAAAAAATCAGCTCCCCCCTAATATAACAATGTCAGTAGAAAGAATCTATCCCAAGAAAATGATTGAGCCTAAGTATATGGTTATATTATTTTCAAATGTATATTATTTGCACAAATTTCAAACAGTCTTTTTGACCTTGACTAACTCAAGATCCATTTGTCCTTTGCTGAGGAGTATCACAGAGCTCCTCCTCTCCCTGGAAGTCACAGAGCCTTGTCTGCTGATCACAGTGGGATGTTTGGAAAGGTCCTTAGGTTGTACCCATGCAGGAAATAAAAAATAGTGTAAAGACAAGCCATAGGAGAAAATATTTGCAAAAGACATATGTGATAAAGGACTGCTACCCACAACTTACAAAGAACTCTTAAAACTCAGCCATAAGAAAACAACCTGATTTTTAAAATGGGCAAAAAACTTTAACAGACACCTCACTAGAGAAGATAAATAGATGAAAGTAAGCATACGAAAAGATGCTCCATATCATATGTCATTAGAGAAATGCAAATTAAAATAAGAATGAGATACAACTACATATCTATTAGAATGGCCAAATTCCAGAACACTGACAACACCAAATGCTGATGAGGATGGGAAGCAACAGGAACTATCACTCATTGCTGGTGGGAATGCAAAATGGTACAGCCACTTTGGAAGGCATTTGGCAGTTTCTTAAAAAACAAAACATATTCTTATCATTTGATCCAGCAGTCATACGCCTTTATATTTATCCAAACGAGATGGAAAGTTATATCTGCACAAAAACCTTTCCATGGCTGTTTACAGCAGCTTTATTCATAACGGCCAAAACTTGGAAGTAACGGAGATGTCTTTTAATAGGTGAATGGATAAATTAACTGTGGCATATCAGACATGAATATTATTCAGTGCCAAAAAGGAATCAGCTGTCAAGCCATGAATTGACACAGAGTAAACTTAAATGAACACTACTAACTGAAATAAGCCAGTCTGAAAAAGCTGCATGCCATATGATTCCAATTACATGAAAAAGCAAAACTATGGAGGCAGTAAAAAGGGATAAATAGGCAAAGCACAGAGGATTTCTAAGGCAATAGAAATACTTTGTATGAACTATAATGGTGGCTACCTATCACTATACATTTGACATTTGTCCAGACTCATAGACTGTACAACATCAAGAGTGAATCCTAATGTAAAGTATGGACTTTAGGTGATATTGATGTGTCAATGTAGGTTCATCGATTGTAATAAATGTGTCACTCTGGTGGGGATGTTGATAATGGGTGAGGCTATGCATGTGTTGGGGGCAGGTGGTGTATGGGAAATCTCTGTACCTTCCTCTCAATTTTGCCTTGAACATAAAACTACCCTTAAAAATTTTTTAAAGGAAAAGAAGACATCTATACTTTTTTTATTTAAATTTTAAGTTCAGGGGTACCTGTGCAGGTTTGTTATATAGGTAAACTTGCATCACGGGAGTTTGTTGTGCAGATTATTTCATCACCCAGGTATTAAGCCTAGTACTCGTTATTTTCCTGATCCTTTTCCTCCTCCCACCCTCCACCCTCTGATAGGCCCCAGTGTGTGTTGTTCCCCTCTATGTGTCCATGTGTTCTCATCATATTGCTCCCACTTGTGAGAACAAATAGCATTTGGTTTTCTATTCCTGTGTTAGTTTTGCTAAGGATAATATCCTCCAGCTCCATCCATGTCCCTGCAAAGGACACGATCATATACATGTGTATACATACCACATTTTCTTTATCCAGTCTATCATCCAAAGGACATGATCTCGTTCTTTTTTTGTGACTGCATAGTATTCCATGGTGCATATGTACCACATTTTCTTTATCCAGTCTATCACTGATGGGCATTTAGGTTGATTCCATGTCTTTGCTATTGTGAATATGCTGCAATGAAAATACATGTGTATGTATGTATATAACAGAACAATTTATATTCCTTTGGGTAAATAGCCAGTAACGGGATTCCTGGGTCAAATGATATTTCTGTTTTTAGGTCTTTGGGGAATCACCACAGTGTCTTCCACAATGGCTGAACTAATTTATACTCCCACCAACAGTATATAAGCATTCTTTTTCCTCCACAACCTCCCCAGCATCTGTTATTTTTTGAAAAAGTCTGTAATCTTAACAAGTTACAGAACATGGGTATGACAGTAACTATTGAGTATTTATCTCCTTCTTGAAATGCAGTTCTTAAGCACGGCAAAAACCGAAACACTTCAATGGCACCATCTATGAAATAATAATGGTGAGAGTACATCTATGTCACACTTTTAATATTAGATTAATATCTCAATAGTTTCAACATTTAATATGATGTTTGCTATAAACTTATTATATAAATTCTTCAACATGCTAATGGAGTTTTAAAATATTGTTTAACTAATATTTTAACACAATGAAGATTAAATTTATTACTTTTTGCCATCTATTTATTTTTTTCCTTTAGTCTTAATATATACTAAGTGCTAGATTTTATTAATAGGCATTCTATGTTAAATTATCCCTGCATTTCTTTGATAAACTGATGGCTATTATTATTATTTTACTAAACTTCTGTATTTTAATGTTCTAGCATAGAATCATTATGTGCAGACAAAGACCAAGAATTCTTTTTGCACAGATTATTTGTTAAGTTTTTACATTTTTACTTCTATGGAAGATTAGCCTATGGTGGCTTTGCTCTTTTTGACATATTTTGGCAATCAGTGACATGTTAACCTCATGAAAATGAATACAGTGCCTTAGGAAGTTGACCAAAATGTTCCAACTGTGTAACGGTTTTAACAACATTGGAAATATCTGTCTAAGGATATTTAAAGATTTGATAAAATTCTCCCAATTACCTATCTGAGTCCAGTAAAAAATGGCATTAAAAAATTCCTCCGAATTATATGCTTTCTTATCTTTGAGGACATATTTTCTGAACTATTAATATATGCTGGCCCCTTGCTTGACAAAGTTGTAAACCCAGGTTTCTCAGGCCAGTGCTTTAGCCAAAAACAAGAAAAAAGGTGGAAAAGTGGGCAAGGAGGTAACGGTAGTGTTATTCCACTTCAAACCATATGATACTGTCGCACTTCTAGAGAAGTCTAAAATTATCAATGCAAGAATATCTGACTTTTGCCATTTTCTTGTCCTTGTCCTTTGAGTCTAGAGGCAGGGATTTGTTATTGATTAGAAGTTATTTACTCTCAATGTAGACCCATTATTTAGCTACCAAGAGAATCAGAGTTCTGAGGAATCAACTCTGTCAATACTTGCTCATAAATAAAAAGGTTTCTTTTAACTTGTTTCTTTAAAAATTTTTAAAATCATGCTACTTTTGAAGTAGTGAGACCCATGCACATGTGCATGTACACATACACTTTTTTTTTTTACTAATTATGATTAAGATGGGCTTTAAGAGACTGATCCTACTGTCTAAACAATGCCACCACAAAGAGCTTCAGAGGAACCATTCATTGGTTTATATCAAACAGTCCCATGCAGTTCATTATCTACTCAGTCTCTTTGGTTTACATTTTACAAATAATTAATCTTGGAGGAAACACCAGGAGTTCATGCTGCTTAAATCTAGCCTTCTGAATGCTTTTAATGAGTTATCAAAATGGTAGACATTTGGTTGCACTAGCTTTAATAACTTTTCCAGATTAAAATTTACTTGGTCATACTATATGGAGTAGAACCCTTGGTCTTGGTCTGCATGTATTGACTCTATGTTAGCACAGATAGAAATTTTTTTTCTTAGGATAATATTGATCTTACCCTAAGTCTCTAGCCTCAACCTCTACCCTGCAGTTCACTTCCAAGCAAAATACGTGTGCGCGAGTGCATGAAAGGTGGTAAGGCATGGAGACTAGCTCTATTCAGGCATGAGACCTTCTTCACCACCATTTTCATATGAGAATGTCAATTGCGTGCCCAGCTCAGTTGATAGTTAAACGATATGACTCCTTACTCAACTGGCTACATCAATGGCTGTGCAAAAGGAACTTATCCAGAAACATAATTTTGAACTCTGCTGCCCAAAATTAAAACCTGGGCTAAGAGTAATATTTATGAAAAACTGGCTTCCAGTCTTAACATTCTAATGTCTACCTCTATATTAAGCCAAATCATCGCAAAGATGTACATCAAATATCCATCCTTCCTTTTATACCTCTCTCCTTTGGCTGACCTTTCCTTCCATATATTTTACAGAGACCATGAATTGATTATTTATCCATTTTCATGCTGGTGGCTAAAAAACTTAAAGTGAAACTTGTGGTATACCCTTAACAAGTATATAGCACAGCACCATAGGTTTGCTGTCTTTGACATAACACTGGTACCATTTCATAGCTTTACCATTTTTTCTCTTTCTCTTTTTTCTATTTATAATTTATTTTTCTTACTATGTCTTACTTAAACCTTTGTCTCCTTAAATAAATTTTGGAATAAGATAGGGAAAATGTAATAAATAGCTGATCTTCCTGCCTTTGAAATTCCTCCCTAATATTCACCCTCTCCATAGATGTTGACTGAAATTTCTAATACACATGTTTTATCATGGCACTGCCCTCCTTAAAACTCTTTGAAGGGCCTCCATCATACATGGTACTGATTCAAAATTCATTGGCCCGGGGCCTCCAATGTCTCTTTCTCCAAATCTTCTATCTTATTTTGGAGACAGTGCAGCATAGGAGTTAAAGAGTTCAAATTCTGGCTTCACCAAGTACCATATACTGGCCGCCTGACAAATATTTAACTCTTCTGGGCCTCAGTTTCCTCATCTGTGAAAAGGCAGTAACAGTAACTACTATGCAGGTTATTGAGAAGATAGAAAGAGTTTTTATACACAAAACATTAAGAACAGTTTCTGAGAACCTTCAAAAGTAGCTATTGTTATTAATCTTTACTCCCTTCTTTATTAATCGTGATCTGTTCATAACAAACTACTTAGAGTGACCTGTAGCTCCCGCTATATTAAATGATTCCTAAAACACTGCATGTTATGCTCCCAGCCTTCTTTAGTTTTTACAGCAGGTGAATTCTTCTTTCACCAGACCCAGACCAAGTATCTAAAATCTACAAATAAGTAAATAAATTATTCCTAGTCCCTTCATCCCACCCAACCTTCCTGGCCTGGAAAGTTTAACAGAACAGCTGTTTCTCTTACTATACTTTACTTTGTGGAGTCTTGTATTAGAGCATTTAGCTCACTTCATTTCAAATATGCAATTATCTATTGACCTTTCTTACTGAATTGGGAGTTCTTGGAGGCCCAAGATTATAACCTAACTACAATTATATTTCCAGCAGCATAAACTATCAATAAATATTTGATAAGCTATGAATAAATGAATGGGCAACTAAATGAATGAATGATGGTACCATATTATGAATAAATAATGTAAACCAAAGAAGGAATTTAAGAACAGAAGTAATAAAAAGAATTAATGATTAATGGTCTGGGGGATCACAAAGCCGATTATGTTTCAGCAAGGCTCACAAAAATACACTGAGATTTATGAAGATAAAATGGATAGCAATACACATTTTATTTAGAAGGAAATGCCATTATAAGTGAAGTGTCCATCTTGGCTAAGTGTCTGCCTCTAAGTAAACTGAATTTGCCTCTCTATAGATTATACACATTAAATGAGATCTGCATATATGAATAATGTTAGTCCCTTGAAAACTACTCAAAACTGCTCAAAAAGTTAGGAAATGTTCCTATGGGAACATTTTATGGTTAACTATACAAAATGAACTCTTCTTCACATAATGTTTATATTATTGCAGTTCTCAGTGTAATATGGACACCCTGGATTTATATTGATGCATATACACCCTTGCCCTTATGTCTCAGGGCCAATACTCAGCATTTTCAAGAAAGCAACTGGAGGCTACAAATGTTACCTGTGGCCCATGACTCATTAAGAGTATTGTTCCATTCAAGAATGAACATGTGACATCTTTAGAACCACAGTCTAACCTATATATTTTCATAAAATTTCTCTCAACGGATCCATTAAAAATCTATGAATAAAATAAAACCTTACTTACCCAATTAAAAAAATCAGAAATCACCTAAAAGAACATACTTGAAAGAAAAAGAGAGAGAGAGAAAGAAAGATTGGATTAGAAGGTCATGTTTATTTTATTGACTGGATCAAATTAAGTGCCTGCCTAAGTTATTAGATTTCAAAGAAATTTGTTATTTTTGAAGAAATTAGTTATATAAAATAAAGTCCAAATTATTTAAAAGATTATTGACTATCATGATATGAAAAAAATTAATCAGAATTTCATTATATACTTGTTTCCTTCTTTGGTTTTTTTAGATTAAAGCATGCAAGTTTTCTGGGAAACAGTAAAATACTTTTTTATAGCCAAAATATTTTTAAAACTCACTATTTCACTATTAAGAAAGTTCCAAAAATGCATCTTCTCATCCCACATCATATTCTAAGTAAATTCAAAATATAACATAGAAAATAAGTATGAATAAATCATAAGCATCCAGCTCAATAAATTTTCATAAATTATACATATATCCATTGGGGTATGTGTATGTTTAAATTGCCAAACACTTTTCCAAAGTGATTGTATCCATTTACACTCACATCAGGAGTATATGAGAGGTCCAGTTGCTTCAAATTCTCACCATTTTATGTCAGCTTTAAAATTTTATCTACTGTGGTATGTGTGTAATGATATATTATTATGGCTTTACTTTTCATTCCCCTAATAACTAGTGAGATTGAGGTCTTTTTTCTCATATTTATTACCATGTGGATACTCCCCTTAGTGAACAACCTATTGAAGTTTTGTCCATTTTTAAATTGAGGTTTCTGCCTTTTTCTTATTGATTCATAGGAGTTCTTTACATATTCCAGATAAAATAACTTTACTGGAGATATACCATAACACTTTGTGTATCACATGCCATCAGTCCTCCACACTATGCCCAGCAATTACTTGCAGCTTGGTGGATGCTTCCCATTCGTGCCAATGACATTTTAGCATATGTTTCTGTGCCTCTTTGCATGGAAGCTTCTGGTTCAGAAATAGGCTCAGCCCATACTCAAGGCAGGCTAGAAGCACCAGGGAGTGAATGTCCTCAGGAACAATTTTCCATAAATGTGGAGCAGGAGATGGTGGGTAAATAATCTGGTTTTCTCAGTTCTCAGTAAAACAATTCTGAGGCCTGTCCAATACAATTTCTCAGGGGATCTTTGGAACTGAGCCACAGTTACCCCATGAACTTTATTGGGTTTCCTTCATTTTCTGTCTCATTTCCCTACTTCCTTGTTGTAGTTTTTGCTTTTATGTAAGATCATTTCCCAAATAAGCTACTTTTACCCAATCTTTATCTCATGGTAGGCATTTGAAGAAACTCAAACTTACGACTTCTCAATATTTTCATGGAGTCATTTGGTGAGTGAAAGTTTTTAATACACATTTTTATGCAGTTTAACTGTTGGAAAATTTTTAATAGAAACTCTAGTTACCAGTTTTCTAGCTAAATTTGCTTCACTTCTTGAGTGTTATCAAAACTCCTTTTTTTTTCTTCCAAAGAGCCTTTCTCATTGGCATTCTGTGCTCATTCTCTATTCATGACCTACCAGCACTTCCCTAAAAAAGAAACTCAACATTTGCCAGCAGAAATGTAGGTTGGCCTAGTTGGAATAGATGGGTTAAATGTGTGTGCCAAACCAACACAGCTACAGACAGCATAGTGTTCTCTAAGCAAGGTCTTTTATTCTCCCTTCTTTAAAATTCCATCAACAGACTACAAACAGAAATTATCAATCTATTCAGTGTCTATTGCACATAAAATCCAGCCAGCAAAAGCACTCTTTCCTGTTAGAGCCCACTCTGTTAAGAGACAACTTATTGTCATGTAAAGACTCAGTAGCGCTGATGCACATAATGTCTGAGAGTAAAATCAAAAGTTATAGAATGTTTATTGATGCTCAGTGAGTTGTGCTGAGGACCACCAGCTGGACATTGCAAGTGTTTTCACCAGAATTCACTGAGAACAGTGCTTAAAGATAGAGCACTGTGATTTGATAGTGATTTTTACCAATGACTTGAGATAATGGAATAACAGGGTTTTTCTTAGATTTAATTTTTAGAAAATAGAAAATAACCTAGACAAAGGGTATTAAATTCAAGATGAATGCCAAAATTAGAGAAAAGGTCTACAGGCACTATTGTGAATTAGGAGGCAACTTGCTTTTTCAATTAGTGAATTTGCTTTTATTCATATTTGTATCTTCAGAATTCAGCACAAGTCTGACACATATTGGAAGTCAAAAATATTTTTCAATGAGTTAATAAGTGAAAAAACATATAAACAATACAGCATATTAAATGTGTTAATTTTATATCTAAAAATATGACCCATATAAATCAATGTTTCATGAAAGTAAAGTATCCCTTTAAGAACTGAAACTTTTGAAGGGGTTCCATAACTCATTTTTTCTTTTTGTGAGACAAGGTCTCACTCTGTCACCCAGGCTGGGGTGCAGTGATGCAATCTCAGCTCACTGCCACCTCTGCTTCCCCGATTTAGGCGCCCCTCCAACCTCAGCCTCCCAAGTAGCTGGGACTACAGGCACATGACACCACGTCCAGCTAACTTTATGTATTTTTTTCTAGAGACAGGGTTTTGCCATGTTGCCCAGGCTAGTCTCAAACTCCTGGGCTCAAGTGATTCACCTGCCTAGGCCTCCAAAAGTACTGGGACTAAAGGGGTGAGCCACCACACCCTGCCAATTTAATAACTCTTAATGAATTTTTTCTGGAAAAAGACCGTTAGATAAAATATGTATGCTAGTGGACAAGGTTTAGACTCTAACATGAAGAAATCAATAAATGGCCTTCTTATACAAAACACTAAGCATAATTTAAATTCTATTAAGGACACAATCTTGCATCATCCTATGCTATAGTATTATATCCTCTGCAACTATTCATTCAAAATACATTTATTGATTGTGTCCTGTATTTAGGGTAAGGGACTAAGTACTGGCGATAAAGTGCTTTACAAAATACACATCACATGGCTTAGTTGGAAAGATAAACAATCACATAACTAAAGAAAGAATGATAGTCCATCATGATGGAAGGAAGTTGGAAAAGTAGACATGCAGTGAGAGATTAGAACAGCAGATGTGATAGAGTACAATAACAGTACAAAAGCAACTCACATTTATTGAATACCCACCATGTGCAAGACACTGTTATCTGTCCTAAATGGGAGACAAAAATAGAAAAGACAAAGATGTTGCCCTCAGGTAGGGGGCTACAATAATGAGCCATACAGACACACAATGCATTGGAGATGAAGAAGAGGGTCATAGCAAAACACAAATTGACTAAAATTAGTAAATTATTAAGATCACAGACTTTGAAGACACAATTTCTGGGTTCAAATCTCACTCTACCTCTTTCTGAGTACGACTTGGCACATCACTTAACTTCTCCGTGAATGACAACAGTTATGAGGATTAAGATAAATAATAAATTTAAAGCTCTTGCACAGGGCCTGGTAGATTGTAAGTACTCAATAATGTTAGCTGTCATTAAGATTATTCTTATTATGAGTACCATGATACAAATGAAATCCTTGCTGTAAGAATGGGATTTCCACAGCAGACAAGCTTAGTTGTCTACAGCATGATATTAACGAGACCCAGGTCATATATTTGAAGCCTCAATGAGCTTATGGTATCTCTTTCTTTTTCATTATCATAGGCCTTAATTCTTGCTCACTGCCATGTAAATGTATATAATGGTGCACAAAGAGCTCTATGTGATTAAGGGTAATTAAGATGTGAAAAATAAGTTTGTGTATTACGGAAAAATTCTAGGAAAAAGACCTATCAAATGAGACATATACTAGAAATACTATATTTCTGCAGGGAGAATGATAAGGAAGATCTAGGGAGTAAGCATTATGCTTTTCCACCATGAGTAGAATACTTCCACTTGGGTGTCCAAGTTTTGTCTAAAGAAGGATTAAATAAATTAGATTGAATTTGTAAAGATTCGTAAAAATAATTAAATGAATAGAAACAGCAATTATATACAACGGTGATATTGTCCCATCAACAATATAATCTAAAAAAAAATGAGGTTGCATTCCTGATGATGATTGACTAAGCCCCATTAGAATTAGTACCATGTGCCATTGTCAGAGCTTTTAGCTTGAGGGCAGACTTCAGTCTGTACCATGCAGGGTGGGCAAAGCTTTGAAAGCAAATGTGCAATAATTCTAGTCTGAAGAACAAGAAGACATAATTTAGGGTAACCACAGCTGCCAGGTAGTGAAGGAATAATCCCAGAAAGAAGAGAGCTAGAGAACGGGAGCCAATTCTGTGGATAAACGCCATGCAAACACCTTTTGATAGGTAACCCATTCACGTATGAGACAAGCACTAAACACTCTAGTTGAAGCGAAATAAACTGAACTGAGATTTAGGCTTCTGACCAAGAGATAGAGTTTGGAGTTTGAATCCAACCAAGTTACTTCCTTGCATTAAATACAAATTCAAAGTCTCCATAATATAAAATTCACAATGTTCAGGATGAAACAACAAAAAAAATTTGACTTATAAGTAAACAGAAAAATGTAACCCACTCTCAAAGAAAAGACAGCCAGCAGAAAATGCCTCTAAGATGATCCAGATGCAGAAAGAGCAGACAAAAATTTTAAAGCAGTTATTTACATATGCCCAATGACATAAAGGAGGATATAATTGTAATGAATTAAAAGATGGGAATATTAAGAGAAATAGAAACTATCCAAAGAAGAAAAGGAAATTCTAAGACATAAAAAAGAAAATACCTGAAATAATTTATAGAATGGGCATAATAATAGAATGAGATGAAAGGAAAACAGTGAACTTGTAATGGGTCAAAATGATCCAATATAAAAAAAAATATTTTACAAGTTGTGAAAAAAGTCTCATTGGCTTGTGGGAAAACATAATTTGAGTTTTAGAAGGAGGAGAGAGAGAGAAGAACACAGCAGAGAAGATATTTAAAGAAATATTGACTGGATGTTTCCCAAATTTGGCCACAGACATAAAATGTTAGATACAAGAAGTTCAGCAAATCCTAAGGAAGAAAAATATCAAAAACCATGCCTATTTAATCTTATGAAAAGTACATATAAAAGTGAAACCTTGAAAGTAGCCAAAGAAAAATAACATAACATACGGGGGAACAGCAATTTGAATTACTCTTGTCTGTAACAATGGAGTTTAATAGAGGATGAAAAAACAATCTTTAAGGTCCTGAAAGGGGAAACAAATAGTTACCGGTATAGTATACCAAAAATTCTATATTCAAAGAAAATATTCTTCAAGAATTAAAGCAAAAGTAAGACATTTTTAAATAATGGAAAACAAATAATTTGTTGCTAGCAGACTTGCAATATTTTTAAAAATTGGAAGAATGTTATAAAGGCTGAAGGGAAATTTTACCGATGGAAACTTGAAGCATCCAGAAAAAATTTTTAAAAATCAGAAATGGTAAATATATGTGTAAATGTATAATATTACATTTCTCTTAATTTCTGTATACATTACAGTTTAAAACAAAACATACATTATAATTTAAAACAATAATTATAACATTATCTTCTGAGGATTATAATATATGCAGATGTTATAGATATACAAAATAAAACATAAACAATAGGAAAGTAGTAGAACTATATAGGTGCAAATTTTCTGCATTTTACATAAAGTGGTACAATAGTAACTAAGTAGGCTGTGAAAAATTAAGATGTATGTTATAATCCCTTAATCAATCCCTAAAGGAGGCATAGCTATAAAGTTAATGAATAAGTTTAACTGGATTTCTTTAAAATAATCAAATAATCCAAAAGAAGGCAAGAAAGAAGGAAAAGAGAAACAAACTATGGAGGGGACAAGCAAATATTAAATGACAGACCTAAATCCAACCATATAAATAATTATATCATATTATCGGACTAAACACTTTAATTAAAAGGCAGAGATTATCAGCACTCAAAAAGAAAACCCAATTATATGCTGTCTATAGTAACTTAAATACAAAGATACAGATATGTTGAAATAAATACAAACACATACACACACACACACACACACACACACACACACACACACATATATATATATATGCAATTAGTAAGCCCAAAAAGTTTGGAGTGGTTATGTGTATAATAGATAAAATATATTTCATGAAAAACAGACTACCAGAAAAAAAAAATCATTTCATAATGATAATAGGGTCAATTCACCAGGAACACAATCATAAAGGTATATGTTTCTAGTAACAAAGTTTCAAAATACATGAAGCAAAAATTGACAGAAATAAGGCCAACAAAAAGTAAAAACATAGATAATGTGAACAATGCTATCAGCTACCCTGATGTAATTAATATTTGCAGAATACTCTCCCCAAAGCTGTTGAATACATATTCTTTTCAAGCATACAATGTGCAGACACCAAGATAGACCATGTTGTAAGCCATAAATGAAGTCTCAAAAATTCTAAAAGGTGTAAAATCATATTGAGTGTGTTCTCTGACAACATAGAATTAAAGTAAGAATCAATACCAAGAATATATCTATTTTTAAGAACTCTAAATTCACCATTTAGATGAAATGGACAAGCTTCCTGAAAAATATAGCTGACTGAGCTGACACAAAAGGAAACAAATAATCTGAATAGCCCTATATAATAAAGAACTTTTATTTGTTATCAAAAACCTGTCCACAAAGAATATTTTACCCTCACAGACTCAGATGGTTTTGTTGGTGAATTCAATGCCAAACATTTAAAGAAAAAATAACACCAATCTCATATAAACTCTTTCGGAATATAGAGAAGGATCAACTTCCCAAGTCATTTTTGAGTTTCCCTAGAAAAACTGTAATACCATAATCTACTCTGTAACAAAAATTAAAAATTACAGACAAATTTCCCTCATGAACGCAGACATAAAATTTCTTAGCAAAATAAAGCAAATTGAATACAGTAGTACACTAAAAAGGACAATACATCATGATCAATTAGGGTTTTTCAGGAATTTAAGATTGTTTTAACATTCAAAAATCAATCACTGTAATTCAGCACATGAACACTCTAAAGAATGATCATTTCAACAGACAAAAAATGACATAATTTGACAATCACTGAAAGTAAAAACTCTCAGAAAACTAGGAATAGAGAGAATTTTCTCAGTATGATAAAAGGCATCTACAAAAAAACCAGCAAGAAACATCATACTTAATAGTTTGAAAATGTTAATAGGCAAGTCACAGACTAGAAAACATTATCAAAATATATTTGACAATGTACTGGTACCCAGGATTTATGAAATACTCCCATAACTCAATCATGAGAAAATACAATCTCCCCCAAAAATGAGCAAAAGATATGACACAATTTTTTTGTGGTTGTTGTTGTTTTTTAAAAAAGAAAAAAGGACGGGAGCAGTGGCTCATGCCTGTAATCAAAGCACTTTGGGAGGCAGAGGTGGGTGGATCACCTGAGGTCAGGAGTTCGAGACCAGCCTGACCAACATGGACAAACCACGTCTTTACTAAAAATACAAAAATTAGCCAGGCGTGGTGGCACATGGCTGTAATCCCAGCTACTAGGGAGGCTGAGGCAGGAGAATCACTTGAACCTGGGAGGCGGGGGTTGTGGTGAGCCAAGATCGTGCCATTGCACTCAAGCCTGGGTAACAAAAGCGAAACTCTGTCTCAAAAAAACAAATTAAATTAAATTAAAAAACAAACAAAAAAAACACGGTGTGGCGTGGTGGTAGCTCACGCCTGTAATCCCAGCACTTTGGGAGACTGAGGTGGGTGGATCACGAGGTCAAGAGATCCTGGCCAATATGGTGAAACCCCATCCCTACTAAAAATACAAAAATTAGCTGGGGGTGGTGGCGTGCACCTGTAGTCCCAACTACTCGGGAGGCTGAGGCAGGAGAATTGCCTGAACCCGGGAGGTGGAGGTTGCAGTGATCTGAGATCACGCCACTGCACTCCAGCCTGTAAGACAGAGTGAGACTCCATCTCAAAAAACAAAAACAAAATAAATCAAAAACACATGGCATAAGCATCTGAAAAAGTATTCAACATTATTACTCATTACTCAGGAAAATTAAATTAAATTAAAATTACCAAGAAATACTATTAAATACCTGCCAGAATACTGAAATTAGAAAGAATGAGAACACTAATGGTGAGAATGTGAATCATCCAAAACTTTTATGCATTGTCAGTAGGAGTGTAAAATGATATAATCACAAGAAAAGGTCTAGCAGTTTCTTACAAAACTCAATATCCCCCCACTCTGTGACCCAATATTTTCAATCCTAGGTATTTTCCCCAGACAAATAAAAATATATGTCAAAAAAGGTCTTGCACAGGAATATTTATAGGAGATTTATTCAGAATTTCCAGAAACTAGACAGAGCCCAGGTGTCCACTGATAAAAATATATTTAAAAACTGCAGTATATTAGCACAATGGCATAAAACCCAGCAATAAAAACTGAACAAACTACTGATTCTCAATATAGCACAGATGAATCTAAAAAATATTATGTTGTGTAAAAGAAGCATTATACAAGGGAATTCCCTGACCCCTTGCACTTCCCTGGTGAGGCGATGCCTCGCCCTGCTTCACTCCAGACAGACTGCCTCCTCAAGTGGGTCCCTGACCACCGAGTAGCCTAAATGGGAGGCACCCCCCAGTAGTGGCAGACTGACACCTCACACGGCTGGGTACCCCTCTGAGATGAAGCTTCCAGAGGAACAATCAGGCAGCAACATTTTCTGTTCAGCATTATTCGCTGTTCTGCAGCCTCCACTGCTGATACCCAGGCAAACAGGGTCTGGAATGGACCTCCAGCAAACTCCAACAGACCTGCAGCTGAGGGTCCTGACTGTTAGAAGGAAAACTAACAAACAGAAAAGACATCCACACCAAAACCCCATCTGTACATCACCATCAACAAAGACCAACGGTAGACAAAACCAAAAAGATGGGGAAAAAACAGAGCAGAAAAGCTGAAAATTCTAAAAATCAGAGCACCTCTCCCCCTCCAAAGGAATGCAGCTCCTAGTCAGCAATGGAACAAAGCTGGATGGAGAATGACTTTGACAAGTTGAGAGAAGAAGGCTTCAGACGATCAAACTTCTCCGAGCTAAAGGAGGAAGTTCAAACCCATTTCAAAGAAGCTAAAAACCTTGAAAAAAGATTAGATGAAAGGCTAACTAGAATAACCAGTGAGAGAAGTCCTTAAAGGACCTGATGGAGCTGAAAACCATGGCACAAGAACTACGTGATGAATGCACAAGCTTCAGTAGCTGATTCGATCAACTGGAAGAAAGGGTAACAGTGATTGAAAATCAAATGAATGAAATGAGGTGAGAAGAAAAGTTTAGAGAAAAAAGAGTAAAAAGAAACAAACAAAGTCTCCAAGAAATATGGCAGTATGTGAAAAGACCAAATGTACGTCTGATTGGTGTACCTGAAAGTGATGGGGAGAATGGAACCAAGTTGGAAAACACTCTGCGGGATATTATCCAGGAGAACTTCCCCAACCTACCAAGTCAGGCCAACATTCAAATTCAGGAAATACAGAGAACGCCAGAAAGATACTCCTCGAGAAGAGCAACTCCAAGACACATAATTGCCAGATTCACCAAAGTTGCAATGAAGGAAAAAATGTTAAGGGCAGCCAGAGAGAAAGGTCGGGTTACCCACAAAGGGAAGCCCATCTGACTAACAGCGGATCTGTCAGCAGAAACTCTACAAGCCAGAAGAGAGTGGGGGCCAATATTCAATATTCTTAAAGAAAAGAATTTTCAACCCAGAATTTCATATCCAGCCAAACTAAGCTTCATAAGTGAAAGATAAATAAAATCCTTCATAGACAAGCAAATGCTGAGAGATTTTGTCACCACCAGACCTGCCCTAAAAGAGCTCCTGAAGGAATCACTAAACATGGAAAGGAACAACTGGTACCAGCTACTGTAAAAACACGCCAAAACGTAAAGACCATCGATGCTAGGAAGAAACTGCATCAACTAACGAGCAAAATAACCAGCTAACATCATAATGACTTGATTTATGTGTATGGCATAAGATATAGGTCCAAATTCACTTTTTTGTATATGTATATCCAGTTTTTCCAACACCATTTGTTAAGAGGCTATCCTTTCCCCATTACATATTCTTGGAACCCTTGTCAAAGATCAGCTGAACTTATATGAGTGAACTTACTTCTGGGCTCTCTATTTCTGTCCCATTGCTCAATATATCTGTCTTTCAGTACCATCCTGTTTTGATTACTGTAGCTTTGTTATATATTCTGATATCAAGGAAGTTTTACATCTCTTTGTTTTTCTTTCTCGAAATTAATTTGGCTATTTTGGGTCTTTTGTGGTGCCATAAGAATTTTAGAATTGTTTTTTCTATTTCTGTGAAAATGTCATTGGAATTTGGATAGGGATTGCACTGAATCTGTGGATTTCTTTGGGTGGCATGTACATTTTAACAATATTAATTTTTCCAATTCATGAACATGGGATGTCTTTCCATTTGTCTATGTCGTGTTTAATTTCTTTCATCAATGTTTTATAGTTTTCAGTATACAAGTCTTTTACCTCCTTAGTTAAGTTTATTCCCAGGTGTGTTATTCTTTTTGGTGCTATTGTAAATGAGATAGTTTTCCTAATGTCTGTTTCATGTAGTTTATTGTTATTGTATAGAAGCACAATTGATTTTTGTATGTAGGTTTTTGTATCATGCAAATTTACTGAATTGGTTTATTAGTTCTAACATTTTTTAAATGGAGTCTTTAGGGTTTTCTTATATATAAGATCATGTTGTCTGCAAACAGGGACAATTTTACTTCTTCCTTTCCAATTTGGATGAGTTTTATTCTTCCTGTTGCCTAATTGCTCTGGCTAGGACTTCCAGTACTATGTTGAATAGAAACGGGAAGAGTAGGCACACTTCCCTTGTTTCGTATTTTAGAAGATAACCTTCCAGTTTTTCACTATTGAGTATAATGTTAACAATGGGCTTTTCATATATGGCCTTTATTATGTTGAGGTAATTTCCTTCTATTTCTAGTTTGTTGATAATTTTTATTATAAAACGGTGCTGAGTTTTGTCAAATGCCTTTTCTGCATGTATTAAGATGATCGTGTGATTTTTTATCCTTTATTCTCTTAGTTGTGTCATGTCACATTAATTAATAAGGATATGTTTGAACCATTCTTGCATCCCAGGGATAAATCCCCCTTAGTCGTGGCATATGATTTTCTCAATGTGCTGTTGAATTTGGTTAGCTACTATTTTGTAAAGAATTTTTGTGTTTATGTTCATCAGGGTTATTGGCTTGAAATTCCTTTCCTTGCATGTCCTTATCTAGTTTTCATATGAGTTCAATGCTGTCCTTTTAAAATTCATTTGGCAGTGTTTCCTCCCTTTCAATGTTTTGGAAGAGTTTGAAAAGTAGCATTAATTCTTCTTTAAATGTTTGAGAGAATTCATCACTAAAGTTATCTTATCTTGAGCTTTTCTTTGTTGGGAGATTTTTGATATCTTCATGATTTAGTCCTGGTAGGTTGTATGTTTCTAGAAATTTATTCATTTCTTCAGGTTATTGTTTGTTGGCAGATAATTATTCATAGTATTCTCTAGTTTTGCTTTTTTTATTTTTGTGGCATCCCTTGTAATGAATCTTCTTTCATTTCTGACTTTATTTAATCTCTTAATTTTTTTTAGGTTATCCAACTAAGGGGTTTTTCAACTTTGTTTATCTTGTCAAAAAAAAAAACCACACCTCTCAGTGTCATAGATTTTTCTATTGTTTTTCTATTTTTCTTTATTTCTGCTCTAATATTTTGTTATTTTCTTCCATCTGCTAACTTTGGGTTTAATTTGTTCTTTTTCTATATCCTTGAGGAATAAAATTAGGTTGTGTATTTGAAATCTTTCTCCTTTTTAAGTGTTTTTCTCAATGAATTGCCCTATAAGTACTTCTTTTGCTGAATCCCATAAATTTTGGTATGTTCCGTTTTCATTTTTATTTCTTTAGAGATATCTTGTAATTTCCTTTTTTATTTCTTCTTTGTACCAAGTGGTTAAGAGTGTATGGTTGAGTTTCCATATCATTGTGAATTTTACACTATTCCTTCTGCTATTGATTTCCAGCTTCATTCCATTGTGGCCAGAAAATACTTTGTATGACATCATTCTTCTTAAACTTGTTAAGACTTGTTTTGTGACCTAATATGTGATCTACAATGGAGGAAGATTGGTATGCACTTGAGAAGAATGTGTATTCTGCTGCTGTTGGGTGAAATGTTCTGTATATGTCTGTTAGGTCCATTTGGCTTATGGTGTTATTCAACTTCTCTTTTTCCCTATTGATTTGGATGTTCTGTCCACTGTTGAAAATATGGTGTTAATGTCCCCTACTATTATTTTATTGCTTTCTATTTTTCCCTTCAGATCTGTCCATTTTTAAGTATATATTTAGGTGCTTTGATGTTGGGCACATAATATGTTTGTAATTGTGTTTTCCTGATGGATTGACCTTTAATCATTATAAAATTCCTTGTCTCTGTGACACTTTTTGACAAAGTCTATTCTCCCCAATATAATGTAGATGCTTCGGCTCTCTTTTCGTTACTATTTGTATAAAATATCTTTTTCTATCCCTTCACTTGCAGTCTATATGTGTTCTTAAATCTAAAGTGAATTTCTTATAGACAGTAGTTGAGTCTCATTTTCTTTCAACCACTTGATATCTTTTTATTGCGGAGTTTAATCCATTCATATTTAAAATAATTATCGATAGAGCAAGATTTACTAATACCAGTTTGTTAATTGTTTTCTCTCAGTCATGTAGGTTTTAAAAATCATTTCCTCTCTTGCTGTCTTCCTCTGTGTTTTGATGATTTTTTGCATTTATATGATTTTGTTCCTTTTTCTTTTTCTTTTGTTTAACTTCTATGGATATTTGTGTGTGTGGTACACAGAATTAACCACCGTAGGTACCAAGGTACTGAATCGTGTAACTTCTCCAGTTGGTCATTTTGGATGACTAGTTATATTGATTAACATTTCAAGATGGGGACAAAAAACAGTCCTGAATGTAAGTTAAAACATTTGATAAAGACATAAGTAAAGGGAGACAGAGGTTTTCTTATAATGACTCCATAGAAGAGGCAAGCACAATCCCTGGGCCTGTTCTCTGAATTTAAGAATCTCCAACTGACTGAGACCAGCTCAAATGCTTGTGTCCATTTTCTCTTTGCCTGACTCTGATTTTTTTTTTAATGAAAAATCTCTGATTCAAAAATTTTTGAGGTTATATTTGGAAAGTTCTTATTATTGGTGGCTCTATTTCACAGGTGAATCATCAGCTACAACTGGCATGGGGATGGTAATATTTGACACGATTCGTGACATTTGTACCACATGTTATTTCTCAGATCCTGTTCACAGGCAACAAAACAAAAAAACAAACAAACAAAAAAAAACAGAACACCAAATCCTAGGTTAGGCTAGGATTCGTAGCCATGTCATCCACGTTACACTGACTGCATAGATGAGCTGACTGACTGGAATAAGAATTAGTGATAAGAAGAAATAAAGCATGACTTGTATCACTTAATCATATAAACAGACTCTCCTTTTAGCCCTGTCACTTGATTGAGTACTCTGGGCAAGATATTTCTCCGTTAGTTTTCTCTCTGAAAAGCAAGGATATAGCTTGTGCTTTCTCCCCTGACAGGATTTGCACAAACTTGCTACAGGAGGAAATCATACAGATACTCAAGCAATATTGTTATATGAAAGAAAGAGACCTCAGAAAACTTTGCCTGATGGCAGCTTTTCAATTATAAATTATGGACCATTTCAGATATTGACAGCCCACAACAAGCTTATTAACATTGGAGAGCCACATTGAAAACTCCGCATTTCAAAAGAATATTTACTGAAATTATTCTAGTCCTACTTACTCTAATTTGGAATTGGAAACATGAAACATGGAAATTCACACATTCTTACAGATTAACAAACTGACTAATTAATCCTTCTTTACGGGATAAATGACAAAAATTTCCTTGATGTATTTTCTATCTCAGAACATATGAATAGGTTGCTACAGGTTTTACAAGCTAAATAAATCCTCAATATTATGAAACTCTGAAATCAGATCTTTGTTAATAGATTTAAATTGTTATCTTAAAAAACAGTGAGCTGTGCACATTAGTTATACAATGCTACAGTTGCATTTTTATTCTCTTAAAAAAGTCTTCGCTCAAAATCGAATGTTGTCCAAATAAATACACCTAGTCCTTTAACTCAATACAATTACCAAATTTTCTCATTAAGTAGCTAATTAGAAAAACCTTAAGGGATATGGCATATCTCTCATTGCTATGGCACATTGCTGGTTATATTACCATTTTTATAATGTCAGAAAATCAGACAAACAGAATATTAGTACATCAGTGTAGATTATTACAAGAATATTTGAAGAAGAAAAAAAAGCTCATGTCTCCAAAGCACATTCTCACACAGTTTAAAAATAGACAAAGACATTACTACCAACTGAACTCATTCAGCAATTGCAGGAAAAGGAAAAGAAGACAATGATTTTATTGCAACACTTTTTTTTTAAGTGAGGAGTACAAACACCATTTTTGTTCAATAGCAAAAGCTTGGGATTTTAGTATATTGGGCTTCATTATCAGTGATTATTATCTGATCACTAATTATTATTATTATTTAACAATAATTGCATCAATCTCCTCTATTATCCTCCTAAAGCCATCTGACATTCTTCTTTTTTTATTATTATACTTTAAATTCTGGGATATATGTGCAGAACGTACAGGTTTGTTACATAGGTATACACGTGCCATGGTGGTTTGCTGCACCCATCCACCTGTCATCCACACTAGGTATTTCTCCTAATGCTATCCCTCCCCTAGCCCCCACCCCTCAACAGCCCGTGGTGTGTGATGTTCCCCTCCCTGTGTCCATGTGTTCTCACTGTTCAACTCTTACTTATGAGTGAGAACATGCGGTGTTTGGTTTCCTGTTCCTGTGTTAGTTTGCTGAGAATGATGGTTTCCAGCTTCATCCATGTCCCTGAAAAGGACTTGAACTCATCCTTTATTGTGGAAGACAGTGTGGCAATTCCTCAAGGATCTAGAAACAGAAATAGCATTTGACCCAGCAATCCCATTACTGGGTATATACTCAAAGGATCATAAATCATTCTACTATAAAGACACATGCACATGAATGTTTATTGCAGTACCATTCACAATAGCAAAGACTTGGAACCAACCCGAATGCCCATCAGTGATAAACTGGATAAAGAAAATGTGGCACATATACACCATGGCATACTATGCAGCCATCTGACATTCTTATTCACAGTAAGTCACAATTAATTTTACCTTGAGAATTGTTTCTAGAATTTTCTAACACTGCTGAAATCACCCAATATATTCAGCATGTCACAAACCAGAAATGAGAATTCTTAGGTGATCAGAAAAATGTCAAATTCATGATGGATTTTCTCCATCATGGGCAAGTTACATGTTGCAATTAAATAAAATGTATAGCACATGCTAAAGGAGCAATTATTCAGCCACATAATTCTTGGGTAATCTTGAGATGATCCCTCTACCTTCAACAATTAAAATGCTAGGGATGTCAGCAACTTTGTATTCATTTCCAGTTGTTATTTGATAAAACAGTTATATGAGTTTTACAAATCAAAATCCTACTTGAGGGAGCCACAGAAATGCAAATTAGTAGAATTCTCTTCAAAATAAATTGAACTATGAAGTAAGAAGAACTTAATGAGCACCTACAGTATAAAAAGCAAAGAAAAATGAAAACAAAATAAATCAGACATAAATCAAGATGGGCACCTGAGTGTGTGCCATGAAAAGGTCTGAGAAGCCCTCTAGAAAGCATGAAAAACTTACTCTGCTACAACAAAATAATACTTACATTCTCTCTGTGAGGATAAGTAGAGAACAACTGTGCTAGGCCTATGAAATTATTCTGCAGCATAAGAAAAACAGATTATGTAATAGTAAGAATCTAAAATAAAAATCACCTTTCTAAAAAAATTTATGGCAAGATATAAATTTTACTTGTATACTTCAAGTTCTCAAAAAGATAAAAGGAGACACTGTCCTTTTAAAGTAAAATATTACAAGAGGAGTACAGGCTAAGATAAAGCTAACCTGTATGAAAATTACAAACATGGTAATTAAAAACCATAATTGGTGTAGCCTTAAATTACTTTGAAATTTATTTTGCTATATGGTAAAAAGTAATATCTCACTTTTTTAATCCCTGAAAATTTTGCTATATAGTATTTTCTCCTGCTGATAATCATAGCAATTTTATCATATACTAAATATTTTAAACACTAAATTCTCTTCCTGGACTATTTATGGAATCACAAATTTGCTGGCCAATTTTGCACCAGTACAAAACAATTTTAATTTGGAGAGTTTTATAACACAGTAAAACTGGTAAAGACAAATCTTGCCTAAATTTTCTCCTTCTAAAAACATATTTTAAAATTATTCCTGAAATCATTTCATTGAATTAAACTTCCAACAAATTCAGTTGAGATGTTTATTGAAATTGTATTAAGCAAATTTATTAATTCTGAAACTCAAGAGCACACACGAATGAAAAAAGAATCCAAAATAAAAGACACAAGAGTATTAATGATGATTATTTTCAAGTAATGGAATTTTGGGTCATTCCAAATTTCTTCTTGACACCTTTTTGTGTTTTTCATACCTTCTACAACAGACAATTATTACTATTATAATCAAGGATTGCTTACCTATAATAGTATAGTAAATCATAGATTCAACATTGCAGAGAATTGAATCATAGAAATACCTAACTTATTTTTAAGATGCTTCTAGAACCCAGGTGAAAATGATAGAGTTCATGATAATTAATGATGAGATGTATGGGGACAGGAAAATATTATATTAATTTTCTTTCATTTTGTAGGAGTCAAATGTTATTATATTTTATCTTTAGTCATGTAAACACAGATTTAAGAATACAGTTAAACATTTGAAGCATAATATGTAGGAAAAAATCAGGATGCCTAATTTTCCAAATATTTGAGGATGAAATAATATATTTATTATTATTATTATTATTATTATTATACTTTAAGTTTTAGGGACATGAAATAATATTAATTAACTCTACCATGTGTTGACTGCATATCATGTCCTATTTAATCCTCGGTCCACTCCATGAGATGGGAACTATTACAACAGTGGTAAAAATGACAGCAAGCCATAAAACTTAGCAGATTTGGGGTTTTAATTCATGATTGTTTGATTCCACGGTGTTTTATCTTAAACTCCTATATAGTCCCTTACACAGTACTATCCTACAATATCTCACAATAATATCCATGATATGTGAAATTGAATACTTAGGTCTGTTTCTGTGATATCAATTCTCTTCCACTGTTAATTCTGTTAATTGTATTTTGGATGAAATGTTACTGTCAGCATTAACAACAGTGAATTTTTCCAATGTGCAACACAGTAGGTTTCTACATTTATCCAAGTTTTTCATGGATCTTTGTAAAGTTGTAAAGTTTCTTCATGTAGACCCCTAGACACTTATGAAGGCTATTCCTAGAGATTTTATATTTACAGCAACAACTTAAACAGAACTAATTCCATGAAATGTTCTATTACGTTTTTGCTCATCTGTGATAATGTTACACATTTTTGTATATTTGTTTTAAAAATCTAGTCACTTAGCTAAACTCTCAATAATTCCAGTTTTTCAATTGATTCTCTTTAGTTTTTCTGGCTAGACAATCATATCAGCTATATGTTTTGTTTCTTCCCTTCTTTCTTATTTTTGGTTATTGTTACTGAATTGGTTAGAATTTTCCAGAATAATAATTGTTATAGCAGGTGTCTTTGTCCTGGTCCTGACTCTTAAAATAAAAGCCAGGACTAATTTTCAGCCAGTTTATTGGCATGCCTTCAGGCAAGTGAAGAACTACAGTCCTGACACCCCTCAAGAAGTCCCCAGACTCCCACCAAAAACGTCAATGCCTGGCACAGCAGGAAACTTTAAAGAACTCTGCTTCAGCACGAAGGCTCCTGGCCATCCTCATAGATGGTGCCTGCACTGTGCTTAACAGTGGTTAAAGCTTCTCATATTTCATAGGAAGGAAACAGGCTGTTAGGTGAAGGTATGTAGCTGTAAATATATTAAGAAAGAATTCTTTTCTTCCCTAGTTTAATAGTAGAACAAAACTATGTTGAATATTTCTTGACACAATGCCACACAGTTATTTAGAATGGCATTTAGAGAAGTTATGTGTTAGCATAGAGAAGTGCTATGCTATGATAAATATTCAAAAATCACAGATTTTATGTACATTTGAAAAAATATGTTTTTTAAATGCTTAAAATAAAGAGACTTAGAAACACAAAGAATTAGTGATGATTGTCTTAGGGGATGGTTTTGGCTTTGTCTGCCTTCCAACTTTTTGTAGTTTCATTTTTCCTTTACATAATGAGTCTGCAGTACTTCTATACCAAGAAAAAAACAAATGCCTTTATGCTGAGAAACGAATGTAATTCAGTGCTTTCAAAAATGTTGACACAATTTGTATATATGTAAATTAAATAAAAATAATTACTGAGAAACATGTGGGGGAAAGAAGTACAAGAAATCAGTATACACTGAAGCATAGACATGCAGCAGAATACACAGTACTAGAAATTATTCATTTATTATTTACATCCCTACATAGTTCTGATAAAGATTTCAGGTTGTTTATAAGATTTGATGAGTTCAAAAGAGGGAAAACTTCTGACAAATCTCCTTGGAGAATACAGGTGCACTTGGCATACATCGGTCACGATGCTTTAATATTGTGCTATTTTAGTATATCCCTGTGTATACCAGTCACTCTTACAACTGCATAGAGTTCTGAATCAAAGCAGTGTTAAATACATACTGACAGTGTTCTGAAAGCAGTAACTGTGCTAAGCCATAAAAACAAATCAGCTTTGATACTTGACATCACTTGAACCCACCTATTCGTTTTACTTCCTTGTTAGAAGAGCTGAAAAACAATGTCTAATGAATCCTTTTCTTTCACTGTTTGTCTGCAAGTGCTCACTGAAAGAAATAAAGACTTCAGGCTTCCGAGCCACTTTCAGGTGTAACAAAGAAAATAACTGGAGTATTCTCTACTGCAGAATCACAAAACATAATTGAAAGACAGCAGTGGCCATGCATTCGGTAGTTAAGGGGCTATGAACCAAGCCACCCTCCACGTTGTGGAGATGAATGCACTAGCAGTAAAACATGTAGTGCCAGCTCTCAACCAAAAGCTCCAACAAGATAATAGTCAAACTTTACCTGGTGTCCATGACATTTAATTGGATCTGAGTGTGAATTAATCTAATAAAAGTCTGGCATTCTCATTATAATTTAAATTAGCACAAAAATTGGGTATATTAGACTATGACAGTACACTTCTGCCTAAATAACATATTGCCATACATCTTTGTAATTACTACAAACAAACACCAAGGAGAAGTGAGCCAAATAAATTTACTAAGCAACAGTAATTAGCTTGTGAGATTTTGGTTAAGTTATTACCTCTGTAAGCCTCAATTTGCTCACCTCTAATCATGACATGATGATGATGATGATGATGATGATGATGATGATGGTGATGATGATGATGACACTTTCCTCATAACATCGTTGTAAGGCTTAAATGAAATACAATGACCTACGTGTAGTGCTGAGCATAATACCAATATGTGGTTTTGTAATCACTGCATAAACTTGTGCTGGTCTGTGACCCTCTAGTGGAGCATTTCATTTCTCTCTTTAATGCAGAAAATGTTCTAAACAAACTACTACAATGCCAGCCAGTATATTTCAAAACAAGCAGAGAGCAAGCCTAAATCCAGCAATCCCACGAAACCATTTTAAATTACTAGCAAATGGCCAAGGGACCAACCCAGGCAAACAGAGATGATAGCAGAACCCAGAGGTGCTGTTCCTTAACAACCAGCTTGAACATTCAGCCAGGATAATGTGCTTAAAATGAATGGAGGTCAAGTGAGTAACGCAATTTCTTAAATGCTAATAGGAAAATGGGAAGTGAATGTGTGAAATTGTCAGACTAGACAGGCTGCATAATGTTTCCAAATCCTTGCTGGGAAGTACAGCCATATCAAGGGTATTGCTTCATCAAATGATTCTTAGAAAGGTAAATTCATACCTCATGCAGCTGTGTCCGACTAACTGAAAATGTGTACTAAAGAGTTGAAAGGACTCTTTTCTGACAATCTCTTGAAAAGGTTCTGATAACTTCATGAAACCAGCACCTCTACCCAGTGGAAGCCTGGCCCACTAATAGTTCCAGTGAAAGGCTTTAACTAGAACATCAGGTAAACTGATGAATTAGGGTTCCTGTTTCTTGTTTGCCAAGATGTTATGTCTTGATTAAACCAGTAGCAACTGTGAGTGGTGGAAACTGTGAATTTCCATAAATAACCTCATTTTAATTTCACACTTCTTATAACTTTCAGATCAAAAACCTAGAATCTCCTAGGTCTTCTGTGTGGTTCATCTGTTAGTTCCCGTGAATCAATCTATACTTAGCCTATCAAATCATCTCTCTTCACAATAAAGCAGTAA
The DNA here is from genome assembly GCF_028858775.2 of Pan troglodytes. Lineage (NCBI taxonomy): Eukaryota > Metazoa > Chordata > Mammalia > Primates > Hominidae > Pan > Pan troglodytes. Next base: position 112,809,538 of record NC_072409.2, on the reverse strand, counting down.
GTTGACTAATACATTTGAAAATTCACAGAATGTTAGAGCTAAAAAGATCCTTAAATTTTTCAGTCTGAAAACCTCATTACCTAGATAAATTTTTAAAAAATAGTAGCACAGAGTGGTTAAGGCACTTGATCAAACTTGCACAGCAGATTAATTTCTAAATAAATAAGTGACACTAGCAATGAGCATTTTGATGCTTTTTGAATATTAGTGGTTTTCAAATAACTTTTAAAGCAGAAATTTGTATCATTTTAAAATAAAATCCTATACAGAACTCCAACACATATACTGGTTGGTGCAAAAACAATTGCAGTTTTTGTCATTGAAAGTAAAGGTGAAAACCGAAATTACTTTTGCACCAACCTAGTAATAATGAGAGATGCCTGCTAAAGGCCAGAGTAGGAATTGACTAACCCAGCTTCTCCTTGCCCCTCTTCTCACTTATTGTCCCTCCCAAACCCTTTCCCAATTCTGTCATAGATAACTCCTCTGCAAAACCTTGGGATTTGATGGAGCAAACTCTGAAAACCTTAGCGCGTAGCATCATGGCCAGTCTACCATTTCTGCTAAAATACTGGAACTCGTTGTCTGTATCTTCACTGTTGGGTTATATCGCTATTGGGGATTATCCTCTGTGCTCACTGGACACATCCCTAGAGCCAGAGGCTCCTAGACTCCTATCCCACATTCCTCTTCCTTTCCACCTGCTCCTGCTCCTGCATGTATACAACTTAATTATTTCTCCTGGTGTTTCCTCTGCATTTAGGCTATAGGCATGGATAACTTTCTTAACTGTTTTGGATGTCTGAGCAAATCTATTTTATTCTAAAATATATCAAAGCAAAGAAAAACAGATTTTCTGGTTCAAAATGTCAATACTGTTTTACAGTTTGCCCCCTCTTAACTTGGCAGTCTGTTGGAAAGAAAAAAAAAAAGGAAATGTTCTTTCCTGGGGTTTCATCATTCTGATAGTGATCTGAATGAACTTATTCTCCAGGGGCTTGAGAAGCCTGGCGTCACCATTAGGCATACTCAAAACCAACATGTATCATTACCTTAGGCTTCAGGAAAATCATGGGCTTGAAAAACCAGTTCAGGGCATTCCAAGTGAAAGCAATAGACAGAAAAAAGAGTATTCTCAATTTCTAATTGCCTTTATTTTTACATATACTACAAGCTCAATGCAATGTTTTTCATACTATCGTATATATACAACATAAATAATAGTTCCTATTCCCTAGAATACCTTATTTCCCCTCTTCACTCAATGTTTCCTGTTGGTATTTGGGAAAGCACAGTTTTTGCCATGTGTGGATTATCCTGTACATTAAAAGACATTCGGCATCACTGGCCTCCACTCACTAAAGGCCAATAATGCCACTCTCCAATCATTTTGTGGCAACCAAAAATGCCCCTATATATTGTAAACACCTGCTAGGAGTATAGAACCATCTCTGATTGAAAACCAATCCCTATTCATCACCTAGTCCATTATTCCTTTCCTGCTTTTCCCTAGACCAGGCCAGTACCCCTTGTCATGCTCCCGTAACACCTTTGCATTCCTTTGGCACTGTCCTTAATAAAGGTTATTAGCAATATCCATTTATGCATCTGTTCCCAGTGCTCTCCACCCCATCTGTGAATATTTTGATGGCAGGAATAATATCTGAGCCTTTGTATCCTACTAAATGCTCAATGTTCAGCAAATAAAATGAATAAAACAAAGATATATACAGAGAGTCTAGTCTACGCTAAAGAAAAAAGGTGGAATATTTTTGAATTGTGCAAAACCTTGGAGCTTCCATCATTTCAACTCCCTGAAACTATCCCCAAATGGGTAATTTTGGAAAATCTTTGTGGAGGCATTATTCTTTCTTGGAAGAACTCATATTATTAGTTTCTAACTGCTATTGAACCTCTTTACTATCATCATTAATAAGAAAAATCTGATTCTACCACCAATCACAAATCCATTCCAAATAATTAAACTAGCCCTATGAAGATTTTGGTACAGTTTTAAAACCTCTGTGTGTAAAGGATTTTTTTTCTATTTATTACCCTTATGTAAAAGCATGAGGATGCAGTAGGTTAGCATAGTCAAACTGGTTGCAAAAAATGAAATAAAAACCCATATTTTACCTTAAGGGAATTTCAGATACCAACACCAGATAAAAGGAGTATAACAGTACATTACAAGGCTTCATCAGGGTACGTGAATTGTAAGAGACACACCTAAAACATAAAGACCCAGAAAAGCACCCACGGATCCTTTATTGTGTGAAGTTTCTACATGCTTCAATTTCTTAAACTTTCGCTATTTAATCCCCAAGAAGTGATACTATTATTGTCTCAATTTAACAGGTCAGGAAAGTAAGGTTCCCAGAGATTAAGTAATCTCCCCAGAATCACAAAACACGTTAAGTGGTAGAGTCGAGATTCAAGCTCAGATCTGTCTGACACATCCACGCTCTAAAACACCATGCTCAGTCTTCATGTGTTACTGCTCCCACATCATGGCCATTTTCCTAAGGGGAAAAGTTTATGGGTTTTTTGATACCTACAATGTACAGGTGATATGGTTTACAGTAAAAGTTTAGTTAATCCTTATAATAAACATTCCTGTGTTTTCAGATAAGAAAACTGAGATTCCAAGGTTAAGTCATCTGCCCAATGTCATCTTTCTCTGAGGTCACACAACTAGGGAAGACTCAAACTGGGGTTTTACAAAAGTAAGACCCACTATTCCACAGTGCTGCCTATATAATTTTTTAAAATAAAAAAAAAATTGGAAGAGACTGAGTTTTCTAAAACATATAGAAATACTGGCTCAGGCAGTATTTACAAGATACAAAAACTTTAATTAAAATAGCCAATCCCGTTAGGGCGATCACTTAGGCTGGTAATAAAACCAAATGATAAAAATATTTCCAAAGAAAAAGAGAGAGGGAGACTTCCACTAAATTTACTTATTTATTTATTTTACAGAATTAAGAAATAATCTAGAAGGGTTTTTTTGACGAATATTCCTCATCTTCAAACAAATTCTGGTCCATTGGCCAATACTCAGGAAACATTGCACGATTAATAATTATATTGAATTGTGCAAACAGAGCTATAGTTCTCATCTGACTGCATTTTGTGCTTTATAACAGTCTTTTCTAATCAGTAAAGATTAGTGACAATATGTTTTGTATAAGTAATTATAAAACTGCCATGGTATTTAGTACACTTCATTATATTTTTGAGCATCAGACTCTCAGGTTATTAAATTAGACATGCTACCACTGGGAAATCTGGCAATTTTTCCTAATTAACAATGACAAAGGGAGATAAAAGGAGATATTGTTTCATGGTTCAAATGTACTTAGAAGGTAGGATCTTCTAAGAGCCGCTACTTTCAGCAATACTTGTGAAACACATAAACACATCAGGCTCCACTTTCACTAAATAGCATAAAGGAGGCACTCAATAAAAAAGCAGTATTAGATGAAATCTCTCTTTTTCCCCTATTTGTGCTTTGGATGCTATTTCAGCACAAGTAGAATCAAAATGATCATTTAAGGAAATGTTACAAGTTATATGTGGTCACCAATGAAATCAATATGGCCTCTCAAATAACAGTTCCAATGGAACGAATTATGCATAATTTTTACCTTCACAACTCAATGATGCTTGAAATGAAATCCCTTTATACCCTTTATGCATGTATGTCTTAGTAGTTAATGATTTGAAAAAGGGGGTTTTATCAGTGAGATTTCTGCTACTGCACGTCCACCTCAACTTAAGGGGTCAAGAGGTGCTGAATAAATGTATTTAGGTTCTCAAAGCACATTGTTTCTTAGCCTACAGAAAAATGCTACCTACTGGGTCCTCATGCTGTTACACAGGGGTAATAAATGGAAAAAAGAATACAATTCTTTATACACAGAGGTTTTAAAACAGTATCAGAATCTTCATAAGTCTCAAAATTATAGTTTCAAAGAGAAAATTAGAGAAAAAATCTCTTAATTTCCCATCTCCCTCTCCTTTCCAATATAGAATGCTTTTCCTGGGATATTACCAAAGTAAATATGGGCAAGATTAGATACAAGGAAGTATTTAAACTAAGTCATGAAAATTAAGTCATGGATACACACACGCACACACACATATATACACACACACACAAATATATATAGGTACATACTTTTTCTAGAATAATAATGATGGCTAACAATTACCATAGTGCTGTGTGCTAGAAACTGTTCTAAATGCTTTTCTGCTAACTCATATAATCCTCATCAGGTAGGTACTAATACGATCCTCGTTTTACAAATAAGAAAATGGAGGCAAAGAGACTTTCCCAAAGACGTAAGTGCTGGAGTCAGGATATAACCGCAGGCACTCTGGTCCCAGGGTCTGCACACTTAAAGGCAAGAGCTGCTTAGCATAGCCCAGACGACACTGCATGTGCTAATACCTGCTACTCTCCAACTTCTTCAATATGCTCATCTTTGCTCTTCACTCCTAGTCGCACTGACTTCTTTTAGTCTACGCTATTCCCTGTGCCAGTTGCAGGGCCTTTGAACAACTGTGCACTCTATCTGGATCACTCTGTTTGCTCCTATTCAATTTCAGCTTCTTTGTCACTTTCCCGGAAGCAGCCTTTCCTGACCTCCCTAATTACCTGCTGCCATTATTAGAGCTTCTGGCAGCACCATCAGCACCATGCAGTCCTCCTTCAAAGAATATGATTATACTTGTCTGTATAACCATGTGATTGACATCACTTTCCCCCACTAAACAATCAGCTCTATGATGGCAGGAACTGGGTCCACTTCTTTTCAACCCGTGTTTCTGCCAATGCCCCATACATAGTATGTATTGAATGACTGTAAGGGGAAATAATAAATAGACTGCTATCATAGCCTCTGAGCAGGTATATCTTTCAGATGTGTTTTTCTGAGTTTGAAAAATGAAAATTGCTCATGCATAAAAGAGAACTAAAAGGAGAGGGGATATATCAGAGAGTAGAGGTTAGAGAAGGATAGACCAAGGGCCTCATTCATCTGTTTAGCTAAAAATCACTAAGCACCTTCCTGTTAAGTATCGAGTAACAGAGATGTGATGATAAGGACAGTTCTAGAAGGGAATAATATGTGATGAGTAACTAAACAATTGCAATATAATTTAAGGGCAACATATAGAGGGAAGAAGATGGAGCATCAACTCAACAGGGGCTACAGTTAGGAATGTTTCCAGTGGCAAAGAGATCTCTAGCTAGGTCTAGGAGGAGGCAAATGCATTTTTCAGGCTGGCTGGAAAGAATTAGATAAAATCTTATGTTCAAAGTTATAGACACATGGGAGAACTCAGTGTTCAAGTGACCACAAAGGGTTTGGAAATGCAATAGTGTATGGTAAAGTTGGGAATGAGTGGGAAAGGAGGTGGCTTAGCAGTGGCCACATCTGGGGGTAATTTTATACCATGCACAATAGTCCTGACTATGTGCATGATCAATGAAGAAAGTTTGAATAGTTAGTTATAAATGTAGGACACATTTAATATAAAATGGCACAGATTATTCTTCTATGCCTAAAATGTCTCTTATCTGAACTTTATGCATTCTTCATGGCTTCTCCATCCTGACCATATTTGCCAAGGCTCTTTGTTCTCTCTACATTGGGGCCCTCTGGGTTTCTTTAACTTCCATGGCTTCAGGGATCCCCTCCATTGAGCTGATTCTGCAGACATCGTGTCTAACCCCGCACACTTTCTGAGTTTTATTCCCACAGTTTTTACTTTCATCTGGGCATTTTAACTTGGTTTTTGGCTCCCTTTGTCCCGACCATTCAGTAGCTCTCGATCGTGACTTCCCTGTATGTATTAATATAATTTAATTCATGATTAGGGCCTCAAACTCACACCTTCGTGTCTTGTTGGGCAAGTGAAAAAGTTATATTTACGTATATTAGAGGAACCTTGCTGGTAGCAATGTAGAAATTATATTTAGGTGGGAACTGGGGTGGGTACTAGAAAGGCCACTGCAGCCTTCCATCTATCTCCCCTCACCCTGACAGAGCTCTTCAAATATTTTAAAAGAACTACACTCTGACAGAGGACCTTAGGTCCTGAACGTGGGTAAGGCTTCCATGTACAGCTGTGTAGGTTTTACTGTACACATAGGGTCCCAGCAAGGGGTTTACCAGGAGCTGAAACCCAAGCCATGCTCTTGTTTATCAAATCTTTTGTATCTGTACAGAGGGAAGTATGTTTTTCTACCTCAGTAATAACAGTCCTATATTTAGAAGTCTAACAAAGCAAACAAAGTTTAAGATAACTCTGGAAACACACAACAGAGACGCAGGAGGAAAAACAGGGAACATCACTTCACTCAGACAACTGAAGTTGCCTGTATCTTTGGCAATTGGAGGAGAAGTCTCAGCCGATTGGCTGCTCCATATCCACATCCAAGTGAAGCTTGACAACCAACACACCCTGCCCTGTTACACAGAGCCTAAAACCAGGCTTCTTCTCATTGAAGAGTAAAATGTGTTAGGGAAGCAGATACAAATGCAATGCTAGTGGAAACTCAGGCCAGTTTATAGAATTAATCACCGTACAATTGCATAAGAAACTTCTGCCAACCCTATACACTAATCAATCTAGTCTTTAAAATAATCTCCTAAGGATAATTTCTTCAAGGAAAACCAATGACATGAAAGAGAATAACTAAGAGAAACGATCAGACATTGACATCAGAAAAAATAGAAATAATTTGCTAAACAAGAAAGATTATTTTAGAAGTTTTGATATCCACAGAGAGATTTAAATTGATATTGCATCAAATGTAAGATCAAATGTTTGAATCTAGTTGGTGGGTATAGGGTTCACTATACCTGCCTTTCAACATTTTTCTGTGTTCAAATATTTTTTAAAAGTTAGGCATAATGCTACTGTAATCAAAAGAGAGCAGTACTGGCAAAAGAATAGACCAATAGATCTATTGACCAATAGATCAATGGAACAGAATACAGAGCCCAGAAATGCAAAGCTTGGTCAACTAAGCTTTGAAAAGGAGTAAAGTCAATACAGCGGAAAAAAGATACTCTTTGCATAAAACAGCACTAGAACCACAGGATATCCATATGAAAAAAAAAGAAGCTAGACATAGACCTGACATCCTTTGCAAAAATTAACTCAGAATGAATCACAGATCTATGTCTGAAACTACAACCCCTCAAAGACAACATAAGAGAAAATTGAGATGATCCTGGGTTGGCTGATAACATTTTAGATCCCATGCCAAAAGCAAAACCCATGGAGCAATTCATAAGCTGGACTTCATTAAAATTAAAGATTTCTGCTTTTTAAGAGACACTGTTAAGATAATGAAAAAATAAAACAGACTGAGAGAAAATATTTGCCAAAAAAAATCTTGTCTGACAAAGGACTGTTATCCAAAATATACAAAGAACTCTTAAAACTCAACAATAGGAAAATAACCCAATTTAAAAATGACTAAAAGACCTTAACAGACACCACACCAAAGTATACAGATAGTAAAAAAGCATATGAAAAGATGTCCAACATCATCTCATGAGAGAAACATGACTGAGAACAACAATGAGATAAACCACTACTAGCCTGCTAGAAAATGGTCAAAATCCAGAACAATGACAACATGAAATGCTGATGAGGATGGGGAGCAACAGGTACTCTCATCCATTGCTGGTGGGAATGCTAACTAGCCCAACCACTTTGGAAAGTGGTCTGGCAGATTTTTATAAAAACCAAACATACTCTCACCATATAATCCAGCAGTCACACTTCTTGGTGTTCACCCAAAGAAGCTGAAAACTTAGGTCCACAAAAACACATGCATGCACATGTTTATAGCAGCTTTATTCAAAATTATTAAAACATGAAGTAAACCAAAATGTTCTTCAGTAGGTCAATGGGTAAAATAGACTCTGGAACATCAGACAATAAAATATTATTCAGCAGTAAAAAGAAGCAAGCTGTCAAGTCATGAAATGACTGACATGGAGGGAAATTCAATACATTATTACTAAGTGAAAAGAAGCTGATCTGAAAAGGCTACATACTGTATGATTTAACTATATAACGATCTAGAAAAGGCAAAACTTTGGAGACAGTAAAAAGATAAGTGGTTGTTAGGGGTTAGGGGAAGGGGAAGGATGAATAGGCAGGGCACAGAGGATTTTTAGGACAGTGAAACTACTCTGTGTGATGCTATCATGTTGGATTCATGTCATTATGAATTTGTCCAAACCCACAGAATGTCCAACACCAAGAGTGAACCCTAACATAAACTATGGACTTTGGGTGATAGTGATGTGTCAGTGTAAATTCATCAATTGTGACAAATGACCCCCTCTTGTGGGCAATGCTAGTAAGGAGGAGAGCTATGCATGCGTAGGGATGGGGATATATGGGAAGTCTCCATACCTTCTACTCAATTTTCCTATGAACCTAAAACTGATCTAAAATATAAAGTTTGTTTGTTTGTTTGTTTGTTTGTTTGTTAAGACAGAGTCTCACTCTGTCGCCCAGGCTGGAGTGCGATAGCATGATCGCAGCTCACTGCAACCTCCGCCTCCCAAGTTTAAGCGATTCTCCTGCCTCAGCCGCCTGAGTAGCTGGGATTACAGGCACCCACCATTATGTCTGCCTAATTTTTTTTTTTTTTTTTGTATTTTTAGTAGAGACGGAGTTTTGCCATCTTGGCCAGGCTGATCTTGAACTCCTGACCTCAAGTGATCCGCTTGCCTCGGCCTCCCAAAGAGTTGGGATTACAGGCGTGAGCCACCACGCCCAGCCAAATAAAGCTTATTTTTAAAAAGTTAACAGACAAAAGGATATTACTTCTATAAAAACAAAGACAAGGATAAGCTATTATAACTGAGGATGAAAAACAAACAAATAAAACTGAAATCAAATGGTGTGATTATTACAATGAAAAGGTCTAAAAACCAAATGGGTGAAAGGGCCAGCAAATGCTGATGAAGATAAATTTTAAAACAACAATAACAAAAGATTCAGATTCATTATGAGGTTTCAGAACACCAAGTATAGAAACGAAGGAAAACCACTAAAGAGAAAAAAAGATTACCTATAAAAATGATATCAAACCAGGGACAAACCTCTCAACACAACACTAAACGCTAGGAAACTATGGAGAAACACATTCAAATGTCTGAGGGAAAATCATCTCGAAGTCAGAAGCACAAATAGAAATTAATTTCAGGACAAAATAAAGACAGCATGGATCATGCAAGATTCAAAGAATTTACCTCCTACATACCCAGTACAAGACACAATGACAGTAAGAATGATTTAGAAGTAGAAAGAAGGATCAAAAGAAATTAACGAGAAACAAGGAGCCCTTGACATTGGGACATTCTCCCTTGATTAGTGAGGGCTTAGAGATGTGAAATTACATCTTTTTTAATTTTTTTAATTTTTATTTTTATAAATCCTAAGCAGTACTTGGTTCTGTTTTCAGTACAAGTTTAGATCATCATAACACTAAGCTATGTTATTGAACTTAGAGACAAAGCAAAGGATACTAACAGCTATGGAGCAAGGTGTAAATGATCAAAACATCAAAAACATGAACAAAATATGTGCTTAAGAAAATCAATAGATGAAAGAAATAAGGTGAAAGTTAAAATGCTCTCACTTCTCATTCTTCCATAGCTAGAGCCAATACTTTGAACCCAAACTGCATAACAAAGAAAAGTATATCATTTGAAGTTGTAAACTTTTAAAGGTGGCTAAACATCAGGCATTGGATTTCGGCAAAGGTGAAAGTGAAGTTTTTAAGATGGTAGAGCCTTACACATAGTCCACTTAAAAAATTCCTATTTAAAATGGACATATTGTAAAATTATCTTACATAAGATGGCAATAAATCTTCCTTTTAAAATATTTTCTCTTTTCATACTTTTTTTTTAATCCCAGGAAGCCTCAATACAGTAGCAGGTGTATTTTACATAAATGACCAAAATGTAACAATATAAGTATGCCTCACATCTTGATCTCCATCTGTTTCCTTGTTAGAAAATTAAACAGTCTTACAGCAGTTAATCCTTTCACAAATTATTCTTTCAGATGGCCTCTGTGTGTGGCATATTCATTTGAGCCTTACATCTCTTAAAGTTAGAATGACCTCTTCGGGCTCTGCTCTTGGGACATCACTGTTTTTCCAACACAAACTCCGTCTTTATGTTGTGCCAGCTGACTATGAAATTCACTAGACTACAGAGAAGTCTGGCCTTCATGAGGAGTTCAGGAGTTAACTGCTACTGAAAAAAAAAAATCTGTGGGAGGAAAAGTCTGTCATGGTTAATGATATGATTTATTGCAATTACAGAAAACTACCCTGATTGTTCAAATTGCGGTCTGTGGGCCTCAGCCAGGTTAAATGCCAGGCTGTGACTAGCACAGGGGAGGTAATCAAATAATTGCCTTTGCTAAATAAAACTGTTCTTAATTCACACAGAAAACTTTTAAAAATGTAAATTGTTACGACATGACTGAGAGAAACAAAACACCAGGATTTTAAAAATTAGATTATGCAACACAAATGCATCTAGTGTTAGCTGACCAAAACTTATGTTTAAGGCAATTTTTCTTCAAAGATATTTGAAGTCTAGTTGTTATATAGAGCCAGTGATGTCACGTAACACGAGATCTAGTTGGTACAAACTCTAACATCTGCCATTTGCAAAGCCAAGGAAAGCTCGTCATTCAAGAAATGTGAGGGAAAGAGAAAAATTGCAAAAGTCAGACTTGGAAAGAAAAAGAGGAAGAAGTAAAATAGAGGTATCATACATGTTCCAATGAGCTATCATCCACTCAGAAGATAGTCTGCCTGCACTAAAGGGGATAGGATAGCATATTGGAAAGTCTGTCAACTACCAACAATTTGTTCTAGTCAAAATTTAAAAAAAATTCTGGTCACCTGTACTATCAGTGATAGATGTGATGATCTGAGTCCTCAGTGGTTAAACAAGAACATGCTTTTTTAGTCCAAAAGAAAACTGAGCAAAGGATAATAAGGATAAGAATAGTTAATAGAGGTGCTGGGCACAGTGGCTCACCCCTGTAATCCCAGCACTTTGGGAGGCCAAGGCTCACTTGCACTCAGAAGTTCAAGACTACCCTGGGCAACAGGGTGAAACCCTGTCTCTACTAAAATACAAAAAAAAAATAGCCAGGTATGGTGGCAGGTGCCTGTAGTCCCAGCTGCTCAGGAGACTGGGAGGCAGAGGTTGCAGTGAGCCGAGATTACACCATTGCCCTACACCCTAAGCAACAGAGCAAGACTCTGTCTCAAAACAACAACAGTAAAACAAAAACAAAATACAGTATGCTGGCTATGTGCATTATCTTCCAAAATCCATTATCATCCCTGGCACATCCAGATGCAGGCATTTCCAAACAACTACTAAAGGGTATACCTTAATTATAGCTCACAATGAGGTAATCAGAATCATAAGAAGCTTTATTGCATCCTCCCAAGAAGCATGAACTTGAACTTTGTTCTAAAGTTTAGAGATGGGCTAAATTTCAATTTTGCCTATGCTGATTTTAAAATCTCCTGAGGAAAACAGAATGGACAGACAGAGATACCACAAATAATCCACTAATGAGTCACCAGAGACACACACAGATTCTATTAACACAAGGAAAAAATGAAAATATATACACATAATTTAAGCACTTTAACACACAAATCAGTCGAGGGAACGAGGAAGTATGAGATATAGATTGACCTGGATTAAGGTTAACTAACTCCAAAAACTATGTGATTAGACATTAGAAAAAAACTAGAAAGAGATGTGAAACGTCAGAAGAAAGAGTAGACAGGCAGATGTCCTCATCTATTTCAGGACGTTGGCCATGGAGTGGGGCTTGATGGTATCAGAGGTATTTGCCTGAAAAGGCTTGTGGCTATCAGATCCGCTCTGAGAAGCAAGAACCAAGGTAAGTCATGAGGCTGAGGGCAAATACCAGGCACAAGAACAATGCAGGGAGAGGAACCAAAAGGAACCATAATTGGAATCAACGCTTTCCAAATATAGGAACATAAATAAAGAAAAAATAAAAAACCAAGAGAAACAAAGTTACAACAGAAGCAAGGGAAGGGGCAGAAAATAACTACTTCCAACACTGGTGCTGGCTGTAAGCAGTTTTAGAGGACTGGACTTGTCATTCTCACGGCTAGGCATTTCACTTGGCATCTGTCCGGTTTGTTTTCGTGTTCTCCTTCTCCGTAAACTCAACATTCAGTAGAGACAAGAACTCTGACAACACAAAAAAAGGCCCAAGTCTTTGGGGTGAAAACCTGAGCTTGGTATCTTTTCTCAGACATGCATCCTGTTCAGAAAAAGCTTGGTGATCATTTCTTCATCTTTCTGTAATATAGCAATATTTATTTGTCTCTAAAGACATTTGTTTCTGTCCTTCTGTGTACTGGTTTCTGTATCATTGCTATTCTTTCATTCCTGAAATACTGTCAGATAATTTACTAATACTGTTAGTTGTTTTAAAAATGCTATCACTAGGGAGTAACCAAGAGTATATACTGAGATTCTTTGTAAAAGAAGAAACAAAATAGAAAATCTTCCAATATTAAAGTAATTTAACATGTCTACTTTATGCCAATAATAAGCAGAATATATTATTATGTTAATAAGAGAAATGCATGTGCTTAGCTATCGGGATATATTGATGAGTAAGCCACAGTACCTGAGTTTAGAATATGTAAACAGCCACAACAGAACATCACTCTAACCCTAATATGAAATATAGGGTTGAAGAGTTCAGGGTACAAGACAACCAAATGAAATGAATTCAAAAAGTGACACAGCCCTCTGAGGAGAGGTAAGAGACACAGATAGTTTTACTCTCAGCAGACTATGAAAGAAGGAGGTGACAATCTTAAAAGCAAGAAGAACAAAAACATCTGAAAGATAAATGCATTTGTGAAGACTGCGGGTAGACTAGCACAGCAGTTTAGAATCCCAGGGAGCCCAGCGCAAGTGGACTCCTCACCCACTCATCAACTCTTTTCTGTGAGTCTCTGCTGGGTGCTTATGAGAAAGATTGAAGGCAGGGCAGGAAACCCAGGAGTGCCGTCTCACCCCTGATGGTGCAGGGCTCAGAGCCTGACGAGTTATGAGAGGAGCAGGATAACCCCGGGAAGCCCATTTGTGTTTGAGCCCTTGCATGAGTAGAAGTCTGTGATTGACGGCGTCTGGAAGGCAAGCACAACCTTATGTGTACCCCAAATTTTACCCTGATGTAGACCAAAAGACATCTGTCCCTGAGGAAGGAGTAAGAATCTCAGAACTTGACCCTTATTTGAATATCTGTCCCAGGAGAGGGATAGAAAACCTGTTCCCACCCTACATTGATATTAGGTAAAACCCATATGCTACTAAAGAAAGATCAGAATGCCTGTTCATACTCAAATCTTGTAATAATATAAGGCAAAATTCTGCCGATCGTGAGGGGGAACCCACTTACACAGAAGACCACCCACCAATACAGGGCTGAGTTAGGCAGCTGTGAAGGGAGAGACAGGGAAATTGCTTCTGACGTAAGCATGGACTCAATAGAAAGGGGAGACTGTCTACCACTGGAGGAAGAGAAGTGATGCTCAGAAAGTCCTGCCGCCAAAACTCAGGCCCACAGGGTCTGCCTAAGACTGAGACTGAAGAGGAAGTACTGAGAAATTGTCCCACCTCAGACTGTGCTAACAGCACCTCAATGAGTAACAAGCAACAATCATGCAAAGAAACACCATCTGTGCCACAGGCATGCAAAGCAAGATGAAAACTGAGGCACGGAAAGACAACAACAAGAAAAAAGACACATGTCAAGACATAAAGGCATCAGTAAAACCAGGCCCAGAGATGGCCCTGGTATTAGAACTGTCAGCCAAACAATTTCAAATAACTATGTTTAAAACAGTAAAACTTCTATTGGAAAGAGTGAATAACATGCACAAACAGCTGGAAATTTTCAGAAAATAGATGGGAACTGTCAAAAAAGACAAATGGAAATGCTAAAAATGAAAAATATGATACCTATGAAGAATAACTTTCAAGGGGTAATAGCCAACCAGACACAGCATAAGAAAGAATCACTAAACGTGAAGATAGATCAATAGAAATTATCCAAATTGAAATACAAACACTAAAACAAAAGTGGAAGAAACAAAAAGAACAGAACATCCAAGAACAAAGAGATATCAGATGACCTAACATATACATAACTGGAATTCAAAAGAATAAAAGACAAAGAAGAGTCCAGAAGATGTGTTAGAAAAATAATAGAGCCGGGCACAGTGGCTCACGACTGTAATCCCAGCAGTTTGGGAGGCCGAGGCAGGTGGATCACAAGGTCAGGAGTTAGACACCAGCCTGGCCAATATGGTGAAACCCCATCTCTACTAAAAATACAAAAATTAGCTGAGTGTGGTGCCCAGCTACTGGGGAGGCTGAGGCAGGAGAATCACTTGAACCTGGGAGGCAAAGGTTGCAGTAAGCCGAGATTGCACCACTGCACTCCAGCCTGGGCGATGGAGCAAGACTCCATCTCAGAAAAAAAAAAGAAAAGAAAAGAAAAGAAAAAAACAGTAGATTCAAGAAGTTCAAAAAATCCAAATAAGAAAAAATGTAAATAAAAACACACTTCTGGCATTTCATGGTGAAAATGTTAAAAATCAAAGATAAAATTGGGAAAGCAGAGGGAAAAAGACATTTTACACAGAATGAAACAAAGAAAAGAATACAATAGAGATCTCAATGGAAACTATGCAGTCCAGAAGAGAGTGGAGAGACATCCTTAAATAAATGAAATATAATAAAAACTTGCCACTGTATAAATATACAACCAGCAAAAATATCTTTAAAAAATAAAAATACACTAAAGCTTTTTCAGACAAAAAAAACAATGCTGAAATAATTTATTGCCAGAATGCCTGCAATATTAAAGGAAATATTAAAGAAAATTCTTCGAGCAGAAAGAAAATACCAAATGGAAATTTGGATCAACACAAGGAATGAAAAGCACTGGAAACATATATAAAAAGATGAGGGACAAATGTAAAAACATTTTCAATATTTCTTTTCTTTTTAAAAAAAATTATACTTTAACTTCTGGGATACATATGGAGAACGTGCAGGTTTGTTACACAGGTATACACATACCATGGTGGCTTGCTGCATTCATCAACCTGTCATCTACATTAGGTATTTCTCCTAATGCTATCCCTTCCCTAGCCCCTCACCCCCTGAGAGGCCCTAGTGTGTGATATTCCCCTCCCTGTGTCCATGTGTTCTCACTGTTCAACTCCCACCTATGAGTGAGAACATGCGGTGTTGGGTTTTCTGTTCCTGTGTTAGTTTGCTGAGAATGATGGTTTCCAGCTTTATCCATCCTTGCAAAGGACATGAACTCATCCTTTTTTATGGATGCATAATATTCCATGGTGTATATATGCCACATTTTCTTTATCCAGTTTATCAATAATGGGCTTTTGGGTTGGTTTCAAGTCTTTACCATTGTGCACAGTGCCGCAATAAACATACGTGTGCATGTGTCTTTATAGTAGAATGATTTATAGTCCTTTGGGTATATACCCAGTAATGGGATTGCTGGGTCAAATGGTATTTCTGGTTCTAGGTCCTTGAGAAATCGCCACACTCTCTTCCACAATGGTTAAACTAATTTAGACTCCCACCAACAGTGTAAAAACGTTCCTATTTCTCCACATCCTCTCCAGCATTTGTTGTTTCCTGACTTTTTAATGATCGCCATTTACTGGCATGAGATGGTATCTCATTGCGATGTTGACTTGCATTTCTCTAATGACCAGTGAGGATGAGCTTTTTTTCGTATGTTTATTGGCTGCATAAATGTCTTCTTTTCAGAAGTGTCTGTTCATATCCTTTGCCCACTTTTTGATGGGTTTCTTTTTTCCTTGTAAATTTGTTTAAGTTCCTTGTAGATTCTGGATATTAGCCCTTTGTCAGATGGATAGATTGCAAAAATTTTCTCCCATACTGTAAGTTGCCTGTTCACTCTGATGATAGGTTCTTTTGCTGTGCAGAAGCTCTTTAGTTTAATTAGATCCCATTTGTCAATTTTGGCTTTTGTTGCCATTGCTTTTGGTGTTTCAGTCATGAAGTCTTTGCCCATGCCTATGTCCTGAATGGTATTGCCTAGGTTTTCTTCCAGGGTTTTTATGGTTTTAGGTCTTACATTTAAGTCTTTAATCCATCTTGAGTTAATTTTTGTATAAGGTGTAAGGAATGGGTCCAGTTTCAGTTTTCTGCATATGGCTAGCCAGTTTTCCCAACACCATTTAATAAATAGGGAATCAATTCCCCATTGCTTGCTTTTGTCAGGCTTGTCAAAGATCAGATGGTTGTAGATGTGTGGCATTATTTCTTAGGTCTCTGTTCTGTTCCATTGGTCTATATATCTGTTTTGGTACCATGCTGTTTTGTTTACTGTAGCCTTGTAGTGTAGTTTGAAGTCAAGTAGCAGGATGCCTCCAGCGTTGTTCTTTTTTCTTAGTATTGTCCTGGCTATATGGGCTCTTTTGTGGTTCCATTTAAAATTTAAAGTAGTTTTTTCTAATTCTGTGAAGAAAGTCAAGGTAGCTTGATGGGGATGCCATTGAATCTATAAATTGCTTTGGGCAGTATGGCCATTTTCACGACATTGATTCTTCCTATCCAAGAGCATGGATTTTTTCTTTTTTCCATTTGTGTCTTCTCTTATTTCCTTGAGCAGAGGTTTGTTGTTCTCCTTGAAAAGGTCCTTCACATCCCTTGTAAGTAGTCTTCCTAGGTATTTTATTATCTTTGTAGCAGTTGTGAATGGGAGTTCACTCATGATTTTGGCTCTCTGTTTGTCTATTATTTGTGTATATGAACGCTTGTGATTTTTGCACATTGATTTTGTATCCTGAGACTTTGCTGAAGTTCCTTATCAGCTTAAGGAGATTATGGGCTAAGATGATGGGGTTTTCTAAATATACAATCACGTCATCTGCAACCAGAGATAATTTGACTTCCTCTCGTCCTGTTTGAATACCCTTAATTTCTTTTTCTTGCCTGATTGCCCTGGCTGGAACTTCCAATACTATGTTGAATAGGCGTGGTGAGAGAGGGCATCCTTGTCTTGTGCCAGTTTTCAAAGGTAATGCTTCCAGCTTTCCCCCATTCAGTATGATATTGGCTGTGGGTTTGTCATAAATAGCTCTTATTATTTTGAGATATGTTACATCAATACTGAGTTTTTCTGAGAGTTTTTAGCATGAAGGGGTATTGAATTTTATCAAAGGCCTTTTCTGCATCTATTGAGATAATCATGTGATTTTTGTCATTGGTTCTGTTTATGTGATGGATTACATTTATTGATTTGCTTATGTTGAACCAGTCTTGCATCCCAGGGATGAGGCTGACTTGATCGTGGTGGATAAGCTTTTTGATGTGCTGCTGGATTCAGTTTGCCAGTATTTTATTGAGGATTCTCGCATCGATGTTCATCAGGGATATTGGCCTGAAATTTTCTTTTTTGTTCATCTCTGCCAGGTTTTGGTATCAGGATGATGCTGGCCTCATAAAATGAGGTAGGGAGGAGTCCCTCTTTTTCTATTTTTGGAATAGTTTCAGAAGGAATGGTACTAGCTCCTCTTTGTACCTCTGGTAGAATTCGGCTGTGAATCCATCTAGTCTTGGGCTTCTTTTGGTTGGTAGGCTATTAATTACTGCCTCAATTTCAGAACTTGTTATTGGTCTATTACAGGATTTGACTTCTTCTGGTTTAGTCTTGGGAGGGTGTATTTGTCTAGGAATTTATCCATTTCTTCTAGATTTTCTAGTTTATTTGCATAGAGGTGTTTATAGCATTCTCTGATGGTAGTTTCTATTTCTGTGGGATCAGTGGTGATATCCCATTTTTCATTTTTTATTGTGTCTATTTGATTTTTCTCTCTTTTCTTCTTTATTAGTCTGGCTAGTGGTCTATCTATTTTGTTAATCTTTTTAAAAAAGCCAGCCCCTGGATTCATTGATTTTTTTGAAGGGTTTTTCGTGTCTCTATCTCCTTCAGTTCTGCTCTGATCTTAGTCATTTCTTGTCTTCCGCTAGCTTTTGAATTTGTTTGCTCTTGCTTCTCTAGTTCTTTTAATTGTGATGTTAGGGTGTCGATATTAGATCTTTCCTGCTTTCTCCTATGGGCATTTAGTGCTATAAATATCCCTCTAAACATTGCTTTTGCTGTGTCCCAGAGATTCTGATACTTTGTTCTCATCCCAAAGAACTTATTTATTTCTGCCTTAATTTCATTATTTACCCAGTAGTCACTCACGAGCAGGTTGTTCAGTTTCCATGTAGTTGTGTGGTTTTGAGTGAGTTTCTTAATCCTGAGTTCTAATTTAATTGCACTGTGGTCGGAGAAACTGTTTGTTATCATTTCCCTTCTTCTGCATTTGCTGAGGAGTGTTTTGCTTCCAATTATGTGATCAATTTTGGAATAAGTGCGCTGTGGTGCTGAGAAGATTGTATATTCTGTTGATTTGGGGTGGAGAGTTCTGTAGGTGTCTATTAGGTCGGCTTGGTCTAAAGCTGAGTTCAGCTCCTGAATATCCTTGTTAATTTTCTGTCTTGTTGATCTGTCTAATATTGACAGGGCGGTGTTAAAGTTGCCCACTGCTATTGTGTAGGAGTCTAAGTCTCTTTGTAGGTCTCTAAAAACTTTCTTTATCATTCTGGGTGTTCCTATATTGGGTGCATATATATTTAGGATAGTTACCTCTTCTTGTTGAATTGATCCCTTTACCATTATGTAATGCCCTCCTTTGTCTTTTTTCATCTTTGTTGGTTTAAAGTCTGTTTTATCAGGGACTAAGATTGCAACTCCTGCTTTTTATTGCTTTCCATTTGCTTGGTAAATATTCCTCTATCTCTTTATTTTGAACCTATATGTGTCTTTGCACGTGAGATGGGTCTCCTGAACATAGCACACCGATGGGTCTTGACTTTGTTCAATTTGCCGGTCTGTGTCGTTGAATTGGGGCATTTAGCCTGTTTATATTAAAGGTTAATATTGTTATGTGTAAATTTGATCCTATCATTATGATGCTAGCTAGTTATTTTGCCCATTCATTGATGCAGTTTCTCCATAATGTTGATGGACTTTACAATTTGGTATGTTTTTGCAGCGGCTGGTACCAGTTTTTCCTTTCCATATTTAGTGCTTCCCTCAGGAGCTCTTGTAAGGCCGGCCTGGTGGTGACAAAATCTCTCAGCATTTGCTTTTCTGTAAAGGATTTTATTTCTTCTTCACTTAGTTTGGCTGGATATGAAATTCTGGATTGAAAATTATTTTCTTTAAGAATGTTGAATATTGGCCCCCACTCTCTTCTAGCTTGTAGGGTTTCTGCAGAGAGATCTGCTGTTAGTCTGATGGGCTTCCCTTTGTGGGTAACCTGACCTTTCTCTCTGGCTGCCCTTAACATTTTTTCCTTCATTTCAACCTTAGTGAATCTGACGATTACGTGTCTTGGGGTTGCCCTTCTTGAGGAGTATCTTCGTGGTGTTCTCTGTATTTCCTGAATTTGAATGTTGGCTTATCTTGCTAGGTTGGGGAAGTTCTCCTGGATAATATCCTAAAGAGTATTTTCCAACTTGGTTCCATTCTCCGCCTCACTTTCAGGTACACCAATCAAATGTAGGTTTGGTCTTTTCACATAGTCCCATTTTTCTTGGAGGCTTTGTTCATTCCTTTTCATTATTTTTTCTCAAATCTTGTCTTCACGGTTCATTTCATCAAGCTGATCTTCAATCTCTGATATCCTTTCTTCCACTTGGTCAATTTGGCTATTGATACTTGTGTATGCTTCACAAAGTTCTTGTGCTATGTTTCTCAGCTCCATCAGGTCATTTATGTTCTTCTCTAAACTGGTTATTCTAGTTAGCAATTCCTCTAGCATTTTTTCAAGGTTCTTAGCTCCCTTGCATTGGGTTAGAACATGCTCCTTTAGCTCAGAGGAGTTTGTTATTACCCACCTTCTGAAGCCTACTTCTGTCAATTCATAAAACTCGTTTTCCGTCCAGTTTTGTTCCCCTGCTGGCGAGAAGAAGTGATCCTTTGGAGGAGAACAGGCATTTTGGTTTTGGAATTTTCAGCCTTTTTGTGCTGGTTTTCCCTCATCTTCATGATTTATCTAACTTTGGTCTTTGCTGTTGGTGACCTTCAGATGGGTTTTTTTTTCTTTTTTTTTTTTTAATTATACTTTAAGTTTTAGGGTACATGTGCACATTGTGCAGGTTAGTTACATACGTATACATGTGCCATGATGGTGTGCTGCACCCACTAACTCGTCATCTAGCATTAGGTATATTTCCCAATGCTATCCCTCCCCCCTCCCCCCACCCCACAACAGTCCCCAGAGTGTGACGTTCCCCTTCCTGTGTCCATATGATCTCATTGTTCAATTCCCACCTATGAGTGAGAATATGCGGTGTTTGGTTTTTTGTTCTTGCGATAGTTTACTGAGAATGATGATTTCCAATTTCATCCATGTCCCTACAAAGGACATGAACTCATCATTTTTTATGGCTGCATAGTATTCCATGGTGTATATGTGCCACATTTTCTTAATCCAGTCTATCATTGTTGGACATTTGGGATGGTTCCAAGTCTTTGCTATTGTGAATAATGCCGCAGTAAACATATGTGTGCATGTGTCTTTATAGCAGCATGATTTATAGTCCTTTGGGTATATACCCAGTAATGGGATGGCTGGGTCAAATGGAATCCTAAGCCAAAAGAACAAAGCTGGAGGCATCACACTACCTGACTTCAAATTATACTACAAGGCTACAGTAACCAAAACAGCATGGTACTGGTACCAAAACAGAGATATAGATCAATGGAACAGAACAGAGCCCTCAGAAATAACGCCGCATATCTACAACTATCTGATCTTTGACAAACCTGAGAAAAACAAGAAATGGGGAAAGGATTCCCTATTTAATAAATGGTGCTGGGAAAACTGGCAAGCCATATGTAGAAAGCTGAAACTGGATCCCTTCCTTACACCTTATACAAAAATCAATTCAAGATGGATTAAAGACTTAAACGTTAGACCTAAAACCATAAAAACCCTAGAAGAAAACCTAGGCATTACCATTCAGGACATAGGCATGGGCAAGGACTTCATGTCTAAAACACCAAAAGCAATGGCAACAAATGACAAAATTGACAAATGGGATCTAATTAAACTAAAGAGCTTCTGCACAGCAAAAGAAACTACCATCAGAGTGAACAGGCAACCTACAAAATGGGAGAAAATTTTCACAAACTACTCATCTGACAGATGGGGTTTTTGTATGGACATCCTTTCTGTTGATGTTGATGCTATTCCTGTTTGTTAGTTTTCCTTCTAACAGTCAGGCCCCTCTGCTGCAGGTCTGCTAGAGTTTGCTGGAGGACCACTCCAGACTCTGTTTGCCTAGGTATCACCAGCGGAGGCTGCAGAACAGCAAAGATTGCTGCCTGTTACTTCCTCTGGAAGCTTTGTCCCAGAGGGGCACCCACCAGAGGCTAGCTGGAGTTCACCTGTATGAGACCCTTGCTCTGTTGTCCCCTGCTGGGAAGTGTCTCCCAGTCAGGAGGCATGGGGGTCAGGGACCCGCTTGAGGAGGCAGTCTGTCCCTTAGCAGAATTTGAGTGCTGTGCTGGGAGATTTGCTGCTCTCTTCAGAGTCAGCCGGCAGGAATGTTTAAGTCTGCTGAAGCTGGGCCTATAGTGCCCCTTCCCCCAGGTGCTCTGTCCCAGGGAGTTTTATCTATAAGCCCCTGATTGGGGTTGCTGCCTTTCTTTTAGAGATGCCCTGCCCAGAGAGGAGGAATCTAGAGAGGCAGTCTGGCTACAGCAGCTTTACCGAGCTGTGGCAGGCTCTGCCCAGTTCAAACTTCCCAGTGGCTTTGTTTAGACCATGAGGGGAAAACTGCCTACTCAAGCCTCAGTTATGCCAGACATCCCTCCCCCGACCAAGCTTGAGCACCCCAAGTCTACTTCAGACTGCTGTGTTGCCAGCGAGAATTTCAAGCCAGTGGATCTTAGCTTGCTGGGCTCTGTCGGAATGGGATCTGCTGAGCTAGACCACTTAGCTCCCTGGCTTCGGCCCCCTTTCCAGGAAAGTGAATAGTTCTTTCTTTTTGGTGTTCCAGGTGCCACTGGGGTATGAAAAAAACTGCTGCTAGCTCAGTGTCTGCCCAAAGGGCAGCCCAGTTTTGTGCTTGAAACCCAGGGCCCTGGTGGCATAGGCACCTGAGGGAATCTCCTGGTCTGCAGGTTGCGAAGACCATGGGAAAAGCGTAGTATCTGGGCCAGAATGCACCATCCCTCACTGCAGGGTCCCTCACACTTCTCTTGGCTAGGGGAGGGAGTTCCCCAACCCTTTGAGCTTCCTGAGTGAGTTAATGCCCCACCCTGCTTTGGCTCACCCTCTGTAGGCTGCAGTCACTGTCTAACCAGTCCCAATGAGATGAGACAGGTACCTCAGTTGGAAATGCAGAAATCACCTGCCTTCTGTGTTGATCTCACTGGGAGCGGCAGACCAGAGCTGTTCCTATTCAGCCATCTTGCCAGCCACTTCAATATTTCTTTAAATGATAATTAACTCTCTCCCTGGCTAGAAAGGGCAACACCAG
Organism: Pan troglodytes; assembly: GCF_028858775.2. Lineage (NCBI taxonomy): Eukaryota > Metazoa > Chordata > Mammalia > Primates > Hominidae > Pan > Pan troglodytes. The sequence continues at coordinate 112,786,790 of NC_072409.2, read as the reverse complement.
CCTAGTCATTGGAAAAAGCCAGACGAAGACAAACCATACAAAAAGGGGGACTCTGTTACCTACTGTCAGTTGCCAGTTAAGGGTAGCTCAACCATAAACCCATTTGTTCCCATTAATATCATAATTTATTTTTATTTGCTTTCTGAGACCAGGTCTTGCTCTGTCACCCAGGTTGGAGTACAGTGGCACCATTGAGGCTCACTGAGGCCTTGACCTCCTGGGCTCCAGTGATCCTCCCACCTCAGCCTCCCAAGTAGCTGGAATTGTAGGCACAGGCCACCACACCCAGCTATTTTTTAGATTTTTTGTAGAGACTGAGTCTTGCTATGTTGCTTAGGCTGGTCTTGAACTTCTGGGCTCAAGCGATCCTCCCACCTCTGCCTCCACCTCCAAAAGTGCTGGGATTACAAGCGTGAGCCACCATGCCCAACCTCATGATTTATCTTTTTTATGAAAAGGGTAAATAACTGTTTATCTCTGCTTCCAGCCCAGAAGAATGTACAGACACTGAATTATGCTCCCACTTAAAACAACTGAAAAAAATAATCTTAAGAAATTTGACATCAGTCATCAAAGAACAGTAATGTCTGAGACATGGAAACAAGTGAGGTCATTTCCCCAGCTTACTACCTTAAAAATTTCCAGGCTGCAGCTCAGGGTAAGGGGATGCAGTCAGAGCTATGCAAACTCCCAAATTAAAGAGGTGGAGTGCAGAGTCCAGAGAGACCAAGGCAGCTAAAGTTCATAGAACAGATTAACAGAAAGTAGAGAGCTACAGAGAGAGAGAGATCTACAGACATTTGTAGAGGGTCCCCCTTGAGTATTCACAGAGTAGTGATTCATGCATGCATTTGAGAAAACTGCTTTTAGGCCAGGAAAGAACCCCCAAAAGGATTAGAGGAAACAGTGATCAGAGATCACTCATGGCCGGGAATAATGCCTGATCTCACTGGCCAGCTGGGAAAACCCCACAACTCCTGGGACATTGAGTCCAGGACTTCAGAAAAGTCCTGCCTCAATATAGGGTATAATTTGCCCTACACTAAATCCTGCTCTGTTTGTACCTAACAAATCTTAAAAGCAAGATCTATAAAGATGAAAATTTCCAAATAACTGCTTCCCAGAACAAACTCAAGAATATTTATAGGAAAACAAAGATATTCAGTATCCACAAAGGTAAAATTCACAGCCAATGGAATGTGCAATCTGAATTCAATTTAGAAAATACCAGGCATGAAAGGAAATAGGAAAATGACCTATGTTGAAGATAAAAATCAATCAACACCAACTCAAAATTTATGTAAATGTTAGAATGATCAGATAAGAACATTAAAACAGCTATTATATTAATAACTGAATTCCATATGTTCAAAAGCCCCAGGGTTCATTCAGCAGTTCATGGCTGTCATCAAGAGTTGAGGCTCTTTTCATCCTTCTGCTCTGCCATACTTATATATTGATTATCACCTTCAGGCTATTTTTTATGATGCTAAATTGACTGCTGCAGTTTTAATCCCAGTGAATTGCACAAATAACATCCACAGCAATAAGAAAGGCAGAAAAAAGCTTCTTCTAATGCGTCTTCCAACTTTGCCAGAAAGTAAATTCTTTCCCCAAATCCCTAAGTAAATCTCCTCTTACATATCATTGACCCAAACTGGGTCAGAAGCCTAAACCTAAATCAGTCACTGGAAAGGAGAGTGGGATGGTGGGATGGCTGTGAATGACTTACATCAATCGCCATTCATCTCTTGAGGCTTTATTCTGGTGGCATGATCAAGTAGGGATTATATCAATAAGAAAAAAGAAAACCTTGTTCTCCAACAAGGGTAACTGTTGGAGAATTGTAGAGAGCAGCCAGTTTCTCCACGACACCCCAGCAATCATGGATGTACCCACAGAGGTCATGCAAGCAAAGGCTTGTACTGTAACTAATCTCAATATTGGAAGAATGCCCTATGTTCATTCCAAAACACAAGAAGATAGGAGGCTCCTGAGGAACCATCTTGAAGCCATCTCCCATTCATCTCCCTATTTTTCTTGGGAGGCTGTCAGTTTCCTACTGCCTCCAAGTTCTGGTGAGGTATGGGGCTTTATGTCCCACGGCTCTTAGGATATATTAATAGCTCCACACTATAAAATTGCTTAGCTGTCATCACGAATTGGCTCCTCTGCAACAGGGCATCCCACAACTCACACTGTACTCATCCGGCCTTTTTTGTTTTGGTGTCATCATTTTTGGTGTGTGGAATGAAGACCCAGAGAGCTGGCATCTTTGCGTACTCTTTCTTTAGCTATCTATGAAACTGATAAACGGTCTGAAAGTAGAAGGGCCTTATTGTATCTTACCAGCCATATCAGTCAGACTTTGGCCTCAGCCTTGCCTGCTGGGTGCCTGACAGGAAATACCAATAGTATCTGCCATACCCAATAAACATCCAGCATAATTCGAGAGCATATACACAGAAAATCAGCAAGCAGGATCCAAATTTCAGAGCCCCCATGGAAAATACTTATGGGGTGTAAACCAGGAGTTGTCAAACTACAGCTCATGGAACAAATCCTCAGTCTGATTTTGTATGATCTATGAGATAAAATGGCCTTTATGTTTATAAAGAGCTATAAAACATACACGGGGTCAGGGGGTAGATGGAAGAGACTGAATGTGGCCCGCAAAGCCTCACATATTTACTATCTGACACTTTATAGAAAATGTTTGCTGAACCCTGGAACACTGGTCTAAGCCGTCAGTCTCAGGACTTTAACTAGGTACTTCCTCCTTTTATAACTTAAAGCTTTCAGCCTCAATTATCCTGGATTTATGAGTGAAAGAGTTGGGCCCCCAAAAGCTTACATGGTATGCCCAGTTAGTGAGTAGCAGAGCAGATTCAAATTTCTGACCAGCTCCAAAGTCCAACCGTCCTTTAAATCTTCTACAACAAGTCAATATTTGTTCTATAGCTAGCTTAAATTATTTTCCACAAAATAATTATTTGGGCATTCATAAATCTTCCAGTAAAGAAAAATTTTGCAAATTTAGAATTTAGCCACTTAGTGATTCTACTAAGGAAAGCATTTGAATCTTTAAAAAGAAAAGAGAAGAAAAAAAAAAGAAAAGAAAGCTATAAAATCAGCCAAATCAAAGTTTAGATATTAGGTGTTTGTATCTTACATGCTCTTGTCTCCCTATTTTTGGCCAGTTCTAACTATTTCCTACTTTCAAAGAAAGTGGTTACAAAATGAAGATAAAATTCACTTAATCTTGCTAGCTATGAGGAGTTTTGAAAAATAGTAAAAAAAAAAAAATGGACAGAGGAGAAAGTGTAACTGTCAGCTTAAATATATGTAATTCACTCATCAAACAATATTAAACACTTATGTGCCAAGCCTTGTGCTAGGTGAATATTTTAGATAATATCAGAATTCTGTGTCCATTTTTGCCTAGTCTACTTCTGTCATAAATGAGATTCTGTTCTATTTAGTTTGGAATATTTTGCTTCAAATCCAACCTCGTACGGTTCTATGAGATGCCTACTACGGTGGTCACAAAGTGAAATGCTTCCAGTGACCACGCAGGGAACTTAAGAACTAGAGTTGGTATCCAGGGGACGGAAAGAGTAAGGAGGGATGTGGACCATGGTGCAATGGAAACAGTATTTCCTTAGCATGAGATGAGGCAAGCCTGTGTGGCAAGAGTCATAGATTTTTTTGAGGAAGCAGAAATCTGGATTTTCATGCAAAATATCTCCATTGTTTAATGTGAGCTCAACTTTAAAAAATATTCTGTTGGTCAAACAAAACCCATCCCTGAGGGGTAGCTTCAAAGATGGGTTTTGTTTGATCCACAGCATCATGTAACTTCTGCATGATAGGTAAACTAGTTTTACAAGAACAGTCTCAAAAGAAACATGCTTTATGCAAAATCCTTTCTTTTTTAAAATTTTTTTTTTTTTGCTTTGAGATAATTTTCACAAAGGAAAGCGTTCACATACAGTTGTAAGAAATAATACAGAGAACCCGTATATCCTTTACCTTGTTTCTCCCAATGATAATATCTGGAAAAAGCTATAGTACAATATCATAATCAGGATTTTTTTCTTTTAGGGTTTATTATTCCACTACTTTTTAAATACAGGAAAAAACTAACAGATAAGTAGATAGGTAGTTCTCCCGATATTCCTAGATGAATGGCAGCATACTATATGTACATTCGCTATCACCCCTTAGAAGTGTGTGTCTATGTGTGTGTATCTGTATGTGTATATATCTATATTCTTCGTATTTTCATGCTTACTTATAGCTGCATAGTATTTCCCTTTATCAATTATCTACTTTATTCAACCACTCTTTTATTGATGACATTGTATGTTTCCAGTCTTTTGTAATTACTAATATTACTGCAAATAACAGTTTTGACATTTGACTTTTAAAATTTTTGCCACTGTACCTTCAGGATAAATTCCTAGAAGTAGGTAAATGCCTATGTAATACTATTTTACACCCTCTCAGCAATGTGTAGGAGGGCTGTTTCCCCACAGCCTTGCCAACAAAGTACACTGTTAAATTCTGATTTTTTTCCAAATGTAAATGGTGAGAAACGATATCTCAGTTTAGTTTTAATTTGCATCTCTTATTTTGATCAAAATTGAGCCTCTTTTTCACATGGATAGGAGCCATTTGCTTGTGTTTCTCTGTGAATGCTGTGCTCACAGCTCTAGTCCATTTCTCCTGAATTGTTGGCCTATTTCTTCCCTGCTTAAGCACCCCTTTATATGTTAGAAAAATCAACTCTTTATCTGTATTTTAAGGTGCAAGAATTTTGCCCTCAGCTTGTCACCCGTATTTATCTACTTTATGGTGATTTTTTGGCCATACAACATTTTTAACATAATCAAATGTATCGATCTTATTCCTTATTGCATCTAAATTTTGAGTGTTTTAGAAAGTTTCCTCTATTCCCATGGTATAGAGCTATTAGCCCATTTTTTCTTCTAGTATATGTAGAGTTTTCATTTTTTACAATCCATCTCTGAATTGAACCTGGTATATGAAAAGGGAATGGATCCCATTTTTATTGTTTTCCATATGTCTATCCAAGTATTCCAACACCGGTTATCTGTTCTCAATTATTTGAGTTGCCATATTTACTGTTACTAAATTTATATATGAATTGGACCTATCATGTCAAATTTCTATTCTTTTCCACTGGCCTGTTTGCTAATACAATCCTTCATTGAATATTAAACCTTTGTAACATGCAGGACTGATCTGGTAGAGCTGCCCACCCCCACCCCCATCCCTACCCATTTCTCTTCTTTTTAAAGATTTTCCTGGCTACTCTTGATTAGTCATACTTTCAAGTGATTCTTATAAACAATTTGTCTATTTCCAGAGAAGAACCCGCAAAAACATAATTGTATATTTGGGGATTTCTGTGAAATCTATACATTAAATTAGGGAGAACTGACAGCTTTATGAAGTTGAGTCTTCCAAACAAGAACAAGTGCATCCTTTCTTTTGTTCAAGGCTATTTATATCATCTTTCATGAAAGTATTTTAGCATTCCACATATAGGTTTTGGACATTGTTCATTAAGTTTATACATAGATATTTTCTTTTTACTATCATAAATGGAGTCTTCCTTTCCATCTATCTTCTAACTTTTGTTTGCCTATATACTGGCTATTGATTTTTTTAGGGTTTTTAAATTTTTTTTAATTGATGAATAATAATTGTACATACTAATGGGGTACACAGTGATGTTTCTATATATATAAGGTACAGTGATCAGATCAGTTAGCGTACCCATCATCTCAAACATTTATCATTTCTCTGTGTTGGGAACATTCAGTATCCTCCTTCTAGCTATTTGAAACTACATAACATTATCGTTAACTATTGTCATCCTATGGTAGAACACTAGAACTTATTCCTCCTATCTAGCTGAAATTTTGTTTCCTTTAACAAATCTCTTTCTATCCTTCCTTTTCTCTTACACTCCACAGCCTCTAGTATCTTCTGTTCTACTTTTTATTTCTGTGAGATCAACTCTTTTTAGCCTCCACATGAGTGAGAGCATTCAGTGTCTAACTTTCTGCTCCTGGCTTATTTCACTTAACATAATGCCTTCCCATTTCATCCATGTTGCTGCAAATGACAGGACTTCATTTTTTCTTGTGGCTGGATAATATTCCATTTTGTATATATACCATGTTTTCTTCATCCATTCATCTGTTGTTGGAAATCTAGTTTGATTCCAGATCTTGGCTATTGTGAATAGCACTGCACAACGTGGTTGGAACTGTAGGCCCTTTTCCTAAGTGAAATGACTCAGAAACAGAAAGTTAATAACCACATGTTCTCACTTGTAACTGGGAACCAAGTAACAGGTGCACATGAACATACAGCATGGAATAATAGAACTGGAGACTCCAAAAGGTGGGAGGATGGTGAAGGATGAAATGCTACCCATTGGGTACAATGTACAATACTCAGGTGATGGGTGCACCAAACTCCCAGACCTTACTACTGTGCAATGTATTCATTTAAGATGACTGCACTTATACTCCTAAATCTATTTTAAAATTTTTTTACGTACTGCAATAAACATGGAGGGGCAGATGTCTCTGCAATATACTGACTTTCTTTCCTATGGATAAATGCCCAGTAGTGAGATTGCTGGATTACATGGTAGTGCTATTTGTAGTTTTCTGAGGAAACTCCATACTCTTCTCCATAGTGGGTGTACCGGTTTACATTTCCACAAACAGTATATAACAGTTCTCTATTTGCTACATCCTCACCAGAATTTTTTATTTTGTCTTTTTAATAATAGACATCCTAACTGGCATAAGGTGATACCTCACTGTGGTTTTGATTTGCATTTCCCTGATGCTAAGTGATGCTAAGCATTTGTTTATATATTTGCTGGCCATTTGTATGTCCTCTTGTGAGAAATGTCTGTTCATATATTTGTCCATTTTTTGATTGTCTGTTTTTTTGGCCATTGACATGTTTGACGTCTTTGTATATTCTGGATATTAATCCCAAGTCAAATGAATAGTTTGCAAATATTTTCTCCATTCTATAAATTGTCTTTTCACTCTGTTGATTGTTTCCTTTGATATGCAGATTTTTTAGTTGGATACTGAAACAGGAAAGGTTCCTTTGTCCCCCTTGCAGGGCCTGCGACACGGGGAGTAGCTTGCTTCTTCAGGGCTCTGCTGCTCAAACCTCTAGGGCAGCATACAGATGGGGAGGTGTGGGGCTCCAACCCCACAGCAGCATGTAGGGGTGGATATTTACAGCTCCTGAAGCCCCAGTGGGCCTGTGCTACCGTGTGCTCTTTCAATTTTGCCGTCTATAAGTGGCTTATGTTAACCAGCTCAATTAGACCCTCTACCTTGTCATAAGGACAGAGGGCCTTCTGTATCCCAGGCTCTTGCTTTGATGTACCAGAAGAATCAGATCAAACCTTGGCCTGGAGAATGAGTGCAAGATTTTATTGAGTGGAGGTAGCTCTCAGTAGATGGGGGAAGCCAGAAGGGGATGGAGTGGGAAGGGTTTTCCCTGGAGTTAGGCCGCTCAGCAGCCGGGGCTGTCTTTGGATTGCCCTGGCCAAACTCCACCTGGTTCTCTGCTCCTTGATGGCCTGCCAGTGTGCCGGTGTCTGCCTTGTGCTCTTCCACCAGCGTGTTCCCCTCGACATCCTCTTAATGTCCAACCACCTGTGTCTTCTTCTGCCAATGACGTCCAGCTGCTTGTGTGTCTGCCTGCTAGGGTCTCGGGGATTTTATAGGCTCGGGATGGGGGCGTGGCAGGCCAGGGTGGTCTTGGGAAATGCAACATTTGGGCAGGAAAACAAAAATGCCTGTCCTCTCCTAAGTCCATGGGCACAGGCCCAGTGGTGGAGCCCTAGCCAGGGACCACACACTCCTTTACCCAGCACTTCCCTTCCCCCTTCTGTATCAATATCATCTCATTTGTTTATTTTGCATTTGTTGCCTGTGGTTTTGAAGTCTTACTCATAAAGTATTTTCCCGGACCAATGTCTTGAAGCGCTTCCCCTATGTTTTCTTCTAGTAGTTTTATTGTCTTTGGGTCTTTCATGTAGGTGTTTGATCCATTTGGAGTTGATTTTTATATAGGGTGAGAGGTAGAGGTCTAGTTTCATTCTTGTGCATATGGACATACAGTTTTCCCAGCACCATTTATTGAAGAGACTGTCCTTTCTGCAGTGAGTGTTCTTGGCACATTTGTCAAAAATCAGTTGGCTGTAGACAAGTGGATTAATTTCTGGGTTCTTTATTCTGTTTTATTGGTCTATGTGTCTGTTTTATGCCAGTAGCTATTGACTGTTGAATGTTAATTTTGTAACCTCCTCCCTAATGAAATTCTGTTATTGTTTGCAATTGTTCTTCCATTGGTTATGCTATGTGTTTCATATATGAGACAGAAAAGATTTAAACTCTTCATTTTTAATAATTGTTTTTATAGCAGCTTTCTCTATTAATTTCATTGGGAAATATTTTCAATACAATGCTACAGAGTAGTGGAAATATGGGCATCTTTGTGTTGTTCCCAATTTTAACAGATAAGCTTCTCATTTGTCCCCATTTGTTGCCTTTGGAGTTGAAGCTCATTTTAAAAAACACAAAGCAATTTCTATTTGATTACTTTTAAGATATGTGGTATACCACCTGTATGGCAATCATACAATTTTTCCTCCTTAATTCAATCAAAATAGTAAATTAAGTTACTAGATCACAGCAGTACTATGTACAGAGAGCCCTGTGAGAACCACCACTCCAAGACTTCCCAATCTTTTTAATTGCCTAATATGAGTCTGATATTAGTAAATATTAAGACCAATTTGACTGATTTGGAATAAATTAGAACATTTACTTATTTCTAATCATTAAGTACCTCTGTGACTCCCCACTTTTCTTCAAGATAACCAAGTTCAGTTCAGAATTCTTTCCATTCTCCAAGCATCTGGAATACCCAAGCCAGGAGACAAACTCATTTAGAGGAGCTAAATCAGGCGTTCTTAAATGCTTTCATGTTGTAGACCTCTTCAGCAGTCTGATGAAGCCTAATGGGAACCGTCTCAGAATAATACTTTTAAATGTATTAAAAAAACAAGATTATTAAGAAAACTAATATTGAAATAGAGTTTTCAGAATATAATAATATATGTGCTTTCTTTATTAAGAAATCAAATAAGAAGATCTAGCTGCAGTTCTAATAACTACCATAGTTTTGAAGCAGTGATGTGCATAAATATTTTGAGGCTACTGCAATTATTGTGATATGGTATGAAAATGTCTGTGATTCAATAGCAAAGACTTGGAACCAACCCAAATGTCCAACAATGATAGACTGGATTAAGAAAATGTGGCACATATACACCATGGAATACTATGCAGCCATAAAAAACGATGAGTTCATGTCCTTTGTAGGGACATGGATGAAATTGGAAATCATCATTCTCAGTAAACTATCGCAAGAACAAAAAACCAAACACCGCATATTCTCACTCATAGGTGGGAATTGAACAATGAGATCACATGGACACAGGAAGGGGAATATCACACTCTGGGGACTGTTGTGGGGTGGGGGGAGGGGGGAGGGATAGCATTGGGAGATATACCTAATGCTAGATGACGAGTTAGTGGGTGCAGCGCACCAGCATGGCACATGTATACATATGTAACTAACCTGCACAATGTGCACATGTACCCTAAAACTTAAAGTATAATTAAAAAAAAAAGAAAATGTCTGTGGTTTTATTTATGATAAAGTTCAATGATGATACTACTGTGGATTGTTACCTACATTTAAAATGGAAGGAAACATCAAATTTCAGCTAGAAGTCAGTGAAAATAGAGATGTAATTTTGCTTCATTCAAGTTTATGTACTTCCGGAGTTTATCCATGGTTTGCTTGGGGTCCTATAGATCCCAAATTAAGAACCTCTAGAGTTGAACTTTTTTCATCCTTCCACCTACATTGGAATTCTGATCTCCCTTATTGGAGAAAAGACAAGCAAAATAGAGTCTGATTTTTCTGTTTCCAATTAGCATTCATCATTCACTCCAGGATGGTGGTCCATATAAGCAAAGCACTTAATTTTTTTAGTTTTACTTTTGTTTCCTCAGTCTCAAACCATGCTAGACAGTATTTTTCTGATACATGTTTATCGTTCTGTATCATGCAATTATTTATCCCTGGTTATACCTTTCCTTTATACTTTTTATTCATGGTCAATTATAATCTGTGCTAGAGTTCCTCATGCAGTCATACAGTTCTTTTTACAATATCATCCATATGTTCTTCATTGGAATGATACACAAGTTATTCTATCAGAATTTCATTTTGTATAAAATATCAATAATAATGGAAGAGCTTCCCAATTTGAATCTTGGGAAATAGTTATATACCCTTCCTAAAATCTGGAATATGTATCTCCCAATGCCCAGGGTTCTCCCTGACTATAAGAGGGCCACTTTTATTCAAGTGGCCCTCTTATATCACTTTCACATTTCTAAATAATTATTCTCTAATGTGTTGAATTGGATCAATTATTTTGCTTTCTATCAGAAATTATCAACCAAACAAATCCAACATTTATTCAGTACAATATTTGGAGTACACACCAGGTAATTCAAGTTCCTCCCTAGTGGATACACAGATAACCAAATCCTCTTATCACTCCTATATCTCACGAAGGGCTAATTGGTGATTGCTGCCGGGCATGCAGCATATGCCCATGTCTTCCACTAGGTCGGGAATTCTACCTTACACTCCCAGCTTGACATCATCCCAGCTTGTCTCTTGTTACCTTCAGGCGAAATCTTTCCTGCCATCAATTTTGGATTTATATGTATTTATAAATGCTTGCTTTCCTGATACTCAGATTAGCTCTGCTTCCTTTAGAAAAAGTTTATTTTCCTTAGATTAAGAGACATGCTTCCCATTATAATCATAAGTGGATTTAAAATTTTCAAACCTCCTGGAAAGGGCCCAGAAAAATCTAATGCAACAAAATAAGCTGACTCAATCTAGTGGTCTTCCCAATATGCCATATTGTCTTATCTAAAAGGTGAATGTGGATTTAGTTTACATGGTCTCAAACTATGCAGTGACCTTTTTAGTACTTGTTTTGTTTTGTTTTGTTTTGTTTTGTTTTTGAGATGGAGACTTGCTCTGCTCCCCCAGCTGGAGTGCAGTGGCTTGATCTCAGCTCACCGCAACCTCTGCCTCTCAGATTCAAGCAATTCTCCTTCCTCAGCTTCCTGAGTAGCTGGGACTATGGACATGTGCCACCATACCCAGCTACTTTTTTGTATTTTTTTAAAGACAGGGTTCCACCATGTTGGCCAGGCTGGTCTCAAAATCCTGAACTCAGGTGATCCGCCTGCCTCAGCCTCCCAAACTGCTGAGATTACAGGCATGAGCCACTGCGTCCAGCCCCTTTTTTGTATTTTAAAATGTTTAGTGGCTTTCTCACACTCTGAGATACTTTTAAAGTGTCTGTCTCAAATAAAATTATCTTTATTTTTGTGATATATCTTGTATGAGCAAATATTTCCTGAATTTCCAATTCTCTGTGGCTAACCAAGATCACTGGGTGATCTATTTCCAAGGTCCAGAGGAATATTATACTATATTTTATTCAGTCTTAGAGAACTACAATTTGCCCACATTACACTGAGATAATGCAGCATAAACTCTCTACTGGGAGGCATGGGTTATGTTTAGAGACAAGTGGTTGTAAATTGAAAGAATGAATTATCCAAATATTTGTTTTCTGTTTTTAAATAATCACATCCACGTTATCTCAAAACATGAATGTAACTGACTGTTAGGTATTCATTTCCTGTGGCTGCTGGAACAAATTAGTATAAACTGGATAGCTGAAAACAACAGAAAATGTCCGGGCACAGTGGCTCATGCCTGTAATCCCAGCACTTTGGGAGACCGAGGTGGGCGGATCACGAGGTCAGGAGCTCATAACCAGCCTGACCAATATGGTGAAACCCCGTGTCTACTAATAATGCAAAAATTAGCCAGGTATGGTGGTACATGCCTGTAATCCCAGCTACTCAGAAGGCTGAGGCAGGAGAATCACTTGATCCTGACAGGCAGAGGTTGCAGTGAGCCGAGATCATGCCACTGCACTCCAGCCTGGGCAACAGAACGAGACTCTGTCTCAAGAAAAAGAAAAAAAAAAAAAAAAAGAACAGAAATTTATTATCTCACAGTTCTGGAGGCCAGAAGCCCCAAATCCCCAAATGAAGGTGTCAGCAAGGCTATGCTCCCTCTGGAGGCTCAAGGGAGAATTCATTCCTTTCTTCTTCTAGCTTCTTGGTGGCTCCAGGTATCATCTGACTCGGGACTGTAACACTCCAGTCTCTGCCTCTGAGATCACATCCCCTCCTCTTCTCTCTGTAATCTCCCTCTGCCTAGCTGGCATAAGGACCCTTGTGATTTAGGGCTCACTCAGCTAATGCAGGATAAATGCCTCCTCTCAAAATCCTTAATCCTTTCTTTTCCCATATAAGGCAATATTCACTCATTTACCATATAAGGTAATAGTCACAGCTTCTGGGGATTTGGGCAGGGACATAACTTTTTGGATGCCTCTACTTAGCCTGCTACATTTTTATTTATATAATCCATGAAATATGAACAGGGTAGATTTTTTTCATAGGAGAGCAACTAACATAATTTCTAAGACATTGGGTAATGATCTTAATAGAAAATTAGCATCTAAAATGTCTTAATGTCTATATTCAGGATGATTTTTATAAGTCAATCATTAATGAAAATATACATTCATATTTTAAAACTAAACAACAGAGGTGTGATTATTTCTGCACATGTCTGCTTAATCATTGTCCCTGTAGATATTATTCACTACTAAGTCATCAGTAGGTCTAATAAGAAAAGATTTTAATATTGTTCCAAATTCCACTGATGGCTTTTTTTTTAACTTATAAAAGTTATACTATTCTAAGATAAAACAAAGCACATTATATTTAGGCTACTTTCACACACGTTGAACCCATTTTTATTGGCAAATATTCTGATCTAGTTTAAAGAAATGATATATGAAAATAGTTATTTCTTCCAGGGAAAGCTCGAAACATAACTTAAAAAGTCTTAAATGCTATATTTTTTATCCAATGTGGTTATGGCTGTCATTATATTAGTAAATTACTGCTGTCTGTAAACCAGAATTAAAAGCATTAATAGCAAAGAGTGATAACCTAAGATACTGAATCTAGCAGCCATACCACAAGATCAGAATGTTTGAATCAGCCAGATTCACCTGGCTCTACACTAATTTTAGAACGTCATTTCATCTCTACCTGTCATTTGATTACTAATCACACACTTTTGGTTTAAAGTACATGAAGACTTTTTTTTCCCTAAAACCACTGTGTCTTTCTTCTTTAACACAAATTTCTTTCTGACAAGAAAGTAACCAAAACAAGAGTTGAGGTAGATAGAATATTTTTCAAGTTTACAATGCTCAAACATCACAGAAATTCTATTTCCTCTATTTGTCCTTCTCAGATAACTTGAGTATGATTACATTATTCATTTGAAATACAGTTCAATTTATTTCTGTTTGTACCCCAATTTTTCTCCTATGTGTGTTGTTTTTATTTATTTATATTGATAACACAAAACATTAGCATAGCTCCAAAACTTAGAACTATACAAAAGCATATATTTTAATAAGTGTTAAATTAATCCTCTTGCACCCTCATTATTTCTACCCTTTTCACGCCATTCCCACCCACTCACTTTAGGTAATCAATGTCCTTAGTTTCTCATTTATCTTCCCTTTCTTTTTGGTAAATCTTCAGATGCACATATTTTCTTATTTCCCCTTTTTTCTCATACAAAAGGCAATGGACTATATAGTCTTTTCTACTTTGCCTTTTTCACTTAATCTGAAAATCACTCCACAAAACTTCATAGAGACCTTCCTCATTCATTTATTTTACAACTGCATAATTCTTCATTGCATGTATTTAAGATAGTTTACTCTATTTCTAGTGTTTCAGCATTTAGGTCAAGTCCAACATTGCACAATTATGAATAATATTTAATGAAAAACTTAATATATGTGTTTTCATGTTGTTAAAAGGGTACCTTCAGCGTGAATTCCTAAGAGCAGAATTGCTAGATCAAAAGGTAAAGATGTATGTAGTTTATGTTCTTTTTTTAGATATTGCCAAACTCCCCTCCATAAGGATTATACCAATTTCCATTTCCACCTCCAACATGTGAGAGTGCTTGTTTCCTTATGACCTTAAAAACAGAACGTATTGTTACATGTTTTAATTTTTGCCAATCTGATAGACAAGAAATGATACCTCAATGTATTATAATTTTTCATTTTTCTTTTTAAAGTGAGGTTCATATGTTGAAGGTCCATTTTATATCTCTTTCAGTATATTGTTCATGTCTTTTGTACATTTTTCTATTGGATTTTAGTCTTTTCCTTTCATTTTTAATGATTTCTTATATATTAAGGATATTAACACTTTACTGCCAATATTTTCTCCCTGCTCATCAGTTGTGCTTTGACTTGTAAACATTTTTAAATAATACAATTTATTAATAGTTTTTAAAAAACTACATCAGCATTTTGAATCCCAGTTGGTCTTTTCCTTCACACAGGTAAAACAACAACCATTCATGTTTTCTTCTGGTACTTACATGATTTTATTTTTTTGTATTTAGATTTGCAATCCACCTGAAATTTATTCTTTTGTGTGATGTGAGTTATAAATCTAATTTTAATTTTTTCCCAGTGGCGAACCTGTTGTCGTAAAACCATTTATTTAAAAGTTAATTTTTGCTCTGCTGATTTGAGATGCCACCTTTACAATATGTTATAGTTCCAGGTGTTCTGGAATCTATTTCTAAACTTTTCATTTTATTCCATTGATCTGTCTGTCTCTTCATGCTTTAATTATTGTGACTTTGTGGTGTTTTAGTATATAGTAGGACTACTTTTATTGCATAGCTATTCTTTTTAGTGTTTTCCTGGCTATTTATTTTTTCATATAAACTAATATCAACTTATTAACTATTTTTAAAGCTTATTGATATTTCATAAGGATGGTGTTAAATTAATAAATTAACTTAGGGAAAACTGACATCTTCATGATGAGTCATCCTTTCCAAGTGCAGGGTAGAGAGGCTCTCAATTTACTCACATATTTTTGTGTCTTTCAGGAATCTTTTGAAGATTGCCTTACCCATTTTTGCAAACTTAGTGCTGAATTCATTTTAAGTATCTAATTTTCTTTGTTGCTATTTAAATGGTTTCTCTAGCATTATGTCATCAAACTGGTTATTGTTTCTGTATCTGAAAACTAGTAATTCTGTTATGTTAATTTTATATTCAGTGACTTTACTGAATTATTTTTCTTATTTAAGGATGTTTTACCATTGTTTCTCTAAGTTTTTCCAGGTACATGATCATATCACTTGCAAATAGAGATAATTTTACTTCTTCGATTCCAATTCTTTCCCTCTAATTGCCTTTGCTATCACTTCCAGGACAAGGTTAAATTAAGTAGATGGTAGGCATACTTTCCTGTTCCTGCTCTTAGTTGAAGTGTTTTCTCATTAAGTTTTCCCATTAACAAAGATATGGGCTTTAAGAATAAGTTATATATATAAGAATACTTTATATATATATATATGTATATATATATTTATATATTTAGTTGGATTTCATCCAAGAATTTTGAGCATCCAAAGAAATTTCAGCAACATATGAGATATTCATATGTTTTTTCTCCTTTGCTCTGTTAACATAGTGTATTATTTGACTGCATTTCCTAATAGTGAACCAAGCTTACATTCCTGAAATAAATGTCACTTAATCATGTTTCATCAGTTTTTTGTTACAATATTGGGTTCTGTTTGCTCATGCTTTATTAAGTATTTTTACATCAATATTCATACACGATATTGGTAATAATTTTCTAATTACATTGTCATTTGCATACTTCGTTCTCAAAAATAATTTTAATACTCTGGAACAAGCTATAGAGCCCTCAATCTATCTGGTCTTTGAATGTTTGGTAGAATTCCCCTGTGAAACTATCTGAGCCTGGTGCTTTCTTGTGAAATAGCCACCTTATAACTTTATTTCTTTGATGTAAATTGGTCTCTTTAAATAGAGTAAATTTGTCTCTTTAAATAGAGTAAATTTCTTTAGGAAATTGTTCAATTCATATAGGTTTCAGCATTTCAATTCAACATTTATTTGCATACATGTTGGCAAATGAGTCTCTAATTAGTTTTTTATAATTCTTCGGTTTCAATGATATTTCCCCTTGCCAATTCTTATTTTGAATATTTGTCCTTTCTCCCTTTTATTCTTCATTAGGTTAATTAGCAGTTTTTATATTTTGCTATTTTTTTCAAAATGCAGCCAGGCTTTAACTTATTAATTATATCTACTTTTACTTATTTTTCTCATTTTTTTTCTTTTGCTTTACATCTTGACATTTTCTAGGTTTTTCAGTTGGGAATTTAATTTGTTAATTTTTGTTGTTTCAGTTTTTTAAATAAAAGTGTTTAGGGCTCTGAATTTGCCTCTAGTCACTACTTCAACACGTATATTCTTCTATCCTCATCTCCACTTGCTTTAGTGTTGGATATGCATTTAAGTATATTAAATCCTCATCATCAGTCCTTTAATGAACATCATCTACTCATGCCTTAATGGGATTCTAGTAGATTCTCAAGAAAGGTTCCTGGATACAAATTCCTGCACTCTTGCATATCTAAAACACACACACAACAGTGCTGCTCTACTGTTGATGCACTATTTATCTTTTTTTTAACAACAAACCTTATGTTTTTGAATATCCAAAGCCAGCCTAGTTCTTTTTTCTTCGTAAGATACTTTATCTTTTCACCTTGTAGCTCTGAGGATTGTTTTTAATCTTTATCAATTCCTATAGTTTTACTCAGATAGGTCTCAGGGTTAGTAATTATGGGTGAATATTCCCTGAGCTCTTTCAATATGTAGATTCTGATCTTTCATTTACAGAAATAAGGTTTTTAATTATCGTTTTAAATATGAATTTGTTCCATTGTTTTATATATCTCTTTCCAGAGATCTAATTGGATTATTTTTGCTACATTTTATTTCAAATACTTTCTTAGTCTTTTGAGATTTTTTTTATTTTAAAATTTTATTCATTTTTTAAATTTCTTTTTGTTTTTTGTTATCTTGGTTGTTTTCCTCATTTTCTTCAATGTTCTCCTTAAATTTTCATTTGAATCTCTTATTCCTTAGAGACTTTCTAAATCAGTCTTCATTTTTTTGTGTAACTTAGACTTCTATGTTTTCCTAAAATCAATCAAGTTTTATTTTAGTTCTACTTATTTTGCATTCATTTCTGTTGTTGATGTTTTCATTTCTGTTTCAAAGTGGTTTGTATTATATTTCATATCCAAAAATGCTTATTTGAGGATATTTCATTTAGTTGCATTTAGTGGATAAAATTTTTGTCATCTGGATTAATTTGATTCTCATTTTCTTCTGTATTTTTATGGTGGTGATAGACCACTGAAGACTGCTTGTGCCTCTGCATTTCTGTGTACAGGGCTGGTGGTTTAGGTTTGAATAGGTTTCAGAGATTTCTAGTTGAAGAATTCTCTCTTATGTCAGGGCAGTAAAATATGGTTGAGAGGGTTTTTGCTGTTGTTGTTGTTGCTGTTGTTTTAAACAGGGCTGTAGGGTAAGGTGACTTGTCCTTTGCCTTTTTTCTTTTGGCTTGTAAGATTGCAAATGTGCTCCCTTTTTATTTCAATTCAGCATGTAGCTTTGAAAGAATGCCTGTCTTTTTTAAATTGTTCTCCTCAAATGTTACCTTTCCAAGACTTCCTCTTGACACACTGTGTACAATTTTACCTTCCTCCTGGTTGTCAGTTTCCTGATCCAGCAGATCACTTTTTTCTCTCTTTTTATGGTGATGGTTTTAGATCAATATCAGGCCTGCTGCTAAGTCTTCCTTCTCCATTCCAATCAGTTTTTCAGAGACTGCCCTTGCACTTCACAAGGACTTTGGGAGGAGGACAAGAGATAACTCATAGAGATCTGGTGTTCATTTGTGTAGCTGCAGGTCTTTTGAAGTTTAGTTGAAGACATTATTTGTCTTCTTGTTATGCTGAAAGCATGAATTTTAGTTCTTCTCATTGTTATTTAGGTGTTGGGGAAGGATATGTTGGGAGATTAAGATTTACATCATCACTATTACCTTGGTTACCCATCAAATTAAAGTGTTTAATAATATGCCACCACGTAAAACATTTCTAATGACACTCAGCTGTGAGAGCTCTAGTTTTCTACCCTAGTCATAATACTTACCTCAAAACATGCTTTTATCTAGTAAGTGGTTGGTGAATACCATTATATTTGATTGACACAGGAAAGCTGGGTATCCTAGAACCACAGAAGACTGACATATATTTGAGGGTCATTCCAAAAAGATGCCTGCAACCCCAGCAGTTAACCAGCTGAAGGTGAAAAGTGTGAGAGAAAAAAGGGAAGCAGAATGTTGAGGAGCAGTTACATAGCACATAGGTGTCCAGTGAAAGACTTACTCAGAGTAGAAAATATATTTGGTAGTTACTCTCTGAAGGCTATTATAAAAAGATAACCATGGCTTCGTGGTTCCTTCTAGACTTCACTACTCTACCTCATGCCTCAGTTCCTTTGTGTTGTCTCTTGTCTCACTCTATTAATATTGGTATCTTTAAAAGAAATTTCATTCCATGAGTGTTAGAGATAGTGGTCTCCATAGAGACAACCAGGAGCAACCAGGACCAAGTCAAGCAGGGAAGGGGCAAGAATGTACCTTTTCACAAGGTTAGGTACTCTTAGGTCCGCTAAGTACTGACATCGGTCTCTGTGTCTCTTAGGTCAAATCATCAAGAGTAAAAATCGTATAAAATAACTGATTATTTTTTATTACTGGTTAGGTAATATAATGGTGCAGGCACTGAAAGGCGCTCAACAAATAATTGTAAATTAGTGTATAATTATCAAAAATTATAAAAATGACCATCAAATGTCATAATCCTCCTACTTGCCAATAGAAAATGCTGTTTTGGAAAGGTATTTTAAAGCCTACTGTTCTACATCAAACAATAAGTTACTGTTTGGGATCTGAGCCCCATGAAGAAAAGTGTCTTCTCTGGCTTTCTAAGGAACTTGATTTATTAGAAATCACATGACCTTTTTGAGAAACGGGTGTTACCTACAAATTGCAAATATGTTTTGCCCCACATGAATTAGCAAAAACCATAGCAATACATTGAAGTAAGAGTCAAGGGGCAAAAGAGTGGAAGGACCTGGAGATTATTTCCAAAACACAAACCAATGCTTCATTGAAGTAGACATTGCGAATTAACTCAACTGCTTCCCTTGATTCATCACATGATTATTTTAAAGTTCAGGCACAGGTTATAGGAATAATTTGCTCTGAGAGGGACAAGATTAACTAACAAAAGCAAAGAAGAATTTGACTGACTTATAACAAAGATTGTAGACAAATTGGCTCACTGTCATAATGGCCAAGAAAATGTGATAAAAATTATTGGTCCCTATTTTCCAAGAATAAAAGTATACTTTCTGCCCTGGAAGCTGTATAACTATATTCACTAGAACCAAGTCCTACTGTATATCTTCCTAGGAATGCAGAAATTATAAAGACACAATCCCAAACCTGAAAAATCTGAAAGGGAAGAGCCACATCAGAATCTGGGGAGGCACAAAGAAACCAGGCCATACTACTAAAATACTTCCACCTAGAGAACATATTATCATTCTGACTGGAACTTCAAAGAATCAAATGCTCTATGGTGGGGGGCAGAGCGCCAAAGAGTTCCTGTAAATGGAAAAGAAAAATCACAACTATTCCTGGGAGTCAAGAGATAAAAACCATATGAAATTGGTTAAGAGAATGCATTCTAAATATCATCTATGGAGACTGGTGGAGAGAGAGTAGAGCTGACCATTGGAAGGACTGAGCACCAGCCCTGGCTCTTTATGAACTAGCTAAGGGAGTCTGCCAATGTGTTCCACCTCTGTGAACTACAGTCTCTATATCTATATTCTATAGATTAAAAACTTAATGTTCATTGCCTGTAGTTGACATGTTCTCCGCTTTTTTGATCTGCTAGCCTTGACATCTAAGAAACAGAATTCATATACTGAAGGATTTGCTATCTGTGGAAACAAAATAAGAAAACTTCTCTGAGAAAGAAAAAAATATGAAATCAGAAGTGAATGCCCTTGCAAGGAAAAAATTGGCTTTGTCCACAGGAATTCACATGAAGCAATTCCATGGAACTGTTTTCTGAGCACAGAGAAGCATTATGAAAGCTCAGCCTCTGGACAACAGCTGGGTTTGCATCTCAGCTCTGCTCTTTCCTCCTAATGTCTTAGACCAGTTTTTGAACTATGCCTCCATCTTTTTCCAAGTGCAACAAAGCATCTCACATCAGTTTGCAATACAGTATTTACAAACAACATGGAATCTGCAATGCCATTAGCCAGACTTGGTTAGGCTAAAAATGCGTACAATTCAGATTCACTTTCCTCTTCTCCATTCCAATTAATGGATTTTCATTTATCTTTTATTTTTCTGACACCTAAGATCCAAGACATAAGTGTTCTCTCAAGATGGTACAGAGTCTATCTCCATGTCTTTTAAAATATAAATTCTAAACCCAAGACTGTAAATATCAAGGCTTGTGAAATGTTTAGATGATTACTTAAAGCCAGAAAACATATCTAGTTTAAAAAAATCAATATCCATAGAGTATACTATCCATCATCCCCTAAGATGCAACAAATCTAGTGAGGCTCCAGCTTCCTTTCTTTCTCCATTCCTTATTTCCTTACTTCCTCCCTCCTCCTCTCTCCCTCCTTCTATTCCTTTCTTCCTTCCTTCCTCATTTATTTCTTCTTCTCTCTCACCCCTTTGTTTCATTCTATAAAACCTCATTGTAATTTCTGGTGTTTGAAACAGCAGCTCAGTCTGTCTCCTTGTGAATGACTTAATAAAATTTCTCAAATAGCATCCAAACCTAGACACAAGGTAAAATTTATCTTCAATATACCTCTTCCCTACAGAGAAGAAAATCTAGCTAAGCCTCCCCATAAGGAAATGAAGTTGTGATGCAATAAACCTGACAAAAAATTAAATAGAGGTTACCACAGCAAGGTCTGTCTTCTTCAGAAATAAAAACCTCTTCCATTCAGCTATCCAAAGCAAAGTAAAGGACTTGGAAGCCAGAAGC
The DNA here is from genome assembly GCF_028858775.2 of Pan troglodytes. Classification (NCBI taxonomy): domain Eukaryota; kingdom Metazoa; phylum Chordata; class Mammalia; order Primates; family Hominidae; genus Pan; species Pan troglodytes. Next base: position 112,765,433 of record NC_072409.2, on the reverse strand, counting down.
ATACTGGAGCTTTTCTGTTCCACTGATCACTGCCACTCTGCTGAGAGATTTTTATGTATTTTATGTACATTCTTTAGTTATGCAATTCAACTGCAAACACCCTGAGGGCTTCAGGGCAGGACTGTACCTGATAACTAACTTAAAAAAAAGATTTCTTCATATAGTGTTTAGCAATACATCTATTAGAAGCACAAAATATGTTTTTCGCAAACAGGCCTGTAGAAAGTCATGCACAGACAAAAGACCCTGATACTTACTGAATGGCACTAGAATGCAAGCTCGATAAAATCAGTGATTTTTGTTTTATTCACAGTTCACGGCAGGTAGACTCCAAGATAGCCCCCAATAACCCCCACCTCCTGGATTCGTGTCCCTGTGTCATCTCTACCCAAGTGTGGATGGACCTTGTGACTAACCAACAAAATGTGATAAAGATCATGGAATGTCACTTCCATGATTGGGCTCCATAAAATTGAGACTTTTATCTTGCTATTAGACTCCCTTTCTTTTGCTGGCTTTCATAAAGCAAGATGCCATGTAAGGCAAGCCCATGCACCAAGGAACTCAGGGCACCAGGGAACAGCTAGCAAGAAATTGAGTTGAATTAAGCCAACAATCACATAGTCGGCTCAGAAGAGGATGCTTTACTAGTCAAGTCTTTGTATGAGACTTCGGCACTAGCTGGATCCTTGATTGTAGCTCCTGAGAGACTCTGCAGTGGAGAACTCAGCTAAGCCATGCCCAGACTCCTGGCCACAGAAACTCTGAGATAATAAATGTGTATTGTTTTAAGCCACTAAGTTGGTGGTTATTTGTTACACAGCAATGCACAACTAACACACTACTATTTCCTCAATTCCTTGAACAGTGCCTGGCTCATAGTAGGTAGGTAATAAATACAAGTTGCACAGATCAATAAATGAAATTAAGTCCTGTCACTGATATAGAGTTACTGAAGGTCAGTAAACTATTCATCACGGTGCTGCAATGTGCAACTAGATGAATAAAGCCAATTCTTACAACAAGCCTTCTAACAAATTCAATTTCCTAAAAACAAACATGAAGTAAATAAATACAATTTCCCACAATGAACATGTTAAGCAAGCTTTTCAGTCATCATATCAGCCTCAAGGTTGACTTATATTTTCTAGGAGAGAACAATAAACTTTATAGTTTAAAACAAAATAGCACTGGAGACCCCTTTTACCCTTCTTGGCAAAGAAACTGACCAGGAATTCAATTTCATGGTGACAACATTCAGAATATGCATTGCTCTAACCTAAATAGTCCTTTAACCCAGCCTGGCTTGTGCTCTTTATTCTTTCTGCCTTTATGATTCCTAATTGGGAAATATGCTTCAATCTTCTCACTCACATTCTCAAAAGCATTTGGGTCAGCCTCTTCCCTTCCTCTCAAGGTTTCTCATTAAATACTCTTGTGATTTGTGGCCTATGAGTCCAACTTCAATTTTAACCAAGGGTAAATTTTAAAAAAATATTTTTAGTTCTCATTACCAGTTGTGATAATTGCTAGGAAAGAAAGAAGGCTGAGAGAAATGGCAGCAGATGTGATAGGAGCAGTGGGTGATTAGCATGATGAGAACGCCTTTCTGAAAATGTGACTTTCAAACTTTGAAATAAAAGATGAAAAGAACCCAAATATACAAAGGGCCAGGATGGGGTTATGGGCGTAGAACAGCATTTCAAGCAAAAGGAACAGCACATCAAAAGGCCTGAGAACAAGTTTCTCAGCAGAGTTGATTTTACAAAGTCAGCCATATTGTGAATGTGAAGGACAACTATACATAATCAGGATCACACACACACACACACACACACACACACAAAGTCCAGCACAAAGTATCCTAACACTTTTTTTGGATGGTACTAGAATGTAAGCTCCACAAAACTAGTAACCTCTCTTTACAACTGCTTGTAAAAAATATCTTGATGTTATTTTTATTTGGTAATTTTGACTCCATTTATTTTCAAAATTAAAAGAAATCATTTTGCATTTTTTTCACTTTTCATTATTCTGTTTATGTTATTATTATTTTTTTTGCATAATCTTATGAGGTAAAAATTATCCTAGCTTCCAGGAGAGAAAACTAAGGTTCGGGCAGGTTCCAATAAATCTTCTAAGGTCACAAACTGGTAAATGGGGACATCTGACCTGGTTGATTGAACTCCCTCGCCAGCCTAGTCCTCATAAAACAGGGGTTAAAATGGTGGGAAGCAATTAACAAAAGAAGGTCATGCATAGTTTTATTTATATGGGTGTACTGGATATTAGAAAACCTCAGTTTTGTCCAAAATATGCCAAGAGTTACATTGTCAGTCACTCCACTGTCTCACTGAGGTTTCTAAGCTTATGATGGGATACAGCTCCCCCAAACACAACTAACAAATGCTTCCTCATTCTATGGACAAATCCAACTTGGTTTTGAGGCTAAAAGTCCAACTCTACTACAGGCCAAATATTGGGTCACTAAGTACAAGAAGGTTATCATGGAAAGACGGAAATAATCAGATTTTGAGGACAATATACCTGTGATAAAATGGACCAATAAAACGCTGTCAATATTATCTACCCTCCAGGTTACTGTATAGTTAAAGATAATTCATACAGCACTTAACACAAAGGAATAGCTTAGGTGAATGAAGGTAAATATTTGGATCTGAGAGTGATTTGGAAAACCCAGAGGTCTCTCAGACCTGACAAAAAGAACTTATTCAAGGATATAAGGTCATTCCTCTGAGCAAAGGGTTTGTTTCTTATTAAAACGCTGGTGCACTGGGGAAAACCTGACCCCTTCCACTTTTATCAGCAACTCTTCACGGTAAAACACTGGCTGCATTGGAGGGGGTGTGGGGTGTGGGAAAGGCTCTTAGACACTGGGAGTTTACGAGGGAGGATAATCGTGGAAGGAGAAGGAGGAGGGTTCTGAATACACTCAGTTCATAGTTCTGCTTCTAACTGCCAGGGGTATGAGCACCCACCATCTGTGACAGAAGCATTTGGAAGAGAGGATAAAGAGGGATTTTCATCAGCAGCATGGCTCTAGTCTAGTACATTTTTATAAGCCTCATATTTTAAAGTAATTATTTCAAACACTAAGAGTAAATCTAGAGATCTAATATACAGCATGAGGACTATGGTAATAATATTGTATTGTATAATGAAAATTTGCTAAGAGAATAGATCTGAGGTGCTCTCACCATACAATAAAAAATAGGTAACTACAGAAGCTGATGGATATGCTAATTTTCTTGACTGTAGTCATGATTTCACTATGTATATTATAACACATTATGCTGTGCACCTTAAATACATACAATTAAAAATTAATTTTAAAGACTCTGTGATCAATCATAACACAAAGCATAAATATTATATCAATGATACTTTCTTTCTTGCCTCAATAACCTCTCTGTTTCCAGTATTAACTCTCAAAATCAGGGGCCGACTAACCATGCTGTCTACACTTTACTCACGAGATAGCCATACCTCTTTTTCTTCGAAGTGGCAGTCACTGTAAGTACCAATCAGTGGAGTCCCTGTCTTCAAACTGGTTTATTCACCAGTACTGAATAAAGAACCACAACTTAGTACAACTATTGAAAATAGGGGGGAAAAAAGGACTATTTTAATCGTTTTATTTTATTTTATTTTATTTTATTTTATTTTATTTTGAGACAGAGTTTTACTCTTGTTGCCCAGGCTGGAGTGCAATGGCACAGTCTTGGCTCACTGCAACCTCCACCTCTTGGGTTCAAGTGATTCTCCTGCCTCAGCCTCCAGAGTAGTTGGGATTACAGGCACGCACCAGCATGCCTGGCTAATTTTTGTATTTTTTTAGTAGAAACGGGGTTTCACCACGTTGGGCAGGCTGGTCTCACACTCCAGACCTTAGGTGATCCACCCACCTTGGCCTCCCAAAGTGCTGGAATTACAGGCGGGAGTCACGCGCCCAGTACCAGTCGAAAAAAGGAACCTTAAAGGGTCTTTATTTGGCCAGGAAAACAAGGTTTTTCATCTGTTTTCACTTCTTTGTCTTCAGACTCAGCCACATGGGGCTTTGAACAGTTTTTCGTTTGTCATTCGCTCAAGGTACCAGTCCTGCCTGACAGATGAAGGAAATGCTTTCTCTTCACTGATACACATTCCATAATGAGGACACACAAAACCAGGGCTACCTGAAATTCTCAGTTTAGTCTCATTAAAGATCTTTCTCAGAAAGTTATACTGAAACCATGTAAGTATTGCTCTTGGTAAAATAACAATAAAAGAAAGAAGTTACTTAGCGGGATTCTGACCGTATTTCACATTTTTTAAACGACTCTTCAGTACAACAATAATATCTAAATTGTTGCTAGGGCGAAATGGTAGTGAGGTTGAATTTGGTGACGAATGTGAGGCATAGTCTGCTGTTTGGGAGAGGGACTGCTGTGTCAGAGATGAGTGTCGTGTTTTTTGAAGTTCAGATGGAAAAGTGCGAGAGAGTATTCTGATTCTGTGGTTGTTTGCGGGGAAGGATGGTGGTTTGTGTATCTTTTTCTCCCTCATGTCCATGTGAAGGGAGTTGTGCTAGCAACGCAGGAAGGTTGTTCATCATTATCACAGTAATTGGCGAATGGGGATGCTGACATATATTGCCAAGGGGCCAGGGGTCTTAACCACTCTGCAATGCCTTTACAGTGAAGAATTTTCCCAGCTCAAGTTATTCATGCTCCATTGAGAAATACTGTGCTCCAGTAACGATTTTGTCCTGTCTCCCCAGCTCCACTCTCTCTCCCTGGGGTTCTCTGATGGATATATCAGAAGACATGAGCCTGCCCAGCCTAGCCCCCCTCCACTCTTGCTTCCTGGTCTGTCTGCCTGCAGAGTAGGTGTTTTCTGGGGTAGGCCTGCAGGTTGGTTTGTTTTGTTTTGTTTTTGAGGAGTGGGGTTAAGTTCAATTCAGGAGTGAATAATTAGGAAATCCATTGTGGGACACATCAAAAATCCATGCATTTACCTGCTTCACTCAAAACCCACCAATTTCAATGTTAATCTCATCCAAAATATACCCTCACAGAAACATCCAGAATGCTTGATCAAATCTCTAGGCACTGTGGCCCAGCCAAGTTGACACATCACACCAGCTCCAGCACCTGCCCAGAAGAGTGATGCGTTCTCGGCTCTCCAGACCAGGCCACTCACCAGCTGAGTGCCAGAGAGTGACCTCAGTCAATGCCACAAAGGATCACCTGGCCAAGCCCTCCTTGGTTCCTAACTCACAGAATCTGGGAACGTTATAAAATGGTTATTTTAAGTTACCGAGTTTTGAGGTGGCTTGTTACGCTGCAATAATAACTGGAACACTCATTTTAAACTCCCATCACTCCCTCTCTCTCTTATGAAACTTCAGCTACACAGGCCACTACAAACACACATGCTCCCTCCTAGCCTCAGGCCCTTTCTACCTGCCATTCTCTCTGTCTGCAATATTTTTCCTCCAGCTCTTTGCTTAGCTGGCTCCTTTCATCTTTCCTTCCTGCTTCAGATCAAATATTACTTCCTCAGAGAAGTCTTCCCTGACCACACTCCCTAAATTGGCCTACTTCCCTCTCTATGTAGCTTTTTTTCATTCTGTTCATTTTCTTCAAAACATTGATCTCAATCTGAAATTATCTTGCTTTCTATCTTTGACTATTGTTTTCCTCGATTAAAGCATTAGAGCTGTAGGGTAGGTTCTTAGCTAGCTCATTTATGGCTCACACAATGATTGGCACAGAATATGTGTTCCATAGATATCTGTGGAAGGAAAAGTAATGAATGCTTATCTCATATGTGGGTGACTGCCTTCAGGATCCTGTCCACAGGCCTCAACTTACTAAGTCTGCTATCATAGAATTTAATGAAGGAAGATTAGAGTTCCCATGAGCTATAAAGGGTGTTTTTCTCTGACTTTTCTTCTGCTCTTTTTTTCCCCCTCTAATGAGATGAGCATTCACCAGGGAACAAAAAGCCTAGCATCCTTTTACAATACCTCACAGACAAAAACCACCGCATTTTTATACGTGATTATCTGTGGGGCTTATTTATAAATTTTCCTAACTCTTGAGGATTAATTAAAAGACACCTCTAAACTGAAAAAGGAAAAAAATTTTCCCTTATTTCCTGGAAATCCAGTCTACTCTTAGCCTTTGTGTAATACAGCCTCAGCTCTTAATCTCTTTCTTCTCCAGTCCCCCAGTACAGGGCTTACAGAGAGCTTGGGTTAAAGGGTTGGGGAGAGGCAAGTCCATCCCCTACTTTTTTTGTTTCCCCCTTTTCCAGTTGCTGGTTTGGATACACTTGAAGCATAAAAAGCAACAAATATTTTTTTCTCATCCCCTGAACTGAGGTTCTTATCTGAAGCCAGCACTCAACCCATGCTCTATACTTCCTCATTCCCTTGTATTCTGATTCTCCCTTGTATTAACCATGTTTTTCATTTTCTGTATTCTGACACTTCAACATCTGGGGCCTTGCTAACCCTGGAGAGACTGCCCCTTCCAAGGTTTGCCAGTTCCTAGAGAGTAAACAACTCACTTGGGAACATGCCTTTCAAGTATAAATCAACCAGTCCAGAGTCCACAGCCCAATCGCCTCTTTTATTGGGCTTTCACGCTCTGGGCCATCATCCCTCTGCCTGAATTACCCCAGGGCCAGGTACCAGACAACTAGAGAGAGCCCCTAAACCCTAGAGCCCGCTGAAATCATTCAAATCAGCCAATCCCCTGCCTCACCCATTCCTTCCCACAGAAAGCACAATAAAAGCTCCTGCTAACAGTTCCCCCCGCCGCCCCGCCCCCAGCTTCTGCCCCTGACCCACCCAGGTGCCTCTCCATGTGACCCCCTTGTGGTGTGGTATGCCCCCTCCTATTGGGAACTGTGAGTAACAAACCATCTTTTCAATGGCAATTGTCTCCTGATCTGTTGACCTTACTGTACCTCAAATTTCTATTAACATACTGCATTTTAAAACATCCCTCTAGACTGTAAGTCAAGCCAATGTCTTAATTGTTTTGGGCAACTTGGATTCTGCACACTCAGTGCTCAGTATTTTAAGTTTTATTTTAGCAAGACTTAGAAACCTGATTTAAAGCACTGATTCATTCAAGAAACATTTTTTGATGTCTCATGTGTACTTGGTATTGTGGAAGGCCCTGGGGATAGGAGGATGAATAAAACATGTTTTTAGGCAGGCTCCTGGCAGGATGGGGACTCAAAAAATCTTTGAGAAAAGAAGAAATGAATCAATGTCTTCCCAGAGTTCACAAGCTAGAATCCATTGCTTGCCGATCCCCTGGTGTGTTACCTCTGTAAATTTGTGGTCAATTTTGGAAAGTTTGAAATTAGAATAGACCGGTTTGTCTTGTTCTGTTCCATTTTTTTTACATGTCAAGCTATTGAAATCAGGACTCTAAATGATTGTTCAAATTTTCCAAGTTATTATTTACCAGATTTAATGGTCTTTCTTGCAACATCTTTACAAAAATATAGCCTAACTCACTCTAAGAAGAGCCTAAGGAAACTGTTGTCTGGGGGACATAAAGTAAATATAACATTAACAATAGGTCAAGTGCAGTGGTTCACATCTGTAATCCCAATGCTCTGGGAAGCTGAGGAGGAAGGATGGCTTAAGGCAAGGAGTTCAAGGCCAGCCTGGACAATATAGCAAGATTCCATCTGTACAAAAAATTGTAAAAATTATTCGGGCATGGTGGTGCATGCCTATTGTCCTAGCAACTCAGGAGGCTGAGGCAGGAGGATCACACAAGCCAAGGAGTTTGAGGTTATACCGAGCTATGATCACTCTACTGCATTCCAGCCTTGGTGACAGAGTGAGAACTTGTCTCTAAATAATAATAATAGCTAATACTTACTGAGCTCTTAGTATATGCCAGGCATTGTCCCAAACGTGGTACATGTAGTATTTTATTTAAACATTATAATTCATATTATCATCCTTAGGTTACAGATGAGGACATGAAGCTTAAATAGAGTAAATCATTCACTACAGTTAACATAGCCAGGGAGTACAGCCAGGATTCTAATTGAGGCAGCATTATCCCAGAATCTACCTATTTAACAACTATAGCTATGAGGTAAATCTGTATAATTTTCTCAGTGTACATTGCTTAGACCCATTTCTAAAGTCCATGAAAGAATTTGGGCCAAATTTATTCCCAAAGAAATCCTAGCCACTCAAAATTCTGCTACTAAATACACAATATTTGAGTTTGCCAGAATCTTTTTTCTTCCAATAATGTATTAGAATTTCTTTTTATGCTTTCTCTTCCTGGTCCCCATCCACAGGGGCCTAGTTGGTGATATAATAAAATGAGCTACTTTAAAGAAAAACTCCAGAATAGTTTCTCTGCAAAACTTTCCGTAAAAGGGAACTGAGCTTTAATAACTGCATTCATACACTGAATGCACCTTAGGACTGGAAAGTGAGTTTTCTGCTTCCTTATTAGTGAATCTTTCCCAAGGAATTCTGTCAAAATCTTGTGGCAATGACTACCTCCCTGCCTTGGCTTTAATTATTCTATTTCCATTAGTCCGGGTCAACACATACCACAGAGGTCATCTCTGGACTTGATGTATTGCATTAAAGGCGAGCTTCTCTAGGATAATTATGTCCTCAGAGACCAGGCATTGGGGTAATGCCTTGGGGAGTCTGAAACTCCAATCACCTTGAACTTTGGATATTTCTTCTCTTAACATACATTTGTGGAAAAGAAAACCATAGGACATGAAATAATGCATAAGTCGCAAATCTGCTGTTTTCTCTGCACATGACTGGAGATTAAATAAATTGACTATAGCAGGCAAACAGTACTCTTTTCTGGAAGCTTGAGTTTCAGAATTCCCAAGAGAAACACTAAAAGCTACTTCCTTTCTTCTCTTACATCCAAAAGAGAAATCAGTGAGCTATTGAGTAAGACTTTTGATCCATTACCAAGACTCAAGCTTCCTAAAACACTAGTCAAATGGTATTTAATACTTCGTTTTAAGACCCAAACTTGCCCATCCCGGCCTACAGTAAAGGGAGAAGACACATCCCACGGCTTGCTTTCACTCCAAAACAAGCATTTATTGAGTGTCTACTATGTGCCTGATCATGTTCTAAGTCTTTGAAGATAGAGAAGTGAACTTGTATCCTTATCACTGAGGAGGGAGAAGGCAGTACCTGCCAGTTACTTGAAATTCCCTTTGGAACCAATTCACAGGGCAGAACACTTTAAACTCTACTCAGACTCTCAGAAATTGGGTAGGAAGAAACTCCCTAAGTCTTCGGAGCCTCACAGCTGCCTTAGGAGCTCTGCTTTCCACACTTACCAGAGACAGGTATTTAATATGAGCTGGGGGCAAGAAGCGTGAACCCCTCCAATTTTTATGCAAAGTTTTGTGAGCAAGTATGAGCATTTGCTGGAGCCAAAGTCTACAAGTGTCCTCGTATTCTCAAAAAGATCTGGAATCCTACCAAGGTTAAAAGCATTCCCCTAATATACCCACAACTCGTGGAGCCCAGGTGACTGCGCTTATGCTTTCTTGGTGAAGGCCACATGTCGAACCAAAAAGTCATGCCAGATGGATGCCACAGTGACCGCAACAGCTACTTAGCCTGGTGTACACCCCGCTCAGTCCTTTCTCAACTTCACAACTTCGCTCACCAGAAAGCTTCGGGTGCAACTGTAAGATGGCCTATTCCTTTGGAAAGGAATGAGAAACACGTAGGCTTGGAAGTACTGAGACATTGGGGCCTCCCTGTTTTGGTCCTGAATGGATTCCCGGCGAAGAAATCACATGCCTCTCTTCTCCTGACCCCACTTTTGGCATCTCAAGGCCGAAGCTGGTTCTCAGAGCTCGTCTGCCTACAGCTACTAAGTTCTCTGAGAGCAATAAAGATACGACGGGATCCATCTGGACGTTTTCCGGACAGGAGAGGCAGCCCGGCATTTCCCTTCGGAGAGTTGCTGGGGATGCACACCTGCTCTGGGACAGCCGGAGTGCGCAACCCGCACTTCTACACGCGCGCGCCGGGCAACATAGCGCACCGCGGTACACGCACGCCGACCGGACACACGCAGTCTCGTACACGCCCAACGAGCGCACACACCCGCACTCCATGCACGCGCGATGGGCGCACACACTCGCATCCCTACACCTGCGCTAAAGCGCACACACCCGCGCTCCTATTACCGCGCTCGCGCGCAAAACAGCCGCAACTTCCGAGTGGGACTCGGCATGCGGGGGTAGTGCCCGGTACTTCACCATCAGTCACCGTCGCGTCCGCCTCCTCCCCTGCTTTTTGCACCTCCAGCCGCAGAGATTTCCGGCTGCGGCACAAGAACTGTCCAGGCCGAAAGAGCTGCTCCTCCGTCACAAAGCGCAGTTGCACACTGTACTGCAGGCGCGCGGGGACCCGGGCCGGAGCCGGGGTCGCAGCCATGGTCCAAGCGCCTCTGCTCCTGAGCCCTAGCAGTGCCTCCCCCGCGCTGCTCTGGGCACCGAGAAACTGCTGGGGCAAGGGGGAGGCATTTGGAAGCGCGCACCACCTTCCCCAGCTCCCGTTGCAAGTTCAATCTTCGACCTCCGAGACGCCCGGTGACTTCTGCTGGCACCTGCTGCCCTCGGCATCACCTCCCTCATCCCCCTGGAGGGCACGCTGGAAAGCTGCAACTCCCCACCCTCCGCACAGGAGCGCCCCGTAGACGCGCAGATGGGCCCAGCCACCCAGCGGGGCGGCAGCCCCGAACACACAAGTTTGGAGAGCGCGCGAGGCACCTGAAAGTGGTTGGGGTTTGGAAGCAAAAGGGTGACACCTGCTGTTCGCTGGGACCGCTGTGCGGGTGTGGGCGTCGGTTTGGAAACGTCCTTTGCCTGAGCTCTGCTTGGTGAGTGGGCACTCGCTCTTGGTGTGATTCTGGCGCAACTGGCACCCACGTGTGAGCAGCAGTCCCAAGTGCTGAGTTCTTTCCTCGCGGACAGGGTCGAGAGAGCAGCAGCAATGTGATAGGAAAGTCCGCAGACATTTGTCAACTGGCTGGGCCCAAAAGACCATATTCGTCTTCCATTACTTAACTTGGGATTGAAGGTTTACTCGCTGCTGTATTGTGAACCATTTCCCTACAAGTGGGCCGGCAGAGCCAGGGACTCTTGTCCCAAAGTTGATGTCTATCTCTAGCAGCTACCCAGCAGAGTCTCTCGGCTCCAGCTTAAAAGGTTGGGCTCTCCAAGCTCTGAGTAACCAATTCGCAGGTCCTTAGTCCTCTTTGCAGAGAAACTGATCTGCTGCAGAGTTAAGAAAAGAAGCAGTTCTTCTTTTGACAAGAATCCCCCACACTTACAGATTCATGTGCCATAAAAGGACCTTTTCTTCAAAAGCTGAACTGCTTTCTGTGCGCCCCCAGGCTGTGACCTCCTAATAGAATGAATTGCAGGGAGGAAGCAAGGTTTGTAAATCCATTCTGATCCTCTGAAGACAATGTTCCTCTTAACTGAGCAGGTTGACTTTAGAAGAACCAGCTTCCCTAGAAGTCCTGGGTTCTGTGACTTCAGAGCTGCCAAGTGGGACTGTGAAACCCAGCCAAGCTGTATGAAGTCCTGGGTCTCACTTATCTGCCTCCCACACCTTCTTCTTTCTCCCAGTTCCTGATCAGGCCTCTCTGGCTTCTCCAAATTTCCTTTAAGAGTTTTTCCTCCTCACCCTCCTTCTCTCTGTCTCTCATCTTTCTCAATCATCTAAGTACTCTTTTCCCTTTTTCTCATTCTCACATTCTGTTGCTGCATGGCTTTGATTCAGGCTCTGGAAGCTCTTAGGAATGAGATTTTCTCAGTCTGGCGTAAAGGCCATAAAACACTGCATCCCACTTCGCCCTGACACACCTTCCACCTGTTGACGGAGGGATGACAATGTTGTGACCAGAAGCTTGCAGGAACCTAACCCTAGGTATTTCCCCTAGGAGGAACGTTAGTGGCACCTTCATCTAAATAACAACATTTGACTATATTTTACAATAACAATGCCTTTTTTAGGGTGCTTAGCAAAGAGATCCCAGTAACTACTAGATAATCTCTCTAAGTTCAGAGCTCCTGCCTTAACCCCAAAGAATGAACACCGTTGACTTTTAGGTCACGTATTCTTGGTAGATGAGGTATTTTGGCTCATGGGCCTCCCAGCCTCTCAGATCCAATCTTACACAGTGTTTCACCTATTCTGCCTGGATGTAAGTCAGGATCTGGTCATAAAAATAAAAGCCTGCCTAATTATGAAGTAACTCACCTTCCTGAACTCAGAGCTGGGCCCTCTCAAAAGCACAAGTGACTCAGAATATAAAGTGCTTCCTCAAGCTCCTCTCACGTAGTTTACAGCCAAGAACAAAACTGGCCCATGTAGAAGGGACCTAATTTTTTTCTGAAGTTCTTCATAACAAATCCTTTATGAAATCTTTATGGTAATGCCAATATTAATCATTGATAAAATTGCCTTATTGTGTTTCATTTATTATTTCTTCAGATGGATGTATTGGTTTCCAAGGGCTACTGTAACAAATCACCACAAACTTGGTGGCGTCAAACAACAGAATTTCCCCCGCAGTTCCGGAGGCCGGCAGCCTGAAATCAAGGCATCAGCATGGTCTTATTTCCTTTAGAGGCTCTGGGGAGAATCCTTCCTTGTTTCTTCCAGCTTCTGGAAGCCTTCCCTGTTTCTTGGCTTCCTTCCCTGCCTCACTCCAACCTCTGCCTCCATGGTCACATTACCTCCTCATCTTCATGTGTCTTCTCTTCTGTCTCTTACGAGGGCAGTTGCCATTGGATTTAGGGCCCATCCAGGTTTTCCGGGATGATCAACATTTGACTATGTTTTACAATATCCTTGATTACATCTTCAAAGACCCTTTTTCCAAGTAAGGTCGCATTCACAGGTTTGGAAAGTTAGAATGTATATATGTCTTTTGGAGGACAACCATTGAAAGAACCCACACATTCCCTGGTAGCCACCACTGGGGAAGAGAACGTGCTTACAAGATATCATTTCAAAGCTTAGGCCCAGCCCTTGTGTGTGTGACTTGGTGATTAGCACACTTGTTATTCCTGGCAGACGTGAGAGAAGACAGGTTGACAGAAGGATTGTGCAAGGTAGGGTGAGAGGGTCATGGTAACTAGACCGTATTACTAGAGAAACTAAAATGTACTGCATATTCCAGGAAAAGATGGACTTTGTTATGAAAGATGGGAAACATTATGAAGAAAGTAGAATGTTTATCTTTTTTTGTTTTTGTTTTTTTGTTTTTTTTTGAGACAGAGCCTTGCTCTGTTGCCCAGGCTGGAGTGCAGTGGCACAATCTTGGCTCACTGCAACCTCCACCTCCCCAGTTCAAGCGATTCTCCTGCCTCAGCCTCCCGAGTAGCTGGGACTACAGATGCGTGCCACCACGCCCAGCTAATTTTTTGTATTTTTTTAAGTAGAGATGGGGTTTCACCGTGTTAGCTAGGATGGTCTCGATCTCCTGACCTTGTGGTTTGCCCACCTCGGCCTCCCAAAGTGCTGGGATTACAGGCATGAGCCACTGCTCCTGGGCCATGTTTATCTTTCTTAAAAAATAAACTATATTGATTCTGCAAATTAATATTTTCCCAGAGACAGGAGAGGGAGAAAGAGAAAGAGCGTGAGAGCAAGAGAGAGAGAGAGAAACAGAATGACTCAACCTTTACTCTCTATACCAGTAGTCTTCAAGCTGAGGTATGTTAAGACCCAGGAAGGAGTATTTTAAGGAAATAAATTTCCAGACCCTCTACTTCCACAAATAGTTTTTTTTAAAACTGATCTTCCTCAGAAACACTAATGAAGATGCAGATTCCCCTTCTCAGTGCTCACTTTTTTAAGGAAAGGCATACCTGTCACTCATCCTAAATTTTATGATGTCTAGTGTCTAGTTGCCATACGCACAAAAAATTTACAGCACCAAAAAAAAAAAGACACAATTCAAAATATTGCTGTAGCTGTAGAGAAAGTAAATGACTGTAATCATTTCAAAACTCAGATGGTAGCTAATTCTTTGTTCATAATAACATTGAGGGAGACCTATTAAGGTGCCAACTGAGAGATCGTTAAAAATAATCTTTGATGATAGATTACTGTGTGACTTAGCAACTTCCAGCAATAACAGTGGCCACAGAATGAGTGGTCCTTACACTTAAATTCCCTTACCTTCATGGCTATCTTCATCTATAATTAGTAATAAAAAGTATAGTAATAATTAAATCAAGAGTTTTTATGAGACATATGGTCATGGAATTTTTTTAAGTTGCATTTAAATTTATATACATTTTAGTTGTAGCAGGTATAAGGTTAGGATAACAGATGTTTAAGTGTAAACTATATTACAAGTAGCATAAAATTCTATGGAGTAAGTACATTGGAAATAAGATTTGGAAAAGATAAGGAAAATATATATGATTTCTGACTATAAGAACTTGTCAGATATTTTTAATGGATGATAATGAATGTCAAATAACCACATTAATTAGAATTGCTGGCTTCCTTTAAAATGTGACTATAACTATTCCTTAATGTCAATATTAGCAATCAACTGGAAAAAATATTCTTGTGAATGTTTTAATTCGAAATATTTTAGATGTCAAATATGTGCAGGTAATGTTAAAATATGTGCAGGTAATGTTACGGTAGGTAGCTAGTCAGGCATGAACAGAGCAGGAGAGGGCTACCCCACCACACAAATGCATCAGGAATGTCAGGAGACCATCAGGCGATGGTCAGGTGGTTGTCAACTATCTCTCTAAAATAATAAAATAATTGGTCACAGCTGGCGCCAGAGAAAGGCAGTCTCCCAGTGGATAGAAAACACCTGAAACTGTTGATCAGCAGCTTCTCAATAAGATCTTGGGAGTTGGGCAAATGGGCTCAAGCATGCGCATTAAGAGGCAAATGGCGGGGTTTAACTGGTATATGACCTTCCTCTAGGAATGCTAGACTGGTAAGGGAAGAACGCCTCAAGTGAGCATCTGTACAACTCCAGTGTCACGATCAGGGTTGGGGTCCAGCCCCAGTAGAGGTCTGAGGAGAGTGGGTGGATGTGGGGTGGGGGAGCTGGAAGAACACTGGAGAGACACCAGGTAAATGAGAGTTGGCTTTATTCAGCAGCCCCTTCACAGGGTCAGTGTTACGTTTACACACTGCACAGAAAACAGTGGCTGAGAGCCAGGTGGGGAGCTTCTCTATGTTGTGTCTACATGGTTATGATTATATAAGACATGGGACTATGTGCTTGCACCGCAATCCCACTGAGTCAGCTAGGCTGTTTACCTTGGCCTATGCCTGCTGCCCTACTTGGCTGCAGCACAGCCATGTTCCTTAATCCAGTAACCACACTGTGTTCTCCCCTCCCAAGGGCTGGCAGCCCACTACACGTGTGCACAGCCCACCCCAAGGGAGGAATCGGGTGAGACATAACCCAAGACCCAGGCAGTATGCCAATGTATAAAACCCCAAGTTGAAAGGGCATTCTGACCCTCAAATGCATTTGATCTCTCAAGTCGCCCTCTTCCAAGTACGCTTGACTACCTTTCACTCCTGGTCTAAAGCCTTTTAATAAACTTTCACTCCTGCTGTAAAACTTGCCATGGTCTCTCCTTCTGCCTATGCCCCTCAGTCAAATTCTTTCTTCTGAGGAGGCAAGAATTGAGTTTGCTGCAGATCTATACAGTCCGCTGCTAACAGTAATCTCTGAATTTACAAAATTCTTTTAGGGATACACAGCAAATAAATAAATAAATAAATAAATAAATAAAATTGCTGTAGACAAGCAGAATAAAGAAAGAGGCATGGCAACACCTCTTTGCTGTTAGGATCTTGAAGATGTTTCGCCTCTCCCACTCTTCCCAATAGAACCTGGGTGCCAGAGACTACCTGGGACAGCTCTACTGACGTCATCAGCACATGATTCTGGCCTCATTAACTCTAATTTGGGAAAAGTGCTTCTGGAGGAAAGGGAAGAAATTCTAAGGTAAAAGCAACTCTTAAGGGTGAGGTCAGGTTTTTTGAGAAGAGTGCATGGGATGGCCCAAGTTAGAAGTCACAAAGATGGTCTGGTCTTAGAGAGAGAGAGGGTGCGCCTGCCAAGAGAGAAGCAAAGGCAGGACCTGGGAACATGCTGAGAGGGTTTGTCTGTAGCTCACGAGGAAAGTCTCATTTGGGGTATAGTTTCTCTTATTTCAGGTTAGAGTTTCTTCTCATCACCTCATTTCAGTAGTTCAGTCTGTCAGTGTGGTGTGCGATGAGATAGGGTAAGAGAGAGAAACGTGACCTGCGTCTCAGGGAGGGAGCATTTTATCTAGAAGAGTGAGTCCAGGATTGCTGGTCATTACTAGCAGGATGTGAAAGGGAGCCCCACAGGGGTGGGAGGGCAAGGAAGGAGCAAGCCATGGTGG
This sequence comes from Pan troglodytes, assembly GCF_028858775.2. Taxonomy (NCBI): domain Eukaryota; kingdom Metazoa; phylum Chordata; class Mammalia; order Primates; family Hominidae; genus Pan; species Pan troglodytes. The sequence goes on along the minus strand of NC_072409.2, from coordinate 112,748,945 downwards.
GGACTATGCTAATGGTTTCTGGAGGAGGCAGATTTGGTGTCCAACCCCAGCCCCACCTCTTACTGCCTGGGTAAATGGGGCTATTACTTAGATGCTTTGAATTTGGGGAAGCCTTTACAGTAAACCCAATATAACTCTACAGGCTTATTGTGAAAATTAAATGGCACTGTATAGCAAGCACTCAACATATAGTTAGTGGCTATCATTAGTATTTGCTGAAGAAAATATGGAAAAGTTAAAAGAGAAGCTTCAATGAACCATATCCCCTCACCTGAAGGCAATTATTGGAATGCTTTTAGCGTAGTTATTTCTATTTTTTCTTAATTTTGGCATTAAGGCAGCTTTTATTGAATAGAAAGAGAAGAACAATGTGAATAACCCCTGTAAGAGAAGACCTGACTCAGTTGTTCCCTGACAAGAGAAAAGAGGTTCATTAGTTATAAAATCATGTGAGTTTCAGCTTTTACTTATTTTTGTTTTTGTTGTTCAGTCATTCATTTATGGCTTGTGATTTATATCACATTCATACTCAGAGGCACAGTGGCATGTTTCGTAAATCTAGCAAATACATAAACAGCAGCTATATTTTCCTGTTTGTATGGAAGTGAAACCAAAGTAGACTGGGGAAAACAAGCTGGAAAATTAAGAGAAGTGGAGGTTGGGGGGGCATTTTGGAAAAATCATGTGATTATGCATAACTTGCCAATCCACATTCAAATCCAAGTTGAGACCCCCTGCAGGGGACAGCTACAAGGACATTATTTCCCTGATCATCAGCCTGGAGCTCTTTCCAGAGAGCTGATGTGTCTGTGTGAGATTTGTACATGATTTCTCAGAAGGTTCTTTTCTTGATCTTCAAGCAGGAATTACAAGACAGACATAGTAAGCTTGCTGACACACCTCTTATTCTCTCTGGAACTGACCATAAACCAGAATACATTTGATTATCTGATTTAGTGGAGACCATAGTAAAAAGAATAAAATGGATGATATAAAAATTGCACCAGCATATACTTAACTAAGGTAGCTATATCCTTTTCAATTTCTTTATACATAAAAGAAAGTTGCTATACCAGGTAATCCTAATATTTCCATCCAATTTTAATATTCCATGTATTGAGAAGAATAGCTAATATTTATTCATTGGTCTACATGCATCGACTCATTTGTAAATATCATATGGTTGCAGATTTACCTTTAGGCCAGTATTAACATTAGTCCACATTCTGAAAGGGAATGCTGGTTAAAATTTATCATGCATGAGAATCACCTGGAGAGAGTGTTAAAATGCAGATTGCTGGGCTCTGCCCCCAGTGATTCTGATTTAGCAGGCCTAGTGCAGTGCCCAAGAACTGTTATTTCTAATAAAGTCTTAGGTACTGCTGGTGCTGCCATTCTGACACCTGTGGACTTAAAGCAGCTCTGTTCTAAGCTTGGGAGAGGCGGCGTCCAAAGTCAGGCTGCACATTAAAAAGTACAGCAGCTAAATCAGGAAGCTGATGAGTTACATACAGATAATGGAGGATAACTGCTACTGTCTGAATGTTTGCATCCCCCCCCCAAATTTATATTTTAGAATCCTAACCCCCAAGGTGATGGTGTTAGGAGGTGGGGCATTTTGGGAGGTGATTAGGTCCTATAGGCAGAGACTTCATGATTAGGATTAGTGCCCTAATAAAAAGGGACCCCTCTCAAGATCATTCTTGTTGGTTAAAAAAATTAATAAGATAAAAAATAAAAGGGACCCCAGAGACCTGCCTTCTCCTTCCACTGTGTGGAAACACAGCAAAAGGGCAATTCTGTGAACCAGGAAGCAGGTCTGCACCAGACACTGGATCTGCCAGTGCCTGGATCTTGGACTTCCCAGCCTCCAGAACTGCGAGAAATACATTTTTAGCTTTCATAAGTGACCCTGTCTATGGTATTTTGTCACAGCAGCCCAAATGAACTAAGACAATAACTGTATCATTTAATCACAAGTGTGTAGTAATTGTGGGCAGTTCACTTTGCCACATTTTGAAATGATTTCCACATCATTTCAAAGCTATAATAATAGCTTATCTTCTTAGGGACGGCTTGACACAAATAAAATTTCTAGAAGGGGCAAATGAAGGATAGAATGACCTTGAAGAGCCTTAACTCCACATGTATGCCGACAAATGAGCACTTCCCTTTCATTCGTATTTGTTGCATAAGCATCTGAGGCATAGTACAAAGGGCACTTTAACGTCTTCCATGTTTCCACTTCTTTAACTGCAAAGTGCAGACGTTAACACCTGTACCAAAGACTTGCTGGGAAGATTTAGTGAATAACGCATATGAAAGCAACAATACTCCCCAGGAAAATCATCCCTGACTTGCCTGCAAATCAATCCCCATTCTCTCAGGGCACCTCATTCTTTTCTTTCAGAACACTTATCATGGATTGGAACTATATATTTGAGAGGGAGGATGGTAATTTGATTAATATCTGTCTCCCTCATGCTATTGTAAACTCCATGAATATCTATTTTTCCCATGGTTAAATCCACAACACTTAACCTGGTTGTGGTTCATAGTAGACAATCAAAATATTTGTAGAATGAATGACAATGATTGGCCCATGGTAAAAATTCAGTTAATATCCATTTAAAAATCAATATATATACGTACAAAATATGAGGTACAATCAAAATGAGAAGTTAAGGAAGGTATTCTTAATAATTAAGAACTGCAACATGACAATAGAACTGACTGCACAGTCAACACAGCATTGGCAGAAAACTGCTGAAGTCTCTAGCTTCTTGCAACTATAAAGCAAACATGAAGACTCTTGTGTTTAAGAATTGTATCATTACCTACTAGAAAAAAAATTAAGCTGAGCCACTAATCTCTGGGGTTGTCTTTCTTTGTTTAAGAATCTACTTCGTGGCCGGGTGCGGTGGCTCATGCCTGTAATACCAGCACTTTGGGAGGCCGAGGTGGGTGGATCACGACGAGGTCAAGAGATCGAGACCATCCTGGCCAACATGGTGAAACCCCATCTCTACTAAAAATACAAAAATTAGCTGGGCATGGTGGTACGCACATGTAGTCCCAGCCACTTGGGAGGCTGAGGCAGGAGAATCACTTGAACCCGAGAGTCTTAAGTTGCAGTGAGCCGAGATCGCGCCACTGCACTCAGGCCTGGGCGACAGAGGGAGATGCCATCTCAGAAAAAGAATCTACTTCACCTCTGATTTCTTCAAATGCCTTGCCTGTTCTTTCTGAGCCCTCCTTAACAGAAAATTGAAATCAGTGGTAAGCAGAGATTCTTAGAATTTACCAGCATAATGCAGATTTGCAGCTCAATAATTCCTACAGGTCTGCCAAATTTGTCAAATTTATAATGATGGTCTGGGGGGAAAATTGCTCAATTAGATTGCCAAGAACACTGACATGCACAGAGAACGTAAATTTTTACCTTTCAAGGATCAAAATTAATTTTTGGTATGAGGATATTATTAGTATGACAGTTTTACTGTACAAATTAAAAATAGGAATTGCATAATAGGACAAAGACACTATATCACCGCGCTCTTAGTCAATGTGCACTGCAATGTGTGTTTTCTTGGAAGAAAGAGAAATAAACAGCTCAGATCCTGAGGCAGAAGACAAGGCAGCAGCATATACAAGCTAATTGCAGACAATAAAAATAAATCTTAAAACAATTTTTATATACACCTAAGTGTAAAATAGACCATTTTAGACAGGTTTCCTGAGCTCTGCAATCAGAACCAAGCCTACTGTGCTGTGCTATTTGTCAGATACAGCATTAGTTTGGGAAGCTTTCAAAATAAATTCAAGTTTTCTATAGTTTTACAGTAAGGGTCTGTGCTCCTTCTGCCACTAATTTTTATATTTGGAAAATCATGTCAATATAGAAAAAGGATTCCAAGTACATGCTGAAGAGGGAATATTTTTGATATTTATGTATATAGTTTTCGGTTTATTATGGTGAAAGGAAACACGGTTCCAAGTCAAAAGATCTCTGTTTCCATCTTGTTTTCACAAGCTGGCATACGTTTTTAACCTCTCTGTCCCTCAAGTGTCCCTTTCTGAAAAAAGGGGGTTGATAGTAAAGCTAACCTCCAGGATAATGGCCAGGGTTGCCGACTTCATTTTTGTTTATTTGGGCTAATTTAAAGCTAGCTTCCATTCCAGAAACAGGCACACTTCTGTAGCCTAAGGCATGGCAATAGGAATAATACATACAAAAGTACTTAGTAATATCAAGAACTACACATAGAAATTTATTGGTGTTATTTTACAAACCTTCCCAAATAAGGAAGGAACATAGCTGCTGGCCATTGGTAGAAACACTCCCAAATGGCCACTTGTGAGCCGAACCTCCCGCAGGTTTCCGGAGCCCAGGCCTCGTTAGGTCTTGCAGAGTGGGCAGTGCTCAGTGCTTCACATCGACCTTCAGTGGTACCTGCCAATTATCTTTCCCAGGTACCTGCTGAGAGGGCTGTGCTTTAGAACAGCTGCAATCTCTGCTCTTTAAAAATAGAAAACCACTTTAACTTGTGTAGGCTTAACACAAGTGGGAGCAGAGAGCTACCTCAACCTTAGTACTATCAAAGATTTATCTCCTCCTTTGTATCTTAAAACAATCTAGATTTTTTCCTCGAACAAGAACAAGTTATTTTTCTGAATATTTGAAAGGAACCAGCCAAATAGCATATTTCTTGGTGAATCAATTTTAATGAAAAATGGATTACTGCAACTTTTTCAGTTTCTTCATGTACATTACTACAATTGAGAGAAATGATCATCTTTGAGGATGATTTTCAAACATCACTAGTCTACAGGCTGTAAACCACCAATTCACACAAAAAGGAAATTAGCATATATATGCATATGAGTGTATACATTACATATACATGCACATGTATATATAAGATCAGATGCTCAAGCTTATTAAATCTGGAAAATGTGAAATGAAAATCTAAAGAAAATATTCTTCCACTTTGTAGAATTGCAAAGATTTTTTAAGTTGCTTCAGTTAAAGGACAGAGAAATAAGTAGCACGTCACTGATTATGGAAGGTGAACTGGCAAATCTCTGTGCAGGATGGCATCTACCAAATTTCAAAGTACTCATGTCTTATTACTCAGCAATTCCGCTTCTAAAAAATGGACTACAGATGGACCGGAATCAAATCTTATGATGAGGCTAGATTTTAAAGTCAAAATCTAAGCAAAAATCACAAATTTACCCTGAAGTCCCCTCAGTTGCCTGCAAAGAACAACACACCCTATAGAGTTACAATGGCATAGTCTGCATAGAATTGACTACTGTTCTTATGTGGATTATTTTGGAAGTGTGAAGTTCAGCGTTGGCCGGTTTTCAGAGGTGTTGACATCGTGTGCAGAAGCCTGGTTACTGGGGTGAGACTGTTGTTGCTTAGGATGAAGAGGTGTGTTTATTGGAGTGAGTGCCATCCCTGACAGGCTTTTAGAAGGGTGGGGTTTACATGGATCCATTGGCTTGTCTGAGTTCTGGTGGCTCCTTATTTTCATGGCAACAGAACCATCCATCTTTTCCCAGATGTGTGGCAATTTTTAATTCTCTTTAGAAGAGCTTACTCAAATGTCTTTTGATGCAACTCTGCTTCATAATCACACAAGTGCTGGAAATGTGTGGACAAGGATATTTACTGCCTAAAGAGATTGCAAACAACTTAAGAAGGTGATTAAATACATTTGGTACAGCCATACTATGGAATACAATGTAGCTATGTTAAACAGGAGGGAAACTGGATAGTACTGATGTGGAGCAATCTCCATGACATGGTGGTAAGTGAAAAAAGCAACGATGCACAATAGGTTCTGATCTATACATAGAACTCTCTGGAAGGATAAAAAAAGAAACATTAAAAGTGCCTCAAGAGAGAAGAACTGGGAGCCTTTGGGTGAGGGTAGCAGAGGAGACTTACTCTTCACCATGGACTCATTTCTTTTTTCTCTCTTTTCCAGGCTGTGTGCCCCATTCTTATTACTCTATCTCAGTGGGTCTCAATCCCGGCTACACATTGGAATCACTTGGAAAGCTTTAAAAATAAAACCAAACCTGTGCTTGGGCTCCACCTAGGTGTTCACCACAGCTGTCAGTAAGTATCTGCAGCAAATTAGATCGGTGAGCACTTAGCCTAAATGGAAGAAAGAGCAGCAGAGTGGCTTAAGATAGGTTAGGATTGCTGAATGCTGTGTCTCCGTTTCCCTCAGCGCCTGCATTTAAATAGTCACAAGTCCTATGAACTGAATCTCCTGAAATAGAGCTCCTTAGAGGCCACAAGTCCTGGGCATTAATGTGCACTATCCCATATGATTTTCACAACTACTCAGAGGGGCCATTTCCCCATTTTTTCTAGGGAGGGAAACTAAAGCTCATACAAGGGGATTAATGAGCCTATAAGTCAGCAGAGTCAGTGCTCAAAAACTGGAAATCCTAGACTCGAAATTCCATTCTCTTTCCACACTGCCCCATCAAACTCCTCTCTTTTACATGATTTTTCCAGTCAGTTTTCCAGACTGCTTTGCATAACAGTCGTCTCAACACACATGAAAAAGATATTTTAAACCTTAGCACATCACGCCATCAGCCAAAACTCTCCTCTTATTCTTCCCCTTTCCCTTTGTTAAATATTTGCTCAAGGTTTGGCAGACCTGGGGTGAACACCCTTCTTAATTCTTAGGCCAAGTTAATCAGATTCCACTTTCTTCATCATTTTTAGGCAGAATTATACTGCCCAGAAATCCGTGCATCATACACTTTCCACCCCACCCCCTACTCCATGCCTCATAAGAGGGTCTCACTTACCCTTTGGGATGTTTCTGGTATTTACGTTCTTCGTAAACCGGAAGTCTGTTTTCCCTACATTCTCTATTTAGTTAGTGCAGGGTTGACATATTTGCATGTATGTCTTTCCTCCGCCTCCTAAATCAGTGCCTCCAGGGCCCCTGAAGTCCTTTTAGCAATCTTCTCTCAAATCTTTCCAGCCTCTTGCATGCAATTGAGAGGCTCAGAACTCAACACAGCCAGCCAGGTGTGGTCTCCAGAGAACTCCATAGCAATTATTACTACAGTGAGAAGAGAACTCATTAATTCAAAATAAAGCGGAGCAGGAACAAAGTCATGTCAGAATGACTGAAATTTCTAGGGCTCCAGCTGGTGTTTGGTGAGGGTTGGTTGGGGGAGGGAGAAGAGGATACAAACCACCAGCAGAACACAATATTGACATGATGCGGGACCCGCGGTCAGATTGCTGAAGGCGCTGTAAGAGCAAAATATCCACACCGGCTGCCTGTTTTTTCTCTCGGGTTGGGATTGAGTGGATTAAGTAGGTGGATTTATTCATTTTTATTTAACTTTCAACAATTGCACAAGTACTCCATAAGGAAAGTAGGAGCTACAGAAAGTAAAGCGAAGCAAATAAAAGTCATAATTCATGCATCCAGGGACAATCATTGTTAATATTTTGATGCATATCCTCCAGATATTTTTCCTATATGCCTGTGTCTAAAATTATTTTTAATCTGCACTTGAATTTGATATCATGAATATCAAATATTTCCCATAACTTTGTATCTAATCATAAAAAAATGCTCTATTGTATAATTTTGACCATTGTACAATGTTAGGCATTTGGCTTTACCATCTTTTACTATTCAAAATTTTACAGTACTGTAAGTAGCAACCACTTAGCTACCACATTGCACCCATTTTGTGTGGTTAGGTGCCCAGCGACAGAGAAGCGACAAATTGTTGTTGTCTTTAATGTAAGGAGGAGTCTGCCATTTGAGAGATTGCTGGCAAGTCTCTGCTTCCGAGGTGGAATGTGATTACTTTTGGAAGAGACTCCTTTTGTTTTTAAAGTATTATCAAGATTGACCCTTCAGTATCCCAAAATCAAAACAATAGCCACAAATGTGTTTGTTTTGAGCTCAAAAGTTATCTCCACATCTGAATGTAGATACTGCAGACTTAAGAGGCAAGCATCTAGTTCAGCATCTAGTTTGTGGTATCTTTAGCTGGCCTAAAAGATATTCCAGTAAGAGTTAGGCGAGGGTTTTCCTACCAAATATGTCTTTAACCTGAATGGTGGGTGTATTAGCACAAAATACCATATACTACTGGGTTAAACAGCAGACATTTGTTTTCTCACATCGCTGGAGGCTAGAAGTTCAAGATCAAGGTTCAGCTGATATGGTCTCCGGTGAGGGCTTTCTTCCTGGCTTACAGATGGCCACCTTCTTGCTGCCTCCCTTCTTTCTGTGTCCTCGCATGAACGTTTTCTTGGCTCATTTGCACAGAGGGAGTGAGCTCTCAGGTGTCTCATCTTCTAAGGTATTAATCCTTTGGGATCAACGCCCCACTCTTATGACATTATTTAACCTTAATTTTTTCCTCCGAGAGCCCCCTCTCCAATTATAGTTACATTGGAGGCTAGGGTGTCAACATCTGAACTTGAGGGGGACACAAACATTCAGTCTATAACAGTGGGCATCTACCTCCTGATGTTATTTAAGACTGAATAGCTTTTGAAGAGTGTAGTGTTAACTTTCCTGATGGCCTTCTCTGGGTTGGGGAGATTGTACTCTGAGACTGGGCATAGAACTCCTCATGAAAGGGGTAGATATTCTTTGTACCTGTCATACTCAGGTTAAAAAAAGTCGGTTATGATTGTAAAGTAGAGGAGATGAACCTATTGTCTCCAAGCCCCTTAGCACCTGAGAATCTGCATGATGCTGAGTGTGAGTTTAGGGCATTAGATCACTGTAGTTAAGAGCTCTGGCTTGGAACTAACTGAATGCAAATTGCAGCTGCGCATTTTGTTTGCTGTTTTGGGCACATCAACTCTTTAAGCCAGATTTTCCAGGCAGGCATATGGCAGCATGCTGGGGTACCACCTATGCTTGGGTACCACCAATGCTGGGCTACCACCTATGCTGGGGTACCACCTATGCTGGGGTACCACCTATACTGTACCAAGGCCTGGGGTGGCCAGAACCCCTTGTTTATTTCCCTCTAGCCATGAGCAGCCTGCACAGACACTATATAATGGTTATCAATGCATGTCATAACATGAAAAAGATTGGGAAGCACTAATTAAGCTTCAGTTTTCTTATCTGTACTATAGGGTTTAGCTTGGCCCCAATTTGTTCACTGACTTACTACATCTTCTTAGGTGAACGTTGAATCTACCGGTACTTCAGTTTCTACATGGGGGAAAACAAAGGGTTCAACTAAATTATTATACGTTCCGGATGCTTTCCAAGTCCACAACTCTGCCGTAATGACTAATGTCAAAGAAAAAGAAAACAAACTTAGCATTATGTTTCAGTACAGAACATATCAGAAACACTTTTATTATGCCCATCACAGAGGACAGAAAACAATGCCAGTGTCATTTTCTCCTGTACAACCTAGAGGGTTCACCATGAGGTCATAACATGGTTAAGTGATTGACAAGAGGCACAAATATGTATTGCTACTAAGTCTGGTACTAACTATTCTTTATGACTATGCAGATCATTCACCCATTCTACCATTTACCAGAGAACTACTGACAGCCTACTGTGTGCCATGCACTGCTCTGCATTGATATATAGTTACTCAAAAAATCCAAATTGCCTTTTTCATTGAGCTTATAGCCTAGTGGAAGAAGCAGGCAATAAACAAATGACTAATTAAATATATGACATGTCAGGAGGTAAGAAGGGATCTGTAATAAATAAAGCAGAACAAAAGAGATGGATGGATCAGGAGTTGGGGGTAGGGGCCAGGGAAGGCTTCTCTGATGACATTCGAGCAGAGGATAAAGGTCAGAGATTGAACCACAAAACTATCAGGGGACTAGTGTTCCAGGTTAAGTCTTGATGTCCATAAGATTCACCCTTATAATTTTAAAAGACATTAAGAATACACATACAAATGTTTATTACTTATAAATAAAGTACAAATACTACTACTAAAAGAAATATTAACATACCTACTACCCAGCTTAGGATAAAATATATATTTACCAGTAATTGTGAGACACCCCACATGCCCATGTTTAATTTTTCAATGATCTTTAAATACTAATTTTGGTCTGGGCACAGTGGCTAATGCCTGCATTCCCAACAATTTGGGAGAACGAGGTAGGGGGATCATTTGAAGCCAGGAGTTTGTGACCAGCCTGGGCAAAATAGTGAGACCCTGTCTCTATTAAAAACATTAAAAATTAGCCAGGTATAGTGGTAAACTCCTGTAGTCCTAGCTACTTGGGAGGTTGAGGTGAGAGGACTGCCTAAGCTTTGGAATTCAAGGTTATAGTGAGCTGTAATCACACCACTGCAGTCCAGCCTGGGCAACAGAGCAAGACCCTTCCCTAAAAGAATGTAATTTTGTAGAAGAATATGAAAGAACAGGAGAAAATAGTCAAGCGTATTATTAAATGAAAAAGGCAGGTTGAAAAGCAGCCTCACAATATGTTCCCTTTAATGTGGAAAACCCAGGTATATAATATTAAATAGCCAATAGTACTGAGAGCTAATTATGTGCACAGCTCTATGTTTGTGTGTGTGTGTGTGTGTGTGTGTGTGTGTGTGTGTGTGTGTGTGTGTGTTGTGGGTACGTAATACAGAAGGGCATTTAGAATTTATTTTTCATGGCTCTTTCTTAATAGTGGCATGCAAAACGATGTTTTACTCTTTCTGTATTTTAAAGATTTCCACAGTGAGCACATATTACTTTGTATAAGCTGCTATTTAAAAATGATTGAAAGCTTTTTCAATCATTGATTGGGATGGGACTACAGGCATGATTGGCACATGTCTGTAATCCCATCTATTTGGGAGGCTGAGGTAGAAGGATCACTTGAGTCTAGGAGTTAAAGGCCAGGCTAGGCAACATGGTAAGACCTTGTCTCTAAAAAAATAAAACTGATTTTTAAAAATATTACATTTTTTTCACTAAAGGACATTTAAAAGGATTTACTTCAGGCGGAAGGGAAATGATCCCAAGTGGAAGGTGTGAGATACAAGAGACATGGTGAATGTGTGGGTAAATCTAAACCCAGCATTGACTATGCAAAACAGCAGTAATAATGTCAAATGTGTGTGCGTAGAGACAAGCCATAAGTAAAAGACTGGGCGAAAGTTGCATTTAGCATGAGAGGGGGTTATCAGGGCCACCACATTGCATAACCTCAACGGCATCGTTCACAAAGTGCAGAGGGACCCAGGGAGTGAAAGGAAAAACTAAGTTTGCCTTAAGTGCTCCTTTCAAGCCATTGAAATTGAGAAAGAGAAAAAGGAGTTTCAGACCACATTTGAAGGAGGCATCTCCACAAAACATGAGGTCGAGTTTTATATTTTAAAAGGTAAAGGCAGACAATACACCTTTGAAAATTGATAATCTCTTAGGAACTTAGGGTCAGGAAAATAAAGAATGGCGATAATTTATAAGTAAGCAAGCTTTTAGCAATTAGGCCATTTCATCTTAACAAATTTAGGTAACCACTCCCTATAGTTCACAAGGTATTCATAAATTCTCTAAACAAAAGCAATTTATTGTGCGCAACATGGGCAACTGAACGTTTGGTGAAATTATTTCATAGTTTAAAAAATAATTTAATGTGATTTCTAATCTCACGTTTTTTTCTCTTTCCACACTAGGTATAAATCAATGCGTCTTGGTTCCATTCTTCATCATTTGCTGGTAGCTAAATTATGGTAAATTAAGCTAAGGACATTTTAAAATCCTGTTTAATTTGTCCACATGCTAAATATCCCAGCACACGAGAGAAAAAGCAGCATGTACTTGGATAAGACAAACCTAGGGCTTCCTTCGAGTTAAGGAACAGTCTTGGAAGTCTTGTTATAGTTAATGTTTTTTTGAGTGGATGAGCAAATGAATGAATATACAAATGGTTATGCACACAATTAAGCAAACTGCTTGATCACATTCCTCCTTTTGGTTTTGCTTCCTCTACCTGTCAGTTGTCCTGAACACCTGCGGAGGTATTTTGTGCAGGATGGTTTACCACATTGGCCTTGGGAGTTGAGGAAGCACCAGCTTAGGTTCTGCCATGTGCTCTTCCCTGACAGCGAGTGCTGCTGGCTGCTGATGCCTAGAATCTCAGCACGGGAGCTGCCTTTGTCACAGACCTTGGTTCCCCATTCAATCGAGCACCTGTGCAGTTGCCCTGTGGTCTGGCATCCCAGGCTCAGCAGTGACAGCTCCTGATGGGCTTTCACCTGACTTTCTAAATCAGTGCTGTTCACTCAGCCAGAGCCTGGTCACCCCCGCATGGAGTAGGAGTGAAGCTTATGAAAAGGTGAGGTGCCAAACACACAGAGGAGAACACGGAGGAGGCCATACTGTAATAAAGAGGTAAGAAAAGATTCTGATAACATGGGAACATGTTTGAAAGTTCTTCTGACCAAAGATACTAATCTTACTCCAAAGGCTTGTATGTGAAGAAACATGGCTTATGAGTCAGATGTCAGAGAGTCATAGATCCTTCAGAAACAGTGGGCATCTTAAAGGTCACATGGTTCAAAGCCCTTGCCATAGAGGAAGAAGACAGGAGGACTAGCTCTTGTCTATTTTCATACAGTATTGCAGGGGTGGAAAGTCCTCATTCATCATAAGGGTCACAGACAACAATCCTATAAGAAAAGACAGGTTAACATGAGAAAATCATAACAAATTTATTTAATCAAAATTTCACTTGACATGGGAAACTTCAGAAATGAAGACCCAAAGACCCAGGGAATACTGTCTATTTTTATGCTTAGGTTCATTGAAGAATGACCAGCCACGTAGAAATGTGAGTGGACGAAAGTTATGATCTCGTGGTAATAGACTGAGGGAAGTATCCCAGCAAGGACTGTGTGTTCAGATTCTTCCTGGCCTCTCTGTGTAGCATTCCTTCTTCCTGGGTATGGGGAAGGACCTCTCTGGAATGAGTCTTTAAGGGCAAAGAGAGGAGGGAGAGAGTGACCTTTTTAGGTTTTGTCTTGCTTTGGGGTCTAGTTTCTATGACCCACTTTGGGGAAGAGGAATTCTTGTTTCTATGACTCACTTCAAAGGAGGAAGGACAGGTGAGAGACAGGAGAGCAGGAGAAGGTCAGAGAAAGAGACTTTTCTTCTGAGCCTCCTTCTGTGACCTTCCCACATGGATGCCCTTTGGCCAGTCACAGAACCCGTTGATCCCTCGCTAAGCATATGTGTTATCTCATTTAATCTTCACATTGCTCTTATGTTGTGGGTTCCATTATCATCCCAATTTTGCAGATTATAAAACTGAACTTTAGAAAAGTGATTTCATGGCTACATTAGCAGATGGCATAGCAGGAATGGAGGCAGAAAACTGGACTGGAGAACTGAGTTCTTTCCTCTCCTCCATAACTATATTATTGGTGGTACCCATGAGCATTTCAGCAGGAGCAGTCAGGAATGTTTGGTTTCCCACAACACTCCTCTTCCTCAACACAAATGAAGTAGTGATGACTATTCAGAGAAGCGTATGGCACTGGGAATTGACCTTTGAATAGCTATTTCCAGAAGGTCGACCTTCTGAAGTTCCTGCCATCATGCAATCTCAGGGAGTCAACAGTTACCTGTCAAGTCGGCCAAGTGTTTAAAATAGCACTTGACCGATATTTATTGTCACCCGAAAACAGGGATTAATAATAGAAACTATCCCACAGGCTTGTTGGGAAAACTAAATGAGTTAATATGTCTTTTATATTACCCCCAGAAAGCAAGCAGTCAGAAGTCACCCCATAAAACACCTTCCACCCTCTGAGCATGACCAGCAAAGCGGTTTCTTCTTGCGGGCACTGCATCAGTCCAGCTCAAAGTGCATTCCATTCTGATGAACATCCACAAACAGTTATGAAGAAGACCCAAATGTCATGATTTTGTTCCTCTCAGATAATAAAAATATCATGAGTCTGAAGGAGTGGTGGTGGGTGTTCAAGTCAATTCAGTTACAAGCGTACGCCTTACCCCAGTTCTCGTGACTTCATCCTGAATTAGAGTTGTCCCCTGTCATCTGGAATATATTTCCCATTGAGACACATTACTCTCACTCCTTCTACAGCTGTCCCAGGCTCAGTGCTTGATTTCTCAGAGATTTTGTTATGTGAATCAGTCCAAAGTGTGTTACAGCAAGACTAAGTCATCATGAGTCACATGATCCACACATTTCCTATTTGTATCTTTACTTGGTTGAGTGTGTTGTCGGGGGTTAGAATATATTTTGGTCTGCTTTAACCTTTGTGTTCAAATTCACTCTTAGGTTGAAAGAAAAATATAAACTCAAATTTAAAGAATAGCCTTCTTTAAAAGACAAGCTTGGCTATGACTAAGCAGTTGTTACTTGATGAGCGAGAGAAGCCCCTTCTTGGATAATTGGGGCTGCAGGAATGGAGTGACCGTTTCCCCATCAGCATCCTCTCTGGGTGCTTCAGGTCTGAGCTAGAAGAGCAAGGGCCAGCGTCCCCCAGCACGTAGTTGTCTTGATGCCACAGACAAAATAATTTAATTCATGTATGCGTCCTCATAAATCTGACAAATGTTTAGAAAATGGAAGCTTTGAAACGTGCCGAATTTGGGAGAGAAAGGTGTGCCTTTTACAGGACCATCAGGTCATCGCTCTGATCTGGGAATTTTTACGTAGTGAATACAGATTTCCCAGCCCATAAACTGAACTCTGTTACCAAAGCATTTTTAAAATCTCGATTTACAGTTTTCTTTCTGTGAGTTGGCAGAAAATTTAAACTAGTTCATTCTTGGTATATTCAGGAAATTCCAAAATTTCTCTCTTTTAGGAGGCACAAGTCCTTTCTTCCCCCTTTTTTCCCCAAGTGGGCAGGCATTTGTGGCACCCAGCATCAGGAAGAAAGTCCTTGCTCAGCCTTTCTCTGTGTTGTCATATCACACAGTGATAGGATCATAGTTAAAGCTAGTATTTATACTTCGCTCTCTATTTTGTACTTCGCTCTCTATTTTAAGAGCTTTACATAAAAAAATTAATTGAGGAGTAGATTATTAATAATTCATTAACTCCTCAAAATGACTCTGTGCTACTATTACACTAGTCCCCTCTTATCCAAGGGGGTCAGCTTCAAGAACCCAAGTGGGTGTCTGAAACTGCAGATAGTATAAAACATTGTTTCTTCCTATACTATATACCTACGATAAAGTTTAGTTTACCAATTGGGCATGGTAAGAGATCAACAAACATAACTAATACAAAATAGAACAATTATAAGAAAACACTGCAGTAAAATGTATGAGTATGTGATCTCTCTCTCTCTCTCTCTTTCAAAATGTTTTCAGACCACAGTTCACTTCAGGTAACTGAAACCAAGGAAAATGCCCATGGATAAGGGGGAACTATTTTGTGAACATCCCCATTTTATAGGTAAGGAAACTGACACAGAGAAAGGTCAAGTGACCAGAGCCTAAAGTCATAAGGCTCAGAACCGGGGGAACTGAGATATAAATCCTGTTGTCCAGCTGGAGAGTCAGTGCGCTCACACCACACTACACTCCCCAGCCCATCATCTTTCTCATTCTTGGCATATTTTTTGTTTGGTTAAAAAGAGGGGAAGGGAAGGGAAAGAAAGAGAAGACTCACCGAGAGGTTGATGTTGTTATGAAAGTGACAGACTTCGATCCCACGTCTGCCACTCCGCCAATCCACCTCTCCAGCTGTGACACCACTTGGAGGCCTGCTCATTTCTTTCTGTAGACTTTATCTGTAAACATTTTTTTTCTTAAAAAAACATGATGGCTATTTATTGCACTTTCTTTTCTGTCTCACATCTGCTTCTCACTATCTTTGAAATCGGGGGACTTCAGATGACAGTTGATTCATTGCTAGTCCTTAGTTTAAAGAGAAGGAGACTCTTGCAGACCATCGAAGCACCTGATGTCACAGTGCCCAAACTCCCATAGAATGTAAATTCTCCAATGCCAGTTTCCTTTCTCTATAAGTCAGTAGAAAAATGGACAGAGTCTGAACGTGATATTCAATGAGGAAATAGAAATGATCTTTAAATATATAAAATTAATGCTCGATGTTACTAATTAAAAGAAGTACCAGTTTATGTGGTTTCCTAGGGCTGCCATGATAAATTGCCACAAACTGGTAGCTTACAACAACAGATACTTACAGTCTCACAGTTCGGGAGCACTGAGGTCCCAAGTGGAACTGTCAGTAGGGCCATGCTTCCTGTGGAACTGAGTGGACTCCTTCCTTGACTCTTCCTAGCTTCTGGCAGTGGCCACCAACCCTTGTTCCTTGGTTTGCAGCTGCATCACTCTGGTCTCTGCCCTGTCCTCAGGTACATTCCCTCAGTGTGTGTGTGTGTGTGTGTGTGTGTGTGTGTGTGTAGGGGGTGGGGGAACACGTGTGCACTAAACCTCTATTATTTTTTGTATTTTCCCCCTCTTCTTATAAGGACACTAGTCATATTCAATAAGGGCCCACCTTATTTACCTCACCTTAATTTGATTACACCAGCAAATATCCTATTTCCAAATAAGGTCACATGCACAGGTACATGAGGATAGGACTTGAAACTATCTTTTTGGGGAACATAATTCAGCCCATAATATATGTTATTTTTGTCCATCAAACTGAAAATGTAAAAAAGTTTGGTTAAGTATAGGAAATGCATATACATATACACTGAAAACTAGACAATAAAATGACTGAGCAATGTGAAAAAATAAAATGTATATATACCATATTACCTAGTAATCACATGGTAATCTATTTCTTCTCCTATAAAAATATTAGCACATGCATATAAAGGTAATATAGCTGTAGATACAGATGTTTATTGCAGTGTTTGTTATTGTAAAAAAAAAAATTAAAAATCTAGATGTTGGCCGGGCATGGTGGCTCATGCCTGTAATCCCTGCACTTTGGGAGGCTGAGGTGGGCGGATCACCTGAGATCAGGAGTTCAAGACCAGCCTGGCCAACACGGCGAAACCCTGTCTCTACTAAAAATACAAAAATTAGTCAGGCTTGGCGGCACACACCTGTAATCCCAGCTACTCGGGAGGTTGAGGCAGGAGAATTGCTTGAATCCAGGAGGCGGGGGTTGCAGTGAGCCGAGATTGTGCCATCGCACTCTAGCCTGGGCAACAAGAGTGAAATTCTGTTTCAACAAAAAACAAAACAAAAAAATTTAGATGTTGATAAGTAGAAAATGTATTAAAACATTAAGGCACAGTCTTAAAATTATACAAACATATTATTATTATAAAGAATGTGTGATGTAGATACACATGTATGACTTGAAAATAAGTTTTGATATATCACTATGATAGAATAGCAAATTATAGAAAAACATGTATGTTCAAACCTGCATGAATTGTAAATAATTTTTTTTAATAACTATGTTTTTATTCTGTAAGGATACACATCAATCTTTTAATAGCAGTTAACTCTGTAAAGTAGAATTCAATTGAGAGGAAGAACTTTGACATTTTACTCTGTATACTCCTGTAAGATTTTACTTTATTATTTTATGAAAAAGGGTACAGTCTTCCTAACTCCTAATTGTAATCCACTTTGAGCCAGGCCCAGACAAACCCATCCAATGTTGTTACCCATGGAAAAGCAATTGGTTGATGGTGATGCTTCAGAATATTCCCGATCCTCCCAGAAGAGCATGGCATGCAGATACTGGAACTCAGAACACAATATCCCAAAGTATGTCACCTTAGGCCGCTGAGTATTTTGAACTCAAGGAAATTGAAAGGGCCTTAGAAGGAAGTAATTCCCTCTGACCTTCTCCTGCCCTTCTTTCTCCTTTCCCTACTTCTCCACCAAAGCAGGTTATGAAAACTACAACTCCCCTAAAGCAAGCCATAAAAACTAGAAATGTAACTCTCCAACCTTCTTTCTTTTCTCCTGCTATGGTTTGAATGTGTCCCTCCACGTTCACGTGTTGAAAACTTGACCCCCATTATGGTGGTGTTGGGAGGCGGGGTCTAATGAGAGGTATTTGAGTCATGGGTGCACTGGCTCCATGAATAGATTAACGCCATTATCGGGGAGTGAGTTTGCTGTCACAGGAGTGGGTTCCTTATAAAAGAATGAGTTTGGCCCTCCTTTCTCTCTCTCTCTCACCCTCTTTTGTCCTTCCACCTTGTGATGACACAGCAAGAAGGCCCTTGACAGATGCTGGCCTCTTGATTTTGGACTTCCCAACCTCCAGAACCATGAAAAATAAATTTCTGTTCATTATAAATTACCCAGTCTCCAGTATTCTTTTGTAGATGCACAAAACTAAGACGTTCCCTGAAAGCCTTCATGTGAAAGGTATCCTGCCCTACACTCGGAGGAAAGAATGCTACATAAAGAGGCTAAGAAGAACCTGAATAAACAGGCTTTGCTGGATCAGTTTATGACCATAAAATTACACCCCTTCTTGCCCCTCAGTTTATGACCATAAAATTACACCTCTTTTTGTTAAATCACATTTCTACATGGCTGTCCATTCTTTAATGAACCTACAAAAACACACAGTTTTCCCAGGGTCTTTGGGTCTTCATGTCACATAAAACTTTGATTAAATAAATTTGTCATACATTTCTCTTGTTAATCTGTCTTTCGTTATAGGAGTATCAGTCATGGTCTGTGAAATGGGTGAGGAAAAGTTATTACACCTTTTTGTCCCTACACAGCTATGTTCTCCCAAGCCACCTTGTAAAACCAGATGTTAGGATGGATGCACCTCTAGATCATTGTCAGGATTGGGCCTCTAATAAAATACTGAAATATTCTAGTGCTGGAAAATAAGATTGTGTTCAATAAAAGCTGGAAATAGAATGGTGCGATGGAGAGGAGGGCAGAAACTGAGAGTGTGAGCATTCTCATTGCTCAGTAATTGAGAGTAAACAAGGATAGGAGCAGCCAGAGGAGTGGGATGGACAAGCCCTGGGGGTGACCCCTTTCAGACTCTCTTCATTTGTATGACACTGTTTAGCCCAAGTGTTCCTGTGTATGATTGTTGCTGTTCCACTGGTCCTAAGCTGTGGGACATTTTGGATTCTGCAAATCACTCAGGATGGCCATATGGCACCCTAAATCTAATTGCCTGGGATTGGGCATATCACAGTGATAGCACACCTATCAAGACAGTAAACTGTCCTATTTCTGCAACACAAACAGGTTGATTTCCTGATCATAATAGCTGCTATTTCTTAAAGTTTCTCCTAGACATATTCTGTGGTCTTGGTTTGCTGCCACGTGTCACACTGAGGTCTCTGTATTGTAAAGATCACAGAGCTAGTACTCAAATGCACAGAGCCTGCTGACATTAATCATCTGAATAGCCATTTGGGCAAAGTGGAAAAACACTGGGCACTGCAGACCATTGAGAAGTATTTCTGCAGAATAGAGACAGCTTGTGAATTTTGGAGACTTTCCAAAATTTCCTGTTCTGATTTTTTTAAGATGATCTAGTTAAAATTGTATCCTCTACTGGTAACTTATCAGATGCCCAGAGTTTTTTTAAAAAGAAAATTCTTAATATTCATTTGCTAAATAAAATTCAACAAATCTATCCTTTTGTGATAAGATGTAAGAAATGGGGTAGGCAGTATTCATTTGTGATCATTAAAGCATGAACACTTCATGGCTACTTTTGGTCCAAGACATCACTGAAAAATGCGTTAAAAGTAAAGCTAGAATGCAGAAAAGTATTCAAGATGTCCTTCAAGTAAAAGCTTAAGTTAAATGCTTCCTGGACTTCAAAAAATTATTGATCGGATTTGGGGTTTTAAGCCATCAAGCTCTGCTAGAGGGGGGATTCTGGACTCAAACTAGTTTTAACTTTTTAAAAAATCAGCTCAATAAATTATCTCAAAGCAAATATAAAGATAGCCAATATACAGATCAAGAAATAGAACATTGCTAGCACCTAAAAGTGGCCTTGAACTCTTTCCTAAGCACAAATGTTTTCTTCTCTTCGAAGGTAAAAAATACTGTAGCGTACTTCTTTCTGTTTTTGAACTTTATAAATAGAATAACATAATATATATTTTTTCATATCTGGCCCCCTGTTTCCGTGTGTTTGTGAGATTTATCACGTTGTTACTTGTACTTGGTTCAATTTACTAATATATAGTTTCCATTGTATGAACAGCCTAAAATTTCCTTATTCATTCCACATTTGAAAGGAACTTGGGTTGTTTTCTGTGTGATGAGATTATGAGTTACCTTTTTTAGGTGAGAAAGCTTTCCTTATAAAAATTATTTTTTCATATTGAATTTAAAGAACATTTTCCTTAATACATACAATGAAGTGTCTGAGAATATGAATATATGTTTAATGGGCTACAGTTAAAATGACAGAGGTGTAATATGTTAACATAAGTGCTTAGCATTCTATTTACAATTCATACTCCAAATTTAACTTTAGGATGATCACTTGATGTATAAAATACTTATTTACCCAGAATGCATCTAAAATTAATATGACAATTATTGAGGGAAGAGTTCCAAATAATCAAATATCATCTTCTGAGTAATCAATTTGCTAGCTTATTTAGGAACTTTTGAAGTATTGGTTTCTCTGTTTGTAAAATGGCCAACAGTCCTAGATCAGATATAAGATGTTTTTACTTTTTTTCAGTTAATTGGCTTCTAGTGATCCAATCCCGAGCCGTTGAAGGAATTATAAATTGGTTCAAGGATTCAAAGTAGAGTTTAGCAACATGTCCCAAAGCTTAAAATTTTGCAATTTATTGGCCCCCAAATTCAGCTTTTAGAAATGCATGTGGAGAAGAATCATTAAGAGTTATTTGTAATAGCAGAGAAAATCTGAAATCACATAATCATTAGGTATAATCATAAGACAATTAGTTCCTTAATTCATACAACAAATACTCATATGTTAAATTATATACCAAACTGTGCTATACATTGGGAATTTTGTAGTAATCAAGACTGATTACTACAGGACTGATTACTCGGGAACTGAAAGGTTCCTGAGATCATGAAGTTTGAAATTTAAAGGGAGATAGATGTTAAGTAAATATTTATCCAAATATGTATTTCATGTTAAAAGTCAAGTACTATGTACATACTTTCAACACCTTGGGTTTTCAGATTTTTTTTTTAATAGAGAGAGGATCTTGCTCTGCCACCCAGTCTGGAGTGCAGTGGTGCTATCATAGTTCACTGCAACCTCCACCTGTCAGGCTCAAGGAATCCTCCTGCCTCAGCCTCTCAAGTAGCTAGACTACAGGCTCTCACCACCATCACTGGCTAATTTTAAAACTTTTTTATAGAGATGGGATCTCTCTATGTTGCCCAGGCTAATCTCACACTCTTGGCCTTAGGTGATATCTGCTTTGGCCTCGCGAAGTGCTGGGGTTACAGGCGTGAGCCAATGCACCCAACTTATTTATTTGTCTATTATTTATTTATTTATTTATTTATTTACCAGTGATTGTGAGACCACTCATGCCAGAGTTTAATTTTTTAATTATTTTTAAAAAGTGATTTTGTAGAAGAATGTTAAAGGACAGGAGAAAATAGAACTTAAGAGTGCTTTACATCTTTTGGATACCAGTCCTTTATCAGATTTATTATTTGTAAATATTTTCTCCCAGTCTGTGGTGTCAAGGACAGTGAAGGGTCTGGTATTTTACCCTGCTGTTGAACAAACAAGTGAGCCTGCCAGTTTCCAAGAAATGGGCAGGAGTTGGCAGCTCCTGGGTTAGAGAAAAGGGACTTGATAGCATCACAGCGAGAAGCATGCGCTTCACATTCACATCTGCTTCCATTGCCCACCCCTGACCCAAGACCTATGAGGATGTAGCAAGGCCCAGGGAGGTCCTACAGACAAGGTGGGTTTATGTCACAGGTGAGAAACTCCAAGCTTAGGAAACCCGAGATATTTAAAGGCGGCTGGCTAGCAAGCCTACCCAACCTTTCCCCTCGCCCCTCCAAAAGACAATATCTTTATTATACTGGTCAGGAAAAAAAGTAACCCAAACCCACAGGGAGCCATTATCTCTACCTCCCAAGGCTTTTTGCTGCGTAAATATCTTTGATGAGATGGTTCAGAACAAAAGTGGTGAATGCATTTGCTTGGAACACCTGCAGAAACATGAGAGACCCAAAGAAAATTGCCTTAATATATTACTTGTCTTTTTTTATTCTCTTAGCAGTGTCTTTTGAAGAACAGAAAATTATTTTTTAATGAAGTGCAATTTATCAATTTGATTTTTCATAGATCATGTTTACAGTGATACCTAAAATATTTCTGGGTTTTTGTGTGTGTGTGTGTGTGTGTTTTTTGAGACGGAGGTTCATTCTTGTTGCTCAGGCTGGAGTGCAATGGCGAGTTCTCGGCTCACCACAACCTCCGCCTCCCAGGTTCAAGTGATACTCCTGCTTCAGCTTCCCGAGTAGCTGGGATTACAGGGATGTGCCACCACGTCCGGCTAATTTTGTATTTTTAGCAGAGACGGAGTTTCTCCATGTTGGTCAGGCTGGTCTCAAACTCCCGACCTCAGGTGATTTGCCCACCTCAGCCTCCCAAAGTGCTGAGATTACAGGCGTGAGCCACTGTGCCCAGCCTGATATCTAAAATATTTCTACCTAATCCAAAGTGTCAAAGATTTTGTCTATGCTTTCTTCTAAAAGTTTTATAGTTTTAGATTTTACATTACCATTTATAATTCATTTTAAGTTATTTTTGTATGTGGTTGGTATGAGATAAGGATCAAATTTCACATATGCATACCTAATTGTTCTGGCATCACTTTTTGAAAGACTATCTTTTCCATTGAATTGACTGCCTATTTGTAAAAATGAATCCTAAAAAATCAATGGCCTATAAATATGTAGGTCCATTTCTGTACTCTATTCTGCTCCATTGATTTGATAGGTTCCACTGAGGTATCCTGATGCCAATTCCACATTATTTTGAGTATGGTAGCTTTATAAAGGTCTTAGAATCAGGTACTGGTATTCCTCCAATTTTATGCTTCTTTTTCAAAGCAGTTTTAGCTATCTTAGGTCCTTTACATTTCCATATGTATTAAATTATATAATCAGCTTGCTATTTTCTATTAAAAACTTGCTGGGATTTTGACTGGGATTGTGTTGAACCTTTAAATCAATTTGGGGAGAATTAATATCTTAACAACTTTGAGTCATCTGACCCATGAACACAGTATATCTCTACATTTATTTAATTTTTCCCTAGTAATGTTTTATGGTTTTCAGGGTACAAGTCTTACATATCTTTTGTCAGATTCATCATTAAGTTTTTAATAGTTTCTGTTTCTATTTCTATTTCTTTCCCTATCTTTGTACTTTCAACCTTTCTGAGCCTTTTTACTTGTATGCAGTGTTATATTTTTAAAATCTCATTTGACAGTGTTTTCCTTTTAAATGGAGTATATAGTACATTTATATTTGTATTCAGACAACTCAGACACAGCTTCCCACGTCCCCAGTCATGCATGGAATACTTTGCGAACTCAGGGCTAGCAATAAGCTGATGCAAATCGGGTCTCATCAGCACAGAGAAACTCTTTTGTCTAGGGTCCCTCAGCCACAATACTCGGCTCACAATCCAGCACCCATGAGGGTAAGTGACTAACTTCCATTCTGTGGTATACATAAACATCACAAGTTACAAGTTTCTCAATGAGCAATCTTGACAGCCAAATACATTTTATGGAAGATTCTTGGATCAGTATCTTGTAGGTGGCAGGCATTGTAGGACTTTCTTCTCTCTTCAAGGATGATCTTCCAAGAAGTTCAAGGTCAATTCTTTAGCTTGGGGGAGAGACTCAGGGACCCATTCCTTCCTGGAACACCAGCATGAGAATTGAGAGTTGATGAGATAAATAAGATTCATTTTGCTGCCTTGAGCTTTCCAGATTTCTGATCAAATAAGGAACTTTCTTTTCTTTTCTTTGTTTTTGGAGATGGAGTCTTGCTCTGTCACCCAGGCTGGAGTGCAGTGGCATGATCTCGGCTCACTGCAACCTCCACCTCCTGGGTTCAAGCAATTCTCCTGCCTCAGCCTCCCGAGTAGCTGGGCCAACAGGCGTATGTCACCACGCCCAGCTAATATTTTGGATTTAGTAGAGATGGGGTTTCACCGTGTTGCCCTGGTTGGTCTCGAACTCCTGAGCTCAGGCAATCCACCAGCCTCTGCCTCCCAAAGTGCTGGGATTACAGGCATGAGCCACCGCGCCTGTCCAGGAACTTTCTTTCCTAAAATTCTCCTTAGAAATCTTTTATTATCCCACAGAGTTGATTCCTTTTCTCTCAACTTTCTTTGTCTACTTTTGCTTTCTCTCTTCATTATGCAGCATCCCATTCTACTAGGCTAGACATATAAAAAGATCTTTGAAAATGGTAATCACACTTGTAAGAAATTAAGCATGTTAATTTGACATCTCCTTTACATTTTTTCCACAAAACAGAAGGACACTGTCTCTGTGGGTTCAGTCTGAAATACTTCTTACCAGTTGGTTTTAGGCCTTGTGTAAAGGAATGCAATTTTTAAAATGTTATTCAATCATCTTGAGACATAGCCTTTTCTTTGAGATCTTTCTTTCAATGTGAAAACCTTTGCTATTCTCTTTTCTTAAAAAATCTCTTGCCCCATCCTCTGTCAGATAATAGTAATCTGACCCCTTTTCTTAAGGATATGTCCTGCTTTCTTGTTTTTAGGCAGCAAATAAAAGGCATTAATGAAGTGCCAACTGGTAGCTAATGAGGCATAGTCTTTGCCTTTTTTTCCTACTATGTAAGTAATTGAAGAACCAAAAGTTATTCGTTGATTGCCAGATTTGTGAACCACTACAGCAAAGTCAAACAACCAGCAAATTTCTGTCAATCATTACAGTGCAGCTAGCAAGGGCTACGTGAAATAGAAAGAACTTGAAGAAATTATGAAAAGTAAAGTTTAACTTGTCCCAGGCAAATTCCCTGCAGGATGTCCTCTCTAAAAGAAGGTTGGCCTTCTGCAGAGCAGGGACTGTCAGGTGCCTGAAACCTGCTATCTCAAAACTTTCTACATTTCTGGCATAAGGCAGTCATTCCGGTTAATGCTGAGGTGAAGAATCAAGACCAAAGGCACTGATTTTCCATGTCACACAACTCAAGGCTTAGAACACATGCCTGAGGAGAGAATGGTGCTCTCCTGTTCAATGAATGTTGAAGTTGCAGAAGGAGACCACTTTTTCAACAGCATGTACTGCTGCTGGGTGCCAGCATCTAATCACTCTGAGGGAGGGGCTGGTGCTTCCCCTAAGTGTGTAGCTTAAACTCACAAATCAAGGGCTGGTCCCTCTCTCTCAGAGTCTGATGTCCAGCCATGCTAGACACTCATTCTGTCTCAAAGTGTGATAGGCAACAGGGAGACCACACACCTGCTACCAGTTCCACTCTATGTGCCATGAGTGAGGACTGCTCATTTGTTCTTGCTTGACAGATAAATTGTATCTGGCAGAGAAGTTCAAATGCTAAGAACATGTGAACCACAAGCCAAAAACTCACATGCACTACTGGGTATGTATCCAGAGGAAATGGGATCAGTATGTCAGAGACATATCTGCACTCACATGTTTATCACAGCGCTATTCAGAAGAGCCAAGATACAGAATCCACCTAAGTGTCCTTCAGTTGATGAATGGATAAAGAAAAACATGGTCTACACACAATGGAATACTATTCAGCCATAAAAATGAATGAAATCCCATCATTTGTGGCAACATGGATGAACCTGGAATGACATTATGTTAAGTGAAATGAGCCAGGCACAGAAAGACAAATATTGCATATTCTCACTCACTGACCTCACAGAAATAGAGAGTAGAATAGTAATTAGCAGAGGCTGGGAGGTTGGGGAGGATGGAGAGAGGTTGGTCAGTGGGTACAAAGTTACAGTTTGATAGGAGGAACAGGTTCTGGTGTTCTAGTGCACACTAGGGGGACTATGGTTAATAATATTGTATTGTATATTTCAAAATAGCTATGATATGGTTTGGATGTTTTGCCCCTCTAAATCTCATGTTGAAATGTGATCCCCAATGTTGGAGGTGGGGCCTGATGGGAGGTGTTTGGGGTGGTGTGGGGGCAAAGCCTGCATTAATGGCTTGGTGCCCTCCCCGTGGTAGTGGGCAAGTTCTCTCTCTCTGAGTTCACTTGAGAGCTGGTTGTTTAAGAGAACCTGGCACCTTTCTCCCCCGTCTCTCTCTTGCTCCCTCTATTGCCATGTAGTATGTCTGCTCCCCTTTCATCTTCTGTCATGATTGCAAGTTTCCTGAGACCTCTCCAGAAACAGATGCTGGCACTGTGTTTTGTGTATAGCCTGCAGAACTGCGAGCCAAATAAACCTCTTTTCTTTATAAATTACCCAATCTCAGGTATTCCTTTATAGCAATGCAAAAATAAACTATTACAAGCTAGAAAAGAGAATTTTGAATGTTCTCACCACAAAGAAAGGATAAATGTATGAGATGATGAATAGGCTGAAAACCTTGTGTTGATCATTACACAATGTATACATGTATGGAGTTATCACACTGTGGCCCATAAAAATGTAGTTACTGTGTGTTGATTAAAAACAAAATTAAAAATACCTCACATGCCTACAGGGTAAGGAAGGTAATAGAGTGGATCGAAAGTAGCAATATGGATTCAACATAAAGTAGAGGGGCCAACTGGAGTGTACACACCCTGCCTCTCTGATCCCAGCAGACTGCCGTGTAGGCATGGAGGCTCTGTGTTGCCAGATCCTCCAATGCTCAAGAGAAACCACAAACCAGATTTTACTTTGACAGAATTACTGTGAGATCTTCTGGTATTTTTAAATTTCTGAGAGTAAATTAAAATAAAATAAACACATAAACACACACACACAAACCACAAAAGCCCTTTGTAGCCTAACACTATGTAAGCTGAATATCACACTCCTGTGGCCCATAGCCTGCTAATGCACAGCCTCTGATATAGATGATAAGTGCTATAAGATTCAGAGGCAGGGCCAGGCGCGGTGGCTCACACCTGCAATCCCAGCACATTGGGAGGCTGAGGCGGGCAGATCGCCTGAGGTCAGGAGTTCAAGACCAGCCTGACCAACATGATGAAACCTCTTCTCTACTAAAAATACAAAAATTAGCTGGGCATGGGGCAGGCGCCTATAATCCCAGCTACTTGGGAGGCTGAGGCAGGAGAATGGCTTGAGCCCGGGAGGTGGAGGTTGCAGTGAGCCGAGATTGCACCACTGCACTCCAGCCTGGGCAACTGAGTGGGAATCTGTCTCAAAAAAAAAAAAAAAAGATTCAGAGGTGGGAGAAATTCTGTCCAGCCACTATGTCCACTAAAAAAAAGACAAGTTTAAAAGGCAAATGAGTTGACTATAAAAAAATAATTTATAGAGAGAAATGGTCTATCCCCAAACTGTTGTCAGGGTGTCTGGAATACTTAAAAGAAACTCTGGGAGATTCAATGGTTATTTTTTGAACGCATGCAGGAAAGAAAACCTCAGAAGCATCTAAGCAACCAGAAGAAATATTTTTACCTCCTGGGAAGCCTGAATTGATTGAATGAGAAGTAAATTCTCCTTTGTCTGAGGTCTAGACTTCTGGAGATACCTCCTTTTTTTTTCTTTTTTCCTTTATCTTTGTTTAAATCAAGGATGTACTTTATCAGCAAAGCTTAATCACAGTTAAATAATATCCTAGTTAAGTCGACCAGGTTCCACTCTAGAGCAATTTCTGGAAATGATAGGATAAGCCCATTTTGCAAGATTACTGATTGGCAGTTAATGGAGCTCTCACACTTTTATTTTAGAGGGTAGTTAAAGAAGGTTACCTGTAGTAGCCTTTACTGAGGGCTTGCCACGTGTGAGCACCTGCTAAGTATTTAGAAAATATTGCATGGTCTTATAAATGTGTATTACTCAATTTACCCAGTGAGGTCACATAGTTAGTTAGTTGTGGGGTTGGGATTCAAGCCCAGATTTACCCGACTTCTAAGACTATCTCTAAACCAGTATACATATACCATTCTTTCCGGTCATTGCTTAGGGAAGAGATCTCATTTTCCTTCTAAATATACTCAGATTTGTAGAAGTTAAGTGAATTTCTCAAGAATGGAAATCTGGTAAGTTGCAGACTTATAATAAGACAGACAGTTCAGGCTTCTGACTTCCAGTCCTGAACACTTCCCCCATGTGATTATCTTACTTATCTCTAAGTCAGGAGAATGTTAATTACTTTAAGACTAAGATGGAAATCCCCCATGAACCTGGAAACTCAAATAGCAGAATGGACGAGGCTCTGCAGGGTCTCAGCAACTCAGCAACACAGACTTCCCCTCACCAAGGCTGATACGGCCATTGCTGCTGCTGAGCTGCTGAGCGCCAGCCTGCCCATAACAGAAGTGAACGCTAAGCTTCCTGAAGTGGCCGTATTCCCCAAGGGGACCAAGTGGCAGCTTTATTATGTAGGATCTTTTTCATCAAAGAGAGAAAAGCAACTCTCTTAAAGGAATAGAGAAATATTCCAGATGTAGATTTGCCTTTTCCATCATTCTTCCATTTATAGTTATTTTATTCATGAATATGATATCCTACACAATCCTACTACTGATTATAGAACTAATTATATGGTGAAGGGATGTGGGCTTTCACCACAGAATTCAGAAATCTCATGCGTTTCATCACACAGAAGCAGCTCACTTCATAGAACAAGAAATAGAACAGCCTGCTAAAGGCTCAGCCATGATATCAGCTGGGAGACAATAAGTACCCATCAATATTTGGCACTATTTCTCTCACAGTCAGAATACGTGGTTCCCGGAATCAAGGAATCTAGTTGGGAGTAGCCCCTTTTTACACCAAATAAGCCATTTACAAGATTTTTGCTTTTGAGGCCTCAAACATTGAGCTTAGTGACTTTGGAGGGCCAAGTTTTCAAGGCAGGATTGCTTCCACTTGGAAACCAAATCATGATTTTATCAAACTGGAAGCTGAGACTGTCAGTCCTAAGACTATCCCTTGACCAGTTTGGGATCCTCATGTTTCTGAACCAACAGGTAAGGAAGGCAGTTGCTCTAGTGATTCAGGTAGTTAAACACAGTTATAAAAAGGAAGTTGGATTATTGCTTCCTAATTGGAGCCAGGAGGACTATCCTGCTACTTGTCCTCTCAGGAGTCTCAGCTTCGTAGTCAATGGAAAACTGTGATAACCCAATAGACAAGACTGCAAGGAATGAAGGGTTGAGTCACCCTTTCAGCAACCTACCAAGTAGGCCCTAGCAGAGTAAGAACGTGCAATGAGTAGAGGAATTAGTAAGATGTGGTTATCAATTTAGGCCTAATGACCAACTAGGGAAGTGGGAACTATAGCAACTGTCTTAGTACTTATTTACCCAACTTTTATCTATATTCCATGTAAACAGAATTGTTGCATATAAACATTTTATCTGCATTTTATGGCCGCATTTTATCATTAAAGACACACAAAAAATTAACCCTTGACACTTCCTTGCAAATACTCCATTAAGCTTTCCTCAATTCCTCTGGGAGTGTGCAATCTAATTCTTGTCATGAGTGGATACAGTTCTAGATGAAGAATTATCACCAATATCTTTAAAATCAGTTAATTCTTCAGAAGCTCCAACTGAATTTTGCCATTTTGACTTTGATTATCATTGTTTCTATTGCATTGCAACTTGAGTATAAAATCGAGAGCAAATGGTTTTAGAGTTTGAAGGCTTCACTACAGCTTTTTGAACCCAAGAGAGCATAATCTTTTAAGATGATGCAAAGGCTTGGGGTTTATTATTTACTGTCGATAATAACAAATCAACTTGCTATTAGTAATTATTAATATGCTGTTTCTAGACTTGTCATTTTATAAGCTTAAATTAAGTTTGAAATTTAGTGGTAACATTCTAAACAGTGAGTTTTGGGTTGCATATAACTTTGAAAACGTGATGAAAGCTATGAAACTTCGCAGAAATACAGGCATACACACAAACTGCAAAATGTTCAAGTTTTATACAAGTTAAAACCTCAGTTTTAGAGGCTACTCCACATTCACATGTCTGTCTCCTTCAAAGTTGTGATTACTGATCATGAGACACTAGCTATGTGAACTCCATAGTCTCAGGAAATTTCATTACCTTTTATTTATATTTTCAAAGAGAGAGTGAGCAAGAGAGAGAAACTACATTACATTTAGATCAAAATGAAAAAATATTAGGTGATTGAATTGAATGGGTAAATAAAAATGAGTTACATTTCTCTGTCAGTAGGCTGAGTTCAAGTTTTGAAATGTCTGAGTTCCAAAGCAGAAGAAAATAATATTAAAAACTCACGGCAAGACTAGTATTATAGCCAAGTAATGCACTAATTATAAGAGATTTGAAAGACCTCAAATTTCCAAGAGAGATCAAATATGAAAATAAGATTAGAAACTGGGAACTCTTCATTTTGTATGAAAATTCCAAATATCTCAAAAGTGGCAATGGCTGCAACATAAAAATGCCCATATTGGTCAGATTATTTTTATTTCTACTCTAGTACTGTCTCTACTACTAGCTATAATTTTGCCTACCATTCTTTCATTTGTTTATTAAATAACATTATTTGGATACATTTCTAAGATACTGGTTTAAATGTGAGTTAAAATGAATTTGGTGTTTCTGTGGGCTAAGATGCCAATAGTGTAGTTTTTTTGTTTTTTGTTTTTATTTTTGATGGAGTCTCACTCTGTTGCCCAGGCTGGAGTGCAGTGGCACAATCTTGGCTCACTACAACCTCCACCTCCCAGGTTAAAGCGATTCTTCTGCCTCAGTCTCCCAAGTAGCTGGGACTATAGGTGCATGCCACCATGCCTGGGTAATTTATGTATTTTCAGTAGGATGGGGTTTCACGATATTGGCCAGGCTTTTCTCGAACTCCTGACCTCATGATCTGCCCGCCTCGTCCTCCCAAAGTGTTGGGATTACAGGCGTGAGCCACTGCGCCCAGCAATAGTGTATCTTTAGAGATAACTTTAGGCTATGATCTGGAAGTATTATGGTGGAGATTCCAAAAAGTATATTTTTTGCCTTGTATTTCTTTCTTTTAAAGAAACCCCAGATAAATGGGCTATTATATTCTAACAGGAGGATATATATATATATATATATATAGAGAGAGAGAGAGAGAGAGAGAGAGAGAGAGAGATTTGAAACAAAATTAAATGTGAGGTAAATCATTTTAAACTTGATTAGGCTGGTGGCTACATGATTGTATGTGTCTGTCAATACTCATAGAATTGTACACCATAAAGTGAATTTTCCTGTAGGTATTCAATGGAAAAAAACTGGCAGCATATATTCTTAACTGTGTTAAAATAAATTTTAATAAGCAAATTGAATGTAAGAAAGGAACTTGAGTGCCAAATACCAATGTGAAGTGACATAAAACACACACACTATGAACATCCAAAAATCTGGATTTACAATGGAAATGTCACAACGTCTGAAATTAAATCGCACTCAATCATTAATTTTCTTTGAGGGTAAGATTTGTACCCTGCTGGGCTTATAATTTTCTCTTTTTGTGCTGTTCATGTGTAAATATTGCCAATTTCATCTGACACAAAAAAGGAAAACAACTTAATTTTGTTTCTAAGTTAATGAATGGCAGATACTACCCTCCAGATGAGGTACTGTATTATTAGCCTCCAGGCAGTGATTTGAGGGGGAAAAAACCCAAGCCATTTCCAATGTATTTGTAACAAGGAAACAAATTTATTGATTTTAAAAGACAAGACACCATTTTGTTTTGAAAAACACAAGAAAGCTAGCCTGAGTTCAAGTCTGAAATATTCAGAAAAATCCTACTAATATCTTTAGTATGTTCCAGTCATTTGTTTAAACAACACACTAAAAGTTAATATATATTTTTATAATTATAAAAGTTCCCCAGTTATTGTACAGTACACAATACAAATCGCCCACAAACTATTATTTAGCTCCTGCCAATTTTGAGAGGACATGATATACTAAAAGATTTAGCATTTCTCACAAAAATCACATCAGGAAATACGTATTTACAAAATCAAATACATTATACAAAAAACCATCACATGTTATTCGGTAAAGATGTTTTTAAATAATTAAAAAGTTTATTCAACTGTAGTCCAAAAACTGGAAAAGAACATTACATTATCTCACACATACAATCTCTACAAAAGTTGCTTACCTCATTTACATAATATATTCAGTCGATTGTAAAATAAATGTTCAAATATCTCCTAGTGTTACTATGTTTCTGTGCTTGTGGGACTGAATAATGTAATCTGCCACTTACTAAGTGAAATTTAAATGATGGCACTTAAAAAAAAATACAGTATCTTAAAAAAACACAATGAAAGAAGTTTTACCTAGAAGGTACGAAAGCCCTGAGTGATAGTGAAGTTACTGATTGGTAAGCACTACAATTAACCTAATTAAAAGTTTACCACCTCAGGCACAAATTTCCAAGTTTTCTCAAGGCACTCACTTAAAGTTTCTGTAACCAATGCATTGGTCACCACCATAGGTCCAAATTGATGATAGAAATGAGTAGAGAAAAAAATTTGCTTTGGTACAAAAGATGCTTTTTAAACGAATAAAATTCAATAGATTCTTTATTGGGTCATTTAAAATTGTTGTTTAGCAAGTTAAAACAAGGCGATCGTTTCTTCAAATATACTAATTTACTGAAGGAAAAATTTACTTGGTTATCAACAGTCAATGGGAGTTTTTATATTTTCTTTCCTCCTCAGAATCAAAATTCTTCTAAAGAATATTTGTTGTCCTCGTTATTGAGCTACATAAACAATTCTTACCAAAGATTTTCATTACTCAGGGCTTCCAATCCCAACATCATAATTTATTTTAAAAAAAACAAAGGAAAGAGGGGAGAAAAAGAATCAAACCAGAACCAAATAAAAGAAGAGACAAAACACATTTTTCTTTTTAAAAAAACATATTATCAATTATTTCAAATGAAAGAAAAAAAAATCCTAGGCAGTCACTTTGTAAGTGGCTTTTACTATTTAAGTAAAATTGGTAAACTAAACTCAGGTCTACTGGCACATAAAATCACTAGCAGCAATGATCAAGGCATGCAAACTGAGAAGCATTTACAGTAAATCATCATGAAGAATTCAAAAGAAGAGAGTTAAATTAAAACCCTTTGAGTATTGCATGTTAACACATGAGTAATTTGCATGGTTTGACTTCCTCAACTGCCTAAAAAGCAACGTTTACGGCATACTTGCACTATGCTACGGATGCCTTTCACCAGACATCAGAATAGGTTACACTCTTATTTGCACCCAGCTAGGGCAGCGCAAGCACATCTGCAGACAACACTGCTTTCATGTTCGATCACGCAGGGAACAGAGGGAATCAAGTGCACGAAGAGATTCCCTTGAACAAAATCAGCAATGGCGTAAGCAGACTGACATTTAGAGATATCAGAAGCAGTAGTCATAGCATCTCCTGACAGATGAGCTTAAAATCAAGTGCTTTGCTCTCCATTCTATCTATATATAATTTTTTGACAAAGTATTAAAGTTTTGGAGCATAGATAAAATTATGCCCTGTGTGAAATTCCCAAACAATATTTTATGAGCGATCTAACTCCAAATAGCCTAACTGCCCCCAAAGAGTTCAGATTCTCTTAATCCACTCGAACTCGTTTCTTCCTAAGGCTTTACTTACACTTGTACTTTCTAAAGCTAAATAAATGAGATCTTTTGATTCATTTTGGGAAAAAAAAAGAAAAAAAAAGAAACTTAACCCTTTCTTTATACCTTTTAAAGGCAATCTAGGTACCTTCAATGTGCAGAGATCAGTTATGACATAGGTCTATCCAGGCCCATGTATTTGTCCTCCTTTTCTAGAGACTATGGTGTGATGCTAGAAAAGTTGATTTTTTTTTTTCTGTAAACAGTACACTTACTTAGATGGCAGTGAATATTTGGGAATAAATATATCAAGCCCTCTTGAAGAAAAATTAAGAGTTGTATATAAAATGCAAGTGTTCGGCGTGGAAACACTTTCCCTTCCTACCCCCCCTTTAAAAAAACAGCATAATTAGACATTTGGATATAGAGTATACTTTACCGGTCTAAGTCTAAATAAATGATCTGAAAGGCTTTTGTCCCCCATTGTATATCTTACAATGCTCAAAGGGTTAATACAAGGCATTACATCAAAGGGGTTTTCTAATACTAGAACTAAGCACTGAATTAATGCTTCTATTCCAGTTTTTAAAAATCACCAAACTTGCAGAAATACTAGGATTCCATTAATTGATTCGTTCTAACCATATACATGGAGGTTGTTCTGATCTAGCAACAAGCCCAATTTTCAACAGCACTGCATGCCAATCCTCCTCCCCCATGATCTGTTGTGATTCATACAGATCACAAAAGTTCTCATCTCAATTTTTGGATGGTTGTTATTTTCTCACCAAGAATGTGTGTGTCTGGGGGATATAATAAAGGTCAATTTATTGTATATAACCACTGCCTCAAATTGTACACAAAGGTGACTTGCCAAGTTTTTTCTTTCTACTTGTGTCCACACAGGGAGGACCAACATCACAGTGACACATTTTTTTTTTTTCCTTTTACACTAATGTTTCAAGCACAGCATTATTTTAGACATTTCAAATATATCATCTGAGGAATTTTTAAAAATTTGAAAATGCATTTAGCACTTTTAGACATTGCATTCATATAAAAAGATTCATGATTACGGCACTAAAACCGTATTCATTCCTGAATAACTTTTACAGCATTCTACAAGAACGTATTCATTTTTACTTGTCTACTACAAATCAAAGGCAGTCAATGCTGCACACTACTAATTTTAGGTATGCAGTGTTAAAACCATTTTCTAAATTTTACTTTTGTTTTTAAAGTACACCGTCTAAAGAGAGGTGCATAAACCGTGCTATACAGTACAAGAAAAATCACACAAAGGAAAGCAGATTTCTGAAAAGGCAGTAAGACTTATACAGTCAGTCCAAACACAGTTTGGATGAAAATCCTGAATAAGTGACTAGCAACTTGATAGCCAAAGAAAAAATTGAAAATTGGGCCATGTCTTCCAAGGAGATGGTTCATCCATTCCACCCTATTGTTCACTGGTTTCATGAATGCAAATCTTTTGAGTATGATTTTCAAACTATATGTCAAGATCAAACTATACCCATGATACTCAATCCTGTCATATGAAAATATCTTTTCTGAAACTTGAAAACAGTCAACATACCTTCCTTACATTCTTCCTCACTGAAAGTGTAGGACTTGGTTTATGTAGGTATATTTCATGACTAGTGATTGGTTATAATTGCAAGAAATACAAAGAAGTCTTAAAATGTGTACTTGTGTCATTTGTGAATAAATCTGTTGAGTGTTCGTGTCTAATATTATTTAGAAAACCCACACTTTCAGTGAGTGAAAAAAGGGAAAAATGGAAATAAATGCAATAAATGTGATTGCTCAATTTGCTCAAATGTATAAATTGTTTTTATTTTCTCATATATTTTTCACAATTCAAATTCGAAATTGATGAAAATGTTTGTGTGTATGTCTGTGCATGTTTTACTGTGAACTACAAATAACTAGAAGTAGCATAAACCATAGGTCTTCTTTTTATGTTTTGATCCAAACTACTTACACTAATCACAAAGAATATTCCTAATATTCATAAAGGAGATCAGAATATTTTTATGGAGTCAAGTTCAAATGTAATAATGTTTTATTAGTTCTTAATCTGTCCTAATTTAGAACAAACCATGAACAATTGGAAGAAATGTTGAATCCTGGAGCATCCCCGATCCCTAAGCCTCATCAATCTAAATTTGCCCATTATTATCAGATTCCTGTAATGATACAAATATATCCAACATTAAATTAAACAATGATAATAAATACATTTAAAGTCATTCAATAAACAAAATGAAACCAGTAAATACATTTGGTCCAATACAGATATAGTATCACTCAAAGGATGGCGGGTAGAGACAGGAAACTGAAAAAATTCAGAAAGGAGAGCCAAAATGAAGAGTGTTTTTTCAATTTTTGATTTTAATTTTACCTGTCAACACTTCCTATGCACAATGAAGTAGATACATGAACTTTTGCAGATTATCATGTTGTGTTTGCCTTTTGTGTGTGTGTGTTTTGGTACAAACCCATTGTCT
The DNA here is from genome assembly GCF_028858775.2 of Pan troglodytes. Classification (NCBI taxonomy): domain Eukaryota; kingdom Metazoa; phylum Chordata; class Mammalia; order Primates; family Hominidae; genus Pan; species Pan troglodytes. The sequence continues at coordinate 112,712,659 of NC_072409.2, read as the reverse complement.
TTTTGGGAGGAAAAAGGGGGACAGTAATTTAAATGACATTTAGATGCAGGTGGTGCTACTATGCTAGTGAAGGCTTTCAAATATATGAGTGAGTTGTATAATAAAAAATTTGGATCCGTTTTTAAAATTACATCTAAAATATTTAAATTTTACTTAAGAAATGTTGTTGATGTTATTTGAGTAGTCTGAGGCAATTAAGCAACAACAGCTTAAATACACTGTGCATTACCCGATAAGCCATTTGGTATTTCTAACTTTACAGACTGGCTCACCTGTTCTTTCCAACCCCCCACCCCCCTTACCCCAATACCACTGGAAAGATAAACATCTTGGGTTTAATATAGGCCTCATTTGATAATCTGTCAATCATTTTGTGCTTTCCTTTTTTTTTGGCTTTATTATCTATTTATTTTTGCTGATTAGTTTTTTACAACTATTTAAATGAACAGATGTGCCTTTCCTGTGTTTTAATCATTAAATAATTTGAGTGCTTAAAAGAACCTTGGCTTTTCATGCAAATTAAAATGGGGCTGGGTGTAACTCTCTAGGATCTCACCTTCTGACTTTATAGCAGACTCCTGCCCCATGGGCACTCATGTGTCCATGTGGACTCACCAGCACCTAGACACACAGACAAACATTTAGACTGAAAAGATGCACTTCGATAAGTACCTGCTTACTTTGTTAACTTTCTAAAATTGTAACTAAGTAAGAATGGTCTAAAACATATATGATTTTATGTTAACAAGTTGGTATTAAAACTAGCCTGCTATTCCACACCCTTAAGCAATCTGATTTGTAATCAAGTAATATTCAGCTCTAAGAATAAAAAATAGATCCACGGTCACTCAAAGAGGGAAACTGATTTTTGTCTTTTTGTTTTGCTTTGTTTTCCCTAAATTTCCTTTGAAGAACATGTCACCTGTCCTTACTTCAGGAATCTGAAAATGACAGGCACACTTTGTCAAATGGATTGAAGAGTTAGTCACATGAACAAAATAAACCTTACTAAACCTTAGCTTCAGTTCTGTTTTAAGGCACCATGTAATAGCCGAGGTACGATGATCCCTGATGTACATTCTTCAATGGCAATGGTCCATCCAGCCACCTATCCAAATCCTACAGAATTGGGGATAAGTAACAGTGAGGTGTGCCAGTTACACTGCCTTCAGGTTCTGTTTACAATTTAAATCCACATACTTTAGAAACCAGGAAATAGTTTTGAAGGAAATAACGTTATGTAGGTTGCTACATTCCTTGCATTCTATAAATTCTCGTTTATAATAGCAGCATATTGAACTACTATTAGGAAAAAGACCTGGAATAAAAGAAAGTCATCCAAATGGAATGGTTTCCTGTATGTCCAGCTCAGCATAAGTAGCATGTACACTTAAAAAAAAAAAGTCAAGTCTTTTTTTTCTGCTTCAGTATCTAACTATAACAGCCCCCACTTAACAGCAGAATGCATCTGTGCAGTGGTCCCAAATACAGAATCAGTAGTCTTTAAACAGAGGAATTGGTATGCAAATAATAGTTAAAATTCAATGTTTAACGGAAGCTTGCATTGTTAACATGGTTTAATAATTATGTACACAAATTATGTACATATTAGCATAATCTCTTGCAATTCTGTCATTTACTCTGAACTGATAAATGTACAGCTCAATTTTTCCTCAGAGAAAAATAGATGACCTTCCAAACCCTCTAGCACTATAATAAAAATGCTCTGTATTCTCTCTCCGTACTCAAAATGTTATCAAAATAGTGTCTTATGGTTCTGTCCAATGAAAAGCACCTTTCAAAAGCAAATTTGATGCATCTGCTGCCAAATGGGCATGCCTCCAGTGTAAATCAAAAAAATCATTTCTTTTGATATTTCACAGAAGTGCATCTAATTAAAAAACTTACACATGAAATCATACACCAAGACTAACAATCAACAATAAAATATTTTAAGCTACAAAAAATGTAAATTACTTTTTAATTATAAGAAAACAAAACATTGACATTAAGTGTTGTAAAAATCCTTCTTGACACCTGAAACTAAGGGAAAAAATTCATTATTAAGAAGCAAATAATTTGTTTACGTTAAAAAAAAAGATCTGGCAAAATACATACACCCATTCCATTTCACAACTCCAAAAAGTTAATGTTCAGCACAGATAGAATTTGACAACAGTCGACCTTCAGGCTTATTAAATTTTCAACTTAAGCCCAATATCAACAGGGTTAATGTAAGCTGGAAAAATACGCTTTAATATTCTTTAGACTGCAGTGTAGGTATTTCCTGTAGCGCTGCACTGTCTGATAGTCTGAGTACTTGTGACAATGTGCTCGCTGTGAATTGGATTCAGGAGGCTTGGTTGCACGCCAGTCTCGAGAACAGGCTGCATGCAGCCCACTGGAAATGCCTGGCTCAGCTCTGTTTTCTCTCTTTTGGCTTGAGGCTCTGAAGAGTCATCCAGTTCTTCATCCATTTCACTTTCTACTTCACTGCCTTCATCTGCACAAACAAATAATACCAAGACTATCATCGAAGACAAATTAGAAAATAGCAATCAACAGGTGCTTTAGAAACACTTTAATATAGGACATTACGAAAGCAACAGCTTAGCTCTTCTCAGGAAACAAAGCTTAGGGGTTTTCTTCTCATCAGATTTTATTCATATCAATGCTGTACTGATGCATCTATAATTCTTTCAAACATAGTGAGATTAATTTACTTTTGGCAATTTGTGATTGATACTTTGTTAACTTTTTTTTAAAAAAGGCCTTTGGAATTTCCCTAAGTGTTATATTAAATAATGGCATAATTTGTGTCATAATAAAGTAGTCACTTTGGTATGTTATGCTGGCTTTTGGGGAATGTACTGAGCTGAAAACGCAAACACAAAAAAAGTGTTGTTTCCTCCAAAAATCTACACTAAATATAAATTTTATCTATGCTAGCGTTAATGTATAAGACCTATGTTGATTCTTAATATTACTATTCCATGTATAAACAGAGGCTGCTGTAAGACTTTCTGGCACTCATCAATGTTATAGATGGTCACAGTATTAAATAAACCCTTAATTTTTATTATAAAAATTATTAAGGTTGAGGCAGTAGTATCAGATTAAAAATGTGCAATGGATTTCTATTCTTGGCAACTGATACGGTTAATAGCTGGTATTCATTTCTGGAAATTAAATGCATTATATAGTCACTGTTACCCCCAAATTGTAATACGTTTTAAATTAACTAAAGCATCATTATAATAGAATGCCATTTAATTTTTTCCAGTATGCACTGTTAAAATTCAAAAGTACATTAGAGAGAGAAAATGCACATATACAGATTTACTATTGTGTGAGAGTCTCCTCAGAATACCTCTTCATGAGGGATAATTACAGTGGCTTGTATAAACAGAGTCAGGTCTCCATTCTCTACTGTTCTATGGCATATCACATACAATGAATGTGCAACAAGTATCTCTTTAGTCAGATTAAGCTGGATTCCTTGCAAGCAGTAAGATTTTAGCTTTACCACTCGGCAGACACCCACAGCAAAAATCTCTGCTAATGCAGCTGTCTCTATAAACAAGGCCCCTTGACTTTTCTTATTTCATTATGATTGGGGCAAAGTTTGTTCTAGAAAAAAGCAGTGAGAGGTAAAAGGGCTTCCATATATGGTTGTACAGTGTACAGCCACCAGGAGCAAGGTCTGACAAATGGCAATTTGTGATTAAACAGGTGGAGATTAACATGCATTACCTAGAAATGTGTGTCATGCATTAGCGACCAATAAAACAAAGAAGTGCTCTTAGATGAGGCAAAAGACAACTTGGCCCACCTACTTTATCAAGTTACCTTTTTGCCTCTGGTAAATGAACTTAATGATAATATTTGAGTGTGTCAGAACAAGTATATTCAAAGGGTTGAAGGGCTACAGGGAGAGGGATACCTTTTGTAGACATTTACTTCAACAAGAGGGTATACTTGAAACATGTTTGCAGGACATGTTTTGGTTTTTCATGTTTTTATACATAAAACAAAAATGTCTGTAAGGATCTTAACACAAACTCTTCATGGTGGCAGTCTCTTATGGTTGTGATAATAAAGCTTCACTTTCTGTAGTTTCTAATTCTCTGTATTATTTGTAATTTTTCTATGGAGCAAATATCCCTTATATTATCAAGAATAAGAATTCTCATTTTGTGGGAGAAGCCCTCAAAACCTCCTAGGATTTCACATTCAATCTTTAGGTCCTGAGTATGCCCATCTGGCTCTATCTCAAGAGCCATCAAGAGGTCTGGGGGTAAATGGGACCAGCGAGGCCACATCCAGCAGGTGAGGACAAGTCACACTGCTTCTCTGCTCCCTGTCCACAGACTTCCCTGTACCTAAGAAATTAGTGTCAAAATAATAAAAAAAGGGAGCACTGAAAAGACAAAAGCTCATTTTCAGGCAGGGAGGGCAGTGGAGACAAAGTGAGGAAAGTTCTTCTGTCTATTTTGTTGTGGATGGAAAGGGTAGTGAGATAATGGACTGGACAATTTAAGTGTTCCAGGTAGGTTTTGCTTAGGTCTATCTCTGGGTGACAGGTTTCCTTTGGAGAACTTACAAAGCAACTTATAAAAGCAAGCCCATTCTCCAGGTCCTAAGGACAAAGGAATGTAACTCTGTAGACATTTTATGCTTCTATAAAAACTCGAAGACACTTTCTAGAAATCTACTTCAGGTTATGGAAATTTGGTGCATAAAAACTAAAATGAGGCGCTACAGGAGTTTACAGAAGACTGTGGTTCAACACCGTGTGAAGAAGCCTGGCTGGAATTCAGTCTCTGACTGAGCAGTAAAACTCTACTGTCCTTCTGGACACCCTGGGATGAAAACCCTAAATTTGGGTTATAAGGCTTTGGTGTGAGTATATCATCAATGTTGCTTTATGTGGGACATGGATATCAATTACCACCTTTCTTGCTCTAAAATTACTAATTAATATCATCATTGACTTATTTTTCTAAGGGTTATTTGGTTAATCCTATAGAGTATATATTTGTAGCAACAATTTTTTTGGCTATAATTTTCTCATTTCCCTGCGCTGCTAGTGTACTGAGTACCTTAATATGGCACACTTTGGCGAATAGCGCTGAACCTCTTTACAGACTCCCCACGTACTTCCTTTCACCTCATTTTGCCAAGTGGCTCTGGCCTGGAAGGGCGAAGTGCATAGTTCTCCCCAGTTTTTGTGCATTTTGTGCCTGTCGCCGATAGTCAATAACCACAACAATTCTTTAACACCTCAAGAGACCTCCCACCCTCCGCCACCTTTTAAAAGAAAGGGCTCTGTTTCCTGCAGTGTTTAATAGAAAATTTACTTGTTTTTAAAAAATTGCACTGGTATTTTTATCAGTATTGTTTTGTTTCTGCTCTGCTTATAAAGGTGGGTAAGATTTGTGTGCTCTATCCGCATTCTATCTCCCCCTAAGTCCACCTTGCTTTTTTTATTGTGTGATTTTGTTGATCCTGAGGTTCTTCAGAAATATATATCATGTTATCATATTATACTGTATATTAGAGTGGCAATGCTGGTATTAAAATTTCAGAAGTACATATGTTACCTTTTTCATCTATACCACTACTAATCTTGCATTTACAGTAAACCTCACTGCTATCTCTGAGTTCTTTTTCTACACACAAGTAGGAACTGGTGAGGTAGGTGAGCCGAGGAATCTTTTTTCTTGCCTGGTGGGCCTTGAATAAAAATGTCTCTTCCAATTTTATCACTTATCTCCAGGACTCTAGCCATGGTCAGAAATAATTTCTTGTTGCTTGTAATGAACTTCAGGCAAAAAGTATAAAGAACTTTATAACTACATTTAAATTCAGTTATCTGCATTTAATATACCTCATATGTAGAAGGCATAGGGATGGGGAAAAATGGAGAAATAATGAAAAGACAGGAGTTTCCTATTTATCTAGGATTTGTATGCCACTTCCACAAAATCAGAGTGTTGTAAACATATACTGTATTTTCCTCTGTAAGAATTTATTAGTAAATAAAAGTTCTTAAAATGTACATTATTTTCGATTCTTACCTTTATCCAGATTTCCAGGAGACACGGCATTTAAATCACCAAACTGCAAAACAATAGTCATTTGTGCAATAGTTAATATAGGGCAGAATAAAATAATACTCTATCAGTCTGTAGTAAAAATGCCAATCTATGACTCTTTAAAACTGTAAACTAGTGGCCATTTTGATCTCTAATTACATGGATCACATAATTTTCCAATCAAACTTGTCAAATTTGAACACTTTAAATTATGTCACAATTTAGCTGTCTTAGCCTCTTTGCAGAAGGATAACAATTTTCTCTGCTTTCCTTGCTCCATTTTACCTTTTATTATTTCAACTCAGCAATGAAGAAATAGGAGCCTGGATGGCTTGGATGAAGACTGATGTGGCAAAACGAATTTGGAAAAGCCCCAATCAAGCAGGACACATCAGCTCCACCCCCTACACTTGGCAGATGAGTCCACCTGGAAGTCTCTACATTAGAGAAACAATATCCAGCAGTTTGGCTGAACTCTATTTTTAAAGCTTTTATTAGTAAAAAAGGAAAATAGATACTCCAAAATTGAGGGTATTTGTTTTTACAAAATCTTTGAGACTTCTCTCAGATAATAGGGTCTCACTTTAAAAAGAAAAGCATCTGATCATTACTAATGCCAACAAAAAGAGCTTGAAACAATATAGAACAATTAATAGCCTTCGGCTTAGACATTATTTTCTAACTTTTAGTTCAATAGTTTGATAATTTTACAATGAGAAAACACATTTTGAGAATCTCATGAACAAAGATGGATACACTGAAATAAAAAGTGAATAGAGTAACAAAGCTAATCAAAAAAAGGTGAAGTGAAACTGCAAAGCATCTACTTTTAAAACAGTAAACATTACTTTTTTAAGGTAAAAAGTCATTATTAGAAATTCAGATTTCTCAACAGGCTTAGAAAGGATGAGGCAGAAATTCTACTTACATTCGGAAGTTTGCTTATAAAGAGTTCCATGATAGGAGTATTTTTTTCATCTACAAGGTTTGTCTATAAAGTAATAAAACTGATCTTATTTTGCAAACATACACATATTTTTTTCCTTACCTAGACAAGTACTGTTCTTCACAGTAGCTACCTTGGGAGCTTATACATTTATTCCAAGGTCCAGGGTTCTGGAATCCCTCTTTGACAATTTCAAGAGTTAGTTTATGCATCATTAGGAAAGCCCATCTTGTTATTTTACATCCAACTATGGCTCCAAACAACACTCCAGATTTTATTTACTACACTTGGTCCTGGGATGATTTGACTACTCAACAAAATTAAATTCACCTCTGCCACAATTCAGGTTGCTTAAAATAATGTCATTTTACCTTTATTTCTTAGCATTTCAGAGGCATTCCACAACATTTTTAAGCCATAGAAGCATTACTGGAACAAATGTGTAGCCTTCCTAGGTGACTGCTTTGAAGGAGACAGGGGCCTCCTAGACATGTAATTATTAGTATGTTTATTTGAAAGTCTGCCTCACTGTTTTAGAGCTATTTTTTAGAGTTATTAAAAGTAACGGAAAAAACCGCTATTACTTTTGTACCAACCTAATACATCCCACGGGGCAACAAATATAAATCATAAATACTGAAGTTTTGCAGTTGTTCTTGATCACATAGGTCAGGTCTTTGTATAAGTCTAAATAAAAATTCAGTTTAAATTATGTGGGTTTTCTTGAATGAAAGAATATAATCTAAACAACAAAAACCCAAAGGGATTCTTCATCAATTTTTGGTATTATTTAAATATTTTAGAACTATAAACAGAGAATGTTCAAAACTGAAGGATCATTTAACAGTTATTACTAACTGACATAACACAAGAAGATACAGATTTAAGGGAATACTTAACACTTAAGTTCTTGAAAGGAGTTGGCAGTGATGATTCTAAACATACCTTTATACTGATAAAAAGCGAGTATTCTATTTGCTGTTGAAAAGTCTCTGCAAGTTGTTTGTAGTTAAGTTATTATTGCTATTGCTGATCAATAATATCACACAAAGTGTCTAAAACCAAACTCTGGACATATTTGAAAATTATCTTCAAAAGAAACATTGCATTTAGTTGCTACTTAACTCTGAAAACATGACAACTTCCTTAATACAAAGATTTTCCTTAGATGTTTCTACTTAATACGAATAATACATTTGATAATTCAGAGGCTGAAAACAGAAACCAAAACAGCTGAAATCTCAGTGATTGTTATTATCATTAACAAAAATCCGGTTACATACTAAATTCCGAGGCTTGTCATTATGCACTATGGGGGACAATGTACAAAGAATCTCAGAGACACTGTCAATGCCTCTAGGTGTCTCTGGGATCAACGACAAAGTTTCACATGTACAGCAAATAGAGAGAGTAGATTAAAAATTTTAAAAATCCTGTGAAGAAGAGATAAGATTTTACTATCCTATAGAGCTGAAGGTAAAGGCTTTTATATGCATTTTACATGTGAGGGGACAATAGATGTAAAGTTACAGAGGAAAAAACACTTTAACCCTATAGATAGGCTGCATGAGATCCGCAAAATCAGTTCACTTACTCATTTAGTCAATACATGTTTATTGAGGATATACTACGTGCCAGGCACTATGCCAGCCAATTCTAGTCAGATCAATTTGGAAATATTCCTGTCTTCAGGAGGTAAGTAGCAGACATTCCCTATATTCTGAAGGGTAGGTAGGTTAGCAGAAAAATGAGCACTTAGGAAACCTCAGGGAAGGTTTTAGAAGTATAGGGTTCAAGTCTTAGAAATGGAAACCAATTGCATGGGTTTATGGCATGCAACAAGTCAAGGAGCAGGAAGGAAGGGTATGAACAGTGGCAGGGAAGATTGAGAGCAGGCAGAAGAAAAATAGTACCATAGATAGGGGCCAGATGACAAGATTAGGCCAGCACAAATCAAAAACAGAAGAGAGGTCAGGCATGGTGGCTCACACCTGTAATCCCAGCACTTTGGGAGGCTGAGGCGGGTGGATCACCTGAGGTCAGGAGTTCGAGATCAGCCTGTCCAACATAGTGAAACCCCATCTCCACTAAAAATATAAAAATTAGCTGGGCATGGTGGCGGAGGCAGGAGAATCACTTGAACCTGGGAGGCGAAGGTTGCAGTGGGCTGAGATCGTGCCACTGCACTCCAGCCTGGGCAACAGGAGCGAAACTCTGTCTCAAAAACAAGCAAGCAAGCAAGCAAACAAACAAAAAACAGAAGAGGAGGAAGCAGTAAAAGATTTAGATGAAAAAAAAAGGAAGCTCACAAGAAACTATAGCGATTATTATGAAGTTACAGCACCACGAATTGGGAAAACTTACTGTTTTGTAATTTCTCCTCTTGCACAAAGGATTAGAGGGGCCTACTCTTCACTGACGTGACATCTTACCACTTATAAGGTGTGTCTGTGGTTCAGTATACGGTAGGCTTTCTCTCAAACAGACTGCGAGTGTCACACAGTCAATATTGCTTCCCTGAAGCTTTCCTGGCAGCCCTATCTTGAGTATCACCATCCCTGTCACTCTCAGTCACCGCATCATGCTCACTTCCTACAAAGCATCCACCACAACCTGCAGAACTTATTTTGTTTCCTCACCTAATATATGTCTTCCCAACCAAAATGTCACTGCCATGGGTAAGAAAGTTCATTTGTTCTCTTCATAAATGTATCCCACCTGGTATAGTGCCTGATACACATTAAAGGCTGAATAAATACTTACCAGATGAATGAATTTACTTCCCCATTTCAGCCTCACCAAAACAACTTAGGAATTTGGCAAGTTAAGTGTTTACATTTCATCTTACAGCTATTGAAAACAATGAGTTGATTAGTCTAATGTCATGTAGTAAATATGGTGTTGTTAGATTTGAGACCAGATATTCTCCTTGGTTTAGAATCTGAGAGAGAGAGAGAGAGAGAGAGAGAAATGGGATGGGATGTGGGGTGAGAGAGGGAGGGGAGGGAGGGGAAGGGAACAGAGAGAGACAGACAGAGAGAAACACCCACACATGGAGGAAGAAATATAAATTAAGGGATTTTAAAAGTACTCTGGAGTTAGAAAGTATATGGCCTTCAATGTATGAATTCACATTCCATCAGTCAGAGAGATAAATAGGAAACGTTCCGAAGAGAAACTAGAACGGACAGTAGAGAAAGCATGTCTATTGTTTGAGAGATGAAATACTTCCTATCCTGTAGACTATTTCCTCTAGGTCCTGACTAGGGTCAAAATAATGAACACCTCACTGGACAGCAGCAGGCTGGGAAATGCATGCTCCAGGCAGCGAGTGAGAGTCTATTAGCACAAATATTCGTGTAAGACTAGCAATGTCCATGAAGTATAAGTGGGCAACAGTTTAGCACAGTCAGGGCAATGATCGGCAGGATCCCTGAGAGACCCTGGGTTGTGGCCAGGCAGCTGGATTGTTCATTACAGGATTTTGAGGCCTAGTATCTGTCCCTGAGCATAATGAGAGGAACCTGGCTCAGCGTGGGAGAATGCAGCCCACAGGTGCATTAAAGAGACCACTGCACATTCAATTCAGCAACAGCTGACTTTTCATAGTGAGGCAGGCAAGCCTTGTTCTGTAATGTTTGGGCACTGAAACAATGCAGAGGAAGTCAGGGTGCCTAGACAGCAAACAGGTGGGGATCCATGGTGGGGGCCAAGAGACAGAGATTGGAACAGAAGTAGGAGAGAAGGAAAGAGCTCAGGGGATTGGGATGAAGGCCTCACCCTTAGGGACACCTTCCCTGCTGGAAGAGCTTACCCCACCCTGAGGAGAAAGAATTAGTGAGTAATCATAATCACATTTATGTTATACGTATCATTAATTCTTTGTAAGCACAGCCATCGCTTGCTAATTGTTTAACCAAATCTGTAACAAGTTCCCCAACAGTGTTAATTTGGATCTTTCCAAAGAACCAAGTTAAAGTACTTCGCATAGTGCCTGGCACATAGGAAGCACTTAACAATTGAACACCATTATCAATATTGTTATTACGTATAAGTATCATCATTATCTCCCAAGAACTGTAAACCAGACATGCAGAATCAGTCCGACTCTACTATCCCAGAACTCTGAAAGGATACCAAAAGCTGCACAGAAAAATTGCATCTTACAGAAAATCTCCCTGTTAGTATATCCAGATTACAGATTTACGGCTAGGCACATTTTCATCCTTCCTCTCTCTCTGTCTCTTTCTCTATTTATATGTCCAAGTCTAATATCACTATGTTAACTATCACCCAGGAAACAAAATAAAACAAAACTGATAGCAGCAAAATACGAAAGTGTATGGTCTAGAAGAGGGGCCGGCACACTTTTTCAGTAAGGGACCAGATGGTAAATATTTTAGGCTTTACAGTCCATTAGGACTCTGTCACAGTTATTCAACCCTACCAGTGTAGTGCAAAAATAGCCATAGATAACAGGTATATGAATGTGTGTAACATAGCTCTAATAAAACTTTACAAAAACAAGGCTGGGCACAGTGGCTTATGCTTGTAATACTAGCACTTTGGGAAGCACAGGTGTGCGTATTGCTTAAGCCCAGGAGTTTGAGGCTAGCCTGGGCAACATGGCAAAACCCCATCTCTACAAAAAAATACAAAAAAGTTAGCGGGGCGTGGTGGCACACGCCTGTAGTCCCAGCTAGTTGGGAGGCTAAGGTAGGAGAATCACCATCCAAGGTGGTCGAGGCTTCAGTGAGCTGTGATCGTGCCACTGTACTCCAGCCTGGGTGACAGAGCAAGACCCAGTCTCAAAACAAACAAACAAACAAACAAAAAAACCCAAAAGCACCCCACCCCAAAATCAAACCACTTCATTTACAAAAACAGATGATGAGCTGGATAGGGCCTGTGGACCACTGTTTGCTGACACCTGACTGGAGGAACAGCTTGTAAGACCCTGGAAGACCTGCTCCAGCTCATTAACAGTGAAGGGAACAGAAGATTTTTATCTTTGAGAAAGGTATATAAGGACTTGGGTCACAGGAAGGATATAGAACCAGAGCCTTCAAGAGAGGACAGCTCATGCATATGGGCATCAACTGATGAAGGTCACAAGGGAAAAAATAAGAGTCAGCTTTTATAGACAGAAATGAGTTAGAAAAATAATCTTCCTCCACTTGCGCTGGGTACTTGCATATACAGGCAAAGAGAGACAGACCAAAGCTGGTGTTTAATTGTATGCATTCGTGGATGAAGACGGAAGAAGCCGAGAATGACAGAAAAGATTTCATTAAAGTTTGCAAGACAAGAGATTAGGGAAAAGTTTACATGCGTTATTCAGGTGGGGCAAGCTTCCCTAATGGGACATTTGCTCCAATTTGGATGGCAGGTGAAGACGTAAAGAGAGAGTCTAATATAGAAGTTTTCCATAGGTAAAAGCAAATAGGGAGTGTTCCAGATGATGACGGCTTTCAGGGTGGGTCATCAATGGAGAAAGGACAGTACGATGTGTGGCAAGGAGAGGTGGAAGCAAGAAAAAATAATATACTGGAGGAAGAACCTATAATCCGTAAGTCATCAATGAGCAATATTCATTCAGAGGAATACAGCTTTCATACTGTAACATACCTATTGCTGCTGCAACAAATCACCACAGTTAGTGGCTAAAAACAAGACAAACTTATTATTTTGTCATTCTGGAGGTCAGAACTTCTAAATGGGTTTGCAGTCACTAAAATCAAGGTGTTGGCAGAGTTGTGGTTCTTTCTGAAGTGTCTAGAAAAGAATTTTTTTACCTCTTTTTCAGCTTCTAGAGGTTGTCACCATTCCTTGGTTTCTGGCCTCCTTCCATTTTCAAAGCCAGTGATGTCAGGTTGAGTCTCACACATTGCATCACTCTGACACAGATTCTTCCACCTCTCTCTTCATGTTAGTATGTAGTATTCTACATACTAACAATGTAGTTACTCTTGTAACTACATTGGGCACACCTGGATAATCCAGGATAATCTCCCCATTTAAATTCAACCAATTAGCAACCTTAGTTCCACTTATAACTTAATATATTCACAGGTTCCAGGGATTAAGATGTAGACATTTTAATGCCCATTCTACTGCTTATCACACATACCTAAGTTATTTTTTTAAATTATCACATTTGCTTGAGTGAAACCATATGACGTTTTTTTTTCTAGTATTGGAGGAAACACATCCAATCCGATTAAGCTATTTGGGACATAGCAATTTTTTCCTCAATTTTGTTTATGTTCCTCACTAAGGATAGGGTACAGTGGTATATAGGAATCAATTAATCTTTTATGATATATTTGCCACTAGTACATTTGTACTTTATTTTTCATTTACAGACTTTTAATTTTACATACAAGTTCCTATCGGTCTGAAAGTGTTTACAGCATACATTTCAAGGCCTAGGCTGTTGAAACCATACATGCATCTAAAAAGTCTATGAGGTTCACAGAGCTGAACGTTGTCAAGGAAGTTGACAAGGAAGTCATTCAGAGAAAGAAGTGGAAACCAAAATTGAGGAAACCAAAATATACTGAGGGGTAGTAGGGCCAGAGCAGTCCTAAGCTCCATATCCAAAATAATATGTTAAAGTACACACTAAGGAAGAGGATATATCCCGGTCCTCTGCACAGTTTCAGGAGCACCAACCCACGCTACCAGCTGCACCACAAGCAGCCCCAAAGACCTTGGAAAGCCCTCTGTGTCAGCACTTCTCAATGGTTCCACGAGGATCCATGCTGTGCAGAGGTGGGCAGTCAGAGGTCAAGGTGCTGGCATGTTATCAGATGGCGGAAGTGACCACAGGCAGTGGACACAGCAGAACACACAAAGCAGACACCACATTGCTAGAAGCATTCCTGCTGACATGGGAACATGATAATCAGCCACAGATAGTCCACATATGTGAAAATGTTAACCAGAAAAGACTACTCACTTGAGGGTCATCAGGTACCTTGGAGACCAGTTCTGCCAGCAAATGGTAACTTTAGATAAACAAATGTAGGGGAGAAAATATGTATGTGTATATGTATACATTTTGCCAGTTTCTGTGAATGAAACATTTGCTCTAGGAAAGAAGATTTTTAAGCTGTCACAGGCCCGAAGAACAAATGATTATAAACTTTTCTGAAATAGTTTCTATCTTGTGGCTGGAATAAGATATCTCTTTGGGAAGCTACCTTTTAACTTGCTTAAATTCTATACATTATCCTTTCTCTCCACTTCACAAGTACTTACAAAACCTTTCATTCATTTCTACTATTTAAGATTTAATTCAAGTCTAGCTATGACTGTCTAGTTAGAACTAATTATGTTTATGCTTCTTCTCTAATGTTCCCATTTTCTTTTCTAATTGACTTGTTTTCCCACTCTATTTTGTTGTTTGTGTTTTTCAAAGCATTGAATTAGTTTGCCTTTGATTACCACTTTGGCTACATACCAAAGAATGCTGTTGGATTCTTTGTAATTCCATGAATCATCTGACTCAACATTCAAAAATTGTTTGCAGAGTATTCTTCCAGTAGCAGTACAGTATTATCAATGCCTTCATAAGTCTTTTTTTTATCTGTTTTATCAATTTCAACTTTAAGTTTATCTTTGTATGGTCCAAAAAATGATGATCTAATTATATACATTATTACTTGGATTGTCAATGCAGAATTGGTATTTAAAAATCTAACCCAGAGTAGGAAGGCAATCAAATACTTATCAGATATTTACATATTTATGGAAAGGGGAAGGAGATGGAACTAACAAAGATCAGGAACCTACTATGTGCCTGTCTGCCTGCCTATCTACTCTACTTACCTACCTAAATTAATCTTCACAAAAGCCCTATGAAAAAATGTCCTTATGCTTGTTTTGTTGAGGAGAAAACTAAGACTCAAGCAAGGATATTATATATAACTTTCCCAGGGTGCAAAGATATTAAATGGGAAATATAGAATTTAAATACAGGAATGGAGCACCGCATGGGCGGAACAACATAAGAAGTGGAGCCAGCCTGACCTGGGTTTGAATCACAACTCTACCACTATCCCACGCCTGAGCCCATGAGATCAAGGCTGCGGTGAGCTGTGATTGTGCCACTGCACTCCAACTTGGGTGACAGAGCAAGACCCTGTCTCAAAAAAAAAAAAAAAAAAATTGTGTGATCCCAGACAAGTTAAACTATTTGAGCCTTAGACTTCCCAATATATGAACAGACAGTTCACAACGTGAGGACTGAATCTGTTCATGTTTGCAAAGGGGCCTAGAACAGTGCTTCCACCGTGTCACATTATCTTTAAAACTCAATTTTCAAATACTATTGATAAAACAGTAAAATTCCATTTAATAATAAGGTCATAAGATGGTGATTTTAAAATGAAATAAATGCCTCTAGCTAAGTGGGATTCCAGGAAGCACAGTCTAAGAATGGAAGGGTAAAGTGGGCTTTGACGTCAGGTTGACACTGTAAACTCAATCTAGGACTGGAGCCGGAAGTCGGTTTATACACTGATCAAGCCATTTATGATTCAAGCCAGCAAATACCATGAGAAGGGCTGGCCTGAGAATGGATGAAGTGCTTGTGTGTGCATGTGTTTGCTGGAATGGGGGTGATTACACAACTGGAAATAGCTGATGAACTTAGATGAGTTATCAGCATGTAAACCTTGGCCTAACCGAGTGTTTCTCTCTGTTCTTCAAAGAAGTCAATGAAGAAATAGGCCCTTTAAAGCCCTTTTTAGAGAATCAGGAGGATTGTTCACACACAGATTTGGAACTTCCTGACTCAATGCTTGTCTTTTCAGCATTCCATACTTAACTTGAACTTTGCAACATTCTGAATTTTACAAATAATATATAGCTCTGCAATTTCCTGTGATTTCAATTCTATTAACCTTACTTAATAAAAGTGATCAGTCCGAGGCAGGCGGATCACGTGAGGTCGGAAGTTTGACACCAGCCTGACCAACATGGAGAAACCCCATCTCTACTAGAAATACAAATACAAAATTAGCTGGGCGTGGTTGCGCATGCCTATAATCCCAGCTACTCGGGAGGCTGAGGCAGGAGAATCGCTTGAACCCGGGAGGCGGAGGTTGTGTCATAGTGAGCCGAGATCACCATTGCACTCCAGCCTGGGCAACAAGAGCAAAACTCCATCTCAAAGAAAAAAAAAAAAAACCAGAGATAATAAAACTGATTCAAAAAAGGTAGGTAATGGCAGCTATTCTGGATGTTTTTGATGGTGAAAAGAAACATCTGGAAATTTCAATATAAGGAGTCCAGAGCATTATTATTTTCCTTAAATGTCTCCCAAACAAGAACCAAATAAATCAAAGCATTCTGCATTTAGCATTGATACATGGTTTTACAACCGAGGAAAAGGTTGCTGACTTTAATTTCTAGTTTTATAATATTTGCAAGGATTATTAACATTCCATTTGGTAAAACCTTGTGTTCCTTTTCTTGGTATGTGTATGTGTACTTTTCTATGTATCTTTAAATAGTTTTTATTGAAACCTGCTAAGAAGGCCAAGATCTCTGGCGGTTTGCTCCACACGTGGGCAAATCCTGCCCGTAGTTGCTGTTGGTCTTGCTGTTGTGGGCTAGACAGCTATCCTGGCAATGTGTGCTACTGGCCAATCTGTAAACAGGGCAGCATGATTCTAACTGTTCCGGCTTTTTTGCCTGCCTTGGGGACATAGCAACAGGTGTACCTAATTGTGTTTAAATGTCTAAGACACACTTACAAGTGAGTGTGCAGGCGGTGAAGTGTTCAGATTACAATACTGGCCTTAGTTGCCTTTGAAGAGAATAGTAGTCTCAAAAACAGGAGCATTTAACACCACCATTAAGGCCAAAGCAAGAGGGGCCTTTGGCCCAAGACCCACACTATGGAGAACTCTGCTCTGTGTTTTCCATTGCCAGTCCCTTTCCTACAGTGTAAGGAGTCCACAGAGCCAGCCGGATGTGACTTCTTGGAGCCTGTGCTTCCCTCCCCACTCCCATACCACCTCTTCTTATCCGAGACCCTAGAATTCCCTGCCCCGTGGCTCTGAGTTCCCTTCCAGGCCCTGGCAGGTCTCTTCTCCAACTCTACCATTCAGAGGCATGAAGAGACAGCCAAAAAGGGGCAGCTGTTTGCAAAAGGTAGACAAAACTTGAAGACTGGGCTGAGGTGTCCACAAATCTGAGCACAAAGCTGTTCATAATATAAGATGGGGAGTGATGAAGCAGTCTAGGGCCAGAGGCTGGGGACACGGGCTGGCTATGTCTATGTCAATATTTTCTGGTATGGAACTCAGGGGAGACAGAATTTCAAATCCAAACTCAGCCTTCCAAGTTGTTATCAAGACATATTTGTCAAGGTAGGTGGATAGAACAGATTTTATTTATAGTCTGATTCATAACTTTTAAAATATTTAGACACGTGGTATCCTGGGCCCTGTAAATTGCAGGGTTGGGCCAGGCAGCATATACTTTATGCAAGTAAAGCTATTGGGGAAATAGAACGAACCTTGCTCCTAATTTAACACTGGCTCCCCTTGAAAACACCTATATTATTTAATAGGAAAGCATAGCATTAATTTATTCTATCAGAGGACTATATCTTAATTTTGATTATACCACTTCTCTTTTCTGGAAATCATTAACTGGAGAGACAATCAGAGTGGCAGTGTAGAAACATGTTCCCTTTGTACTAAGAAAACCTTCACAACAAGCATCAATCAGGTTTGAAGTGCTTGTATTATCATCACATAAGGCCCATATTCTTGCAGAGAATCTCTAATTTTTCTGACATTTTATGGTAGTATATTTTATATAAGGATGGTATAAAGAAAGAAAACAATTCCTGTGAGTTTACGAATTTGCCTATCCCAAACAAGAGTTATTTATTTATCAGGGGGGCCAGCAACCACTATCTTCACCTGTGGTTGAGAGCAAAACCACCATAAAGACAGTGTCAAAGCCAAGAGCCACTTGGGCTAGGCACAGGATGACAGAGTGTGGCAAAGTGGCCAGTAGGTGGCACCGTCATGCTTACTCTATGCCAGGGAATCCTTTTCTCTGGTTGGGTCTGCCCAAATAGCTGCAGTGCTACCTGACAAACTCTTTACTAAACAAATAACTTAGCGGTGCACTTTGCTGAAGAGGACTGTGTGCTGAGATTTCTTTCCTGATGTCTACAGTGACCATTTTAGTCCTTGAAATATTTTAAAAAGGCTTCAACTTCCATTTTGGTTTATTTCCCCACTTCTAAGCTCTTTAGGAAAATTGCTGTCATAAGCACCTACAAAAGTCCAACTTCATAGGATTTCTCTGAAATAGTATTGACAGGCACTTTCTAAGGAGAAGGTACACTTTTTGGTCTAGGAGTTTTTTGTTTTTTGTTTGTTTTTTTTTTTGCCCAGAGTAAAGAAATCTAGTGTATCAATCATGAAATCCAAGAAGACGTCCTATCAATTGGTAGTCTGTCCTTTGTACTTCCTTCCTTGAGTATTTTTAGGGTACCTGTTGTATGATTATGTTTAGATCACAGTTATAAGCAAATTTTCTCCATTCCCTGAAGAGGATGAGAGGAGAGGTTATAGCCCAGAGCCAGCAGGGAAGAAAGCCACGCATAGGAAGCTAATGAGCAGGGATCCCAGAGAGAAAGAACCGTAGCCCTGGGCTGCTGAGTCAACAGATTCCTTTCTCAAATCCAAGAAGAGAAATGAACAGAATGACAAACCAGGAAAAAGGAAGAAAAAATGGGACATGGAGCCAATTCTCTGGAACTTTGGGGTCACTTCTATAATTTATTTTCAAGTTGTCAGAAATTGTGCTAATGTAGATGAGCAGATCTACAACTAAAACCAAACTACGACTTCTTTAAAAAAATGTTTGATTTAGGTCTGGTCTCAGGATGGGTGTACAGGAGCTGTAGGGTGTAATTGGTTATTTTCCGGCAGATTTAGTTTTCCAAATGCAATTTGCTTAGACTAATATTCCATTTAGTTTTCATATTCTAAACATCTACTAACAAAAAGTGCAAGGGGAAAAGATGGCAAGAGTATTAAGAGGCATCCTGTAAGGCAGAGGAAAAAAAAAACTCTGAAACAAAATAATAAAAACTTTTAAGCTAGGCACCTGGCTTGTGATTGTCAGAGAGAAAATGTGTGTCTATGTGTTTGTGTGTTTGGGGGAGTTGCACATAATCCCTATTTTGAAACTATAATAATTTATATGGTGAAAAACTGAAAGATAGATTAAGCCCATCCCATTTGACTATTTGAAGTGAGGCAGTCCTACTTTCTAAAGTTAGTTCTACCACTTGCTAGTTTTGATTTGGGGCAACTTTCAATTTCTCTTTTCCTCACTGGTGAAATAGGGATACTAAGACATCTTTTGCAAGGTTTCAATCAATATTAAATAAGAATGTAAGACATCTAGCATAGGGATTGGCACAAGGCCTGCCCTCAATTGGAAAAATACTAATATAGTAAATAATAAGCTTTACTATAAATAACAATCAACAGTATAATTTTTAACAAGTATTCCTTACATTTTCTAAGCCACTACTGTTCCATGATTGTTTTTTTTTTCCCTGCAAACTATCTCGACTTGTGATAATATTCTTTCCTTTTAAAATACTGTTGTAACAAGTCTGTTGTTCAACAGGCACATTTAAAGTGTATTCCCTAGTCACACTAGCACAATGCTTGCTAAAATTTGTGTTTCTTTGGTTTGATTTTACTTTAAGCACCAATATTTGTTTACTATGAATGTAATTCTACTTCCACCAAATGGAATTCTTTCACTGAGCTTTTATCCCAAAAGCTTACATGTTCAATTATTATTGCTCTTCTTCAGTTTGTAGGTTTTGAAGATTTTTTTCCTTCCAAAAAAATTAACTGAGTATATCAATTTTGATGAATCCAAGACATTTTTCTTTTGATGTTAAATTGTTACAGGTTAAATTTTTCTCTAAAAATATTACTGAAATATTATCTTTTCTATATTGATATTCGCAATTGAACACTTAAAGACTCTACTGGTTTCTCTTTATTTGAAAATGGCTAAAGAGGTGGCTTAGATATAATATTAAGTATAATTAAATTATGATTAAAAGAATTGATACATTTGATAGATTATTAAAAGGTTTGTAACAAAATCATTTTATGAAGCAATAAAAATGTCAAAGATTCTGTGAATATATTAATGGACTATGTATGTTTTAAAGAGATGAAGCAGAAAGATTCTAAACAGCCATAACATTTGAATAAAAGGACATTTTTCTGCTCAATTTGTCTGGTCAGAGTTGTATGGAAAGCTTTATGATTTTTAAAATTGTTTATTTAACAGGTATGTAAACAGATGCAACTCATTTATTTTACTTTATTCTTACTCTTAAAATTTCACCACTGCCAGAAAGCTTGTGGACAAATTTATAATATTTAAATGAAAATTTAAAAATTATATAAATTTTAGCAATAAATAAATTGTTTCCTTTTTATCATTTAGGCAAAAAAAAAAAAAAACCCTCTAGAATTGCATATGCTTTAAATAATTTACTAGGCAGTATTAATGTAGTAGCATACTGACATTTACAGGAAACCGTTTTGGGACTGTGACGCTGTTTCCAGTTTAGGGGAGTGCATGGTATAGCAGTCTTTATTTCAATAACACCAACAACATTTACAACATTGAAATGACAGTATTACAGTCAATTTAAAAGTAATAGTTTGTATGCTTGTATATATCTTGTTTATATGTAAAACGGGTTGTTCTTTCCTGCCTGCCTGCTCAAATAATGTAAGTAATGTTAATTTTAAAACTCAGTAAAACTGAGTTCACATTATTGAAAAGATACATTCATTGTTCTTAAGTCACTTTAAAAGGAAAGTCTTTTTGCTTGCTTATGAAACTATTTAACTGACACCTTTTCCAAAGCAAGCACCTATAAAGGCAAAACAAATGCCCAGCAAAGTTTGTGACTATTTTGCAGGTTTGCCCTTGAAATTGTTCCTACTCCAATCCTACTCCAATCTGTAGCAGGCCATAAGCATGGCAGATTAACAGCAAGGACTTTGGTGCCAGACTGCGTGGTTTCAGAAC
Organism: Pan troglodytes; assembly: GCF_028858775.2. Classification (NCBI taxonomy): domain Eukaryota; kingdom Metazoa; phylum Chordata; class Mammalia; order Primates; family Hominidae; genus Pan; species Pan troglodytes. The sequence goes on along the minus strand of NC_072409.2, from coordinate 112,691,503 downwards.
CTGATTTCACAATTTAGTGGTTGTGTGACCTTGGGCAAGTTACTTTTTGGTTCTGTGTCTCATTTCTTCTTCTTTTTTTTTATTTTTATTTTTATTTTTTGAGATGGAGTCCCGCTTTGTCACCCAGGCTGGAGTGCAGTGGCGTGACCTTGTCTCACTGCAACCTCCACCTCCTGGGTTCAAGCAATTCTCCTGGTCTCAGCCTCCCGAGTAGCTGGGACTACAGGCACGCGCCACCACGCCCGGCTAATTTTTTTTGTATTTTTATTAGAGACAGGGTTTCACCATATTGGTTAGGCTGGTCTCGAACTCCTGACCTCAGGTGATCCACCCGCCTTGTCCTCCCAAGGTGCTGGGATTACAGGCGTGAGCCACCAAGCCCGGCCTCTTATTTCATCATTTGTAAAACAGGTGTAATATTAGTATCCACTTATAGATCTGTGGTGAGTTATTAACATATATATATGGCACTTAGAACTGTACCTGGCACACAACTGCTATGTAGGTGTTAGCTTCACTTGAAATTTTGACTTTTTATCCTAATTCAATTTTTCCTCTTGTCTGTTGCATTTGACAGTGTTTATTTGGTCTCCCTGGTGCTTGAACGTTAGGTTTCTCAGGAAAACTTCACCTTGGCTGTGCTCTCTCCCACCTCTGTCAGGGCCTGTGCACATTCCCCTGTGCCTGGGGTGTTTTTCACCCCTTACCTTCAGATTCTCTCTTCACAGAGTTAACATCTTTTGTCCTTTAGTTCTTACCTCAAACATCACTTCCTTGGGAAAGACTTCCCTGGTCCTCCCAGGCTAGATTTAGGGCCTCAAGCTTTAAGCATTCTTATATCCCTTTAATTTTCCTTCAAAGCACTTAACAAAGTTTGTAGCTATAGTTATGTGACTATGTAAATATGTATCCCCCACTTGAAATCTAAGCTCCTCGAAGGCTGGGTAAAAATCCATTTTTTTCATCATTATATTCCAATCATGATAGCTTTGGCATAGAGTATCTGCACAATAAAAACTTGTTAATAAATGATAAATCAATTTCGGAGATCAGAAGTCTAGAGTTCAACACACGTCAACATGATTTGCCCAAGATTATACTAATGGCTATGACAGAGCTAGAAGTAGAATTCACTTCTGACTCAAAGTCCTTTATTGTTTCCAGGTATTACATCTGTGACTATACAAATCAAACAGAGAACTGTGCAATTAGTATTGTGGAGCTTCTAGAATGAGAAGTAAAAGTACATATCAGAAAGACTTGAACTATTTAAGGTATTCTGGAGTAGCTGAGTCTCCCTGAGAAACTGATTTTTACAACATGAAGTAGGAGTTAGAATGGGCATGGGGAGGTGGGCAGAGGCTTCCAGGTAGAAAGAACCATTTATGCAGTAGTCCAAGGATGAGAAAACCTTAGTGAATGAGAACAGAGAAAAGGCCACTGTGATTGCAACAGAAAGAGTAGGAAGTGGGAGGCTGACGTTGATCAGAGGGGCAGGGCCAGATCATACAAGAGCTCATGTTAGTAGCACAAGGGAAAGCCACTGAAGGGTTTCAAGTGGGGGATGACACAGTCAGCTTTGCATTTTCACAAGACGATACTGACTGCACTCTGAGGGATTTGAGAAACAGAACTTGGTAATTGGTTGCAGATGGGAGTCAAGATAGAAGGACGTAAAAAAAGAATGTTCACGTGTCTGGTATAATCAACTGGGAGGATCGTGGCACCATTTACTGAGAAAGAGCCATTAGTAGATACAGCAAGACTATTATCTTCATTAAGTATATAATATGCTCTCAATAAATAGTGACAATTGTTATTGTCTTTGTGGTTGCTATTATTACTCATTATTCCAAACCATTTGCTGTGACTGGGAGTTATGGTGATTTGTATGGATTTCAATGGATTTTGGCCTGATGTGTTACTCCCACTATGTACACAGGCACGTCTGGATTTGGTGATTGGAAAAGGAAGTCACCCAAGGGACCAAGAGAAGGTAGGCTTAGGATAATGTGAGGAGAACATGAGAAAACAAACTTTTTATTTTTTGAATTTCCTTCTCCTTTTCCCCAAATCAAGAAATTTTAGATATGATAGTATGACCATGGCCAATAGATCTATGAGAGCAAACAGGTGTATGAGGCATCAGTGTTGTATGGGGAGATCAAACCTATAAAATTAGTCTGAATTTGCCTTTTGGGGTAAATAATGGATGAGCATAGGCAGGTCAAAGGGCTTTCCTATAAACTGAGTAAGCAAAGAAATCAAGAAGTATGATTAGATCTTTGACCATTTTTTAAATTTAGATTTTATGTATATATCTTTGCCTCATGTAAAATCTGTCACATTCATTTAGATCGTTTACATGTAGTAAAAAAAAAAAAAAGAATAACTATTAGAATGGAGTTGGCACTATAGATTATGTAGCCCATTTTAATTCTGGTGCCGCCTGTGCAAGCATACCAGGAGGCTGCTAAGCCTTCACACTGTGTGACTGGCTCACGTCCACTGCCTTAGTTCCCTAGAGATGCAAGGAAAGCAAAGGCCACGCATCAAGATTAGCCACATGGTGTTAATGAGAATCCCCGCCATCATTATCCTATTTATCTTGTTAAAGAAGTCCTTGAGCATATGAGGTAGTGGCAAATGTGTTAAGTATACTAAAACGCAAGGTCCATTTCTGAAGTCTTGAACCCTGAGTTAAGAAATTTTAGAGTACTGAGTCCACGTGCTACCTGGGCATTTTCCAACAAGGCATCTATAAAACAAGTAAAGAAAGAGGCAATGAGGGGAAGTCAAATATAAGAAAAGTCCAGATTGTTTTGGTCACATGAGGTCCTGCTTACAATGAAAAGCCACAGTGATTCCTGCTTAATCTCACACATATATTTGGCATCATTTAAGCTTTATCATCAACAGGGAACATCATACAAAGACATTTAGATGGATATACAGCAAGGGGTTTTAAAGAAGTGGAAAAGATGAATATTTCAACTGACCTTCTAGGCAAGTTTGACATGCATTTTATTTATACTAGGATATTAGGGAGGTCCTTGAAGTATTTTAATGTATTTTTATTTATACCTTATTATATTAAACTAGGAAAAGCATTGAATAATATCTGTTTTCACTCTTTTTTATTTATATAAGCACATACACATAGCTTAAAAGTGAACATGTCTTTTTTATCGCCTTGGGTAATTTGTCACATTTAATAGTCTGGTATAATTCAACAAGGTATAAACTACCCCCGCCTCCTGCATTCAATATAACAAAATAAGCCAGTGCTGAACCATTTGAGCATTTGCATCTATTCCTCATTATATTAACCAGCCCTTGTTTATATTCAGAGTTTAAGGTTTTTGATAAGCCATTTTGATTACTATTCAGAAATTCTGAAGAAGAGAATTTTCCCCCTTACATCATTAGTGGTTAGAAGCATGGGTTTGAAAATCAGACTGTGTTTGAAAAAAAATCTCTACCATTTTTTAGCTGAGTAATCATTTAACCTTTCTGTGCCTTAGCTTTCTGCATAAACCTCGGATGCTTATTGTAAAACAGAATAAAGTAGAACGTATCTCAAAGACTTGCATTAAGTGCTTTATTACATGTAAAAAACATAGAACTGTGCCTCGCACATAGTAAGTGTCCAAAAAATGTTAGTTATCATCATTACCATTTTTATCCTTCTAAAATAGAATCATTTACTTTGTTCTTGGAGACCGGGAAAGAGTCTACAAAATACATATTTAATCTTTTCCATTGTATTCCTAGCCCTTTGCTTTATCAGGAGCACCAATCTTTTTCCCACTCAAAATATTTTTCATATTCCAGTGGTTCTCAAGTTTTTCTTTTACATAGGTACCTGTATAATATAGAGAGACATTCCATGAACTTTCACATGATATAATCCACAATTTTAGAATCTTTTGATTAAGCACATAAGAACAGAGGAATTTAAGGAACTCTTGCAATAACTCCACAGTCCCTCCTGGCTCTGAGGCTGCCTTGGTTAGGAACCATCGTTTTAATCAATAATGTATTTAGACTGAAGTGTAATTCTGGCTTATTTTTAATGACACAGTGGGTCACAGCTCTTTCAGCCTCTCTTACCTCGCCCATGACTGCTATGGGAGTCTCTCCTGTTGCCTGAGCAACACGATGTTCTACTAAGTAAAACATATATTCGTCGTAGAGTAGACGGATCAGGTGGAAGGAGCCAAAGCTAGCAGCACTGCGTAAGGTTAAGTCCCGAATAACCATTGAGCTGTTCCAAGAGAAAAGACAAATATGCAGCTAATATTAGTGACAAGAATTAGCATTCTACCTATTTTTCCTCTTAAAAAAAAGTCAAGCTGGGAGTCTATATGGTTGGTATAGTATAAAACCTGCCATGAAAGCATTTCATTATTGAACGCAGTTGCAACTCATTTAAATAGAATGATAAAGAGGTAATCCTCACGGAGACTTGATCCTTATTCAAGATAGATAGTCTTAATGGAAAAAGTCATTCTACTATCATAGGCAAGTCTGCTGCTTCTACCAAACTCACAAATAAATCAGAATTGTACAAAAAAATGCCTGAAAGATTGACCACTCATTACTACCCTAAGAAAAAGCAACTTGAGTAAAAATCTTATTCATGAAGGTTGGCAGTCTGTCCCCTCTCAGTGATAATGATCTCTGGGGTAGGCCTTAGAAAAAATATGTATTTCTGCCAGACAAAGCTTACAAAATATAATAAGCAATGTTCCCAGATGTGGCAATACAGAATATAGGCAAGTACGTACAGGGATTCCAGCAAGTTTTCTTGGAAGGCAAACGTATTAAGTGTTTCCAGTTTCTTAATGATTTCCACTTAAATTAAGGCACATTTACATTAGAAATAAGCACAATAAAATCAATCAAGAAATGCGTTATTTTTGAAAATGCAAACATTTAAAGTATATAATATGAAAATATAAGCAATATTTATAAAATACTTATAATAAACTCTATTATATTTAAAATGGAAATGAGTCCAAAATAAAATCTTGGCTTCAACATGCCAATCATTAAGCTTGTTCATGCACTTCAAATCTTAAAATAGTCATAATTTAGAATCAGAGTGATGTGTGTGTGTGAGTGTGTGTATGTGTGTGTTTCTTATCACTTTCATTTACTGACCTTTTTCTAAAGATTTTTGGCATATGAACACTAAAACAACCATTGTATCCTCAGGAGAAAGAGGTAAAAACTCACCTATGCCTCGTTTTACAGTAAAGAATTATAAGACATCAGGCAAATGGAAAAACAAAAGACTGTACTTTTGTTTTCTGTTTCATTTTTCAACCTTGTTTAAATAGAGGCTACTAATACATCAAATTGTATGCATTCAACTTGGCAAGTGACAGATCATCATTGTCCATCTGAAACACAGAAGCCTTGAATTCTGATTCTGTCTCTTCATTGACTGTTGATCTCAAAAACATCATTTCCCCGAGATGTTTTTCCTCTTGCATGAAAACAAAACATTACCTTTAGTCTTATCTAACTTACATGCTTATTTCAAGGATAAAATAAGTTAAAGGATATGAAATCAACTTATGAATGACTAGAACGCTATTCAAATATAAGTGATTGTGATTATAATACACAGAATAGGAGAAGCTGACTTTCTCATTCTCATTTATTTATGGTGGCAAGAATAGCAATTATTATATGATGATGGCAGAGGACCTCTCAATTCTGTGGATCTATTTACTAAAATAATAATAATAAGAATAAGCATGGGTTTGAAGTTACACAGACCCGGGTTACCACTATGTGATTTCAATTGTGATCATATAATTTTTTGTAAGGTTCAAAGTTTAGCCTAAGAGTCAAATGACATAATGTATGTGAAATCTTAAGAAAACTACCAATGTAACTATACTGTTACCTACATTAGTGTTAATAATATATTCATTATCATAAATAGTAGGTCTAGTGAATGATATCTTAGAGTTGACTACTTTAATGAATTCCTTAAGTTTACAGCTCTATAAATAATTATTAAAAATAAATGAATACTTTCATTTGCATGCCAACATATATGACAAAGTTCTATATATAACTCTATCCACATCTTTCCTAAAATTCAGTGACATATCACCAATTTGTAAAAATAATTTATAAGATTACAATATAAGAGTTATATGAAAATAAATATTTCTATTCCTATGGTAAAAAAAAATTTAAAGCAGTGAATCACTTACTAAAAAAGCAAAAACAACACAAAAATGAAAAGAAAATGTTATATAACGTTTTTACCCATACTAACAAAGACTTGAAATAAATGATTTTTAAAGTAAAGCATGAACAGAATATTTGCTCCTAATTGCATTTATCTTGCTGAAGATAGCAAGTATTTAAAATTTTCAAATTTTAAAAATTTAAAGTATAAGACAAATGCCTAACAAACATACAAAAACATGACTAATTTTATTTGGAATTAAAGAAATGAAAATTAAAGTAAGATACCCTATATAATCTATAAAGCTGTGAGAGGTTAAAAGACCCAATGTTATAGCTGGTTTGGAAAAACTCTCCTTTAATGTCTCTATGAATATAAATTCATAAAACTTTTGTAGAGGGAAATTTGGCAGTATTTGTCAAAATTTAAAATGTCAAAACCTTTGACCCAGCAATCTAATTCTAGAAATTTACACAATTGACCAAAGTTAGTCACAACTGCAGCACAATATTTGTACTAATGAGAAACTAGGAAAAGAAAGTAAATATCATTAAAAAGATAATCTAGTAGGATGCTGATTAAACAAGTTATGGCTCATCTAGATATAAAATTTTATGCAATCATTAAAAAAATGAAGTAGACATAAGTAGTAACATAGAAAGATGTTTATAATATAATCGTTAAGTTGAAGCAAGATACATGAGCTCATTTACATAAAAACACTCCATACATCAAAAAATTCCTACCCCCAAGTGAATTGGACTATCTAATACTTTATTAGCATTGAGATCACACACTTCATTAAACTAGTATTAGTTACTTTAAATGTTTATATCCTTTTACTTGAACTTATCCAAAGATATATGTACAATCGTATATGAAGATAATCATAACAGCATTTTTAAAAACTCTATGAAAACACCAAAACCCATCTTAATGTTCAAGAATAAGGGAATGTTTAAATAATGTATGAGGCATAAACATAATGAAATAGTATGAGGACATTAAACATTATGTTTCTGAAGATATTTATTGGCAAGAAATGCTTAAGATATAATTGCAAATAAAAAATGTTAAGAGAAAAATATAGTTAAATAGTCTATGGTAAACAACTGGATCCCAATTTTATTTAACCCAAAAAGAAACATTTAACCAGTGGTAATTTCTGGGTAGAAGTTTTTGTATTTCCTAGATTATCTTTTTTAAAAATTAATTAATTTTTTTTTTAGAGACAGGGGTCTTGCTGTATTGTCCAGGCTGGGGTGCGGTGATGCCATTATAGTTCACTGCAGCATTGAACTCCTGGGTTCCAGTGATCTTACGCTCCTCACCTCCCATAGGCACTTGCTACCATGCTCAGCTAATTATTTTATTTTGTTAGAGATGGGGTCTCACTATGTTGCCCAGGCTGGTCTCAAACTCCTGGACTCAACTGATCCTCCTGCCTCAGCCTCCCCCAAATAGCTGGGATTACAGGTGCAAGCCACCATGCCTGGCCTGTATTTACCACATTTTCTAATGTGAGCATATATTAACTGCATAATAAAAATATTTATTTTAAAAGATGTCATTCATTATATAATAATACAGAAAAACAATACTGAGTCAGGTGAATGTTAATAAATCTTTTCAGGAATAAATATCACAGATACAGAATGAGTCTTTCTTTATATATTTCTAAGTTCAAATTTTAGGCCTTTGTATTTCTCTTTCTCTTTTTTTTGTTTTTGAGATGGAGTCTCGCTCTTGTTGCCCAGGCTGGAGTGCAATGGCTTAATCTCAGCTCGCCGCAACCTCTGCCTCCCGGGTTCAAACGATTCTCCTGCCTCAGCCTCCCGAGTAGCTGGGATTACAAACATGCGCCACCACGCCTGGCTAATTTTGTATTTTTAGTAGAGACGGGGTTTCTCCATGTTGGTCAGACTGGTGTCGAACTCCCGACCTCAGGTGATCCGCCCACCTCAGCCTTCTGTTAAAATATAATAACCCTGAAATCATGTGAACAACTAAGGAGAATGTTCATAACAAGTAGTTTCTGATATCATTTTAGAAATGCAAATTCAACTTTTTCCAATAAAATTCACATTTATTCAGCAGATATTTATTGTGTTCCTACTCTGCGGCAGGGTCTTGGCTCAGACAAGACAGACAAAATTTGGTTTCAAAAAGTTCACATTCTGTTAGGTGAGACAGTTAGTAAATACACAAGTAGATAAAAAATATAAAGTTAGGGAGTAAGAGATCCTATAAATCAGGGCCACAGATTGGCGAGTGATGAGGGCAGGCATTTTAAGTTGGGGTATCTAGAAAATTCTTTCTGAGGAGGTGATATCTGAGCAGAAACTGGATTGAAGTGAGGAAACGAACACAGGTGAAGAGTCTTCCTGGCAGAAAGGAGAGCAAATGAAAGAGCTTGAGACAGAACTGCTTGCTGTTTTCAAAGAGTAGCCAGGAGGCTAATGTGGTAGGAAGGCAGTGAGCAAAGAGAAGAATACCTGATAGGGTCTGGATGACTCTAGTGGCTGGACTGTGTAGGGTCTAGTAGGCAATGATAAGGCCTTTGGATTTCATTCTGAGTGTTTTGGAAACTTTTGGATGGTTAGGCAATCACCTTATTTCAGCATAAAATGCACACGTAATACTAAATTCTGTTGGAAGTTTAAAAAAAAAATTTATTGATCCTCAATTATAATGCCTAGTTATTTTAAAAATACTGACATATATGTCATGAAATTATTGTCATATGTTTAGAAAAGAATCAGTTGAATTGTATCATTAATGCTATGTCTACTTTATTCTCTCTGTGTCAGGCCTCCGCTTTACATGCCAAGTATTAAATGACACAATTAACAGTTTAATTGGAATCCTATTGTCCGATTCAGACTTCCGTAAGAAATGTTGTAAAATTGACTCCACTGAATTGTTGCTAAGTTACCATGAATTCAACTCTTTTTAAGATCAGAGTTGTACACGTTAATTATTTTATAATGGACAAGAAATATCTTTGTGTATTTATCTTTATAACTTATGGCGTGGAAATTGAAATATATGCCCTAACATGCGATAGCCAACCTGCCTCTTCTGAGTGTTTGAAGATATATCACACCCTTCAGGTGAGAACATCACAGCTGTGATCCTTATGTGAACTCACTCTTTGAAAAGTGCTTACAGTTGATTCAAAAAAGAGTATTGCTTTTTGGAAGATTCATATATTGTGCAGTTGTAGGCAAACTAGGCACCCTGTGCCTACTTTCAAGCCAAATATCAAAGCTATACATTCCACTCTTTAAAAATGGGATATCTGAATGACCTTCAGGGTGGCCCTGAAGAATGCTCTCTTCTGTTATCCAAAACACACAAGCTGAGAAATGGCCCATATAACTTCTCCAATTCTGCCCAAGAAAGGCAGTGATTTTTTTTTCTGCCTCCCAGGGAACCACAATTAGTCACTGACAGCCAGGTTAGGCAAGGAGAGAGCCCCCATTCAGAGCAGAACCTCTTTGTAGCGCTATATCAACTGCTATTATGATTCTCGGCAAGTTCATTTCTATATTTCCATGCGTGTAAATATATACAAAAAATTTTAGAAATTAGATTAAGCATCTGATTTCAGAACATGAAGGGCCTGTGTATGTGACTGCCAAATTTATAATGGCATTTACAAATTTACAAATTTTTGGCATCTGTAATGCCAAAAACATTTAAAAATATTCTAATTCTGCTTCTCTGATAGTTTGTGAATGTAATTTTCATTACTCAATATGTTCTTATGTCTCAGTAAAAAACAGTTCAGATATTAAAGGCTTAAGTTTGTAAGCTATTGACTTTGCCTACCAGCAGGAGGTATGCATCTGTCCGAATGTGCCTTTCCTTCTGGGGCCCTGAACTGTAGGCCTTCAAGTCTTTTTGAAACGAAAATAATAACTATAATACTATCTAATAATAACAAGCCAATTATCCTCAACTCAGGGAGGACAGAGGGCAGGCAAGTGATGATCTACTGGGTTTGTATATCTGCAGAGAACAAGAAATACAAGTAAGTAATTTTCTCTCCCTTCAAGATACCTGCAACAGATCTCTGTGGAGATGAAGGCTCCAGGGATGTATTTCTAAAATGACATCAACTAAATATAGGAAAAAAAAAAAAACCAACCACAGGTAGACGTAAGGACAAGTCTGACACTAATAACATAAGAAAGCAGTAGGAAGAAAAAAAGCACCTTGGTTTTTTGGATGTAGAGGATGGACTCTGCCTTTGGTCATGTAAGTTTTGGAACAGCCAGTCAGTGTACTGCTGTTTCATCAATTATTCATGGAGCACATATACCACTTACGTTGTTATCTGGGAAAAAACTTGATGAATAAAAAGAAACTCTTGGGCAACTGGGAAAATATCTGAAATCTTTTTTTTTTTTAAGATGGAGTCTTGCTCTGTCGCCCAGGCTGGAGGGCAGTGGCGTGATCTCTGCTCACTGCAAGCTCCACCTCCCGGGTTCACAGCATTCTCCTACCTCAGCCTCCCGAGTAGCTGGGATTACAGGCGTGAGCCATCGTGCCTGGCTGAAATCTTAAAAAATATTCCCAAATTAAATTTTCTAATTCTACCATTACTACAACTGTTGCTGCATCTACCTTGAGAACACTGTGATAACGCATTTCAAATCCTCCTGCTGTATCAAGGGAAAACTTAATTTCTCATCAACACGTTTCTCATAAACACCCAGATCCAAACCTAGCACTGGCTTCACTGATGCATACTAGTGGGTCACAGGGCCAGACAACACCTTAATAATGTGCTTCTTGAATTATGTGGGATAAAGGTGTTAAATATATGAGAGGCAGGACTGTGGAATTGTACCACTGCAAAAACAAAAACAAAACAACAGCAAAAAACTGGTTGGCTTTCTTTCATTGCATTTGACCCTGGGCTAGACACGAGACAGCTATTTTCAGGATGTAAGGATAATTTAACTCTTATGAAACATATAATGTCGATCTATACGTCTACTTCAGTTTAAGAAATAAGAATATGGACCAAATCAGTTGAGAAAGAAAAAAGTCACTTATAATAAAACCAAAGGAACTACCATCATAATTAAAAGACCTCTGATTCCATCATTATAACCAAAGGTGGTCAGAACAATATGGAAATCCTATAGTCTGGGTCTACTGAGTTCACAAGTACTATTAGTTCCTACATTCTGTTACTTATTCGTAGTCTTTCCCTCCTCACAACTAGCTTTGGACTCACCACTGATGTCCAGAGGATGACCATAGTGTAGCCACAGCTACAGTCAGGTGTATGTCCTGTGGCCACCACTTTCTGATATGTGCATGGCTGCACAGAATCTACAGTAGAGACTGCCTATACTTTACAGCAGATATTAATCTTAGGGCCAAATCAGTGGGGCCAGCTTTATCTAAAGAAGCTAAAAAATGAACTCTCACCATAAGAACAAATGCCAGAGTCAAAAATACAATTTACCCAACTTATGAAAGAATTCCCTCTGCCAATTCCATCCTACATATATGGTAGAGACACTGACCTACGAAGGTCATAAATGCTGTTTTTAATCTTTGTGGCCGAGTCACGGTCAACAGCTCATCCCATCATTTGATACATGTCATGTAATCAGAAAGCCCTTTTCTTCTGGGTGCTTCTATGTCTACAAAAATACACGTTTCTATCTATACTATTTTAGTCAAAAAGTGATTTATATTATTAATAAGCTATGTTACTGTCTACGAGATTACTGATGATCATTAGAATCACCAGGAGAGCTTTGTGAAAAAAATCCTGATTATCCTCATTCCTAATCATTATCTCTCTCTTTTTTTTTTCTGAGACGGAGTCTTGCTCTGTCGCCTAGGCTGGAGTGCAGTGGCATGATCTCGGCTCACTGCAAGCTCTGCCTTCTGGGTTCACGCCATTCTCCTGCCTTAGTTTCCAGAGTAGCTGGGACTACAGGCAACCCCAACCATGCCCCGCTAATTTTGTTTTTGTATTTTTAGTAGAGACGGGGTTTCACCGTGTTAGCGAGGATGGTCTCGATCTCCTGACCTCGTGATCCGCCCGCCTCAGCCTCCCAAAGTGCTGGGATTACAGGCGTAAGCCACCGTGCCCAGCCACTAATCACTATCTCTTGACCACCAAGATTTTGATTTAGTAGGTCTTGGGAGGCACCTAGGATTTGTTTCTTTTTTTTTTTTTACATTAATTCTGATGTGCAGCCAGGTTTGAAAACAGTTATAATTGATAAAATTAAGAAGTTAAATAGATGGTTCTGGGTATGCATCAGAATCAACTTAAGTACTTTTTAAAACATAAATTGCTGGGCCTTACCTCTACAGGTTCTGATACAGGTAGATTTGGAGGAGGTGCTAAGAATTTGCATTTCTAACATGTTTCCAATTGATAGTGGTGCTACTGGTTTAGGGACCACATTCTGAACATCACTAAACAGAGAACAAAAAGGAGACTAGTGTTAGGCCTCAAGAAAGAAGCCTAAATAATGTATGTTGCAAGAGGGAGGACAGTTGCCCTTTTCTGATTACTGCTGAACACATTATCTAGACTGGAATCTCAGACGTTCCCATCTGAGGACATGTAGGGCTTTGAGCAAGAGATTTATTTTCCTAGCAGAAAGTTTATTTCTCTAAGTTTCCTGGTACATTTCCATGGTGTTGTAATCACTGAGTTGGGTTGAAGGTAGTTGTAACAGGGAGTTTCCACAAACTAAAGTCTTTATTCCTTTCTTTTCTTTTGTCACAGAAGCATATACACACACATACACACACATATTTGCAGAATATGAAGAAGAAAGCCTAGGAAAAACCTAGATGATACCTGTAGAAAGACCATTTTAGCAGAAACTGCCTGGCGGCTTTAGGAAAACTGGGTCTTCCTTCATAGGGTTTCAGTGCTTGCATCATCACATTGTCAAGCCACGCAGCCCACTGCTCCAGGGTGCTCTGCTGCTGAAGAGTCATCTTGAAGTCTGTTTCTAGTCTCTGAACCATGTTGTCATCACACTGGCACACCCAGGAAGCCTGCTCCTGAGACAGTAACACAGAAAAAGGAAAAGTTCAATTCAGCATCCTTTCATTGAATGCCAGCACACACACTAGATGCAAGAACAGAAAATTATACTAAAAGCTTCACACAGTTAAATGAATCCAGAAAATAAAAAACTACTTGTCAATTGTTAGGGTAACACAATCTTTATCAGTTTTAAGGGATGAGTATTTCTCGTTGCTCACTCTGGTACACAGAAAAGTGATGACACGTGTAAGTATCATTTGGTTTTTCTACATTAACTAGTCTGTGTAAAAGACTAAAATACATGATTACTTCAAAAAATAGAAGTCTGAACCTACAGTAGGCAGGGTCTTTCATCCTATTCAGCTTTCATACTGCTTTCAGAAGTTGTCTTTTTGTTCCCCATCAGATAAAACTTTAAAACCAATTTATTTGAGAAGATTTAGGGTAAGTCAGACAGATAAATAGATAAAATTGGCCAAAAGAGGTCCCCTCAAGATTAAAACAGAAACAAACACTGAATGATACTAGGTAGAAGCATATGCTGCTGTGAGTTATATGGATTGGGAACAGAAATCTCAAGGGCTATCAAGGCAAGGCTATGAATGCAAATTAATTCAGAGAAATGAAAACAACAATAACAACAACAACAAAAACTCTTGAGAAAATGTAGACATGCTTCCTGCCAAAAAATGTGATTATTGCAATTTTCCTTCTGGTTCTGGTTGGGAAATGTTTGGTAACAGCAATGAAAATAGGAACTTTTAAGGCTACTTTTCAGTGGTTGCCATAAGTACTGTGATGTTTCCAGTGCCATGTTGTATTTTAAGATTTAAAAAAACCTATTCACTCAAGGCAAAACATAATCCTTTGGTAACGTAATATTTGACTGGGAATGAGAAGACATAGGTGTTAGGTCCTGAATAAACAAAACTAACCTCAAGCAATTAATTTATGTGGGCCTCAGTTTCCCCAAGCATAAAATTAAAGAAATGAAATTTAATGAAAAATTTTAAGCTGGGTTCATTGTGTCCAGATAATTTTGTCAAGATAGATTTCTTTGGAGAAGTGTCTGTGAGGCTCCTAATAAAACCTTGTGAATATATATGTATTTTTCTCAAAAGAGTGTCTATAGCTTCTTTTTCTATATGCTCTCAAAAAACAAGTTCATTCAAATCAACAACTTCAACTGAATAAATCCATTATCTCCATCTTCTAGTTCCAGTATCTCTCCTGATCCTACAGACTTTACCTATTCAAGGGACATTTCAACCTGAAGGCACTTCAAATGCAAAATGCCCCAAACTCAACTTATTTTATTTTCCCAGGGAAACCTACTGTTTCTTCTATATCTCAGCTGATGATACTATTCACTGTCTTTTTTCCTCTTATCTAAGTAATCATAAATCCATTCAGATGTTACCTTCTGAATACCACTTTTAAATATTTTAAGTATACTAAAATATAATTATAGAAAAAACTGTGAATACAAATAAGCAAAAAAGGAACAAAACATTAAGAATACTTAAAATGGCAACAGTAAGAAATTACAGCATATTGATGTATGTACCTTTCAAACTTTTCACATGCATATAGAAATAATTTATGCATATATCATCATATATATACACTATATTATTTATGCATACCTTTATATTTTAAATATATATTTGTATTATAAAACACACATATCTACACATACATTTTATATTATTATATGCTTATACATACTTAAATGTTTAAAATAAAAGAGGATCATATTATATTTTCTATCAGATATTCTGCTTAGTTTCACTTAGAAATATTTAATAACCATCTTTCCATGTAGGCAAATTAGACCTATCTTGATTGTCCACTGAATGAATTTGTTTTATTGCATCATATACTATTATTTACATAACAAATCCCACCTAGTTAGACATTTGTTTGTTCCAACATTTTAGTATTACAAATAAAGCTGAAATTAGCAGGATAGGTTTTTTTTGTTTGTTTGCACGTTGATAATTGGAAGGAGAAACTTACTAGTATCCATGAAGGAATTTAATTTCATTTCTTACCATAAATTCAAACTCACTATTTACTTGGCAGCTAGTTTTTGCCAAGAAAAGATGATAATCTAAAACCTAACTTAGAGAAATAAAACCACAGCACATTATTCTGGCTTTTCAAACTACTTTATATTATACTTCATTTTACTACTCTCTAAAGTGAAAATATACTAACAATAGAGCACATTGTAAATATTCCCTTGTGAAACGAATGTAGATATTTCAAGTCTATAATTGAAAAAGCTAAGGACACTTAGAGATGTTCTTAAATTAGAAAAAAAAATATCCAAAATGAAAAGTAGTCAGGAACTTCAAAATCAGAATGCCTTTTAAATACAGAAACACAACTATATGCAATAGGTAAGTTATCAGGTCAGCCCACCGAAAGCTATTTAGCCCATAATGTAGATCTCAAAAACCACCATTTACGCAAAAAATTAGAGAATTATGCCATTGTAATACTACCAATTAAATGAAACAGGAAACCAGTTATACTGCAATAGAAAAATTATCTTAAATGCATAAAGAAAAGGAAATTTAATTAGAGGAGAATGAAGCAGTGAAAAGTGACATATGGATATCCTGAAAGGAACTTTTTAGCACTTTCAAGCTCTTAAGTGTATTATAATATTGACACACATGTAATTTCATTGTTTTAAATAGAAGTCTCCTTATTACAAGAGCATCATTCTTATACTGTCAGATTATTGAGGTTCATGTTATAGAAGCTGGGACGACTTCCAAATGAACTGGAGATGGGGATAAAGGTAAAATGGGAGGCAAGGGACTCTGGGAAAATCTGGCAAAACTAGGAAAGGAAAAGGAAAGAAATAAGGGTGTTAAAGAGGAAAAGTGCTACCTTGAGAAAGAGATTACTCATTAATATGTACAGAGCTGTGAAAAGTAAAATGTAGGGGGAAATGAAGGGCTCGCTACTGTGTCATGGTACTCTGAAGAAAGGAAGAAGGTTTTGGAGGGCAGATGCCGAATCATATGGGTTTCAGGAGTAATGGCTATCATGGTGGACCCAGAAAAACATGATAGTCAAAAATAGAGGAAAAGAAAGGGTATTCTTATAGTTGGCAGGTAGAGGATAAGTCGTACAGTAGACATATCACTGATCATTAATATGCAAAAATGCTTATAACCAGGGAAGAACTCATTTGTAGAAATACTTCATTGGAATGCAGATACACAAATATATATATATGTATTTATACATATAATAATGCTAACAGAACACTGAAAAACTTTTTTGGATATTATTATAAATAATTCTTTAAAATGTTTTCTGTTACTGAGTTTAAATTACTTTCTGAAACTAGAAGCTGCCTTACTTCTTCAACTCTTCTTAAGAGACTTTTAAACATATCTTTTCTGAAAAAAGATTTGAAATAAATATTACAGTATAGATTTTAAGGCAATATTAACTTTTAAAACTCTTGCTTATTCAGTTAATAGATCCCACAGAAATATGTAAAGTAAATGGTTTTGTAAAGCTGAGAAACTTTGTTCTTGTAAAGATTATGTACTTGTATGTGTGTATGTGTTTTTCTAGACGGATAGATGATATTTTTTAAAACTTCATATATATAGTTTTAAATTAGATATAAATAGATATAAATATCTAATATAAAATATTAGATAGATATAGATCTCTCTCTATATATATATCTCAGAAGTTTGAACCCAGTCCATGAAAGTCACAATGAACAACTAATTTTTATCGTACTCTAAAATGGATCAAGCCCAAATGTTACTTTTTGGTATATTTTAAATGACAAAACTAGGCAAGAAGTAGAAATTAAAATTTCTAGAAAATAAAATAATTATTAATTAGCTTATTTTTAAAACAACAGTAATGTTTTTTAACAGCTTTACTGAAATGTAATTCACGTATTATACAATTCATTCATCTAAAGAATACCGTTCAAAGGTTTCTTTTAGGATATTCACAAAGTTGTTCATCACTGACCACAATCAATTTTAGACCTTTTTAATTTTCCTAAAAATAAACCCCATGACTCTTATTTGTTACCTCCCAGTCTTCTCAATCCCCCAGCCCTAGGTAACTACCAATCTACCTTCTGTCTGTATAGAGGTATCTATTCTGGAATTTCATACGAATGGAATCATGCCACGTGTGATCCTTTGTACCTGGCTTCTTTCACTTAGCATCATGTTTCCAAGGTTCATCTATACTGCAGAATGAATCAGAACTTCATTTCTTTTTATTGCCCAATAATATTCCATTGTATGGATAGATCACATTTTGTTTATCTATTAATCAGTTGACGGACATTTGGGTTGTTTCTGCTTTTATGTGGCTGATATAAATAGTGCTGCTATGAACCTCTATGTATAAGTTTTGTGTGGACATGATTTCATTTCTCTTGGGTATACAACAAGGAGTTGAACTGCTGAGTCATACGGTAACTACATGTTTATCTTTTTTACAAACTGCCACACTGTTTTCCAAAGTGGCTACAGCATTTTATATTCTGACCAGCAGTGTATGAGGTTCCAATGTTTTCACAATGTTTTCACAATGTTTATATATTCTATAAACAAGTCCTTTATCAGATATATGATTTGCAAAAATCTTCTCACATTCTGTGGTTTGCCATTTCACATTCTTGATGGTCTCTTTTGAAACCCCAAAGTTTTAAATTTTGATTACGTACAGTTTATGTATTTTTCCTCTTGTTGCTTATGCTTTTGGTGGGCAATGATATTGTTTTTATTTGGTAACATTTAGATTCATTACTTTAGAATCAGAAATAAAGTATTTATTGATATTGAAACTCTATAATAATGTTTCTAACTTAGCTTTTAAAGTGTACTTTAAAGTACAAGTGGGTAATGTGATCACAAGGTTAAAAAATATTTTTTCATTTGAACTACCACAATAGTTGAACTTATTGCATATAATTCTCTTCAAGTGAATAAATATTTACTAGGCAGCTATAGTAAACTCTGAAATAGAATTGTTCTTAGTTCTTTCAAGGAGGGGCAACATAATAGAAATATCTCTGCATGTCATGGTACAAATTATTAAATATATAAACAATAATCTAAGACAGGTGTTATAAGGTGGGGAAAGTGAAGCCTAAAGTAGTTAAGTAACTTGCCCAAGATCCCACAGCTAGTATATGAGACAGCTTAATTTCTTGCCTGTCTAACTTCAATGACTGTGACCTTTATTACTCTACTAACTATTCAGCAAATGCTGGTGATGTATTACATTGTCTTTTAGGACTGTAAATGTGAGCTTACTTTAACCACAAACATGGGAGCACTATAGCTGTATCTGGGTCAAACTCCTCTCTTTCAGAACACTGTGAATATAGATGCTGCCATATATAGATGAGACTTTGAAAAGAAATTTGATGATCCTAATTAAGAAGAACAAATTGGGTATCTTTCCTTAAGAGACATGCTTTGCAAGGAAATAGAATACCTGGACATTGGCAAAGTCAACACGGTTGAGGTCATTAAGCATCTGGTTGATTTGGGAAGTGTTCTGAAGCACTGCACGAGCTGCCTGGGCCAGGTGATTAAGCGACGTGTATCTTCGCAGAGTCTGGGCAAAGGCACTTACAGCGGCAACCTGTAAAGCAATCCAATTAAGTTGGGATTCGGTTTTCTCCGGTAAAAGAAACCACTGCAATTTTCAAATCTTTTTTCCCTTGACAAATTTTAAATGCTTGCCTCTGACACTTATTTAAAATTCATTTGGTGAGAGAGTTTACTTGTAAATTACAGCATTTAAATCTCTAAACCAAGTATTATTTTCCTTTTGAGTAGGTTGAGGTCAAGACTAAAACAAACTCCCACATTCTTTGACATCTGAGTGTAGCATTAATTAAACCAGTCTTGCAAGTAACTACTCATCCACAGTAAGAAATGACTTTGAGTAGGGAAGCAGGAAAAATGTTGGTTTTCATTTCTTTTTGTACTGTTCTTTGGACAGTCAAGTAGAAACAAGGCAAATTTTAAAAGTAGGGATGTGCAGTTTGCCTTTTCAAATAAAAAGAGATCTGGACATTCCTACTCTTTACATTGTATTTAAAAATGCATGTGAGAGCACTACCATCCAGATTTATACTTACTACCTTTATTTTATAGAAACGAGTAATTTTGAGGCGAGATTATCAGAGGCAACCAACTAGAATAACCTTTTTTCAGAACTAGAGTTTCTTTAAAAGGGCTATGCGGGAAATGTCTATTTGCCTCTCAAAATCTACTTTCCATTTTTCTTCATCTTGTTCTGTGCCCAGGAAGATTGATCTGAATGGACCACATTAACCTCCCCTCTTGTTCTCTGGCTTCCACCTGGGTTTGACCAATAACAGGCACTGGCAGGAGATGGAAGGATGGGAAGAAAGAGCGGTTACCAGGGTACTTATTCACTAAAACCTCTGCTTGCTGCCTGTTAGAGCGGAACCTGCTTTCCTTTTCTAATGTTACCACAGTCCTGAGGGAAAGAATGGATTTCCTAATGCCATAACTTTCACCTCTCACCCCTTCATTCCTAGGGATGGTTAGAATTCCCACTATTGCTAGCCCTGGGATGCTTTACTATTCCTCTTTGTTTTTTTCAACTTTGTTCATACCTTTGGAAATAAACTCTTCTTAAACTCTCTGTTTATCCCCACCTCTGGATGCACGATTTGTTTCCTGTTCAGACCCTGAATGAAGCAGTTTATTTTGAAAGACAGCAAAGATAATGCAAAATGTCTACATAAAATCTAAATCTCATAATCTCATGGAAATTTGTTATGTGCACAATATAGATCTAATGATTTTAATCTTTTAAAAATATATTTTAAAAATAGACATATCTACAGGAATGTATAGTATTGCACTCAATCACTATATGGGTATATAAGGTACGAGCAGTTGAATGATCAACTGGGAGTGGTAGAGGGTGTTCACAGGGAACAGAATGCTCTATCTTGACATGAGATGTTTGAGGACTATTTGGAACTTGGGGGGAAGCTCATACGTCCTCCAAAAAGAATCTTATTCCATTTTTGTGGTTTACATTAATCCAGTATATACTATGTGCCAGGCTCTGGGTTAAGTGCCTTACATATATTATCTTATTCAAGTCTCATAACTATCTTATTAGACACATATTAAGATTTAAAGAAGATAAGTAGCTTGCTCAAGGTTGCAAGGAAACTTCATTACTGATGGGAATTGACCTGGGCATTTTGATTCCAAAAGCCACAGTAGTTGGAATGCTGTTTCCTCTGTCAGGGTAAATTGTCTCTGTTAATTGAATGTGGAGAGGAAAAAAGACTGCATATCAGTGAAACCAGAAGAACAGACGGTACCCTCTACTGTGGTGAATCAGTCAACCAAACTCTGGAGGTCAATGAGATGGCCAATGTTGCAACTGGATTGTTACCACATTCACTTTGACAACACTGGGAAGGGAAGCGCTTTTAGCTGTTTGAGGTATTGTTACAAATGTGACTGACTGAAAGTTGAAAAGGATTCCTTGATCATAATCAAAGGCCACCTTCTTTTTTGCACACCTCAATGTGGTATACAACAGCACTGCCAAAGAGAACTCTCTGCAATGATGGACATGCTCTACATATATGCTGCCTAACATGGCAGCCAGCAGCCAGAGGAGGCTACTGAGCACTCAAAATGTAGCGAGTGTGACTGAGGAGCTAATTTTTTCATTTCACTTAATTTAAAATTCTAATTTAAATAGCCACACGAGGCTGGCCCTACTGTGAAAGCACAGTTCTAGAGGAACAATCTAATATAGGCACATCAATGAAATGTTGCCTTCTATATGTTTTAGAGAGAGAAAGTTTTACTGCAAACTTTAAGCCCAAGCAAACGAACTGGAGGCTACTTATGTTCCCACAGAGGTTTATCAGCTAAAATAACTTCAAATGCTCAACTCTGCCCCCAGATTCAAAGGCAAAGTATATTGCTGGAGTCTGACAGTAAATACAGTCATTGACAAGAAGTCACAAATGTGATTTCTGTTACCAAAATTTAAATAAAATTTAGAATTAGTCCAATCTTGCTATGAGGATATGTTCACAGATTACCTGAAAGCAACATGGCTAGTAGGAGACAAAGTAGAGACTAAAATTTGTATCTCTAGCTAAATAATCCACATTCCTGAGATATATTGATTAATTACGAGTTAATTGTTCACTTTATTCACAAAAGCATTCTCCAGTGTTTAGAAAAACACCAAAACATCCTGAAAAAGCAAAACAATATTAATTTCTATGAACTTTTCAGGATACGATAAGTATAGCAGGAAATTTTAGAAATAGAAAAGTCCTTCAAATGAAAACTATTTGAACATTCTAGGCTATTATTTTAATATTTGAAATTAAACATTTATAGTTTATATCTTTCTCACAAATATAATTTAGAATATATATATCTACTATATTGTTTAGAAAGAGCTTATAAATGCACCACACTTAAAATGCTTCCCTATTCTCTTTGAAAGGAACATTGTCAAACATCTCTAGTGCAAGTTCTTTACTACATGGTTATAAAATACAAATATAAAAATCAGTTTTAAAAGATGATGTATGTTATAACCTCAACATTTTACATAATACCATTTGATAGGATAGATGTAAAGTTCACAGTTCAGAATAATTTCCTAAACACAAAAGAAAAAGCAAGGACATAAAGTATACCTTGGTTTGTATCATTCTCTGTGGAATATTGTTCATGGCATTGGAAAGCCAACCTTCAAGGCTTTTTGCAAAATTTCGAATGGCTTGGGTCAAGGCACCTAAACATTAAAGAATAAAAGCAGGATAAAAAAAGTATGAAAGAATATTAATGTTTGTGCTAGAATAAAAGAAAATGCTCGTACACAATATCTGATACAGTACAGAACTCATATTGTCCTCATTGATGAAACTTTATTTAACATTATTCCTAACTTTTTAAAGCATCCAAGAATTATATTTTGGGCTTTTTCTTTTAAAGTTATTTTGTTCCCAGATACTTATGACGCTTTTTTGGGAAAATAAAAAGGATTCAAACATTTTTGCTTACAGCAACATATACCAGTTGTGAATATACTTAAAGAATTTTCTTGCTTGGAAAAAAACACTCCTTTCATTAACAGTTTTGTGCTAAAGGCTATGTATTTTCTTTAAAATTCTTCATCTTGTTCATTCAAGCTCTTAATCTATTTTCATTTCTTTTATTAAAAAGAAAAATAATGCAAAGCTTGCTCTGTTTCTCTATGCATCTATTTACTTAGAATCTGTGAATTAGAGTAATTCTCTCTCATCCTTGTTGAAAAGGTAAAAATTAAAATTGTCTGAATTGAAATTTTTGGGCAATTATTTTCCATTTCATTTGGCAGGTAGAGGTAAAAGATCAGTATGATAAAATTGCTGTTACGGAAACCTGTATTCTTAAGATACTCCTAAAATAGCTCATTCTGTATCCTTGACATATCTGTTAAAACCTGAAATAGGGATAGGTCCCATGACAGAAGATTTTATGGTGGTCATAAAATAATGAGAAGCATCTTCGGTTATCAGTGATGACTATGACTATTTTATAAGAAAAAAATCTGCTTACTGAGATTGCTGTATAGTAGGAGACAGAATACTTTCCTTGTTCAACAAGTAATCCAGTTAATAGTATTTTACTTCCTCTGCGCCCAAGGCTCCATAGTAATGTAGAGGAAAATTAGAGACATTTAATAGATAAGTGCCTGAAGCACCCACAACATAAAAGTAACCTTTGTAGGTTCTCTATAATGGGGTAGGTATCAAAATATGCTACTATAAGAAACACAGTTACATTTTGGGCCGAGGTCCCCAAGAATATTAATATTACTGATGGGCTTAAATTCCTTGGTTTTTCTTTCTGTGCTCAAATGAGTCTGACATGATTCTCTATGCTTCTGTTAAAACCAGGTTTTATAAATAATTTCACTTACTCAAGTTATTTGCAAACAATATAAATTTTCCCATTCCAATAATAAAGACAACTAAATGTGTTTTTAAGAGATTTGTTTAACTGTTCAAAACTGGAGAGACGAGATTGGAATGGGCTAAATTTTGGTTAGGAAAAACACTCAAGCAGTGCAGATCCTTAACCACGAGGATCATCTTCTGGAAACACTGAATTGGAAATTTCTTGAGAACTAATCTTTTGAAACCTTCAAAGCTTCCCACGTTAGTCAAAAAAAGAAAAAGGAAAGAAAAATATTTTTCTGTTGTATTATGTGCTAGAACCATGGAGGGCAGGCATGAATGGAAATGAAAAAGAGTGAAAAAAAATTAATAATCCCTTTTGAAACAGTAAAATTTTGTTCAAGGTTCATTTTGGCAATCTGCATTTTCCATTTTTCCTACAATTAGTGTACAATAATTATTTAATCTGAAAAATAACCCCCAAATCTATAAATATTACTTTAAAAATATTTACTACGGGCCTTGTTTTATCTAGATAAATTTAATGCAAGGGCAATTAGGTGAGAAAAGATATATTTTGCATTTTAAATAATTGTGAATTTTTACTTTTTCTACTAAATGATATTCTGGGCCACCTCTGGTTATACTTGTACATTTAAGTGTTACCCATTGAGTGCTCATACAATTAATGTTTTTTTCATTTTCAGATAAATGTATTTTAGAATATAGTAGCTTCAAGCTGACATTAAATTAGTGTGATGTGCAGACTTTTTTTAGCTAAAAAAAGAAATCCCATCTGGACAGAAAATGGTAGAGTGAAGTGCTAGTAGCCAGGAAAATACAATTTTTAAAAATAAAATTAAGTTTGCTCTCTCTATAGGGATTCATGTATGTACAAAATTGTGCAGATTGACTCTGACAACTTTCAAAGCCTCATGAATGGATGGTTTGGAATTTAAACTCTATTCCAAAGCTGACTTGTCTCAACCTGCTCAAGATTAATACTAAAATGCATACAAGCAGAAGATAGCTATCTAAATTGTATTTTAAGCTTTACTTTGCTACACCTCATTGTAGAATGGGAATTAAATTTCCAAATTTTCTTGGCAGGGTGGTATATCAATGCATCTTATAATTTTAGAGAGACTACAAAACTATTCGGGTGTCTGCTTAATGTAGAGACAAGCTATTTGACAGAATAAACTGGTTTTCAAATCAAAATTTGCAAAAGACAAAGGCCAGTGTATTGTGTACTTAAAATTATGGGCTTGAATTAAACTAAAATTGATACAAGATTTAAAATAGAGAACTGTTAAACTCACAAGTTAAAGTCTTATGGTGCTGTTATAGAAGCAAAAGATTTTAGAACTGTTTAATGAATACTGATGTTGTTGATTTGCCTCAAAAAAGAAAGTACTTGCTGACATCCCTTCTTTTATCTCATGAGAAAAATTTTATGTTGGTAGTAAGATGTCATAGGCTAATGAGCTACCCTATGCAACTTCTTATAAACATCTCTAGAGATTATCACTCAGAGCACAGAGAGCAAGAGAAAAACAAGGAAAATCCGATTCTGGAACATAAATCAGTAGAGAATTTAGCTAGTGAAACTTTCTAAAACATCACTTTTAATCAACCTTTAGCCAGGAAACTTGCTGTAGGTAGAGTAGAATATATTAACAATTTACAAAATTGTGAGATAATGTCAGCTAATTTTTTTTTACTTATTCCTATATAAATTTACGTGTGTTCATTAATATTATATGGAAATATGTTTAAGCATACATTTTAAGGTGGCCGGGAACATATTAAAGATCTCATACCTTCTACTGTTGTCTTTGTTATTTAGAAAAAAGGAAAGTATAAGCATACAAATGTTAATATCTTCCCCTTCTGTTCTACTAAATTCCTATTTTCATATTTTCTAGAATAATTTAACACAAATCATCTGTGAATAGTATACTTGAAGTACACAGTAGCCAACTTCACAAGCTATATGCTTGCTTTTACTTTATTGATGTCAATGTAGAGTAGAAACTGTCTCATTTCTTAAAAAGTTAAGGTCACTACTGTGTACTCATATAGATATAGGCATAAAATAGTTTCAGCTGCCTCTAACAGTATCTGTGGTAGCGTTTATATCGATACTTGAGAAAATAGCTTTGTTTGCTACAAAGTAGTTTAAAAAGCACCATCACTTAAAAAGGTAATCTAACCTTTTTATTAAATGGGAATTATCTATGTAATTCCCATTTTCTTCATAGTGGGATTACAATGCTTGTGTAGTTACAAAGATTTTTCTCTCAAAATGCCAGTTAACCATTACTGCTAATGGAAACCGCATTTGTAGTTCCTAACATGATGTAGGTGACAAAGTAAATGCTTTTATAATGGAATTCAACTTCAGTGGAAATCAAGATAGATTCACTTCAAATCAAAAGCAACCGTGAAGGAGGTTGGCCTAGCAATTACAGATTTCCATAATTTCTGGCTTTATGAAGGAGACTGTGTCCTTGGGTAGAATAATTTTTATATGGTTGCCTGGCCTGCTAGTGTTCTTACAAGTAGTTTACTGGGGCTGTTACATCTACAGGTTGGCTTTTCTATCAAAAAAAAAGAAAGAAAGAAAGAGAAAGAAGGAAAAGAAGGAAAGAAAGAAAGAAAGAAAGAAAGAAAAGGAGAAAGAAAGAAAAAGAGAAAAAGAACAGAAAAGAAAGACTGAAAAATAGATCATCTTTTCCCTTTTACTACAGTTTTGCTCTAGGCTGCTTTCACGCAATATTCTGTGTTGCATGTTTTCTATCTGGCAAATCTAAATGAAATTAGAATCATTCTAGATTGCAATGTCACTTCTCAAAACTTCCTGGGTGGCATGTATGAGAACAAAAGCATCCGTACTCGTCTGCATTTAACTTACTAGGAATAGGTCTAAGGACGTCGGGGATGAGAATCTCCACCAAAGCCTGGTACATCCCATGGTCACAGTTACACATCCATTTCAGGATAGACTCATGTTTGCACAGAGTTATCAGCTTTGCTTTCGGAAGTCGACTTTCTATTTCACTCAGATTGCTGGTGTGAATAAATGTAGCAAATGAATAGATGGCAAATGAGGATAAAAAAGAAAATGGACTTTAAAAATAGTTTAAGTTTACCAAATATTACTGAGGTTAGAACTATACCACCATTGCACTGGTGCCATACAGCTGGCTATATATACCGAGAGAGATAGACAGATACATAAAACACTCCCCCAGAGCTGTCTATGCACATTTGTATTTTCTGACGGTATGAAAGGCAGATATGATAGTAATTCCATGAGGATGAAATAACTACCACAGTCCCCCAAATCAATACAAATGGGAGCTATATACACACACTGAAACCTCAAGAGAGCAGTTCATGGTTTATTCCTAGGATGGCCAAAACATCAATCTCTTCAATTAATGTCATCAGGTAAGGTTCACAACTGGTATACATATCTCTAATTTATTAGTTGTGACATCTACTCAGCCATGAAAATGAATTGGAAAAGATGTTGATTCTGACCTCGATTCGGTAATGGTAGTGCCATCAGCTGGAGTAGAGGGAGAATAGCGCCAGAATGTTTGCCACAATTTTTCTATCAGGCTAAATTGAAGATTCACAACAACGTCCAATATTGCCTAAAAAACAAAATGGTACCAGTATTACCTTACAATATTATTTATGGGACTGTGTGAGGACAGTCTAACATGACAAGATTTTATATGGTCAAGTTCTCCCTTGGGGTCATAAGCTAACACGGTGAAACTACACTAAATTTTACCAAAGGAAGTGGAAGAAAAAAAAAAAAAGAAACTAGCTAGGAAGAAGATAAAGAGGGGAAAATTCTTGGAAGATTAAGCAGGATAACATCCTTTTCATAATGTATTCACGCCACCCTCACTTCTACCTCTTTTTTCTTCCATTTTTCATTTTTGCTTTCCTTCCTCTCTTCTTTCCTTCCCTCCCTCCCTTCCTTCCTTCCCCCTTTCTTTCCTTCCTTCCCTTCCCTTCCCTTTCCTTCCTTCCCTCCCTCCCTCCCTTCCTTCCTTCCTTCCCCCTTTCTTTCCTTCCTTCCCTTCCCTTCCCTTTCCTTCCTTCCCTCCCTCCCTCCCTTCCTTCCTTCCTTCCCCCTTTCTTTCCTTCCTTCCCTTCCCTTCCCCTTCCTTCCTTCCCTCCCTCCCTCCCTTCCTTCCTTCCTTCCCCCTTTCTTTCCTTCCTTCCCTTCCCTTCCCCTTCCTTCCTTCCCTCCCTCCCTCCCTTCTTTCTCTCTCTCTTTCTCTCTCTCTCTTTCTCTCTTTCTCTCTCTCTCTCTCTTTCTTTCTTTCCTTTACCTACTGCTTCTTTCTGCCTCTATAGTTACTGTCACCCTACCTATTCTAAGACCTGGAAGGGTACAAAACATAGATTCAATTACCAGCAGTCCTCTTTGGGCTAGGTAACCACTGGCCATCACAGCAGGTGGAAGTGAAGGGTGTGGAGTTGCTTTTGTGTGGCAGATGGAGTTAGGGCTGAATTAGCTTTGTCTAAGGCAGCTGACCACAGGTTCCACTGTGTTCCCAGCCAAACAGAGGCTGGGGCAGAAACCATGGAGTCAGCAGGCCTTCAGTGAATAATGCCTCTCTGGGCATAGCATTCAACATTAAAGAGAATCCAATCCTATCTCTGCATACCTCCTTTACGGAACAACCTTAAGACTATCTACTTTTCAAATCTCGGGGGCCTCACCTCCTCTTTCTCCTTTTTTATCTCCTAGAACTATTTCCCAGATGCATCAAAGACTTTTTTTTATGGTGCTTAAATCTACCACTTTCCCTGTTAACTGTCAATGATGATATTTAATTTTACCCTGTCATTGCAATTAGTTTGTAAATAAGCCTTCAGGTAAAAGCAGGCATAAAACTAAAGAATAACCTGTTTGTGCCAAGAACACATGATTTTGTGATTATTTTGGGCAGTAAAAGACAGAAGTAGTCAGTATAATGTGATTGATGTCATCACCTTTGAGGCAAAGGTAAAACAGCCCCACAAAGATCTATAAAATTCGTGGAAGATAAAAGAAATCAGGGGACAATCTAGAGTGTCTATAAGAGTATTGTAGGCAAAAACAACAAACCTTAACTTCATATTTGTTGAGTTTGGGCCACCTGTATAGAGCTGGCCCAATGTATGCTACACACAATAACTGGTATGAAATATATTCTAAAAGTATAAAATGTTGCAAGTAGTTAAATATTGAAAATGAAGATAGGGAGACAAATTAATTTAGACAGTCCTCAGTAACAACAAAAATGCAAAATGCAAGCTCTGAAAATAAAGGGCATGTAGATGTCCCTCATCCCAGCAAAGATCAAAATCTTCTCCAGCAGCAAATTTTTGTAACTGCTTTCTCAATTGTAGCTTAGGCACATTCGAAGAGACATCTCTAAAAGTGTGAAGCAACTATTAATACCTTATGCATAATACCTTATATAGTTCTATATGAGATTGCTGTAAGAACACTTCTTTTAACCTACATTAAGATAAAAAAATGTTTCAGCAACTTGTATAAAAAGTTACACTTGTTCCTTACATAACAAACTAGTGATACAAAAATATCTTTGATAAACAAATTGTGAGAATTCCCAATAACAGGCAAAGTAGGTATATTAATCTTTCTTTAAAAATATGTACTGTAGGAAATGTGAAATATAATTAGGCAAGTAAAGAATTTCAGTGTATCTTAAATTCAGTATCTCTTCAAATTAAATAATCTCAAATAACTCTTTCAAAAAAGACATTCATATCAGCTTCATTTGAGGCAGTTTTACACATGAATAAAACATTTTATCATTTGTCCACCTACTTTCAAATATGTTCAGACTAAAATATATAGGCAAATATAAATTAAAATAATCCATATTCTACTGGCTTAGGGCAAATGACTATGGGACTAAATATGAGATTCAGGCAGCTGTATCTCAAAAGTTTTTCATATTTACTCAAAATGAATATTTATTAACAGGAAAAAATAATTAGAATTTTTCTTTTTTATATATGCAGCTCAGCCCTATGAGAGAGATGGTAGGAACACTGGTAATTCTGAAATAAATGGGGATCATTCTGTGGACTGCCATTTTCCACACAGATTATAATATATGTCCCTATTTCTTCATAAAAAGTATATTTTTGAAAATGGTATGTTAATAAAAATCTTATAATTCAAAGACTATTTCAACCTCATTCAGGGGAGTCTGTCACTTAGAATAATCTTACTGTATGTTTTGTAGCAATGTAAATAATTATGCTCCAACTTACATTTTTAATAAATAGGAGAAATTTAAAAAAAATCCATTATAGGGTGGGCACAGTGGCTCATGCCTGTAATCCCAGCACTTTGGGAGGCTGAAGCGGGTGGATCACTTGAGGTCAGGAGTTCAAAACCAGCCTGGCCAACACAGTGAAACCCCATCTTTACTGAAAATACAAAAAGTTAGTGGGGCGTGGTGGTGCATGCCTGTAATTCCAGCTACTGGGGAGGCTGAGGCAGGAGAATCGCTGGAACCCAGGAGGCGGTGGTTGCAGTGAGCCGAGATCGCACTACTGCACTCCAGCCTGGGTGACAGAGTGAGACTCTGTCTCAAAAAAAAAAAAAAAAATCCATATAGGCTGGTTTGCTTAAAGTAAGGTTCACTTGAACACATGGGAATGAGAAATTGTTTAGAGAATCTTTACACAAATCTTTATTGAATAAGATGATAAATGTAGAAAGAAATAATTTTCTCTATATACATAAGGAAAATCCAGAAATTCTCTATTATGGGTAAAAGCATAGTAGTCAAAGGAAAATGAATATTAAGAGCTTTCATCATTCCAAGAAATGTTGGGAACTGGTAGGACACGTTGAAGAACACTTCTGGCACATGTTGTGTTAATAAGGAGAGAACCTGCCCTTGGTGGTTAATAATCTAGTACCCTTGACAAGCACTCAGATTTGCACTAGCAATTCTTATTTCTGGTGTGGGGGAAAATGTCTATTAATGCTATGAGCTAAGAACCTCTTACTGCATACTGCATTGTCAGCAGTCAGGAGGACTGCCCAGGAAATCCAAAGGATTATCTTTTACTCCTAAGTAGATCACAAATATCCCTGGAATAAAGCTACTTAAATTCTAAATAGACTCTTCTTTCAAAAGAAGCGCTCAAGAAAACTCTTACTACAATCCATTATCCCCTTTTTGCCAGGTGAGCTGTGGTACATTAATGTGCTGGCATGCAGAGAGCTCACCTCCCAGACAATGAAGCAAATTCTGATGTGGGATACTCAGAACGAGAGTAGGAGTAGGGCTAGAAAACACCAAAAGGAACCCTAATTAACCACAAAAGTGAAACAAACAAAACTGGAGCCTCAGTGATCCCTGGAAAGAACACCTAAGGTGCTTTATTAAACATTTCCAGAAATTATTTTAATAGAAATATACACTTATGATATAAAATTCAAAAGATAAAACAGGTCTGTTGAAAAGTTGAGTCTCTCCCCTCTAACTCCCAGTCACCCAGTTTCCTTCACAAAGGCAACCACTGTTAACATTTTCTTGTTCTTTCTCCTTCTGGATATATATATATCCATATATAGATATGGATATCCATATATATGGATATATATATGAAGGAAACGGAAGAAACATACATATATACACATACATAAACACACATGTTATTTTTCACTCAAGTGAAAATATGTATACACAATTTTTTGCATTTGCTTTTTCTTTTAACTTTAAATCTCGAAGTGATCCATTTTGGTATGTGTATAGAGTTGCCTATTCTTTTGATAGCTGTATAGTATTCTACTCTAAAGATTGTATTAATACCATATTTTATTTATGCAGCTCCCTACTAGATAAAGAAATTATAACCAATCTTTTGCATTAAAAATAATAATGCAACAAATGCCCTTGTACACTTCTCTTGTCACCCAGATATAAATATTTTTGTAGGACAAATACCTAGGAGTGGAATTGCTACGTCAAAGGATTCATATTAGGATAGGCTTAAGAAATAGAGAATAAAACTTATTCTCACTTTTCTGCATTCCTCATCTCTCCACTCTGAGATCAGAAAGAAGAAAAATGAATTTGTTACTGCTAAAAGATACGCTCAAAAGAATTAGTGCTAAGTTCACCTGTCCTTTAGGAATAAGCTTGATTATTTTATATTAGCAAGTTGTCTGGCAAAACCTAGCATGTGTTCATACTACATTTGAAAAGACTTACCTCACAGTGCTCTCTATAAAGACTCTGCAGTGACTTGATATCCTCAAAGGTAGTACCATCTGGCAGAGAAGAGATTTCAACTTCTCCAAACTCTGGAAGTGCTCGAGATGCATCTGTTACCGTGACAACAGAACAGAAAAAAGCTATTGTGGATGGTGCCAATTACAGATTAATGAGGGAAAATTTAAGAAGACCAAAAAGAAAAACAAATTTTAAAGGTCAGGGGTCCAGAGAGCAAGGACATTTTATATTGACATTTTACAAGTAAAACTAAGCAACATCATCAGCACAAAATATAAAACTAAAGGGAACATTCTTAAGAATTTTCTAGAAACAACATTTGCACTACAATTATACTGCAAATAGTATACTGCATATCACAGTGTCTCTCAACACAAGGCCCCTATTAAAAGAAAAATATCTCGAGCTTGCTAGTACCTATTTTAGATATTTTTATTATGTTGTTTAATTACATAAAAAAACGAATTTTAAACTCATTATGTTCTTAACTGTTATAGAATCATAAACCAAAAGAGCTACAAAGCAGATACAAAGAAAACTACAAAAATAACATACAACTTAACAACATTAATTTGATGTGATGGATGATGCTCTTGTCCTGTAACTAAGTTATCTCTTGCAACAAGGATCAGTATTGACTGCCGCAGCACAGGATCTCTTGGGTCTGACAGATCTATACCAACATGTGCTTTGTGGTGGCTGCTTCTCCTATTACTCTTCTATGTACAAATGATTGTGAAACTTTCCTTCACACAGAATACAGGGACATGATCTAGGCTTCCCTTGTGAGGGAGGCGTAATTTACATAGTAAGTCTCTCTGTGTTCTTTTCTTATTAGCTCTGGACAATTAATGTAAGACATTTTGGTGCCTGTCTTACCATAAATCCAGGTACAAATATGGAAACTAAAATTGCAGAACAGTATTTAGTTCTAGTTTTCTAGGTAATCCAGAATATGCTTAGTTTTTAAGATGATAATCGAAGTGAAATCACAAAATAAAATTCTTGTTGAATGACCAAAGGTCCACAAGAATATAACCCTAGGACTTCAGTCTGAGAAACGCTGCCATGTTTTCAACTTCAGTAATGATTCCAACCTGAGAGTCTATTTTAGTTGTCTTTGTCAGAAAGTGCACATAGACACATATACACACACACAGACACATACACACAGTCACTCTCTGATACCTTCTACTTATCTTGACCTGTTATATGGAAAATATGCATGTTCATCTCTAGAAGAGTTGTCAAATTAAAATGCCACTTTTTTGCCCCTTTGGCTATGGCAAAAATATGCAAAATATGCAAGTTTTTCTTCCTAACTCTTTCAATAACAAGAAACATGTATTCCATCTATAAATTACAAAAATAGAAAGTACTGTGATTAATTTAAATGAATAAATTACTTTAAAAAAGTTTATAAAAATTTTTTTTCTAATCTGAGCCTGTGCGTATATAACTTTATACATAGGAAATGAGAATTCTTTTTGGCACTTGAAGTTACTACTGAAAGTAAACAGCATAATTTTGATCACAAAAGCCGAATAATACAAATTCTGGAAAACAATTTCATAGCAATGAGTCTTTAATTCATACGCATAAAAGTCCTATATAGCTCGAGATTTTTAAAAATAAGCTCTAATAAACACGAAAGGCAGACATGAACTAGGACTGTTATACATATGATGTGCATAATTTTGGCACCAAAAAAAATCTTTCTATGTCATTGACATCTATAATAGACATTGCACTTGGAGAAAAGACTAACTTTTCAAAATCCTAGTAGCAACTAATATGCATTACACCTTAACATACCTAAAAACTGTTGATGATGTTGGCTTTGGGCAATTACAGTTTGCTCAACAGATGTGCCTGTCTGTTGACCACTTCCTGTGAAACCATCTGCAACCCCATCCACTTTCTGCATAGGCTTGTACCTAAAAATATTAGATGGAAAAAAACAAATAAACCAAATTATTCCTTGCTTTTTTGTACTACCCGAAACTCCCAAAGCATTCAGTTTTATTCTATCTTCTTTAACGTCTCATGACAGTTGTAGGATTTTTTTTCCTTGATAGTCTCATAAAGTTAGAATGCAATATTTTTTTCAATTGTGAAAAGAAAAAAGGGGAGAAGGGATGCATGAAGGGGACCCATTTTTGGAAATCCAGAAATTTACCTAAGAATGAAACAATCATAAGGTATTTCTTTGGACAGCAGGAGCAAAGATGTCCATGATTAAGTTTTAATACACAGCTTGAAAGTAACTTTTAATGGTCAATGGATATATTGGAACTTTAATCTGAACAATGATCTAGGAGCTCAGGCCTGAGAAATGTTGATGAATGGCTTTCAATTAGTTAATATCTCTAAAACATGATCAGCCTACAAATCCTATCATATTGTTTTTCATATCTCCTAGAACCTTTCGTGCATCTCAACACATTTATCTCCATGACACTTATCAACATCCTCAAATACAAAGGCCATAAGCATCATTTTGTAGCAAAATATATGCAAGAATCAATCTACAAACAGAGTTTATCAAATTAAAATAAAGAATCAAAGTCAGTTAAAGTTATGTATCCTTATGTATCCTTCAGGTCCTAGTCATACAAACTTATGTATTTTCCATACAGCTAAGATAGGAAAAAATGTGCTTCGGTGGCATGGGGAAGAAGGAAGATGTCTTGAAAAAGAAATATCGTATAAAAACAAAAAACAAGAAAAAGCCTCTGGCCAAGTATCCTCGGATAAGCAAAGCAGAAGAAGGAAGCAGCAACTGTAATTTCTTCTTTTTCTCTGATTCCACTTATTTTTCTTCATTTTATAAATTTGGAAATAACAGAAAAGCATAAGAAAAAATTAAAATCTACAATAAACATACTATCTAGAGATAACATTCACATTATGCTGTCTGGCCTCCCATTCTTTTTTTTCCCTATTTCTAATTATATTTACAAACAAACTAGTATTCTCACCATCCAGACACTTGACCCCTACATTGACACTAAAATTCAACTGCATCATTAATATGAAGTTACTGTGAATAACAATGCCCCTAATATGTGAACAGGACATACTCAAAGATGCCTGCATGCTGACAACAGATATGAAGTCACTGAACCTGGTAGAACATCATACAAACTAATGCTCAGCTTGCCTTAGGAAATGAATCAATCTTGGATGTTATCAATTGCAACTCAGATAAATGAAATTTTCCAAATAATTGCCAAATCTCTCATAATGACATTTACATTTATTTCTTATGTGACAGTATCTTACAAACAACTATGAAAAACAAAAAATAGAGTCAGAGGGGGAAGAGATTGGAAATCAGTACAGCACTCTTCATCCTCATGAACATAATTTTAGTGATGACTCCTCATTACAAAAAAATTGATTGCTGTTTTCTAATGAGAGAAAAGAACTCAGATCTAATCTTTTACTTAATGGAAAAACCTTCTGGGAGGTACTTTTCAACTGGGGCCATATCCAAATATAACAGAAGAGTTAGTGTTGTGATGTGCTAGATGCCTTGTTTATTAAAAATTTAATGTTTTTCTGATTTTTTTTCCTCCTTAAAGAATCATCTTTGAGAAGCAAAGAAACTTCATGAGGCAAGCACTTTGTGTACATGTACGGCAGAGCAGTTGCTAACCATTCTGTTGTAGCGGACTTGAATGATTTTAACCTTATTTTGTTCAGGAAAGTTTCTTTTCCTTATTGATTCATTCCAAGTTTCAACTGATTTTAGCTTCCCCTTTTCAGCTATGGAATTGTATCTCATTAATAAAATAGCCTAAAATTGTTTAACCATGTTTCTTCATTTAAGTTAATGGAGTTTGGGATTCACAGAGCTTAAATAAAAGTGGTTAAAGGAATTTGAGTTATTAATATTTTCCCTGGAGGAGGAAAAAATGAAAATAACTCCAAGAGACTTCAATTACATTAATTTTTAATACAGGATTGCAAAGTTATTACAAGACTTTGCCCAGTTATGCTTTGTCACATTTCTTTGTCCTACAAAGCATTTAACATACTACAGGTGCTTAATAGGCACAAATATCAAGGGCAAATGGAATTTAACCATAAAAGAAAATGACTTATATTCCACTTAGACTGTAAGTTTTCAAAAGACAGATGTTACATCACAATCTAACTGCACACAATGCTTAGGAATACTATAGCCTACAAGCAAAATTGTCTGCTTCCTTAGGAAGATGGAGACAGCTGTTAGTATTGCAAATGAAAGTTCCTAATGAAAGGAGAGATTATATTTTTAATAAGGAATCAAAATCATGATGCATTATAATTAACATATGATTATACTTAATGATACTGAGTGGGAAACACTAATTAGAGATAAACTATATTATGTGGGAGATGAAAAATGCATCAAGATCAACTTTTAGGGGAAAGAAGGAGGTAAGTTGGTAAATTCTGGAGAAACTATGCAGGTCAGTACTTAGGAAAAGATTTTATAATACATAGTAGAAATAAAGAAAAACACAGAAAATATATCAGAACTTGGAAATGAGTGTTTTTTCATTCTAACCACAAGAGTAAGGGTAGCAAGGTGAATAGTGGATTGAAAGATGGACAAAGATTAAGCAAAGACACACTATGTGCGTTCATTCTTGGTTGCTTGGCTACAGGACCTCTGCAAGCCAGAAGCATATGCTATGCCTCCTGGGAAAAGGTCTAGGGACAAAGTTTAGGATGGGTTTGTGCCATAAAGAATGACATCAAGAAGGTAATATGGAATAGAGCTCATGTACAAGAGGGCTAATGTGGGCCTGTAAGTATGAGAGAGCTTCCAGGTAGTGATAACTTTTGCTTTTCTTGCTTTAAGTAATGAATCATGTCATGGTATATCGACAATGTATTGTCTGGCAATGGATTGGAACTTAGAAAAAATCCCCAGAAATCAGAAATACTGGACTGAGAAAGCCTAGATCCTCATTTTCAAGGTACCCTAACTAAGGAAAATATCCTACCCCTACCCTCACCTCTGAAGTTTGTGTCTTCCCAAAGAAGGAGGGAGTTTAACAGGAAGTCAAGAACAATCACATTAAAAATAGGCTAAACAAATACCGGTAGCAACTGATTCTTCTTGGAAACAGGGGTTGTAGATTATATATCACTGGTTTTGAAATCTAAGTGCATATCAATATCTAGGTAGTTTTTCAAAAAATTCAGGTGCCTAGGCTCACCCTAGATCCACTCCCAAAATATTTGAGAATGGAGCTTAGGAACTGGTTATTCTAACAAGTTTCTGAGGTATTTCTTAAGTAGGTAGTACAGCTTAATCCACAGGAGCCTGTTGGTCCCAAATAGATTCCTTCAGCCCAATGTTGTAGAAATACATCAATTAATATTAGAAAAACATCATTTTAAACAAAATAAGTCATTAATTTTTAACTTTTCTCAATAAACTATGTTTGGAATGTACAATAAATATATTTGAGTGAATAAATGTTTAAGGTAACATGCTTGATTTTATCATATCATCAACTGATTTTGTATATATATCAAATCAATTTAACAAATATTTATTGAGCACATACTGTATTATGGGTAGGCCACTATAGGCACATGGTTTTTAAAATGCTGGGTATAAATATAATTTTTCCAAGATGTCTTTTATATTCTATTGGCTTACATAGTAATTCTACATTATGTTAACCTTGGTTGAATTTCAACTGACATTATAGCATTGAAACATGACTTGTAGATTTTCTGATTCTCTATACTCTTCATAAAATAATCACCATAAACTTTATCAAATCTACCATATCAGGAGAATAATAAATTTTAAAAAACAGGTAAGATTTCCATTGAAAAAAAAAGTCAAACAAAAACCTTCCTG
Source organism: Pan troglodytes (assembly GCF_028858775.2). Taxonomy (NCBI): domain Eukaryota; kingdom Metazoa; phylum Chordata; class Mammalia; order Primates; family Hominidae; genus Pan; species Pan troglodytes. The sequence goes on along the minus strand of NC_072409.2, from coordinate 112,654,093 downwards.
TTGAATCCTTTAAAAATACTGAACTTTTTAATATTTAAGAGTATTTTCCTCCCCTTACTTCCATTTACTTTACGAATTAATTATTTTTAGATTTGGTTTTCCCACAGTAAACTCTTAGTACTCTTTCACTGAGTGTGCTCTGAGAAAGACCTGTGCTTTATCAAATAATGAAACAGCACTTGGTTTCAAAATTAGTAAGAGGCAAATGATAATTTTAACAGCTTGCAACTCAATGGGCAATCAGTGCTAAAGTTGTTAATGATTAAGAAATAAAAGAAACTCTAATGCTTTAATAGCTAACTGTATGCATAAAACCTGTCACTAACACAGAAAACTTAGAAAATAATTAGGAATCTTCCTCCATGGGGTTAGTCACAGCTGCTATTTAGGACCTGGACAGTTGTAACTCTACTGTATAAGTAATATTCTGTCAATCCCACACACATGGGTACTAAAACAGTCCAATGGAAGGCAAAGAATGGTATATATTTACCATTACATTCAACTAACAGCACCAGGTGGAAGGATTTTCTACAGATTAAATGAAACATTTGGAAAATCCTTTCAAAGTGGCTGAAAAATGCACATGCAAACACAAAATATAAACTGTATAGGCAAAAGGACACATCATTATGTTTTGTAATTCCAGAAATTACACAATCATTTTATTTGCATGAATAAATTGAAATACTGAGCTCAGAACAAGGGCAGAAGGCTAGAATTTTCTACTGGAATCTTGTAATCTCTTTGGAAAAAACTGTCCCAGAAAGTCTTTAGATGACTTCATGTCTGCAATGAACCAAGTGATATAAACACTAATGGATCAGAAGAAAATAGTAAATATGAAGAGTTCCATTCTTTTAGAATAGTAGCTAATTTTGATGTTACATTGAATATATTGATAATATATGCAAATGACTTTTAACATCAACCCTGCTGGTTAATGATAGCTATTCCATCTCTTCCATTCTTGTTGGTGGCTCTCTGAGTATTTGTCTCTTCGTTAGCTTTACATCTATAATCGGGCAAGAAGAGGTGGAAAAAATTAAATTGAAATGGGCTATATGTTAATTGCAGCAGGTAAAGGAGGAGGTTGAAGCTGCTGGCGAAAATCAGAGTCGTGGGTCATTCATTCATTTAACAAATATTTAGACAGCACCGACAATGTGCTTAGAGCTCTCCCAGGTGCTGAGGATGCAGTGCTGAAAGAGGCAGACATGATTCTCTGATCTCATGAATTTCTTCATTGAGTCCTCTAAGCATAGGTGGTTTATGGTTAGCTATATAGAACTGATATATTCTTGCTACAAGTATGCATGACACTTCTTTTATCTCTTACCCTTTCCCACCTTCTTTATTTAAAGAATGACAATCTGGCTCCATCTGATGCCAAGAGACAAACAATAACAACAACAAAAAAGGCAACTGAGGTTCTGTCTAGGAAGAAATAAATTAGTGAGCTTCTTGAATACAGCAAAATTAAGTGGTCCTCAGTTTCCTTATCAGTAAGTAACAATATAATTGCCAATGAGATCTTGCATGTAATGTGTTTACTGAAAAATGTTTTAAATGTTCCACAAATACTACTCAGGAGCATAAGTGGTGACTGTTATTATTAACAAACTACATAAATTACTATAGTTTGGTAGTTATTGAGTTGTGATTATTTATGTTTCTCCTCTCTTCAATGGAAAAGATTATCATTACATCACCAGGGAATTAATGTCTAGGAAAGGAATGATAAACTATTAACATCAATCAAAGTTAGAAACCACTAGCCTAGAGGTATAGAGAAATGGAAGCCCAATCTGACCAATTGCCAGGCTTCATTCTCCTCCAAAACACTAAATATCCCATAAGAAAGATATTTTTCTGTAGTGCTCATTATATAATAATGATCCCAATAATAATTATCTAACACTTGAACACTTCCAGTTATTAAAAAAATTTTCAGATACGTTATTCCACTAGAACTTCAAAACAATCTGTGAGATAGTCTATTATGAATTTCTATTTTGCAGATGAAGAAACTGAGGCTCAGTGAAGTTAAGTCATACACTCTGCAGAAGTGCCTATGTAGCCTGTACTCAATTCCCCATTTTCCAATTCTAAATATAGGGTTCGTTTAACTAGTCTATGAAACCTATATTAAGAAAGGCCATCTAATGATAAAAGTTCTTAAATTTCCTCTCTCACTTCTAAAAGAACGTGCATGCTTTTACATCTATCTACAGCCAAAACAAAAGTAGGCTTGCTGTACCATCTTTCCAAATGACCTCTTCTTCTCTCTTCTTAAGTGACATTCTTACTTCACATCCTGTGAAAGAAAGGTTTATTCTTTCACAGAATCCAATTGCTGTGAAGAGACCATGCAAAGAGGCAGGAGGTGGCACATTTCCTCAGTTACTTGAAACATACTCATTAAAATGTGATTTCTCCCTTTATTTCATATGCAAAAATTTTATTACATGTGTATTTCTGTTTGGGTTATCTTACCTCTTTGAGGGTGGAATTCTCATGAGAATAAAGACAAGAGTTCTTAACCTGGTTGCTATATGACTGTGGATAAGTTATTTAACCTTTATGGACTTCGGTTTTCTCATCAACAGGATAAGTTGGACTAGGTGATTTCTTCCTTCCTTCTCTAACATTCTATGATTCTGTGTTATGTCTTTTAGATGTGATTGACAGATTGTGTATGCAAATAACAATTGATAAGTGTTTGTTGAAGAAATGATAAATGACATTTAATATTTTGAGAATGGCTACTGGGATCAAACACAGCCAAGCATATTAACAAAAGCATTTGGCTTTTACTACTGGAATTTGGAAAAATATCTAAAATATACATGCCAATACTCTCTGTGTACTTCTTTTCATTATTAAAAATAAACTGCAGCAAATACTGTTACTTAGTTTGAAGAGGTGGAAATTACTGATGTCCTTTTTGCTCTATAATAATCTAACTTACTTATTATCTAAATTAGGGTAAACAAATTAGTCTATGAGTGCATTTCGTCAAAAACTGAAGATTACTTCATTTTAGTGCAAAAAAACTATTTTCATATGAAGTATTTTCAATAGAAGTTTTTTTTAAAAAAACTGTTACACATTCTCCTGCCTCCTTAACCATGGTATTTTACCTCTCCTTGATTACCCATAATGCCATCAATATGCAAAGCAGTTGTTATATTGTGTTAGGCTAGATTTTAGTCATTAGAGTGATATTTGAAATATTTACTGGAGTGCCTAAGTCCATTTGCCCCTCCACGGAGTGTCCACAAACGGTTGTACTGAATAATTTTAAACAGAAGACCCTGTCTACTTGTATTTCTTCTTGGCAGCTGTCATAGTTCATGATTGCCTGTGAATCAAGTGGGCTCTAATCTCCTTTATTTTAGGTAAAATGGCTTGAGAATGGCTTTATCTTTTCAACTAACTGAAACTGCAGGCTCTATGACATCTGCTTTCCAATCAGAAGCTGTTTACATTTATTTTCTGACTCACGGCTATGTTCCATACAGGGGTATTGCTGGGAATTGGATTTATAGATAAATGGAGATTTCCTCTACCACCCTATCAAACCTTCAAGTGACACCTTGTATAAAGGAGCTCAAGAAATTGTGAGCTATATAAAAACAATAATCATTCTTATCCCTACAATGACTATAATTCCAAATTCATGAGAAAAATGTACAATTGAGCTCCAAAAGTTATATTTAATTAACAAAATAATCACTGCATAGACTTGCATTTCTTCACTATAAGAACATATAAAACAAATTTACATTATGAAAGATAAGCACACATGGATGCATTTAATAAACCTTCAAGTATTCAAACAACGTGAATATTTTGAAATATCTTCTATTTTATACTTTAAACCTTTCACATGTCATTTGTATTTTTACAAGAGACTGGCAGTCTCTTTATATAATTTTTACTGTATTCAGTAGAATCATTTGAATTTTGAAATTGAAAATTTTTTTAAGCCATAAAATATATTTTTAAGAAGTTCTTTTCCCACTGTTTTCAACAAATATTCTTAAATTAGTTTATGTCCACACCCATTTAAAGAAACTCCTTCTTTCCTGTCTAAATATTTCTGCACAATAGGGTAACTGGTTTCAGCTAAGGCTTATCAATGTTGTCAGTGGACAGATTCCTTCAGAGAGACCACGGAAGACTCCTGCTGCCCTATAAGAGAGGCCCATGCAATTGGCAACAGTAACACTGCAATCAGTTAGCAAGACATCATTTTAAGAGCAACTGTCTATAATCCTAAGCTTGTATCATTAAAAAAACACAACAAATTAAAGGAAGTTTCAGTACTTCTTTGGTTCTTTCACATTCTTGTTTCGTAAGAAATAAGAATCAAATTCAATTTATTAATACTACTGAGATTCTTATATCATTTCTGAAATGTCTCCATATTTTATCTGTTTCCAAACTCAAGTACCACTATCCTGAGAATGCAGAGGTTTTTATGGCTTGCTAATCTTTATAGAATCTGTTTCATGAGGAGACCACAGAAAGTACTGGGCCTTACTTATGTAACTCAGGTTTTTTATAAAGAATGTCCCTTGAAGGCTTCTATTTCTATGAAAGCTTGCTAGAATTCCTGGCAGTTAAATCACAGGAAATTCCTTGCAGTCAAATAATGGGCTTCAACTGTCTTAGGTATAATTTATTAAGTTTTTATTCATACTTAAGTTTGAGTATATGTTATTTCTGAAGCAAACTTTCTTTTTCTTGATTTCACCATCATCTCTACTGTGTAGTGGTGCTACGCATGAGTGCAGAAATCACACCAAAAAGTAAAGGCTATAAGTGCTGCCATTAACAGATGCAAAAAGCAATCATAACCCAAAATAGTAACAATTTATTACAACTCACACAAACTGTATGAGGTACTATCCAACTCTATGAGGTACTATTCTATAATTTATTTTATTTTTTTTTCAGAGCCCTTCTTATTTTTCACTGGCTACACATCAAAAAACAAGAATCAGCAATAAAAAAATAAGATTGAGAATCTGTAATAAAAAATCTAAAATCTTTAAGATGTCTTTTATATAATAGCCAATCTTGAACTGAGTCTTCAGTCTGGTACACTTACACTGGAAATTATGACTGTGTTAAAAAACCACTTAACAAGTATCCTTACCTCCAGTCTCTTTCCATTAAATATGTCTTGCCCAAAATCAAAAAGTCATCTCTCTAGAAAAAATCAAAGTTTCATTGTTTTGCTTCAAAGCCTTACATAGCTTCAAAGCTATGTTCTGCACAAAGAACAGACTTATTAGCTTTACATACAAGAAAATCCCTTAATATATGATCCAAACTACTTTTAAGATCTCATCTCCCACTAAACTACTCAACCACCTCCTTGATTCTCCTTCTGTAATACCAGCCTCAATAAATATGTCATGGACCATTTACCACAGACATCATGGACTTCACCGCTAGGTGAATTTTCCTTCTGCTTCAATATTTCTCTTTTTATGACTCTGCTAAGTTCCTACTCAAAGAGCACTTTCTCTAGAAACTTCCCAATCTCCCTTTCTCCCAGATATTGCCGAAAACTCCTCTGTATTGTGATAGTTCCTTGATCAAAGTTTTATTTTAGCACTTCCCAGACTGTATTCCATTTTTTTCCCATTCTCCATGTGCCTCCCCTTCTAATTTTTTAACTCTTCAAACATAAGAACTGTGTCTTATCTGTGCATGCAGGGCTTAACATCAGTATTGGCTGACTAAATAGTATAAAATTACTGTGTGATATATTCTTTTCTCAGACATTATCTTAGAGTTAATACTTCTGACTAAACTAGCATGGATGGGGAGATGTGGCCAAGGCAACTAATCACTACAGATCATTACACTGGGACCTATGCAGAGGCCTCCTTTCTCCTACCTAATTCTGCATGCTCACTTGAAAAGAAAAATCATAACTTCTGTCTTGGTTGAGCTATGCTGGTAAAGAGGAAAGGATTTTTTCATTTTGTTTACTCTAAATTGTGACATAAGTCACATGGGACTAGAAGGCCCTTAGCTATGCAACTTTATTATGTGCTTGTGCAAATCATTTAACCTCTCTGGGACTCATCTGAAAAAACAGAGACTATTAATGCTTTGATTGTCATAAGGTTTTAAGGCCAGACTAGACTGACATATTTTTCAATTCTAAGATCTATGATTCTATTCATCCGTCCATCCATCCGTCCATACGTCCATCCATCCATCATTCATCCATCCATTCATGAATGCTTGAGATCTCTTACAACTCTAATATCAGCAATTCTGTATCTATGAAAGTTGGATTCAAAGCAAATGTAAGGCATCCCAAACATTCTGCAAGAATTCATACTGTGTCAAAAAGAATGACTTGAGAGATGTGCAGAATAGCAAGTCAGAAGCTCATGAATACTGAAACAAATTTCTCCAGTTGGTATTTGCTTGGGTATGCTCCTTATGTTTTGTGTTTCATTTCCCTGTCTGAACAGTTTGGGATGTCACACTTAAAAGGGGCCAAACAGGCTGACTGATAAGTAATTTTTAAAAATTTGGAAAACAGGCGAGATCACTGAAATTCTAAATCATATTTAAGAACTATCCGTAGTGAAAGCATGCCAACAATAAGAACGTTCTTTTATACTTAGGTATTTGTTCAGAAAAAAGGAGACCCGAGCAACTAAGAAATACATAGCTTGGACACATCAATGATAACTTCAGAGTCTACCTTTGTTTCTGTTGCATGGGTTGTTGTCTCATAGCCATATACTGCATGTCTTCTTGCAGACGATTAAGAGGGGAATCTGGCTTGACACGAATCCCATAGTAGTGGTATTTGGAGTTTCCTCTTCATTAACGAACAAGAAACATTAGAAACAAAAGTCAGTCAAACTAATATTAATCACATAGGATGTCCATTAAACTTCACACTTGGAAAAATTTGGTAAAAACAGTAAATTAATGTTACATATTTATGATTAACCTGTTCTGAATACTTTTATGTTTTTATGGTGATAAAATTTGAAGAATCAAAATAAGATTCTAAATCAATCAGCTAAAGGCCCTGCTAAAAATATTTGTTTATAAACTTCCACTTAAATATTAGTCAAAGAGTCCATTTGTTCCATACAAATTACATTCCATTTTCAAATTTCTATTTTAAATTTAGTTAAGAAGGGTAATGATAGGAAAAAAGTTTTTGGCCAGTAAAAATTAGTTAACAGGCCAATAAAAATTAGTCAATGGAATACGTATTTATTGTAAAGCATGTATATAGAACAAAGAAAAAAACCTTAATTCTACTTTCCTGGATAAGTTTGACATTTTTCTCTTTACTTCAGTGATGATGAAGTAAGATAACTTAATTGTCTGTTACAAAATGTTGTGGTAAAGACTTACTTAATATTTTGAAACCTAAAAAGAAAGTAAGCCTTTAATCTGTTGATTTTGAAACACATTTTATTAGTTTCTGTTTTTATGGATTTATGTTAGTTTTGCAGGCTAAACAGGATTTGTTGCAGAAGAGATGGGGAAATTTCTCTATGAAAATGGCAAATTTCCACCTGGAATAAAAATGTCACAATTTCCCCATGTTCATGAGAAAGACCATGTTTGCTATTAGAAATGACAAAGTTTTGCTCTGAATGGAATTTGCAAATTCTTGCAAAATATCATTTTAAATATGTAAATTATTGCAAAGAGAAAATAGTAGTTTTTCACAAGTCCATATATAGCAATACATCAGTGCTTTTTCCAATTTTTTCTTCCATTTACAAAAAGAAATGCAAGAAGAGTGTGGATTAAATATTTTTTATAAAAATAGAGCAGAATTGCACTTCCAAGATTTAAAAACATATATTAAATGAACCTTATATATATTTGAAGACATTAAAATTATACTATATAAATTATACTGCCAGTTTTTAAAAAATGCAGGGCATCCAAATACCTACATGCTTTCAGCACAATAAAGCAGATAGAGAAACTTAATGCCCGTAAAGAAAGGCCTTCTACTTGCAGAGATTAGATCTTGTCTCAAAAATCCACTGCAGAATGGTGCAATAAGCAAAACCAAAAAATTCCACATACCCAATTTGTGGCGTTCTCCTGTACAAACTGGAGGACAGTAGGGAGTAGAGGTAGGGTAGGAAGCAGGAGGCCTTACTTACAGGACAAAACTGCAGAGGAAAATGATGTCTCTCTTGTGAGACCTCAAATAGATGGAGTGCTGAGTTTCTTTTTGGTTTCCTACAAATTAACATTTTAATTGGGTTGGGAGGGAGAGGTTCTTTTTATTTCACCGGGAATGGTTGGGGGAGAGAAGCATATCCATGGTCTTCTTTACTCAAATTTAACCTGGAGATGGGATCTAATAAAAGGTACCTTTTAATTTGCCTTTGTTTAAAACAGTGATTTGATTTACTTTTTGTTTACTTAGGTCCAAAAACTTTAGAAAAGATCTGGTTCTGGTTTGAGTGGTTTCACCAGATTATTTTATTGATAGATAATATTAATAATAGTTCTACATATAGTTCACTTTAAAAAAAGTAATTGATTTAATTTGCCTCATGATTTATATTAATTTTCCATCTGTTCCTTGGATTAGGAGTAGAAAGTAAATGCTAAACAGTTTCTATGGTAGAAAGAATGTCTAGTACCTCACTCCTACAATTGTCAGTTTTTTTACATTAGAATTCTGTCTTCATAACACTTCATTTCTTTAAACTCCCTCCATAGTACTTATTTTCTCCTTATTTTTCTAGGGTTTGCTTCACAAACCTAACTGTAAACACTACATACAATTAAAAAAAAAAAAAACAGGAGACATAATTCATAATTGTTACCTAGTTGGGGGTGGGAGGAACCCAGAACATCAGAAAGTAAAAGCTGCAATACTGCAATACGTACTTACAGAGTATGGATTCTACTCATTCACAAAACCAAACAACCCCAATTTTGTCCCTTTCTATTTTAAAGACTTGTTTCAACGTTTGAATGGAGCCTCAAAATAGGACCCATTGAAATCCCTTTCAGTAACAAAAGAAGGACAACAATACAGCTATTAGAATGTTGAATAAAGCCCAGAGTTTCAAAATATTGGCACGGTATGCATAACTACAGAGCCACCAGCTAGGAGATAGTAGGTTAGGTCCCCAAATAATGATTTTTGTGGTTTTGAAAAAAAAGTACTGTAGAAACAAAAAGTTTTCTCAAGGGAATGAAAACTATTCCTTTAGTGTGAATAGACAATCACGTTCTTCAGTTTAAAATATACTATCTTTTGAAGTGTAGAAAGAAGGAAACATTTATGAGAGAGCTAAACCTTCAGCGATCCAAAAGCTGTATAATCCCTTAAAATGCTACAGAAAAGCAATAATTCATGCTATGAATACATACAGGCCTTGTAAATCTCATAAAACTGACACAGTGAAGGGGTTTAGGACATGCTATCCCAAACTATGGCACCTTGGCATTTGAAGAAACAACAGAAGCGGGCCACAGAAACCAGAAAAAATTCCCCTCACTCCTTCTCCTCTGAAGCAGGCCATAAAACCTAGCTTACTTTCTCCTGAAAATAGGTCATGAGACCCTCATTCCAGAGGGGTCCTCCTATACCTTGCAGAAAAGAACGTTCTTATTTTTGAAGACACAGGGATGCAGAAAAATCTGAACAAACAGGCCTTGCTGGGCTGGGTGCGGTGGCTCACGCCTATAACACCAGCACTCTGGGAGGCTGAGGCGGGCAGATCACCTAAGGTCAGGAGTTTGAGACCAGCCTGGCCAACATGGCGAAACCCCATCTCTACTAAAAACACAAAAATTATCTGGGCGTGGTGGAGGGGGGTGGTGCCTGTAATGCGGGTTACTCGGGAGGCTAAGGCAGGAAGAATCACTTGAACCCGGGGGACAGAGGTTGCAGTGAGCTGAGATCGGGGCACTGCACTCCAGCCTGGGCGACAGAGCGAGAATCCTTCTCAAAAAACAAAAACAAAAACAAAAACAAAACAAAACAAAACAGACCTTGCTGAGTTTCCCCCAGATTAGAACCATTAGATCATACCCCTAGAACCATTAGATTCTACCCCTTTCTGTCCAATCATGTTTCTCCAGAACTATCCACTTCATCAGACTGCATAAAATACATACAGTTCTGTTTCTTTGGGCCATCATTTTTGAAAGCTCCCAGTCATGTAAAACTTATATTAAACAAATTTGTATCCTCTGTTGTTAATCTTTCGTTATAGGGGTCCTAGCCATGAGTCTCATGGTGGTGAGAAAAAGATCAATCTTTTCTTCCTACAACACTCACTCCTCTTTTTGGTATACATTTTTAATGAAGTCATTTACTAAGGAAGGCTGTGTTTATTTTATTAAGATTAAAAACTCTTCACTTTGGGAGGCCGAGGCAGGTGGATCACAAAAGAGATGGAGACCATCTGGACTAACATGGTGAAACCCCATCTCTACTAAAAATACAATAATTAGCTGGACGTGGTGGCACACACCTGTAGTCTCAGCTACTTGGGAGGCTAAGGCAGGAGAATCATTTGAACCTGCGAGGCAGAGGTTGCAGTGAGCTGAGATCGTGCCACTGCACTCCAGCCTGGCAACAGAAACAGAGTGAGACTCCATCTCAAAAAAAAACAAAAAAAAAACAAAAAACTCTTTACTAAAATACTCTGAAGTTGTGCTTTATAGCTAATTAAGGGTATATCACCTAATGTTGTGTAGTACAGTATCTCTATTTTAACTTTTTATGTGATTTCTATAAGATTTAGGAAATTAAAAACATCCATATCCTTCTGTCCAGCTACTTAAAATATTTATCTTATGATAATTTATAGAAATATGGAAAGAGAAAAATGAAGCCCCAGAGTTCTAAGTATTCTTTTCATGATATTTTGGTTAGTGAAAACACTCATATTTATTTCCAAAGGAAGAAAAACCAGAAACAACTTCTTCACATTATTTCAATTCAATTGAACTATACTATGTTTTTCCTTCCACATACACATGGTTTCATATTAAGAGCAGAAAAAAAAGTAGGGGCTAATAAGAGGTAAAATAGAGCTATCTCATCACTGAGGAATTTAAACAATATTTTGCAAGTTTACCAAATGATTTTTAATTGGTCTCCAGAAATGAAATGAAAAAACTGCTTTAGTTTCTTACTCTATCCCAACAGTTATTTATAAAGACAAATGTAATTTTTCAAGAGTCAAGAGATACATAGTTTTCCATTTACTATGTCACTTAACTCATCATCATTAGTATGATTTCTTTCAATAAGAGAATACATTTTTTATGTGCGTGTGTGTGTGTATGTGTTTGTGTGTGTTTTAAAGCACCATATGCAAATCTTGCATTAACAGGTTGGTCTGCTAATTTCTATGTAGTTTGAGAATCAGCTCTTCTCAAAGCTTTGCTCAGTTCATGTTTTAGACGACATATAATTCTGGCTTGGAAAGAAGTCACTGAATAATGTCCTTTCCTTTTCCTGGGGATGTTATAAACTGAGCTCATTCTATGTATTTCCTTATATATTGTCTGTAATCAAGTACTTTTGTTTAAACAATATATTGAATTGCCCTAGTTTGAAAAAGAGAGATTAGTTTATGATCTTATTTTTCAATACTAACCTAGTGCCCAATCTCCTGGTTCGTAGCCCCATAAAAATTGATCTTATTAATTTTCCAAAAGAGGCAGCATTGACTGGGTCCAGTTTGTGTTCCTGACAGTGTCGAAGGTAGTGGTTGTACAGAGTGCTTCTGGGAAGGCTCACTCCTTCTGCTGTCTCATAATTGTCCAACAGCCACTGGAGCTAGGGAAATAAGACACAATAAACACAGACAAATCACATAATTTGCCAAAATTTCTACAAGACACTGCAAATGCAACATACAGAAATACTTAGAAGTTCATCAAGTCTTACGATAGAGTAAACTGCTATAATTCAGAAGCAGGTAATCTGCCTTTGAAAACGCTCAGAAACACTGTAAATAGCTGAACATCACTAAGGATCTCAGACAATATCCATTTCTTCAAATATTCAAGCACACGTAGAGACATACTAATTTTCCCTGTATTGATTCCAATTTTGAAAATAGACACCACTTCAAGGAGTTCAAATAATCCCGTTAACTGGTCATAAATATCAGAAATATGATTGCCACAGAACAAAATATGTTACCAAGCCTGGTAGCATGGTAAACAGTATGTCTTTAGTGTTGGCTTATTATGACATATGAACAGCAGGCTGCCTGGTATGAGTGTTTATATTAAAGTTACATTCCTTTTTATAGAATTTTAATTTATCTCAAATTACCACTAGATAATAACAATATTGTCTACTGCGACAGATTCTGAAAGCAGAAAAGACAAAATTCAGTCGTTTCTTCCCCAAATGAAAATAAACTGACAAGACATTGGCAAAGAGTTTACATGTAATGAAAAGGAATCATTTATTACAACCATTTTAATTTTTCTACCTCAAAACTGTGTTTATTCATTTTTCCGGAAGGCACATTGCAATGATAGTTGGTAACACAATACTTTTTCAGTCTATGTTCACATTCTAAAGTTTTATGTTATCCTGTGTACATTACAAAAAAATCTTTAAAGCACTGAATGTACAAGAAAATTTTAGAAAATTGAATCCAGGTCTATATTATTGAATTTTAACATTAACAAAATTAAATCTTTTGCTCATTTATTTATTTCTAAAAGGAGAACTGAAATAGACTTAAATAACTTTCTCAAAGTCACATATTGTCTCCATGCCTGAGTCTGGTTTCCAATTCACATTTCCTGATCACTCCAGACCAATGTTTCACAAAAGCAGTAAATATTTCACATTACTTGTGTCAACAAAAATTTTCATGCCATATGTAAGACAGGTGTAATAAAGAGCTGACATTTAACATGCAATTCAAGTTATTATAAATTAGAGAAGCCAAAGAATTCATTTACTGAGCACCAACCATGAGCCAGGTAATGTGTCAGGCATCTAGTGATGCAAAAATGAATGTGATCTCATCCTTGTCCTCTAGGAATTTCCAATGAAATGCTAAAAATAATATGGACATTTAAATAAATAAAAAATTTCTCCATTTTGCTTACATATTTTAAGATTTGCAATCAAACCTAGAACCTGAATTTTCAGACTTTTAATTTAAAAATTCATTAAAAATATTTTCAGAATTACTGACTTTAGTCATGACCACTGTATTTCCAAAAACCATTTTAATGTCAAATATTCCTACATGATGTTTATGTAATTAAACTTACGTCATTAAACCCATATTGATAGTTGGCTTTGAAAACATAGCCACCAAATCTACAAGACAAACCAGAGTACTTTTAAAAATAAAATTCAGATTTTGATCAGAAAGACTTGACGTCCTTCACAGGGCACATATACGAATGAATATGCACATTTAAACATACATAATACCTCTTAACATACACAAGGCTGACCTATAGAAGTTTAAAAAGATTACACAAAATAAACATTTGTTTTTACAATGACATAAAAGTATTACAGGCCAAAATAATTCTTTTGTTATGAATCATCTATAACTTGATTGTCAGTAAACAAGTTTTCCAGGGGCGCTTAAACATGATTTCTGAGTATTCTAAGTGACACACAGAATAGGTTTGCTACTCATATTCATTTAGTATAAAAGAGATAAGGCAGTCTGATTGGCAAATTAAGTTACTGAGGTTCAAATTAGTATTTTGCCTACAACAGGGGGACAGCATGTCTCTTTAGTGTTTTTTTTTTTAAGACTTTATTAGTTTTAAGTATAGCTGAGGGAGACTACACATAAAATGCAGCAATAAAATCCCGATTCATATATTTTATCCACATGCTTTGGTAAAATGATTGAGATTGGGAAGCACTTGAGTGATGTTATGGCAGCCCTAGTGAGCTGTATTGTACAACAGTGCTGGTTCTTGTTTTGTGTACATATACTAGACAGAGCAAGGGTTGACCACCTTCTACTGGCAGTCTTAATATATTAAAGAAAGGCATATAGGTTCTTGATATCAAGGACTATAAAGAAGACACGAAAGAAAAAAATTCTGGAAAGGCAGACACAAAAAATGTAAATACTTTTTGAAACAGAGTAGTATTTTTCAACTAAACTAATGAAGTTTCCACATCCACAAGCATGGAACACACAATATGTGTAAGTTAAAAATGCCAAAGATATGTTTGTATGTACATCTACATATCCTCATAAAATAATGCATATTGTCAAAGGTATAATAGCATGATTTCTTCTGAGTAAAGAACTCAATATTGCTTCCTTTGCTAATGAACAGAAGACATACCATATAGAAAAATCTTAATTTAAAGGGCATTTTTTTTTAAGAAATGGAATTAGTCCATCTTATAATATGAACTTTACAACCAAAAGTATACAAATAATAAAAACAGATCTGATGTAATTTTAGTCTGATAAAAGCAAATAAAAAAATTTTTAATTAACCAGAAACAAATAAAACATTTAAAAAACTGCCCTACTTGTGTACTACTCTTCTTGCAACATTAAATTACTTAAAAATAAGACAAATATGTAAAAATGAGAGCTTACTTATTTTTCATGATCATAGGAATTATCTTGTAGATTAAAATTTTTACTACAAAATTTGAAAAATAAAATCCAATAATAGAATATTTGAAGGATACTGTAATAAATTACCTTTTATAAAAGTAAAAACTAGTACAAATATTAAAGTTTAATATAAAATATTTTAGTCCAATGGTATATTTACATTTCTATATATATATATGGGTTAATCAGACCACTCTTCATAAAGAAAACTTTTCATAGAAATAGTGAGATAATTACAGCAAACGTTGGCACAAACTACTTAGAAGCCTAAATGATATTACTTATATCCCAACTGAATAATTTACAAGAAGTGAAGCTTTTACTCTATTGGCTATGCAGGCCACTGAAATGGCTAGGTAAGTCAAAAAATCTGCACTGTGTTATAAACTGATTGTTCTTCTTATATAGTTTATATTCTTAAACTGAAGAAATTCTGTTTAATTCCGTTTAAATTCTTCATTTCTAAACTAGTTCAAAAAATCAGTTTGTTTATATGTATATATGCATATACATATATATTTATATAAATCACTAGTTAGTTTGAAAAATGGTACAAGAACAGGTATTTTGATGACTATCACTTTGACACTAGCAAAGCTACGTTTTGTTCCCTACCCGTTGTATGCAGAAGGAGGAACTGTATTCCTTGCCAGATGCCTGGAGAGCAGGTTGAGAGAGCATAAGGAAGTCAAGTGGAGGTAAAAGCCCTCAAAGGATGGAGATGGCTTTGCTGTAGCCCTGCAGCTCCCAGCTAGGAAGACTGCCAAAAACTACCCCACCTCGGGCTAGATCTCCTAGAAATTCACTGTATTAACAGAAATTGATTTAAAAGGATCCACCAGACAAGACTTTGAGATATGGCTGGGGATTATAATCTCCATCCTATACGCCAGTATTTAACTTTTACGTTTTGACACAGTGATGGAATTATAAATCAGACATTTGTGTCTAAAACATAGTATTAGAAAGCATTACTTTGACTGTAAGAGAAACTTGGCAGTTAAGTTTTTGTGTAAGTTTAAGTGCAACCTAAAGGCACAGGCTCCATGAGCTACCCAAGGGAAGTTAATGCCTGTTAAATATCGTTTTCTTGGGTTTTGTCTTTAATACAATGTATGTGGACATCAGTATTCCCCAATCTTAACATTCAATAATTTAGAACGAAACAATTATTATATCTTTTGCTCTTTTATAAAATGTCTTGTAAAATGTATACTGACTTCAAAAGCCCATAAAATACCATAGGAATGATTTCAAAAGCCCATAAAATAACATAGGAACTTTTAACCTTTATCTTTAAAACTTGATTACTCTACTTATGAACTAATATACACTCATTTAATGGTGGAAACCAAGATAATTGCATCTTTCAACCTTTGCATTTAATCTGTATTAATCAAGATAGATTAAAGATGAATGGTTCCTGTTTTTCCCAAAGGGAAATCCTGATTGACAAATAAAAAGAAATAAATACTGCATTGCCCAATTAACATCTAAATGTAACATTTGTTATTTTTTCCCAGATGGATTATTACCCATCAGGATTCATTTTAAGTTCAGTTTACTAATGATATGCATTTTGACAGGCCTTATTTCTGTAATAACTTATATTTACAATACAGCAAAGTCAAGGAAAAGTGAGTAAAAAACAAGGTTTTCCTTTGAGCTAAATGTATTCTGGTAGCTAAAACCAGCAAACAACAGGAAATAATTATTTGCTAGATTGTGAGGAGTACATAAAATAGACGGCTAGAGCTTTTCACAAACTTTAAATGGAATTTTAAAGAAATGTACAACCTTAAATTTCATGTGATTATTGGGAACAATTAACAACATTTCTGAATTCAAATTTACAATGTAAAATAAGTAGTTTGTAAATAAGTGAACACACCACAACCATTAAATACTAATTTATATTAATTAACACCAAGAAAAAGTATAAAATAATCTTGTCTGCAATGAAAAGAATTAAATATTTTAATTTCATTTAGGCAGACTATACATCACATACTGTAGCATCTTCATATATAAAAAAATTAGAAACAAAAATATTTAAATAAAAAATTATTAGACTAATAGAATTCTGTAAAACCAAATCTAAAGTACCATTCTAAAATACCAGGAGACAAACAATGTCACTCTTGGCAAGATCTTTTTAAAAGATGAGATTGTTTAGAGAAAAAAAGAGTTATTTACTCTTAAACTGAAGGCTGCATATAGAGAAATAATTGAGTGACCATACATTCTTTACTCAGATGGTATACCAGAAGAAGACCACCCTTTACCAACAATGTTCACATATATATCTACTTGAAGCAAACTTGAAAAGAAAGGAAACAATACAATAAATGTACACATGATTGGCAAAGGCATCCTAGAATTCCTAAATAATGAAGGTAACATAAGGCCTGATTCCTTCTATTGTTTCTTTTTATTCATTCAGCAAATATTTAGTGAGTATCTACTATGTACCAGGCACTGTTCTAGGCACTAGGGATGCACTGGTGAACAAAACATACAACAATCCTTACTTTCTTGGAACTACCATTTGCAATAAATACTTACTAAATGCCTATTAGAGATGCTGGTACTAAAATAACTCCCACCATGTTAATTCTCTTAAGAATATGTTGAAAATGGGGTAGAAAATTCAATACCTCACCCCATCTTCTAAAGTGTGGAAAGGTGTAAAGCAAAGCAATCAAGTTGGAGTCTGCTGAGGGGATTATTTATCTTATTTAGTCCTAATAAGAGTTTTTAAAATTACTGTGAATAAGCAAATACAGAAACAGAAAATAGGAAGTCTTTGCTTATCCATATTCCAAAATAGAATGAGAATAGACTTTTCACCTCAAAAGTCATGATTAACACCCCTCCTTAGAAACAGGTAAAATATGGGATGCAAATTATTATCAATAATTTCTCCCAATGTTTTTACATAATAAAATTGATCCTTTGGAGACAGTGATAAATCAGGGACCTAATCATCATAAAGCGGAATTCATGTTCACCTTAAAGAATCCCACAAACCTCAAATAATTCTATATTATGCCCCATATAGTGAGAAATAAAGGTAACATAGTTTACTAACATTTAAAATATTAACAACAATATTTTAAAAAAACTCCTTCTCTCCACTGAAAAAATTCTACACAACATAAAATCACCAGTTAGATTCACAGAATGTAAAATACCTTTAGCAGATAGTTATCAACCAGAATGCATGCACTAGCAAATTCCAGTTGTTTTTGATAAATCTCAGAAACATTACAAGCATCATCAACTTTCCAGGGAGGAAAAAGACAACAGGATCTTTTTCTGTGTTTAGGAAGAAACTAACCTCACTGATCAGTCAGCAGAAGCACTGAGCCTTTCTCCACTGTTTATAAACCATCCGTAGAATCATTTTTATTTCTAAATATTTGACTATAAATATATTTTTGAATGAACTTCACTGTGCCTCAAGGTGTAATAAAAATGAATCAGGATAGCTGGAGAAAGATTACCACTGCACAATCAACATTTGCGCCCACTCTTTCCACATACTGAAGTGTCTCTGGGAGTTGTTAGCAGTATGGAAGATCAGACATATTATGTAATAAAAAAAATGAAGCCATGAAGTAATAAACATTTGTCATTGTTTATGCAGCTTAATTCAAACATTTATTAATCTTAAACATTCTTTCATGAATTCTATAAAGAAAAACAATTGTTAAAAATCTCTAACAGTTGAAAAGCTTCAAACAAATCAACAAATACATTTTTAAAATATATAAGAAACATGTTCTTATACTTCCATTATTGTTCATAAAAATACTAAGATGAATAACTGAAGTTAAATTTAAAATTAAACGTACAACGTATTTTACTAAGTTATTCATGTCAAGTAAAAATGAACCCTGAGTTGAATATGAAAGCACAACTTGGAAGTCTGAAAGCTGAAACAGGTAACTGGAAACTTCAGGTTTTTTTTTTTCTTATGTCCTTGCACATTTGTGACTAAAAGGAAGAACAATTTCACTTCCCATTTTCAAAGCATAAATATAAGTTAATCATCACCCCCCGGACACACACAGCCTAGTAGTATACAGGAAATCAGCCTTTAATGCAATCACAGATACATGCCAACATAGCAGGAATATACTTACGAAACATAAAAGAGTGACATACTAAATACCAATTTTCAGCAATGAAAAAACTTATATTTCTTAAACTCTTTCAAAAGGAAGGGCCAGAATATATACTATCATGTTTAAGTTTGTATGTATAATTTGTCACCAAATTTATAGGCATTCTCCAAGTTGGCTAACCTGGTTTTGTTTTCCATGATACTTTCCTTTGAAAAAAGAAACAAGACAAAATACCCCATCTAAAAACAAAGTGTAAGAACATAAGGAGGTATTTAGTGCTATTTTAAGATATAAAATTAAAATGTTTCAAAGATCAAATACTTTAAAAAAACACAGTTAAAACATTTTCTATGAGTAAAAGTTTTAGGTTTATTGAAAAAAATGGTTTTATTTGGGTGATCCAATATCGAGCTTTTCAGTTATAAAATATGAAAAAGAAACAAGAAGTCATAATACTTTACCCCTAAATTTAAGAACAAATTGTCAGTTGTGGGAGAAAATTCTAAACTAAAATGTCACTAATGTTAAGTTAGCAGAAGATATATCTAAAATGAATTTACACCATGGGTCTATTTACTTTTTTCCATATATTCAGAAATCATCTTAACAAAACAAATTTTTATTCAGCATTTTCATTGGTTTCCCACATGAGAACAGCTGATAAAAATGTTTATAATTTCACAAAACTATCATCACCCTTCTTACACTTACCAGTGTCATAGTGATATCTGCATCTGATAACAGGAAACAGCTTCAGGGCATAGTAACGGTAGTTTTATCTCAATTATTAGCAATTTATGGCTTGTAGACAGTCTCACTTTTTCTTTTGGTTCACTTTCACTTCTCTTTAGGTCTTAGGACCTGAATTCAACTATGGGGTTGTTTACTGCCCACCTTACATAGTCTTACTGGTAAACAAATCATTTTCAAACAGTTTATCATTGGATTTCACATTAATCATCTTTTTTCTACTTAAAGAACATTACTGGTCACGCAAGTAGACATGGCTGTTTGACAGAGATGCAGATTACAAGTATTTGCTTCATAGTAAATAAATATCAAACTGGAACATTTTAAATATTGCAAATCACTATTATTACTTTGTACAAATACATGGCAACTTGTTACTAACTCGAAAATATTATATCTGTACCCAAAGAGTACAGAAACCTAATAAATTATACTGGAGACTCTATGTTTTGGATATTTCACTGTACAAAATAGCCATTAAATGACACAGAGATCATAAGGGGCTGAGAAAGGAAGGTTAAGAAGCAAAATAAATAAGTAAATAAATAAAACAAGCATTTAGAGGCAAGCAACACATGCAGAACAAGCAAGAGATTAGTGTACATGAAGAAGAGGCAACTTACATGGCTGTTGAGAAGAGAGCTTCTGTGAGTGGACAGACCGTCAGACTTTTGCAGCGTCTCAATCGCCATTTCAATCTGATAATAGATGTCATTAAAAAAAGGGCTCAAGACAAGATAGTAATAAAAGGCTGACCAGAGAATTTCTGATAGATTCTTTAAAGTTCAACTTCTTCCTCAATGGTCGTTAATGAACAGTTGTCACTTACTGTGTTTTCTCCCCTTCTTCCCCACCCTCCAGAGAATAAAATAAAAATATGCACACTAATAATAAGCCCATTCACAAAGTAAACCTTTTTTGAACATTCCATAATTATAATCAGAATGGAGACCTGAAGAGCAGGAACCCCGGTGGATTTTTCTTCTTATGAATAAACATTCTTGACTTTCATAGTTCAGGATGTGGGATAGTAACTATTCTCTTTCTAAATAGTCTCCCACCTAAAGAGTATTTAATATTAGTGCTATTCTCTCATGAAAGGAAAATCATACCGCAGATTTTGAGTTTAATATGCATTAATATTTTAATGCAAATGAACAAAGATTCTTTCATTAATGTCCAAAAGTTACTAAATCCATACATCTCTCCATTAATCCTGTATTAAAATATGGAAGTAGGGGGTCATTAGTATGAACAAATATGAAGAAGTAAAATGATGGTCCCTACATTATATTTTAGGATGTGGTGTTAAGGCAGAAATATTAGAAATGACAGCAGAAATGGAATGTAGAAGAGAAAATAATTCAGAGCCAACAAAGAGAAGGGACAATCACAGAAACAGCTTTAATCCGTGAAATCTCAGCATACCATGTGCAATTATTAATTAAGTACCAGGTGTTAGTGATAAATGTGATACACTCTTAATAACCTCATATTTAAAGTTATCTATCTTTCAACTCCTGGTAGTATTGCATGTTCCATTAAAAACAGGTACTGAACACCATGTATTTGGATACTGAGCTATATTAACAATATTAGCTAAATTCAAAAGAAAAAAATCACACCATGCAATTTAAGAGAGAAAATTGATTTCATTATTCTTAACCGTCTGATTATATCAACAATTCAGTATAAGCAGTTATAAAAATATTTAGAGCTTTAAAACATATTTAACTTTCTTATACTTTGACTATGGAAATTGATAATGCCTTGAAATTTTAACATACTGCCCCCTCCCAAAGAAAAAGAATGCAGTAATATCTACAGCAAAGTCTTAATTTTCTACCAAGTTTCCAACTTCTTTATGGTAAAACACTTTATACACAAAATACTCAGTATCAATTATACCAACATTAAATCTAATTTTCTTCTAAACAACTTAGGAGTTAATAGCTTTAATTTTATTTTACATTATTTTCCCACGTTGCTAATTCTTCCCTGGAGTTAATAAAACATAATACTGAAAAGAGTATGTTAGGTTAAGAAATCATAAAAAAATTCTTAAAATAGATATTAAATTAATTCATAGGAAGATGTAATACAATTTATCCTACTGTTAACTTTTTTTAGACAAAAAAATTAAGTAAACTTCTTAATCATTCTCTTCTAAGAAACATAGGCTTCTAAAACATTCTCTCTGCCAGAATGGATGTTAATGCAGTTTACCACTATACTTGAAAATAGTGATACTGCACAAATGAAAAGAGATATATTACAGAAAGAGTAATGTAAATGTAATGAATAAACAAACATTTTACCAAAACATTAAACTGTGAAACTATAAAGGACTTTGGTATAACATCTCTTAAAACATGATCAATAAGTGCTTTGTTTTCAAAGAGAAAACAGAGCAGAAAACAAGTCAAAGGATTCATGTGACTACAATTCACTTATAGGAAGAATTTGCTCAAAACCCTAATTTGCCATTATACCTATATTTTCTTTAAAGTTTGAGTGCAGAGAATTTGAGGTAAGATTTCAGTCTAGTAAATATAAATAAAATGATCTGTAACTTTTGATATTATAATTTTTAATGAAAGGTAAATTACCAGATACATAATTGCTGAGCAACACTAAAGGAGAAGTCCATGCTCTCAGTTTGTTAATAAGCACTTTTCAGTTGGATAAACCAGCACTTCTTTTTCTGGGAAAAAAAAAAAAGTCAGAGATCTGCTTCTGTTATTGAAGCTGTCATTTCATGGTGGTCCTAGATTTCCAGATGATTCCCTAGAAGGCCAGGCTTTTAGGAAATGGCCTTCTCATTTCTGGACAGTTTTTTAAGAGCTTTGGAAAGGAGCAAGGAAATATGTGGGTGAAAATGGATTCCCCAGGAACAGATACACTGACATTCTAGAATGCCTTGGACCTTCAGAATTTTGGTTCTTCTTTGTGTCACTTTGTAACACAGATAACAAAAGGGGTATTTCTTTTGGCTTTAGGAATCTTCTGCCTAACTGACTTAGGCCTGTGCCGAATTTGTGGAGCACGGGGAATGGAAAGGAAGAAATATGGAATGATAGGACAACCAAGAAATAAAGACTGAGTTCTTCTACAAGGAAGACACCAGCCTCAGCATGCATGTTGGAACCTACTTGGAAACCCACGGGCTTCCAAATACTCATGAATTCTTTAAGGCTTATTAATTAGTCCAATGGGATAACCAGGCCATTTAGTTACCACCTCACTGATAAGAACTTCCGAGAAGCATACAAAAAATTAACATGTATTTATTATATTCATTTTAAAAATTTATTGAAGGGAATTCCAATCTCATGAAAGGATCATAGCCCTGATTACATTTTTTAAAAAAGTTTTTTTTCTTTTTTAAGTACATAGTAACTGTGTGACTGTCATATATAAGGTTGTGTGCAAAAGATCATGATTACAAAAATTTTTCATAATGCAATAGACATTACAATCCAGTAAGAGAGACAGGGTATACACATGGTCATATATATGAATAAATGCATAATTACCAAATTATATGTCTGTGTCCCCACCCAAATCTCATCTTGAATTGTAGCTCCCACAATTCTAACATGTTGTGGGAGGGAGCCAGTGGGAGGTAACTGAATCATGGGGGTGGTTTCCCCAATACTGTTCTTGTGGTAGTGAGTAAGTCTCACGAGATCTGATGGCTTTATAAAGGGTTTCCCCTTTTGCTTGGCTCTCATTCTCTCTTGCCTGCTGCCATGTAAGGTGAGTCTTTTGCCTTCTGCCATGATTGTGAGGTCTCCCCAGACACATGGAACTGTGAGTCCATGAAACCTCTTTTTCTTTATAAATTACCCAGTCTCAGATATGTCTTTATCAGCAGCATGAGAACGGACTAATATGCCAAACAAGACTACTTGTAACAAAAATACAAGCACAGTTCAGAAAGGTGGAAGAAAATAAGAGTAGTAGTCTTTAACTTTTGAGGAGTCTTTAACCCTTTTGAGGATGTAATGAAAACTGTGAACTCTCTACTTGGAAAAAATATATACAAGAACACCTACAAAATTCACATTTATTTTCTTAGTTTATAGACTCTCTGAATTCAAAACCCATGTATTAAAAGATGGAAGTGTTCAGGGGGTAAAAGGGAAATCTAGGAAGAATCGACTTAATAGAGCCAGGAGGCAAGAAAGCACAGGCTGTGTCCATATTTGGGAAATGGCAAGAAACCTAGTTTGTAGGGCATGAGCTATAAATATACATTTCATGTATATATGGGAGAGGTATGAGTGAGGCTGAAAAAATAGGTTGGAAGTAGATAATGTATGCGGGAATCAGGGAAAAAGCATTGTCATTAGGGTTTTGAGGAAAGTGTAGGGATGTATGAAAAATGCTAATTTTCAGATAAAGCCAGGAGACGGGTTTTGCTGGGTATAACGGGACCATGCTAGTAGTAAGGTTAAAATAGGTGAAAGCCAAGTGTGCCCAATAAATGCTTGTGGATTGAAAAGAAGCTCTGGGACAACAGTAAAGGAAGACACTATCATTCACAGGAATATATTATGACAACGGTGGGAAAGTGAGGGTGAGGAAGAGGCAAGAGGAATAATGCAGAAATGGGAAGAAGAGTAACAATGAGCCTTTGAAATTACAAAGATATGAAGGATTAACTAGCTGCATGATTCCAAATGGATTACTAATGTCACTCCTACGAATTAGCCCATGATTTGGGTTTACCATAGTTTCAAGGGGGTAGTTTTATGCATATGGGGAGGGGCTGGGTAGAGGGACAGAGGAATAGTGTGCAAATTAGCTAGATAAAATGTTAGTGAATTAGGATAAGTTTCTACCAGTCTCATCAAAGATTAAATTGATTTGTTAAATTTTCCATTATTGTAGCTTAGATATTTACGTAAATATTTGTTCAACCTTCTGAGAGTTTACCAATCTCAAGAAAAAAATGGCACACATCAGCATTTGACACCTAAAACACTAATCCCAAAGTGAACTGGTAAGATCACATGCTTCCAGTTTACTGTGGATCACTTAAAAAGTTAAGTTCATTCATTACGAAAAATTTATAAATTCTGCTAGGTAGAAATATACGTAACACTAAATGATGTTTTACCACAATACTCATGACTGTCATATTTAAGGTAGGAAATGATGATCAGTTAACACCGATGGAAAATTTGCTTAAAAGTAGTCTCATTGATCCAAAAGATTACTGGCCCAAGTGTTCAATGTGATATTCTCATATATCATCTGAGGAAATGCTCCTAACCTCAACAAAGATATTATATCCCCATAGCTTCATGCAACGAAAATGATTAGGTTACGAGTTAGCTAGCTAGAATTTAAAACTGATTCAAATTCAAGCTTTTTTTTAAGTATAAGAATAAAATCAACACTATTCCTCTCCCAGTGCAACTATGGTGTGTGCTGCTGATAGTGGGAAATTCGTTAAACTAGCAGAGTTTCATAAATATGTAAGTGATTAAAGGCAAAATGAATGAATTAAATAATTGAATATTACTGGAAGGAAGGGAAATTACTTCTTGCTGTTACAGTTTGACAGAGCATGGGTAAGGCAGTTCTTTAGTAGAAAATTGACAAATATGACACAGGAAGGGGAACATCACACACCGGGGACTGTTGTGGGGTGGGGGGAGGGGGCAGGGATACCATTAGGAGACATACCTAATGCTAAATGACGAATTAATGGGTGCAGCACACCAACATGGCACATGTATACATATGTAACAAGCCTGCACGTTGTGTACATGTACCCTAAAACTTAAAGTATAATAATAATTTAAAAAAAAAGAAAATTGACAAATGATACCTGGCATTCTGATAAGGGCAGGTTAGTGAACATTTTAGGCAAAGCAAACAAGATAAGATTGCATAATGTAGGTTCAAGGAAGGGTAAGATTGGTAATATGGTTTGGGTCTGTGTCCCCACACAAATCTAATCTTGTAGTTCCCATAATTCGCATGTGTTGTGGGAGGGACCCGGTGGGAGATGACTGCATAATGGGGGTGGGTCTTTCCTGTGCTGTTTTCCTGATAATGAATGGATCTCACGAGATTTCATGGTTTTAAAAACGGGAGTTTCTCTGCCCAAGCTCTCTTTTTGCCTGCCACCATCCACGTAAGATGTGACTTGCTCCTTCTTGCCTTCTGCCATGACTGTGAGGCTTCCTCAGCCACGTTGAACTGTGAGTTATACATTAAACCGCTTTCCTTTGTAAATTGCCCAGTCTCGTGTATGTCTTTTTCAGCAGCATGAAAATGATCTAATACAATTGGCCGAATAATAAGGTTCCTTTAGGGATAGGTAAATATATACAGACTGCAACTTTGTGGCTAGGAGTGTTCAATTATATAGGATGTGGGCCACTGTTAAAAAGTCTTGAGAAAAGGAATTAATCTGACATCACTACATATATTATTAATAATTTGGAATACAATGTAGGATAGGAGAGAATCTAGACAGGAAAACCAACTTGGAAGCTATCATAATAGTCCAAGATTGAGGTGAGAAACTGGTGATAACACTGCAGTGAGAATGAAAGGGATGAATACAAACATATTTTCAAATCACAGCTCTAAAGGTGGGAGTCTAAGGGAGAAGGCTTGGTAGTGCTGTATTTTTACTTGAAATGAACACAATGGCCTTTATTTCATCACTATGTGATTAGAACATTTCAAATACACATATCAAACACATTGACATGAATAGATTCTAAAATGTTTTTCCTGCTCATTTCTCTGCCGCATAGTCTTTATTCTAAGAATACGGATCATTTTGTTATTGAAATTTCAACTGTAGTGCAAAGTACTGTAATCACATTAACAAGAGGCCTTGTGACAACCTAAGTTAGACTAATGCAGAGCCTCAGTGAGATCTCTCTTCTTGAGCGTTGCTCCTTCCTCTCTTTTTCCTTTCTCTTAGATTCTTTCAATTTTTTAAAATCTTCTTCTGCCTTTTTTTACTTAATGGCACAGAACCAATTTTCTTTTAAGATTAAAAAGTTCATTTTTTCCATTAAAAATGGGGATAGTAAACATTCTCCATTTTTTTCTTTAAACTTACAAAGCTTTAGGCTATGAAAATATCCTTGTTTATTATTTAAAAAATCAATTCTCTGAACTAAGATCCACTGCCTATATGTAATCTATTAAATGATCACCCTGGGACTGAGTCACTAATAGTGGACACCTCCTCCCTATGATTATCTAACGTTAGGATACATAGTGCTTGGGAATTAAGACTGGTTCATGAGGGTCCTGGACTACTGCCTCACAATCAGATAAGACTCTATGGCAACTCCTGTGAGATCAAATGGTGGGGTGAGCCATTGTTGGTTCTCAGCCAAAGTTGGGAACCCTCCATTCAGTGCTACTGGAAGCCAGAAATATTTTCAGAAGATGAAGAGGGGGATTCAGCACTGCCTTTAGACAGACTGCTGAAATGTCAGAGTGGCTGGTCTCTGGGGCAGAAAAGTGATAAAAGACGATGAAAAGTTTCCCAGCCTTAGGAATTATATGTGGTCTCAAAGTCTGGCAAAGGTTCAAGAGTCAAAGTTCACATAATAAACTTCCACATTACATGCCAATTTACATGCCAGATTTCTGACCACATATTAGCAGGAACATGAAAAGATCTCTTTGCAAGATGTCATACGACAAAGTGCTATGGAACATAAATAGAAAAATCAAACCTGGTTGGAGCAACTTGCTGAGAGAGTGGTTTACAATGAAGCCTATTCAGAGTAAATTAGATTTCATCAGAGAGTAGAGATGACCCACCCCCATGCCATGACTTTTGCTGTGAGTGAGTTCAATTGAGTGAAGAAAGAGGGGAAGGTGTATGGGTTGCTATGAGAAAATATTTGGAGCACCAGAGTGGAACTGGAGAATTACAGCAAATACATATGTGAGTCAGCTCCGCTAACCAAACTTTGAATCCTTGAAAGACACAATCCCAGGAGTTGCCTTCATTTGGGCAAGACGATCTCCACACTAAGCCTGGAGAGCTAGAGACTATACCAATTAATTTGCTTCTGGTGTACAAAGTAGTATGGTCACAAATTTGATAAAAATATGACCATACAAACAATCACCTGGCCTTTGTTCTTGTCAGGTAGATTCAAGAAAAATGCACAGATTGTGTACGACAGAGAACGTCACTTCTTTTGAGTATGCCAAGCATGCATATTTTGTGACAGACTACAGCAGTGAAGGGAACTTCCATGATTTCTCAGGAATTAGGATTAGGAATTCAGAAAGGGCAAGGGAGATGTCGTATTTCACACCAGGGAGAAAAAATACAAAGTTTAGTGGAGCTCCAACAAAGATATAGCAACCCTTCTAGGAAGAACCTGTAGGGTACAGGGCACCTATTATCTCCTGGGAGACAGAGACAGTGCAATAAATCCGTGGCCTAAAACTCAGGCTGAAAACTTCCCCAATCACCAAGATGCTAATGCTGCCTTGTTGGAATGAAGGACAGGCAGACAGTCTCCAAGCATTCAAGAGCCACCCTGAGGCTTGTGCCACATCTGTCCAAAAATCAGCATCAAAAAAGAGATTTTGGAGAAAAGTCTTAACCTAAGCCAGGGGGAAAAGAGAATGGGGGTGGGGAGGAGAGGGTCAAATGATGTCCAATAAACGTTGTGCTTGTGTTCTCTTCCCATGTTCAAAGAAGGGATCAATATTACATTTTTTCAAAGGCAATACATATTGTGAAAAGAAAAATGTAATAGAAAAGAAAAAACACATTTTCCCTATTATAAGGGAACGCATTTTTCCTATTATA
Source organism: Pan troglodytes (assembly GCF_028858775.2). Taxonomy (NCBI): domain Eukaryota; kingdom Metazoa; phylum Chordata; class Mammalia; order Primates; family Hominidae; genus Pan; species Pan troglodytes. The sequence continues at coordinate 112,625,756 of NC_072409.2, read as the reverse complement.
AGGGAATGCATTTTCCCTATTTTAAGTCCCCATTGCCTTCTAAAGGAGAGTCCTTCTCATAGGATGGCCCTTTGTTTTGCAGAGTTGCTCTCAGGTTTAAGTGTTCACTGAAGCATTGAGAGATTCTGAGATTTAGAGGAGACGGAATGATCCCAGACCTGGAAAGACTGAAGGTGGAGGATCACTGGCAGAATGAAAGGACAGAGTGGGGAGAACAAGGTGGTACAAAAGACGCTTTGTGTGACCGTCTTTTAGAGGGTGTGATGCTAAACAGTGCTTTCCCCTACAAAATCTTCAGTAAAACCTATGCCACTTGCAGATACTTCTAGTACAAGTAATCAAGACTGGCTGGAGCACAGGGATCATTAGGGGCAGTTGATAATGCCAAGAAGGTAAACCTCAGTTTGAAATGCAGCAAAATGGGAAGAGGTGTTGAGTCTTTTGTATGATTTACATGGAACCAAAAGAGGCTCCCCTGGACATGTTGGTTACATACACATCTATGCAATGTCCCAAACAGAATATCATATATACGGACAATTAGAACTCTCTCTTAATGTAAATATTAACCTGTCATTCCCTTATATGCTAATAAGGCAGGAAGAAAAAGAACAATTATATCTTCTTATTTATTGTCTTTATAGGTCAAGGCATGTTCTCTCGACTCTGAAATGGCTTTTTAGTCTTTTGTTAAAAGAGTAAAGGTCAAGATTGATATATTCAACTATCACTGTAATTAAAATTGGTTTCATGGTAGAAACTTTCTTTTCTAGAAATCTTAAAGTGATTTGAAAATGGAATAGTACAATGCTTTATGAATTATAAAGGGTTTCTATATTAATTCTCACTTTATCTTCACAACAACTTTGTAAAATAGTAAAGGTAAGGAATATTATCTCCTTTTTAACAGATTAGAAACCTGAGACTATGTGGGATTGATGGATTTTCTTGAGATGTGTAGAACTTTCTTGGGTATTAACTATGAAATTGAAATCCAAGATTTATCATGCTTAAATTCAACATCATTGCCATCATATACAAATATAAAATGAATATAAACAAAGTGGAAATATTTCAAATTGTTGTAATGAAGTTATCTTCTGAGGAGTGAGTGGCTTATAAAATCAAAATTTGCTAAATGATTTACTGTTAACAATTTACTTTCTAACTGGAAAAATTTAAATATGATCGATAAACGTTACTCAAAAATGATGTAAAATGATGAAGTTACTAGGCAATAAAAAGTTTTAACTAGATAGTTAAATTTTAATCATAAAAACAGTTACCTAATGTATAACAATTGCATTTTCTTGTTAATACAAGTTACTCTGTTAACATCATCAGTGAGTACTTTCTCAGAGACATAGCATTTCTGTTTTCTTGTGAAAACTGTAAATTATTTAGAGAAACTTAATGAAGAGGATACACTTAAAACCAGGAATTTCCTTCTGGGTAATTTCTCTTCTGACCTTCAGGACTTTAAATTTTGTTTGTATTTGAAATCAGGTAAGACAAAAACATTTCTACCTGGTTTGCATCTTGAGATCAGGTAAGATAGAACATTTCTACTTGGAGACTTATGTTTAGAAAAGGGAATTGTGATGGCTGGCATCAGCATGTAGCCACCACTCACACCTGTGTGAAATGACAGCCTCCTGGTGTGTGTGAAGAAGAGCGTACATCCTATAGGAAGCCATTCAACCAGGAACAACAAAAGAAAGAACACTTTCCTTTTGCATTTAGTCTCTATAATCACTAAAATTGCGGTTGTTCAAAATGTGGTCCTGAACCAGCAGTATCAAAATCATTTGGGTACCTGTTAGAAATGCTAAACAAGACCGGGCGTGGTGGCTCTCACCTGTAATCCCAGCACTTTGGGAGGCCAAGGCAGGTGGATCACCTGAGGTTAGGAGTTCAAGACCAGCCTGGCCAACATGGCAAAACCTCATCTCTACTAAAAATACAAAAAATTAGCTGGGTGTGGTGGTGGGCGCCTGTTATCCCAGCTACTCGGGAGGCTGAGGCAGGACAATCGCTTGAATCTGGGAGGCAGAGGTTCCAGTGAGCCAAGATTGCACCACTGCAAGCCAGCCTGGGCAACAGAGCAAGACTCTGCCCACCCCCTCAGTCCCCCAAAAAAGAAATGCCAAACAAAACAAACCTCTACAATGGAGACTCTGTCCCCAGGCCTTTCATACATGTGTTGTAAATGCTCTAACCTCCTGTTTCATTTGCCCAAAGCAGTGTTTTTCAGAATGTAAGGTGCAACTAATGGGTTACAGAATTAATAATGTAGGTACTGACCAGCATTTCTAAAAACCTAACTGAATAGAGTAGAAAATAACCAGAGTTAACTGCACACAGTATGGATAAGTATTGCTTCATGAAACTTTAGTTTCAGTCATATGTATACATGTACATGTATATACATAGTCACATGTTTGTATGTAGATGTGCACTCATGAATATATGTATGTGCATATGAGTGAGTATTGGGCCACAATGTAAAGGTATTTCTCATTGTAGTTTGTGGCTTTAAAACTTCAAATATCCTGTAATAAGCAGCTGAAACAGTATCAGTTCCCATCTAGTCAATGGAAACCTTCTTCTAAGGATCTCCAGAGTGTTCCTTGAGCTCTGCAGACCCAGCAGATATATACAGAAACACCACCAATCAAGCTAAGGTTCCAGCTATGTACTGTTAAAAGCTGTATATTCAAACAATATGCAAATACATTACTTCCACAGCAATGTCAAGAAGTAGCTTAACTGAGAGATTCAGGATAAACTGTTCTTTTAATCCTCAATTAAAAAAAAAAAAAAAAAGCAGGGGGATTGAGGTTCCAAGATGGCCGAATAGGAACAGCTCCAGTCTGCAGCTCCCAGTGTGAGCAACGCAGAAGACGGGTGATTTCTGCATTTCCAACTGAGCAAACAGCACACCAGGAGATTATATCTCACGCCTGGCTCAGAGGGTCCCACGCCCATGGAGCCTCGCTCACTGCTAGCACACCAGTCTGAGATTGAACAGCAAGGTGGCAGCGAGGCTGGGAGAGGGGTGTCCGCCATTGCTTAGGTTTGAGTAGGTAAACAAAGCGGCCTGGAAGCTCCAACTTGGTGAAGCCCACCGCAGATCAAGGAGGCCTGCCTGCCTCTGTAGACTCCACTTCTGTGGGCAGGGCATCGCTGAACAAAAGGCAGCAGAAACTTCTGCAGACTTAAATGTCCCTGTCTGACAGCTTTGAAGAGAGTAGTGGTTCTCCTAGCACAGAATTTAAGATCTAAGAACGGACAGATTGCCTCCTCAAGTGGGTCCCTGACCACCAAGTAGCATAAATGAGAGACACTTCCCAGTAGGGGCCGACTGACACCTCATACAGCCAGGTGCCCCTCTGAGACGAAGCTTCCAGAGGAACAATCAGGCAGCAACATCTGCCGTACTGCAATATTTGCTCTTCTGCAGACTCCACTGGTGATACCCAAACAAACAGGGTCTGGAATGGACCTCCAGCAAACTCCAACAGACCTGCAGCTGAGGGTCCTGACTGTTAGAAGGAAAACTAACAAACAGAAAGGACATCCACACCAAAACTCCATCTGTATGTCACCATCAACAAAGACCAAAGGTAGATAAAACCACAAAGATGGGGAGAAACCAGAGCAGAAAAGCTGAAAATTCTAAAAATCAAAGCGCTTCTTCTCCTCCAAAGGAACGCAGCTCCTCGCCAGCAACGGAACAAAGCCGGACGGAGAATAATTTTGACGAGTTGAGAGAAGAAGGCTTCAGACGATCGGCAAAAACAAACTTCTCTGAGCTAAAGGAGGATGTTCGAACCCATCACAAAGAAGCTAAAAACCTTGAAAAAAGATTAGACGAATGGCTAACTAGAATAAACAGTCTAGAGAAATCCTTAAATGACCTGATGGAGCTGAAAACCATGGCATGAGAACTACGTGAAGCATGCACAAGCTTCAGTAGCCGATTTGATTAAGTGGAAGAAAGGGTATCAGTGACTGAAGATCAAATGAATGAAGTGAAGCGAGAAGAGAAGTTTAGAAAAAAAAGAGTAAAAAGAAACGAACAAAGCCTCCAAGAAATATGGGACTATGTGAAAAGACCAAATCTACGTCTGATTGGTGTACCTGAAAGTGATGGGGAGAATGGAACCAAGTTGGAAAACACTCTTCAGGATATTATAGAGGAGAACTTCCCCAATCGAGCGAGGCAGACCAACATTCAAATTCAGGAAATACAGAGAATGCCACAAAGATACTCCTCAAGAAGAGCAACTCCAAGACACATAATTGTCACATTCACCAAAGTTGAAACAAAGGAAAAAATATTAAGGGCAGCCAGAGAAAAAGGTCGGGTTACCCACAAAGGGAAGCCCATCAGACTAACAGTGGATCTCTTGGCAGAAACTCTACAAGCCAGAAGACAGTGGGGGCCAATATTTAACATTCTTAAAGAAAAGAATTTTCAAACCAGAATTTCATATCCAGCCAAACTAAGTTTCATAAGTGAAAGAGAAAAAAAATCCATTACAGACAAGCAAATGCTGAGAGACTTTGTCACCACCAGGCCTGCCTTACAAGAGCTGCTGAAGGAAGCACTGAATATGGAAACGAACAACTGGTAACAGCCACTGCAAAAACATGCCAGATTGTAAAGACCATCGATGTTAGGAAGAAACTGCATCAACTAACGAGCAAAATAACCAGCTAACATCATAATGACAGGATCAAATTCACACATAACTATATTAACCTTAAATGTAAATGGGCCAAATGCCCCAGTTAAAAGACACAGACTGGCAAATTGGATAAAGAGTCAAGACCCATCAGCGTGCTGTATTCAGGAGAACCACCTGACATGCAGAGACACACATAGGCTCAAAATAAAGGGATGGAGGAAGATCTACCAAGCAAATGGAAAACAAAAAAAAGGCAGGGGTTGCAATTCTAGTCTCTGATAAAACAGACTTTAAACCACAAAGACCAAAAGAGACAACGAGGGCCATTACATAATGGTAAAGGGATCAATTCAACAAGAAGAGCTAACTATCCTAAATATATATGCACCCAAAATAGGAGCACCCAGATTCATAAAGCAAGTCCTTAGAGACCTACAAAGAGACTTAGACATCCACACAATAATAATGGGAGACTTTAGCACCCCACTGTCAACATTAGACAGATCAACGAGACAGAAAGTTAACAAGGATATCCAGGAATTGAACTCAGCTCTGCACAAAGCGGACCTAATAGACATCTACAGAACTCTCCACCCCAAATCAACAGAATATACATTCTTCTCAGCATCACATCACACTTATTCCAAAATTGACCACATAGTTGGACGTAAAGCTCTCCTCAGCAAATGTAAAAGAACAGAAATTATAACAAACTGTCTCTCAGACCACAGTGCAAACAAACTAGAACTCAGGATTAAGAAACTCACTAAAAACTGCTCAACTACATGGAAACTGAACAACCTGCTCCTGAATGACGACTGGGTACATAACGAAATGAAGGCAGAAAAAAGATGTTCTTTGAAACCAAAGAGAACAAAGGCACAACATACCAGAATCTCTGGGACACATTCAAAGCAGTGTGTAGAGGGAAATTTATAGCACTAAATGCCCACAAGAGAAAGCAGGAAAGATCCAAAATTGACACCCTAACATCACAATTAAATGAACTAGAGAAGCAAGAACAAACACATTCAAAAGCCAGCAGAAGGCAAGAAATAACTAAGATCAGAACAGAACTGAAGGAGATATACACACAAAAAACCCTTCAAAAAATCAATGAATCCAGGAGCTGGTTTTTTGAAAAGATCAACAAAATTGATAGACCTCTAGCAAGACTAATAAAGAAGAAAAGAGACAAGAACCAGATAGATGCAATAAAAAATGATAAAGGGGATATCACCACTGATCTCATAGAAATACAAACTACCATCAGAGAATACTATAAACACTTCTATGCAAATAAACTAGAAAATCTAGAAGAAATGGATAAATTCCTGAACACATACACCCTCCCAAGACTAAACCAGGAAGAAGTTAAATCCCTGAATAGACCAATAACAGGTTCTGAAATTGAGGCAATAACTAATAGCCTACCAACCAAAAAAAGTCCAGGACCAGACAGAGTCACAGCCGAATTCTACTAGAGGTACAAAGAGGAGCTGGTACCATTCCTTCTGAAACGATTCCAATCAATAGAAAAAGAGGGAATCCTCCCTAATTCATTTTATGAGGCCAAAATCATCCTGATACCAAAGGCTGGCAGGGACACAATAAAAAAAAAAGAATTTTAGATCAATATCCCTGATGAACATCGATGCAAAAATCCTCAATAAAATATTGGCAAACTGAATCCAGCAGCACATCTAAAAGCCTATCTACCACTATCAAGTTGGCTTCATCCCTGGCATGCAAGGCTGGTTCAACATATACAAATCAATCAACGTAATCCAGCATATAAAAAGAACCAAAGACAAAAACCACATGATTATCTCAATAGATGCAGGAAACGCCTTTGACAAAATTCAATGGCCCTTCATGCTAAAAAATCTCAATAAACTAGGTATTGATGGGACGTATCTCAAAATAATAAGAGCTATTTATGACAAACCCACAACCAATATCATACTGAATGGGCAAAAACTGGAATCATTCCCTTTGAAAACTGGCACAAGACAGGGATACCCTCTCTCACCGCTCCTATTCAACATAGTGTTGGAAGTTCTGGCCACGGCAATCAGGCAAGAGAAAGAAATAAAGAGTATTCAGTTAGGAAAAGAGGAAGTCAAATTGTCCCTGTTTGCAGATGACATGATTGTATATTTAGAAAACCCCATTATCTCAGCCCAAAATCTCCTTAAGCTGATAAGCAACTTCAGCAAAGTCTCAGGATACAAAATCAATGTGCAAAAATCACAAGCATTCTTATACACCAATGACAGAGAGCCAAATCATGAGTGAACTCCCATTCACAATTTCATCAAAGAGAATAAAATACCTAGGAATCCAACTTATAAGGGATGTGAAGGAACTCTTCAAGGAGAAATACAAACTACTGCTCAACGAAATAAAAGAAGACACAAATAAATGGAAGAACATTCCATGCTCATGCATAGGAAGAATCAATATCGTGAAAATGACCATACCGCCCAAGGTAATTTATAGATTCAATGCCATCCCCATCAAACTACCACTGACTTTCTTCACAGAATTGGAAAAAACTACTTTAAAGTTCATATGGAACCAAAAAAGAGCCTGCATTGCCCAGACAATCCTAAGCCAAAAGAACAAAGCTGGAGGCATCACGCTACCTGACTTCAAACTATACTACAAGGCTACAGTAATCAAAACAGCATGGTACTGGTACCAAAACAGAGATATAGACCAATGGAACAGAATAGAGCCCTCAGAAATAATACCACACATCTATAACCATCTGATCTTTGACAAATTTGACAAAAGCAAGAAATGGGGAAAGGATTCCCTATTTAATAAATGGTCCTGGGAAAACTGGCTAGCCACATATAGAAAGCTGAAACTGGATCTCTTCCTTACACCTTATGCAAAAATTAATTCAAGATAGATTAAAGACTTAAATGTTAGATCTAAAACTGTAAAAACCCTAGAAGAAAACCTAGGCAATACCATTCAGGACATAGGCATGGGCAAGGAGTTCATGACTAAAACACCAAAAGCAATGGCAACAAAAGACAAAATTGACAAATGGGATCTAATAAAACTAAAGGGCTTCTGCACAGCAAAAGAAACTACCATCAGAGTGAACAGGCAACCTACAGAATGGGAGAACATTTTTACAATCTACCCATCTGACAAAGGGCTAATATCCAGAATCTACAAAGAACTTAAAACAAATTTACAAGACAAAATGAAACAACCTCATCAAAAAGTGGGCAAAGGATATGAACAGACACTTCTCAAAAGAAGACATTTACGCAGCCAATAGACACATGAAAAAATGCTCATCATCACTGGCCATCAGAGAAATGCAAATCATAACCACAATGAGATACCATCTCACACCAGTTAGAATGGCGATCATTAAAAAGTCAGGAAACAACAGGTGCTGGAGAGGATGTGGAGAAATAGGAACACTTTTACACTGCTGGTGGGACTGTAAACTAGTTCAACCATTGTGGAAGTCAGTGTGGTGATTCCTCAGGGATCTAGAACTAGAAATACCATTTGACCCAGCCATCCCATTACTGGGTACATACCCAAAGGATTATAAATCATACTGCTATAAAGACACATGCACATGTATGTTTACTGCAGCACTATTCACAATAGCAAAGACTTGGAACCAACACAAATGTCCATCAATGATAGACCGGATTAAGAAAATGTGGCACATATACACCATGGAATACTATGCAACCAGAAAAAAGGATGAGTTCATGTCCTTTGTAGGGACATGGATGAAGCTAGAAACCATCATTCTGAGCAAACTAGTGCAAGGACAGAAATCCAAACACCACATGTTCTCACTCATAGGTGGGAACTGAACAATGAGAACACATGGACACAGGAAGGGGAACATCACACTCTGGGCACTGTTGTGGGGTGGAGGGAGTGGGGAGGGATAACATTAGGAGACATACCTAATGTAAATGACGAGTTAACGGGTGCAGCACACCAACATGGCACATGTATACATATGTAAGAAACATGTACGTTGTGCACATGTACCCTAGAACTTAAAGTAAAATAATAATTAAAAAATAAAAATAAAAATTAAAAAAAAAAAGCCCAGAAAGCAAATCTAGCCAGCGCGGCTTTTCATGTCCTCTTTAACCAGAAAGTAGCTAAAGACAAAATCTTTTCTAAGGTTTTATAAATGTTCAAATACATGAAATCTTTTCCTTTCTATTCACTGATAATTTTATGACGTCTAGAGAAAAAAATTAAGTTATTATGCTTTCAAGCTGAAATTTTGGCAATTTTGTACCAAAGTTGTAACCTGAAGTTATTCTTAACATTTTCATAGGGGGGAGAAAAACGGTTGCCTAAGAAACCTTATAAATTGAATGTGTTCTGAGAACATTTGGCTTATTTTGGGATGTTGGGTTGAAATCAAGATTGTCTTTTTGGACTTCTTTGATTATTCTGTGGAGCCCAGATTCCCCCACCCTCACTAGAAGCCTATGAGTCTGTGACGATAAAACTAGTTTCTGAGACATCAAGTACAAAAGCACTTGGGAGTTGGAATTACCCCTCAGAAATTTGCTGGGTTAGAATTAAATAATAGGATTTAAACTCCATCTTACATTTTCAAGTGGTCTCTGCATTTTGCAGTTTATTCTGAGTACTAAGAACATTTTCACTTTGTAGTTAGTCTCCGAAATCACTAAAACAGGCTTTTAAAGTGTGGTCTTGGACCAGCATTTTCAGTATCCCCTGGCACTTGTTGGAAATGCAAGGAGCCCTTGCCCACACTGACTGAATCGAAAGTCACTGGGGTGAGATCCAGAGATGTGTTTTAATCAGTGCTCCAGAGGATGCACACTCAAGTTTGAAAACAGTTGCACTAAAACATGATCTTTTTTTTTTTTTCATTGCCAGAGTCAGACTGCAATGACTACTTAAGGGAATATAAATAGGTAGGTAACGGACATTCCCACAATGGTGCCAGTTGACTCTAATTAAAGGGTGATTCTGCAATCTTAAGTATTATTTGCATTCATGATTCTCTTTCACTCTCTTGCTATCCAATCCTGCCCAATCTTTAGGCAATTTTGAACTTATATAAGCAATATTATCAGAAGGTAAGCACAATTTTGATAAATCTAAAATTAATCAATTGATAACGTATTAACATTTGTGATTTAAGAAATAATGTGGCAAGAAAGTAGTTGAAACTAACCCTAAAAAGAAGTCTGGAGGCTATTTGTGAATTTGTATTTTTGCCTTGCAAGATTAGGTACCTTTCAGTGCAGGAACTATCTCCATTAGCCCATACTGTTAAGTCTTCAAATTCACAGAAGCACAGTGCCTGGTCAACAGTAATACCTCAATAAATGTTTGAGAAAGTCAGTAACCGAAAAAAAAAAAAAAAAAAACCCAGATTCTCAATACATAAATACAAATACAAACATCAACTTTCATTCCAAAATGTTGAACAATAAGAATGGCTCTAAAAATTTCAACTGAATTAAATGCCAATTTTCACTGTCTAAACTTTCAACAGTCTAATAAATGAGGACTTTATCTGAAACCTAGGATCAGGGTTTTATGTGAACTGTGACACCTCACAGACAATATTAATACTGGGCACATAAAGGATTTGCTTTATCTACATGCATTTGGGGAATATGACCAAATAGATATAATGTATAATCATTAAGAGCTTGTCCAAAATTTTTAAAAATAACAAGTGACTTCTTTTTTTTAATAGATAATATATTCACATGCCTCCCACCTTTTATTCTTCATGTATCCTTCCTAAAGACATCTTTAGGATTGGCTGGGCGTGGTGGCTCACGCCTGTAATCCCAGAACTTTGGGAAGCTGAGGCAGGCGGATCACTTGAGGCCAGGAGTTTGAGACCAGCCTGGCCAAAACAGGGAAACCCCATGTCTACCAAAAAATACAAAAGCTAGCCGGGTGTGGTGGCGCATGCCTGTACTCAGCTACTTGGGAGGATGAGGCAGGAGAATCACTTGAACCTGGGAGTCAGAGGTTGCAGTAAGCCGAGATCAAACCACTGCGTTCCAGCATAGGTGACACAGCAAGACTCTGTCCCACCCCCTCCATAAAAAAAAAAACAAAAAAAAACTTTAAGATATCTTATATAAGCACATAGTAATATGTGTTTCTATTTACACACACACACACTACTCTGCTTTTTCGCTCAACATGATTTGGAGACTTTTTTCATATAAATGTGTACATACGTGTGTGTGCATATATATACATACATACACACACATATATGCCTATATATACATATATATGCATACTACATAGCATATATATATATATATATATATATAGCCTCATTATCTAGGGGCTACATATAATTCCACTTAAGAGATAAAAGTACTGACATTTATTTGCATATTTCCCTGCTGATGGATAAGGCAGTTTCCAGTCATTTTCTTTTTTGAGACAGAGTCTCTGTTGCCTAGGCTGGAGTACAATGGCGTGAGTGATCTTGGCCCACTGCAAACTCCGCCTCCTAGGTTCAAGCGATTCTCCTGCCTCAGCCTCCCAAGTAGCTGAGATTACAGGCATGTGCCACCAAACCCAGCTAATTTTTCTATTTTTAGTAGAGATGGGGGGTTTCACCATGTTGGTCAGGCTGGTCTCGAACTCCTGACCTCAGGTGATCCACCCGCCTCAGGCTCCCAAACTGCTGGGATTACACACGTGAGCCACCGCGCCTGACCCCAATCTTTTTCTATTACAAATAAGTCTACAACAAATATAGTTTTTACGTAGCATTTCATATACATAAGAGTATTATCAGTATGATAAATTCCTGGAAGCACACTGACTGAGTCAAAGGATATGTGTATTTTTAATTTTGATAAAAAATTTCCACATTGCTCTCCAATTCTGTGCCAATTTAGATTCCCATCAATCATGATTGAGAGTACCTGTTTCCTTGCACACTTGGCAAGGCTTACCAACCTCTTCCGCATTGCTTGTATGGGATGAAAGGTATTTCTTTGTAGTTTATTTTTCACTTCCTTTTCATTGGACTGCCTGTTCTTGTACTTGCTCTGTTTTTGTTATTTTTTCTGATGAATTTGTAAGAGTGGTCTATAAATTTAAAAAACTAGTCCTTTGAGTATAATACCTCAAAACTTTATGCCAGTTTGTTGTTTCACCATTGCCTTTGTTTATTGTGGTTTTCTCAGCAGAATGTTTTCACCTTTACATAACTGAGTTTATCAATATTTTTCTTATAGCTTCTGGATTTTATATTATGCTTCCCACTCTAATGATAAAACACACTTTTCTATCCAAGTGAAATTAATTTTGATATAAAGACTAATATATGAACCAATCTAATTTTCTTTTATAAATATATAAATATTCAGTTGTTCCAAATATCATTTACTGATAATCCATGACTTCTCAACTCACAGACAATGCCTCCTTTAATATATACAATATTCCTGCATGCATTTGGCCTACTTGGTCTCTAGTCTTTCATTTACTAGTCTATTCATGTGCTTAGATAATTGTTTTAATTATTATAATTTTATATACATTTTAATATCTGATAGGTTGTTTCCCTCTACCCCATCCCTCATTATTTTTCTTTTTACAAAATTTTCTATAAATTCTTGCAAGTTTATTTACATGAACAGCCTTTCTTGTCAAAAAAACTATTGGTATTATGATTGAGATTATGTTGAAACATTTTATGTTAACTTAGGGAGGTTAAATGTTTAATATTGAAATTTCTTATCCAAGAATATGGTATGCCTTTCCAGTTATTCAAGTTTCCTTTTGTGTCCCTGGCGAACTTTAGGTGTTTTTTATTCAGCAATTGGATCTTGCACACTTATTATTAGTTTGTTGCCAGGCATTTTTTGTTTTTATTATAAATGAGATCTTTGTTTCCATTATATTTTCTAACTATCTAGAAAAGCTATTGATTTATTTGTGTATTAATTTTGTGGCTGGGTGCGGTGGCTCAGGCCTGTAATCCCAGCACTTTGGGAGGCCGAGGCAGATGGATCACTTGAGGTCAGGAGTTCAAGACCAACCCAGCCAACATGATGAAACCCCATCTCCACTAAAAATACAAAAGATTAGCTGGGTTTGGTGGCAGGTACCTGTAATCCCAGTTACTAGGGAGGCTGAGATAGGAGAATCGCTTGAACCCAGGAGGTGGAGGTTACAGTGAGCTGAGATTGTGCCACTGCACTCCAGCCTGGGTGACAGAGTGAGACTCCATCTCGAAAGAAAAAAAAAATTGTACTGCCACCTTACTAAAATGTCTTATTAGTTGTTATAGTTTTTAATTTCATTCTCTATGATTTTTATCAAGTATACAATCACATCATCTACAAGTTCTGACCTCTTTACCTCCCTTTGAATTTATATTTCCTTTCTTTTGCCTAACTGCATCTTTCCTGTAATTTTGAAAGCACAATTAAACATCACATCTTCCTTTCTTATGAGACAGATGAAAAACTCACTCAAACTTACACTTAGTAAATTTTAAGTGTATGTATAAAATTATTTCTAAGTCCATAGATTACAAAACTCCTATGTCATGAAATTTACTGCCACCAATAGTTACAATCAAATGCCATAATTAGAGTTTAAAGGAAACCAGATACTTCTGTGGCAAATAAAGACAACAACTGGAGTTACATGTACTGAGAAAGTGGTAATCAAATCACATGCTTTGGGGGCACAGGAACATGGAGAAATTCTTTCTCAGAGAACTGAAAATTGGTCATAGGCACTGTGTCGTATTTTTCCCCTTTAAATTAAACACATGGGCCAGTAGAAGAGGCAGTATTGAAACTTTCTGAGTCTAATATTGACTCATATGTCACTCTTAGACTACAATGTATTAATATTTTAATCTGTAGCAATGCATTTCATATTTTATCTGGATTATCTAATTTTTATAAGTGAAGCATTAAGTTGGTGGAGTTTTTTTCTTTAAAAATTATGTTAGTTTCAAACAAGTAACTTAACGTGAAACTTGACTTGTAAACCTAAGGAAGGACCAAGCAAAAGATATATAAGAGGTTGCCTGAGGTACAGGTTACTTTAATATTTATAAGTAGAATTTATGAGCATCATTAAACTTTGCTTATCTAGATCCTGTATGACATAGAATCTAGCTTTTTCTGGCATGTTACCCATACACCTGTGTTCTGAAATGCTGTTTCAAATATGAAGTAGCTAAAAAATAAAATAATTCATTATATTTTGCTTTAAAATTCAGAGGAATTCACTGGCTATGCTCAGGAGAGAATGAAGGACGCAGTGATTCTCTTTGTCTTAACCTGCTAGTTTATCAAGATTTCTAGGAGTGGAATGTCTTACAGCCCTAATGGTAAAATTACTGCCTCTAGATCTTATCAGCTTCGAGGCTGGAGCAGTGTGGAACTGACTGACAGCTGAATGGAATACAGATGAAGTGATGGAGACTACAAGTCATTCAAAGTCCCATTTTATTAAATGCTTTGAAAATGAGGCCCAGAACCTTCAGTCAATTTATGATTTAGTGTAGGAAACAGACGGTTCATGGTAATCTGTCTGAGGAGTTTCATTTCAGGGACTGAGTTGGCCTAGGGAAAAAGGGACACAGGAAAACAGAAAAAGCTAAGATCATAATGGTGATACATGTTTCTGCCAAAATAAGTGGACAGAGTCTTTTTTTTTAAAAATATTGAGGCTAATTGTAAAACTTAGTAAATTATTTTAAATAGAAATTACTGTTTTGTCACATAAAATAAGAACTGTGATTTATGCATAATTTATGCATACTTCTAACTTAAAATTTCTTCTAAGCATATCTTCATATATGATAATTAAACAGAAGCGTTCATCTCATGTGACTATATTGCTTTTCTGTCTCGATGTAGTCATAACCAATAATCCAATATTATTTCAACATTTTTTCCTCTGGTAAGATAGATGGGCAATTCAGCTCCTTCTAATATAATCATTTCCCTTAAATATAAGGGAGTTCTTCGTGTGCTAATATGAAACAAAAAGTCTCCAAGACATATTGTTAGGTGAAAAAAAGCAAGATGCGGCATTTTTCTTACCATTTGTGTAAAAAAAAAAAAAAAAGAGAGGGAGTGAAAAAATATATATTCTGCTTGAATATGCTGCTAGAATATTGTTAGAATAATACTTAAAAAACTTGGTGGCAGGGAGTGGTGGCTCATGCCTGTAATCCCAGCACTTTGGGAGGCTGAGGCGGGCAGATCACCTGAGGTCAGGAGTTTGAGACCAGAGTGGCAAACATGGTGAAACACCGTCTCTACTAAAAATACAAACAATTAGCCAAGCATGGTGGCGGACACCTGTAATCCCAGCTACAAGGAAGGCTGAGGTGGGAGAATCGCTTGAACACGGGAGGTGGAGGTTGCAGTGAGCCGAGATCACGCCACTGCACTCCAGCCTGGGTGGCAGAGCGAGACTCCATCTCAAAAAAAATCAAAAATCAATAAATAAAAAAATAAGAGAGAACTTGGTAATACTGGTTGCCTCTAAGGATGAGAATTGGGAAACGGGTGAGAGAGACTCATGTACTTTCTTATATCTTTTGAATGTGCAACTTAAGAATGTATAAGTAATTCATACAAATAAATTAAAATTTTAAAATCAAACACATGGCCATTGGTAACGTAGCAGCAAAAGAATAAGAAGGTAAAATTATTTTGAAGAGCTAAACATATTTATACTCTTAGAAAAAGCATTCCCTTACACCAAATTCATAAACATGCCAAGCCAAGAAAAAATAAATAAAAGCACTCATAATTCTTAAATGAATTCTTAACTTTCTATTAATTATATAAACTAGGCCAAACTTTTACTTATATAGCAGCAGATGGACTTTCAAATTTTCCTCCAAATAATTAAATAAATTATAATATTTTACATTAATCAAAAGAGGTGGAAATATGAACAATATTAATTTCAAGATATTTTTCTTGTGCCTCTTGGGTGGGATCTAATTTTAGCAACAGCCCATTTAAATGTATATACATAAAGGTGTAAAAATTAACTTTCATATCACGGTCTCAAAAATGATTAATGTAATCTTAAGTATTAAGAAGAATTTTTAAAACTCCATACATAATCATCTAATTATAAGAATAAAATATTATTTTATGTAAGAGTGAGTAAATAAGGCTTTTTAAAGCAAGTTGGTAACTATTGCATACTCTGGTATAAGATAAATTATGTTGTGATGAGCACCAAAAAAAAATCACTAACTACATTCACAAATTTTTAATCTTCAAGTGAAAAGTATGTTCAGGTTCCAAAACTCTAAAATTCTATAAATGATGTGATTATATAGAAAAATAATAATGAAAATACATTAGAATTTCAAATGAATAAAAGCAGAGGGAAATATTATGTTGATATAGTTAGAAGACAGATGTATAATGAGTTCAGAATTATGACTGTAGCCAATTCTTCTACCTTAATGTCCATGTGCTACTGAAATATTAACAATAAACAGATCCCTAACATATTCAGGTCGCAACTTAGCTGAACCCATAATCCAGTGATGATTCAATAAAAATGTTATAAAATCTTTCTGAAAATTGCTATTTAATATTATCCGCAGGAAATGCCTTTTAAATGTATGTGTATGTATTTATATAAGTAAAAGCATAGATGTATATATCTATATACATATATATAATTATACACACATGGACCATATAAAAGGAAACAGTAAATCAAAGGAGAAATAGTATTTTGACTAAATTTGAGTATTAGTAGTTGATATAATATATTCATCATATAAAATTTCATTTGTTACCAAATTAACAAATGCTGACTTTATAAACTTTTAAGTTCAGGGGTATTTGTGCAGGATGGGCAGGTTTGTTACATAAGTAAATGTGTGGCTTGGGGATTTATTGTACCAATTATTTCATCACCTAGGTATTAAGCCTATTGTTCATTATTTTCCCTGATCCTCTCCCTCCTGCCACCCTCTACCCTCCTCTAAAGCCCAGTGTGTGCTGTTCCCCTCTATGTGTCCATGTATTCTCATCATTTAGCTTCCAC
The DNA here is from genome assembly GCF_028858775.2 of Pan troglodytes. Lineage (NCBI taxonomy): Eukaryota > Metazoa > Chordata > Mammalia > Primates > Hominidae > Pan > Pan troglodytes. The sequence goes on along the minus strand of NC_072409.2, from coordinate 112,608,975 downwards.
TTACAAGTGAGAACATGCAGTATTTGGTTTTCTGTTCCTGCATTAGTTTGCTAAGGAAAATGGCCTCCAGCACCATCCATGTTCCTGCAAAGGAGATGATCTCGTTCTTTGTTACGGGTGCATAGTATTCCATGGTGTATATGTACCATATTTTCTTTATCCAGTCTATCACTGGCAATTATCATGTCAAGGCAACTATTCTAAGGACTGGAGCAGAAAACTTTGCCATAGGAACTGGGTAACAGTGTTTGCTTTGTGCTGTTTCCAAGTACCCAAACAAAGCTAGTTTTACATCAACTGAATTAATTGACTATGCATTACACTTACTGATAGCCCCCTAAGGAGTGACCCAACGGACTATTTCTCAGTCAAGAATTTCGGCCACAGTATATGCTACTATTGCACAGTAGGCTGCATCAGTCATTCTATAGGTTATATGTCGAACACTAAAGAACAGTTAGAAAAACTGAACTTATATGGTACAGATAGGCTCAATGTTTGGAAAGAAATGGCTTGAGTCTTGACCAACAAATCTTTAAAGATTGTGTTCATATACAATCTTTTCTATGATTCTACAGTAAAAGAAAAATATACATAAACTCAATTGAATCCCATTTAATGGCATGGCATCTCCTAAAAAAAAAAGTCTTGATTTTTAGGAGTGAAAACAATCAAAAATCTATGGTTAGCATTTCTAACATTTGGCAAGAGGCACATGATATGAAATCTTAAATAGGTTTCACAGCACTTCAACTTTGTTAATTTTACTACAGTAACAGATGTGAAACTGTAAACTGAGAATCACAACCTCACTGTGAGTCAAGCAGATCTTCAGTACAATTGAGAAGGGGATTTAAATTAAATATACTTTTCAATAATCAATTCAAGGTAATACAATAAACACTAGCAGAAGTATATTTAGACAAGTACCGCACTATCAATCAATATGGGCTTGGTGAGATCACTTTGTGATTTTTCCATACAAAAGTTACTTTTTTTAAAATTTTTATACTCCTTTTGTTAAAAAGGAAAATTTTCTTATTTAAAAAAACGCGAAACAAAAAAAAATCACCTTAGAATTTTTATCCTTAACAAAACAACCTCAAATATGAATATTTTTAGTATAAAATTAATATGTACAACCGATATTATAAATTGGTGTTTTGTAACAGTTTTCAACTATTCCCAGTTTTTATAATTCAGTTATCTGTTTAATTTACCAGTTAGTATAATAAAAATCACACATCAAATTTGTATAATGGATAACTTAAGGAATAATGCCACCTTTCATGCATACATACCCACATAGAAAGTGTATCCCTTATCAAAAAAAAAATAGAAGAAGAATCATCCAACTATAGATGTTAGCAATGCAACTGTATTTACATGAGCTGGATTAAACAATTTGGTTAATTTAGTGAGAGAGCAAGTAAATTTAGTAAAGCCACATCCAGTTGATGAGGATGTTAAACAGGTATCAGAATCAGCATGAAGGCAAGTAGGAATACCTAGAAGAGGTGAGGTAGGAACGGAATGGGGTTTCGAAGGATGGTAGGTTAGGATAAGACAGGGTGGATGAAATGAAAGTGGGAAAGGTAAATTTTGCCCCGTTTTTCAGTTTTCCTAAGGCCTTGATAAGTGGTATTTTCCTTTCACTGAAAATAATTTTCTAGGTGGCCTATAGGAGGAGTGCTATATACTACTGCCACCATTTTCTATCTCTTTTCTTCTTATGTTGAAGCTATAGTTACTTTTACATTTAGAATATTTTATAATTCCTTTGTAAATCTAGTGGTGCTAAAGCTAGGAGGAAACTAGGAAATCATTTAGTCTAACTAACCCCTTATTTTATTGATAGGGGAACTGAGATCCAGAAAAGCTATGGTTTATTAGTAGCAATCCCCTTGTAATCTACATAAATATACTGATGTGACTAAAAGGTTTAAAATACTGTATTTAATATTATTAAAAGGAAGAGACAACAAATACACATAAGAAATGCTTCAAAATTACAAAGAAAAAAATTACAAAAAGGAACTCTCCGCTCAGAACAGCTAGTCATCTGTTCTGATGTTAGTAACAAATAGCGAATTAAAATAAAGAGTTTTTAAAAAATAAATTAGGGAAAAGGCACTGAACGATGAAAGTAGGAACACATGAAATTACTACAAATACACAAAGTACATACAAAGTACTTACCAAGCACATATAATATCCTGGAGAAAATCCATAAAATGAGAAATATAAAGCTTCTCATATTACTATTTTCTCCCCAATTTATTTCTATCTCTATTTCATTGCAAGAACAAACTATATGATGAAATGATAAAATGGGATACATCTCCTTAATTCAAATCCCCAGCACCCTTTTATATGTAATACCTAGAAAATCTATTTCATTGCTGCTTTAGCTATGTGGTTCTAAATGACCATTCTCATATGCTTAGTAGAGGTGAAAAGCAGAAGTTCAGGCTACAAAGTTTGATGATATCAAATTCTGCAAAACTTTCTATGACTATTTCTATTACATCATTTCAGTACGCTAAAATACATTGTGTTGGCTGGGCTCAGTGGCTCACATGCCTGTAATCCCAGCACTTTGGGAGGCTGAGGAGGGTGGGTTACCGAAGGTCAGGAGTTCGAGACCAGCCTGGCCAACATGGTGAAACTCCATCTCTACTAAAAAATACAAAAATTAGCCAGGCATGGTGGCATGTGGCTGTAGTCCCAGCTACTTGGGAGGCTGAGGCAGGAGAATCACTTGAACCCAGAAGGCAGAGGTTGCAGTGAGCTGAGATTGCACTATTCCACTCCAGCCTGGGCCACAGAGTAAGACTTCATCTCAAAAAAAAAAAAAAAAAAAAAAAAAAACACCAAACAATAACCCACTGTGTTAAAATAATCTATTAAATTTTACTTAAATATGTATGCTCCTAAGATACTGTTTGCTCATATCTATGATCAGAGCCAACACAAATATTTTTCATCTGAATCACCTATAGTAATGCTTTCTAAAGTATCTCTCTGGTGGAATGTAACACGAATTTACATATGGCACATGGGTAAACATTTTTAACTTTACTATTTAAATATTGATTTCAATATGTATTAGGAAAAAATTACACACGATTTTCTATTTTAAAAGTGAGTCAACTTGGAAAACATATTAAGTTAATAATAATACAGGTGGCATGAGAATATGGCAAAGCTTACATGTCTAAGGTTTGGGATGCTGGCTTACATAATATAACTTCTATGGGGATGAGCTAGCATAAATATTATTGTTGAAAGATGTGAAAATTCCAAGCTAAATTATATTTTATTCTCTGTATTACTGCCTGGCTTTTATCTCATAAAGTAAGCATAATATGAAAGTGAGTTCTTTCTATATAAATTTAAGATATTTTACTGATGGAAGACAGCTTACTAAAGCCAGCAGTTTAATGAGTAAAACTCACCTTTCTAATTGCCAGTAAAATTAAAAACTCTAATTCACCTGATTAGAGGGCATATGTATCAGTAACATTCTGCATAATACTACATATACTACATTCTGCAAACTCTCAATACTAAAACTATCCAACACATTCTTGCCCCAGTCCCATCTGTGTTGTTCTTTTCCCTCTATCAAAGGAAATGTTCATTAGAGACTATTAAAAGCTAAACTAAACTACTAAAAATTCAAATACTTACTGTCGCTGGGGAGGCCCGAGTTGTGTGTGTCACTGAGTGACCAGAATTCTCCATTGAGTTGCCGATCAGATAGGTTCCTCCAGAGCTGCTGATGAGTTGTCCTCCTGTGACGCCCATCTGAATCCCACCAGTGCCCACCATACTGTGGGATGAGACCACGGTAGTCACCTGGGCGGAACTCCCTTGAGTATCAAAGTAATTCCCTCCAGTATTTTGGCTGTACATCTGTGTCTCTGTGTAAGGATACGTTGTTGTTCGGCTTTAGAAGAAGAAGAAAAAAGAAATTTACTAGCTTATTTATGTCATCTTATTAATTTTTTTCTAGTATGAATGTAATTGAAATATATTGGTTGGCTTAGCCTTTGCAACATGGCAAGTTTCGCATTTTGTACAAAACTTCATTCCCAGAAACAGTTCGATTTACTTTTCAAATTAAGGGTCCACTCATTTAAATAAGTACCTCAACTAGTTTCTGTACTACAGAGATTTTGCCCTCTCCTGGTGCCTATCTCCAGCATATAAATAAGCTCAGGTCTCTTCCCTGCAAGAAATCTTGCTGAACAACTTCAATTGCTTATAAAATGTACTACAAATCCCAGTTTTAGAAAAGCTGGAACCTGGAATAAGTAGGAGTAGTGTGAGTAGTTGACTTAGCTCCTACTTAGCTAATACTCAGACTACTTAACATTCCTGGGTGACATCCAATAAACCTCCATGACTAAAGGAGCTAGCATGGATCTCTTTCTTACTTCCATAAGGATCTTAAGCAAATAGTTTACTCACCCTGGACCCTAAGTCCCTCCCCATATCTCTCTTTCCCTTCACACTTAAGCTCCTCCTTTATAAGATGACTATTCTAACTCTTCATGTCCTCACTTTCCACTTTCTAACAACTACAGTCAAGCTTCTGCCCTTAGCCTTTCATTAGAACTGCTTTTAATAAGGTCACTTGTGACCACAGCTAAATACCAAGCTAAAAGACTCCTGTCAGTCCTTATCTCTTGTGACCTAGCTATAGTATGACACTGTTGGCCACTCCATGTCACCCTTCCCTCCCTTTTCTGTTCTGAGTAAGCTTATTTGATTCATCTATTTTTATTTTCAATTGACTATAACTTCAATTTTAAGAGGATCTTTTTAACTTTTTATTTTAAAATACTAAGTTCTCAAGAAGTTATAATAAATATATATAGAACAGGTTTTAAACATTCAAATACAAAATTGAAATTCCCAGTTCTTTTGCTATTATGTTCAACGCCACCTCCTAAAGCTAGCCATTCCTGAGAGTTTGGTGTATATGTTTTCAGATCTGTCTTATATATATCTTAAGGCCTGGATGTCTTAACCTTTTTTGTCCCTTAGTTTCTATGGCTCTTCTTTTCCACTTTTTGCTTTTTACCATAACCTCTCAAGAGCCTTTTGGAATCTCCAATTTTTCTAGCACATCAAATATTAATATTTTTCTGAGTTTTCCATTTTGAGCTCTTATTTTTATTTAGATCAAAGACCTTTACCACATAAAGTACTGTATTGCCATATGCATGCTCTTAGTAAACAATCTTACATAAGTTGGTATCACTGCCCTCTTTACTTCCTAGTTATACTTTAAGAATATTAAATCTGGGTTTCTAACAGCCACGTGGTCATCACTACTCAGAACTCCCATGAAATATGGGAGGCTGTGTAAAATTTAACGTATGATCAGATTCCTTTCCTCTCTTGTTCTTTCTTCCACACTTCCGCTTCTCAGTAGAGGGCAGCACCACCATCCTCAGCTTTGGAAATTATTGCTTACTCTTCCCTCTGACTGACATGAGTTGCTGAGTCCTGTCAATTTTATCTTCTAAATAATTTTCCAATTCTCTTTCCCATTATCATACACACTACCTTAATTCATAATGTTCTCTATTATACAGGCTGAGAATACCTTATCAACAATGCTTGGGACCACAAGTGTTCTGGATTTTGGATTTTTTCAGATTTTGGAATATTTTCATATATAAAATGAGAGATCTTGGGGATAGGACCCATATCTAAATATGAAATTCAATTATGTTTCATATACACCTTATACACATAGCCTGAAGGTAATTTTATAAAATATTTTAAATAATTTTGTGCATGACACCAAGTTTGTATATATTGAACCATCAGAAAGCAAAGATGTCACTATCTTATGTTGCTGCTCAAAAACTTTCAAATTTTGGAGCATTTCAGATTTTGGATTTTGCATTAGGGATGATCAACCTGTAATTGCCTTCTAATGGATTTTCCCTTCGCTAATCAGTTGCTCTTGCAATCTATCTCCAACTTTGCTGCCAGGAGAATTTTCTGTAACACAAATATAAAAATAAAACCGCTTAAAAACCTTTCCATGATTCTCTCTTGCCTTCAGAAAAAAGTTCAAAACTCTTGTCCACTTTACAAAAATCATCAGGGGGTTGTGCCTACATAATCTCGAGACTTGGTATTAGCCATGTTATCAAATGCTCTCTTCACTCACATCATATTGACCATTTTTCTGGTCCTGCCAAAGTGCCATTTTCTCTTGCCTTTCTGCTTCACTACATAAGGATTCCTCTGCCTGAAAGGCCTTTTCATTCGTTTCCACCTCCCTGCCTTTGTCCTAATCATCCTTAAGCTCTCAACGGAAGCACCTTATCTCAAAATTATTTTCTGCATCCTTTGCCCTCTATGGCCACTCCTCACAGGACTGTTATGTTTGATGTTCTGTACTTTCCCAACATCCTTTGAATTCCTGAAACATAGCTCTCGATGTGTTGTTAATTTCCTCAAGTCTTCCTACTCCCATCAGTACTCTCAACACATAACACAGTTGCTGGTACATAGCTGGCACACTAATCAGTCAGCAAATAAAAATATTTAAAAGTATGGTAGACGTAATAGCCAGTTTCATAAATTTCTGTATCACAAATCTTTTATTTTGCTAAAACATGAGAAATTATGCTAAACTACTCCAAGAGTTTTGATTAATTTAAAACAAGTACTTTTACTCCATTATAAATTATACTTGTAATTTACAATATATATTTTAGTAAAGTAATAAGAGTGTTCTGAAAGTATTCCACACTGGGTAAAGAGCCCTTTCCAGAAAGAGCCACAGCAAATCCAGGTAAAAATTTTAGTCTGGGGTGATGATAGAAACAAATTCATATAAAATGTTTTGTGTTTTTTTTTTTTTTTTTCAGATAGAAAAATGTCACTTAAAATACACGTAGCATTCTTCTCATCACTGCTATATTTCCCAACTGGAAATCTCATTTGTTTCTTTATTTATATGTTTATTTAATAAAATAAAACAGCCATGTTGGTTTCAAATTTAGATAAAATGAGAAATGAGGTCATTTTAATTTTTGTCTACCGAATATGACACTGGCCCCACTTAACTGTGCTTAAAATAGCACAATCTGATGTTGATATTTAAGTATAGTCAAATAAGCTGTACAAATAGATATAGAACAATAAATACTTTGACAGATGCGGGACATGGTGCCCCCTTTCCTTTTCATCATCCAAGCAGGATGATTCAGGATGCCCCCTACTAGTAAGTAGATTTCTCAAATAAAACATAATAATAGCTAAATATAGCTAATATTTACTGACCATTTACTATGCGGCAGACACTATTCTACGTGCTTTTTAGGCATCAGCTCATTAAATTTTCATAAACTCCATGAGGTAGGTGCTGTTATATTAATAATTCCTATTTCGCATACAAGGTGAATAACTGAAGTTTGGATTGGTTGAATTACTTAGTCTAAAGCACAGAGCTGATGAATCATGGATCTGGAATCTAAACTTAATGTATATTCTCAACCATTATGTCAAAAAAAAAGAACATAACTTTCTATATCTGTCAATGATATATGTTAACAACTACTAAGGAATAGCTTAACAAGTGGAATAGGGACCATATGAACTTCCTGTTGCTATTTGAGATTTCCTTACAGCTTACTTTACTGTTTTCTAGCACTACACTATTCTCCATTATTACCCAGAATGAGGCCTGTAGATGATGTACTTGCAATTGTAAAGAAGAAGCCATGGAACAGGCAGGGCCATTTCAGAAGATACTTACCACTTCGGATTGGAATTTTAGATGTTCTATGATCGTGGAAGTTGCTACCTCATCATAAGAAAAACATCCCAAGGGATCACTGCAGCTTTTGGGCCTGCCCTCTTTGTATCATTATACTCAGTAAAGAACAGTAATGCAAATAAATGCATCACAGATATATAAAATCTCTATATAGCCCTCAAAGTCAGTTCATAAGCTAAAAAATGACCAAAGAAGAGGAGAAGGGATAAAGTCACTAAAGAGTGTGCCTAATCCATAAACTATCCCCATCACTCCATCGTGCGACTGTGGAGAAGCCCTGGCTACTCTATAAACACACACTGGGGTAAAGAGTAGCAATTTTTAGGGAGAAAAAGCACAGAATTATATTAAGGAATGAAGTGTGATAAATTGTCTGAATTTGGCTTTGACAAAAATACACTTGCAGTTGGAAATGGGGGAGACTTTCAAACACTGGGTTGAGTAATACAGGCTGATTATAATATCCTTAGCTGGGCCAGGCGTGGTGGTTCATGCCCATAATCCCAGCACTTTGGGAGGCTGAGATGGGTGGATCACCTGAGGTCAGGAGTTCGAGACCAGCCTGGCCAACACGGTGAAATTTGTCTTTACTAAAAAAATACAAAAAATTAGCCAGGCGTGGTGGCACGCACCTGTAATCCCAGCTACTGAAGCTGAGGCAGGAGAATCGCTTGAACCTGGGAGGTGGAGGTTGCAGTGAGCCGAAGTCACACCACTGCACTCCAGCCTGGGCAACAGAGCGAAACTCCATCTCAAAAAATAATAATAATAAAATAATAATAATAATATTCTTAGCCATTGTCCCTTAAAGGTAAGAAGGCAAGCATGAACCCACTTGTTGGAGTCCCTGGAGCCAAAGCCAGAGTCATGCACAAGTAACAGGTAACTCCTAAAGGTTTTTTCCATGTCTAAATACTTTAAGCTCCTGAATAAATACTTAAAAATTTATTTTAAAAAAGAAGCACCAACAGCAAAAATAAACAGTTCTTTTTTAGGTACTAGAAATAGACTCTCTAATTCTGATATCTCAGATCAGCTCATCTTTTATATTGTATACTGAATATATTCTTCATATGAGTTACTGCTTGCACACTATTTTCTCCAGAAATTTCCTAAACATATGTTCAAGAAAACGACTCAATTTTTGGCATATCAGATTGAAAGCAGCTAACTATTTCTGGACTGTACGTTCCTGAAATAGATAAATCCCCAAGCAATTCTGTGCACATTTAAATGATACTGCTGTGTTCATTTTGTTTGTTCTGTATTGATTACCATAGACTAAGGCATGAAAATAATGTCATATTATTTCTATAGCAGAAGAGAAATCTTTCCATTGTTCTGCATATGTATCCAGTAATGAATATGAACACATCGATATGTGTATACTTGCCGAGAGAAGCTTCTTCATAGCTGACTCTATTATAAGGTTCTATGTAAATGTCAGGACTCTGATTCATTGAATTCAGTGATTTAGTGCCATTTGTTTCCCATCATGCCTTAGCATACACCTTGGCTAAGGATGACCCTGAATATTCCCTACTTACTTATTCACTAGGATGATTATGGCAATTTGTCTTAGCTATAACCAATTTTTTTCTGTTTTCTTTATCTTCAGGTGTCTTATCCACAATTCCAGATACTCAGTATCTCTAAATTCTTTATTTTGTATTTTACCAAGATTTTGAATGTCCTCCAACCAATAAGCTTGTCACTATAAAATCAACCAATGGCATGAAAGTGATACATTAAGGAAATAAAATAGCATGTAAATCTCATACCATAAATTGTATTATAAAGATAGAATATAGATATGGTGACCATTATCTCACATGGGTACAACATTTTATTGCTTTTAGGCTACTCTGCATACATTCTTTTAACAAATATTTAATAAGCATCTATTCTAGTACCTAGAATAAAAGGAACAACACAGACATGACCTCTACTGTTACTAGGGCTACGTAACACAAGGAGAAAGTGGGCAAAAATTAGAAAGAAAATAAGATAATTAGAAGTTTTCCTCATTCCTATGAAAGCAAAAAAAAAAAAAAAATACAATATAAAAGTAGAATAAATAAGAGAGAGCATACCAAATAGGATAGTTAAGGAATGTTACCCCTGAAAGCCAGATTTTTTTTTTAGATTGAAACTAAAAGATGAAAAGGAGTCAGCCCTATGGAAAACAAGAAGAATAATATTTTAGGAAGACAGTACAAAAACTCATAACATAGCACACAACACAGGAAAGATCCTGATATTTAGAAGGAAATTAGAAGTCTGAAGTATTTTAGATATAACAAATGAGAAAGCTGTTAGAAAGAAATGAGGTTAAGGAAGGTAAAAACTAAACATGCATGCAGGGTAAACAATTTTCTTAACTGCAGGCCATGATCCAGTAGTGGGCCATGAAATTAATTTTAATAGGTCACAAAAGCATTTAAAAAAGAGACTAGACTAGACTAGAAAACATCAGTGCTTATTACACTTAATGAGAATAAGAATCATTTCTAGAAATTTTGTTTTTATCATAAGAGAATATACACATAAATGGTTTGTCTGTGAATGCCTGGGTATGTATGTGTGTACTTACCAGAGTATGAAATGTATGCCTAACTTTCTCACGGTGGATGATAGTTTTAAAAGCTTAAAAGCCACTGTTACAGACTATTGTAAGAAGTTTGGATTCTGATTTGGGCTGGGATACTGGTAAAGGCCTTATGGGTAGGAGGAGGTAGGGCAATGTTCTAGCCAGAGAGACAACCTACAAAGTCCTGAGGCCAGAGAGGTAAAAATACACCATGAGAAAACGGAGTTGCAATCAGGGCCCATGACTGAGATGGGCCATGTAAGATGATTCTGGAACCTGTGAATTAGATACAATAATAAGAGGTGATCTTATTGGAAGCTTGCTCAGTGTAGTGAGGGCATTATATGTCTGATTGAACGAGATTGAGGAAATAACTAAAGGCAGCCAGAATGAGCAGCTTTTTAATATCTTAGAAAAGTTTGAGAGCACAAGAGGTGCATTTGGAAACCAGGGACAAATATTTTTAAGAGACAGGGATATATTATCTTCCTTAATCTACATGAAGTTAATCCTACAGGTTAGAAGTTGTTACCCCACTTTTATAGAGGGGAAAGTAAGATGTGAGGAGGTAAGAACACTTGCTCTGAGGATGACACTGAGAGTGAAATGATGAAGGAAGACTGGAACTCTGGTCTGCGTATGTCCCAGTCCGGTGCTCTTTCTGTTATGCTACCTCTGTTTGAAATGTGTACACACTGCCAAGTAAATTGGATTTAAAGAGGAATGGCAAATTAAAATTTTCTTAGAAAACTTGCTATATGATTGAGGAAATTAGGCATATGTTTTGGAGCAGGATAAAAACTGGCCCTACACTTTTTCGTTTTTGTTTTTATTTCTAAGGACTTGGAGGAGAAAGTAATATTTGGTTTTTGGAGAAATCTAGTAAAGATTTTATTTCTTGCTGTAGAATTTTCTTGTTTTTTCAGAAAATTTCCCACGAATCCACACACTCCTTACCAAAATTAATTGACCAGGAAAACTATTTCAGTCAATATTCAAACAAACAGTAAGAAGATGGTTGTACGCTCTTTTCTTCTCATTATTTAATTACTTTTTAAATCACTTTGAAGCCCAGTGGTGCGCAGACTCTTTTCAAATTAAATTTATATATTAACCTCAAAGGGTCAAATGGGTAAGAGTGGAACATGCTCCAGTTGAAGGGGGACACAGATGATGGAGCAGAGTCTGTTTCTCTCTTTCCTTCCCAGTACAGCCGCCTCTGCGCCTCTCCTCCACCGTAGAACTCCAGGGCTCCACAGAACACAAACAACCAGAGATTAATTGATTGATTCCAGGGAACACAGACAACCAATAATTAATTGAGTGATTCTGTCAGTTGATCAACAGATAATTATTATGTCTCAAGCACCATATTTTGTAACAGATAAACCAGCATATAAAGCACAGCAAAGTTACTATCCACAAAGGTTTTAAAATTCTTTAATTCAAAGCAACTACTAATATCCTAAATAGTTATTCAACAATTTTAAGCTTTGTGATTTATGGCCAGAAAGACCTATAGCCTATATCCCTGCCTAGGAATCTAGTCCATTCTTACCATGTTGAAGATTCATTTAAGTAGAGATACTTACAGGAATTTTGGTTTGTTATACAGCATCTGAACTCTCTGTGTTTGTACAATTTCTTAACTTGTGAATGTTGGTGGGAGACAAATCCCATTTCCAAATATAATAGCTCAGAAAGCCAGGTACTGGCTTTTCCAACCTCCCTTACAAACAAGCTAAAGGAAATCAACTTAGGACTCAAATAACCAGGTGGACTTGCTCTAAATAAGGAGCTAGGGGCACAAAGCAATGGAAATGGTGACACACTGTGAGAGACATGTCATGTTTACAGTGGCAGTAGGGCCAGGACACAAGATCAGTATCCAGGGGTAGCAATGGCAGACATTGCAGACATCCCAATGGGATGGCTGCAGTGGTGTGGTGTGGTGCCTGTACTGCACTATCTCTGTGCTACGGTTTTGTGCATGGTCTGGCTGCTGCCTGACATCACTTGTGCCTGCCTGTTTCCAGCTTGATTCTCCAGACTTCCTGGAAATTCTGTGAGTCACAAATATCTTTCAATAAATTCTTTGTCTTAAATAGGCCAGAGCTGGTTTCTGTTGCTTGAAACCAAGAACCTCTGCCTTAAACAGTTTCAAATTATGGAGTTTTTACATGGGCCACCAATACCCTGCAAAGAAGTAGCTACATTATTTGGAATCTTCAACAAAGTGCATATATATATGTAAAATCTGTGCCTGGACCGCATGCACTACTTAGTTACTTATTTGAGTTTCAAAACAGATATTCTCAAGACTGAATATCTGAATATTCATCAGACTGAAGGCAAAGGATACACCAGAAAGATGACATGTCTATTTTGTGGAAGACGCCAAAAGGAAAACAGTACTTCAGAAAGGAATTCAAGTGACCTGATATTAAACCTCCCCTTATTACATTAGAATAAAAAAGAATAGGTTAAATATAAAGTAATAAACACTAAAGAATATCACTAATAAAACATTTGCTTTCACTTATATTCAAAAGACACACTTATTTCTTCTAACTTCACCTGCTATAACAAAAAGTAGAAAACAAAAAGCATTTATTCAGCCATCGCTACAGCTACAGGAAATGCAAGAATAAATGTTAAAAGTCAGTAATACTTCTTGTAATAACTTACTGAGTTTTCTCCTTCATGTGTAGTATTTTCATTACTATGTATGTTGACAATGTACAGCATACTGGAATCATTTATACCATCCTATGATTATTTTGTAAGGATCTGCACATCTTTACTTAGCATTTAAATTCTTTATTTCTGTATGGTAGAACAGTGGTTCACACATTTTTAATGTGCATCAGAATCACCCGGAGTGCCTGTTGCAACACAGAGAGCTAGGTCCCACCCCTAAAGTTCTTAATTCTGTAGAACTGGAGTGGGCACCAAAAGCTGGCATTTCTAACAAGTTCTCAGTTGATGTGAATGCTGCTAGTCTGGGGAATACACTTTGAGAACCATTGTACTAGTTGATACTACAATTATGAAACCCGATTTTCACAGGAATGAAAGGGAAAAAGTGTTTTAAAATTTATTCTAGGCCAGGCACGGTGGCTCACGCCTGTAATCTCAACACTTTGGGAGGCCAAGACAGGCAGATCACAAGGTCAGGAATTCGAGACCACCTTGGCCAATATGAAGAAACCCTGTCTCTACTAAAAAATACAAAAATTAGCTGGGCGTGGTGGCGTGCGGCTGTAGTCCCAGCTACTCAGGAGGCTGAGGCAGGAGAATTGCTTGAACCCGGAAGGCAGAGGTTGCAGTGAGCCGAGATCGCACCACTGCACTCCAGCCTGGGCGACAGAGCAAGACTCCATCTCAAAAATAAAATAAAATAATTCTTTTAGCCTACTTGAGTTTAAAAAAAAAACCCCAAAGTCTACTGTTATAAAAAGGAATTTTATATTCTGTGGCAGTTGCTCATGATAACATTACCAAAATTTCCAGTGCTATAAGGGTTTTTGAAGCATACCAAAAAGATATACATAGTCAGTACATATATGAGTCACTTGCCCTGACAACAGAGGTCAGGGAAATAAATATGGACTGAAATCAATTTTAGCAGAAATGGCATTATAAAAGATTTGATTTGAAGTCACCGATAAAAATTTATAAACAAGAAAAACCGAGTAACCACACACGTACGTTAAGTCTCGAAAGTTTTTCACCAGAGGAAAAAACACATAAGAAAGCTGTGTGAATGCCACATCAGCATCTCAGTTCAGTTTCATTCATTTTTTCCCTGTGTACTTAAAGCCACCAAGTAGTCAGCTCCTGTCTCACCGATCATTCAATGCTAATCTTTAATTCATTCAACAAATATAGATTGAACACCTATCATGGGCCACTGTTCTAGGTATTAGACAGAGAACAGGATGCAAACAAACCAGGTCCCCGCCCACATGAAGCTTACATTCTAGTGGGGGAGAGACAAGTGATCAGTTAAGAATGAAATAAAAATGAAATAAAAGAGGATACAAACAAATGGAAGAACATTCCATGCTCATGGGTAGGAAGAATCAATATCGTGAAAATGGCCATACTGCCCAACGTAATTTATAGAATCAATGCCATCCCCATCAAGCTACCAATGACTTTCTTCACAGAATTGGAAAAAACTACTTTAAAGTTCATATGGAACCAAAAAAGAGCCCACATTGCCAAGTCAATCCTAAGCCAAAAGAACAAAGCTGGAGGCATCGCGCTACCTGACTTCAAACTATACTACAAGGCTACAGTAATCAAAACAGCATGGTACTGGCACCAAAACAAAGATATAGACCAACGGAACAGAACAGAGCCCTCAGAAATAATGCCGCATATCTACAACCATCTGATCTTTGACAAACCTGAGAAAAACAAGCAATGGGGAAAGGATTCCCTATTTAATAAATGGTGCTGGGAAAACTGGCTAGCCATATGTAGAAAGCTGAAACTGGATCCCTTCCTTACATCTTATGCAAAAATTAATTCAAGACGGATTAAAGACTTAAATGTTAGACCTTAAACCATAAAAACCCTAGAAGAAAACCTAGGCAATACCATTCAGGACACAAGCACGGGCAAGGACTTCATGTCTAAAACACCAAAAGCAATGGCAACAAAAGACAAAATTGACAAATGGGATCTAATAAAACCAAAGAGCTTCTGCACGGCAAAAGAAACTACCATCAGAGTGAACAGGCAACCTATAGAATAGGAGAAAATCTTTGCAATCTACTCATGTGACAGAGGGCTAATATCCAGAATCCGCAATGAACTCAAACAAATTTACAAGAAAAAAACAACCCCATCAAAAAGTGGGCAAAGGATATGAACAGACACTTCTCGAAAGAAGACATTTATGTAGCCAAAAGACACATGAAAAAATGCTCATCATCACTGGCCATCAGAGAAATGCAAATCAAAACCACAATGAGATACCATCTCACACCAGTTAGAATGGCGATCCTTAAAAAGTCAGGAAACAACAGGTGCTGGAGAGGATGTGGAGAAATAGGAACACTTTTACTCTGTTGGTGGGACTGTAAACTAGTTCAACCATTGTGGAAGTCAGTGTGGCGATTCCTCAGGGATCTAGAACTAGAAACACCATTTGACCCAGCCATCCCATTACTTGGTACATACCCAAAGGATTATAAATCATGATGCTATAAAGACACATGCACACATATGTTTATTGCGGCACTATTCACAATAGCAAAGACTTGGAACCAACCCAAATGTCCAACAACAATAGACTGGATTAAGAAAATGTGGCACATACACACCATGGAATACTATGCAGCCATAAAAAATGATGAGTTCATGTCCTTTGTAGGGACATGGATGAAACTGGAAATCATCATTCTCAGCAAACTATCGCAAGGACAAAAAACCAAACACTGCATGTTCTCACTCATAGGCGGGAATTGAACAATGAGAACACATGGACACAGGAAGGGGAACATCACACTCTGGGGACTGTTGTGGGGTGGGGGGAGGGGGGAGGGATAGCATTAGGAGATATACCTAATGCTAGATGACGAGTTAGTGGGTGCAGCGCACCAGCATGGCACATGTATACATATGTAACAAACCTGCACATTGTGCACATGTACCCTAAAACTTAAAGTATAATAATAATAAAATTAAAAAAAGAAAGATTTAACAACTGAAGGTCATCAATGACCTTGATAAGGGCAATTGTATTGTAATGTGGAGAAGCAAGTAAGCTTGGAAGGGGCTGAAGGGCATGTGCTCCGCAGTATCTCAATTCAGTTTCATTCATTTTATCCCTGGTACTTGAAGCCACCAAGTAGTCGGCTCCTGTTTCACCCATCATTAAATGCCAATCTTTATTTAATTCATTCAGCAAATATAGATTGAGCACCGATCATGGGCCATTGTTTTAGGTATTAGAGAGAGAAGAGGGTGCCCTTCCATAGTCTTTTCCACATAAGGGCAGTCCTCTCTCCAAAAGAAATTTCTATGTAACCAGACATATACAATTACTGAAATCTAAATGGCAAGTGGATTCACAAATCAACTCCTATACCAGTCAGAATTGTACATACGTAGAAGCATAAATGAAGAAAGCACCTCTGCATCTCAATTACAGAATTCCATGTAACCATTTCTCTTAAGGAGACAGCATTTGAATCATAAGAAGAAAGCATAATTTCACCTGCAAATACCGAAATTTCATATTCCACTTATAGAGGAAGAAAAGAGATTGAAGAAATATTCCTTTTAAGGTTCCTTATTAATCTTTTAAAGTGTATGGGAAAATAATTAGATGACTTCAAAAATGCATTAATACATGATTTTCAAGAGATGACTATAGGTATAGTACTTTAAAAATGGATTTTAAATTATTCAATGTCAATATATATTAGTGTACCATTTCCCGAAGCATAACATGTGATTTTATTAGATATTACTCAGGTACAAGTATTCTCTGGTTCTACGCATTTCTATAGGACTTTTCAGAGCTTTTAAAAGGGTAACAGGAATTGAGGATTCTCAAGAGAAAGTGAATCACACAGTGTTTCACTGCTTGTGTAACCACAGAACTCTTAAGGGACTAATGTATAATGGATCATGGTATGAGAACTTATGTACTGGAGTTGAGAAATCTATAATCTAAACAGGAAGACTACTAGAACAGATATCCATACAATGCATACTTTTGCATTTTAAAACACTGATTATCTCTAAAGAGTGGGCAAGTTTCAAAGAGTGGTTTATATAAGAAAATCCTTTAAAATAAAGATTTCTTAATTTGACCATAATACAGCATGATGTCTCTATTTCCACTTCGACTAGCATGATGTAGGAGCGAGTGGGGGAAGTATGAGTCAAAAAAGAGTGGGGGAAGAAAAAAATCATCTTATTTTAAAAAAAAACTTCTTAGCTACACCAAGAAATTTCCAATGAAATGAACTCTCTCTACATGGTATGCAGTGTTTCCAAGCAGGTTTAATCATAGTATTCTAATTGATTAAATATCATAAGTAGTAAGAATTTATAGAAATAAAGATGATGATCAAGCCTTTGGGAAATCTTGGAAAAACTACTGCAAGGAAATACACAAATGATGTAGCATGGGTTCCTACAGAAGCAAGGATAAAATAAATAGGGGCAAAAGTAAATTAAATTACCTGCTCCCTGGAGCAAAAAGGTACTCTATTCCAACACACAGTGCTGTAAAGCAGTCTCAGTTGTTTAATTGAAATGTACACTCACTCACTAACCCACACTGTTAAGCCTGTTATGCTGGCAGTAATTGTCCATATTCACAGGGAGAATCAGGTAAACATTTTAGTATCATCAAATTATAATGATTACACATTTTCATAAGTGACGACACATATCTGTGAGAGCTGTCATCACTTCTTGAGTAAGACCCCATGCATTATGGCTACATGACATGGGGACGCTGGTGACAAGAGCATTAGCGAGCTTACTAAGCATGCACAGGTTGTAGGGCCATGTACTGGGTGCTCAAAAGTTCATGATAAAGATCAGAGTCCCTATCTTCTGGAAGTATCATTAGCAAAAAGCATTTATTATCACACAGAAGTGGGACTCTGACTGTGATCCAAGTCAGGGATCAAACACTAACTTGCTGTTAATTCAGTGTGGTAGAACAGAATAATATGGAATATTCTTTCCTAACACACATGGAAGTGTGCCAAATAAAAAGAAGTCATAGAAAGACCCTAAAATGAACATTAGAGACAAAAATTGTAATAGTCAAATGTCAGCACTACAAAATTACAGAAAGACTGAAATAGCTTATGCTGAAAAAAATTTTCTAGTCCTATTTGAGAAAAAATACTTATGGTCGCTAGTTGCTAAAATTTTGAGTATAATTCATGGCAACACAATGACATTTCCTTATTAAGTATAAAAATGATGCTACAGAACCTTTAGTCAAAAATTATCCTTGATAGTAATGAAAGGTTTTTGAAGATGCATCTTCTCCCTCTTGACCAAAAGTGCACATTTGTGACATTATTGGCTAGAGTTGAGGATACAGTTTGAGTCCACACAGACCAGATCAAAGCTAATTGGACTTTGTGACAAATGACCTCATGACCTAGACCTCATTAGTCATTATCTAACCAGCTGAGCTAGTGGGCCATAGAAAATACATGTTAGCACTAGATATTTGCTTTGAATCATTTCTGCACTTAAGTGGGTCCTATAGTTTTAAAGAACCTACCTTACAAATGCTGTTTTTCTAAGGTTTGATGAATGAATGAATTCATTCAACTCATGTTTACCTATTATGTGGAAGACCCTAATATCAGCAGTAAAGCAGTTTAAAAATGCACAAGACAATATGCAGAATTTAGAATCATTAAGTAGTAGCAAAAACTGTAAACAAATAATGAGTGCATAATTTTACAGCAATAACTAATGTTTATTGAGTGTGTCCTATTCTTTAGATGATACATAAAGCACTTTTGATAAACTGAGGTTACAGTTTGAGTATCCTATATCCAAAATGCTTGGAACAAGCAGTGTTTCGAATTTTTTATTTTTTCACATTTTGAAATATTTGCATTATATACTTAACCAGTTGAGCACCCTTAAGCTGAAAATCTAAAATCTGAAATGCATGATGAGTATTTCCCTTGAGCATTATGTTGGTGCTCAAAAAGTTTCAGATTTGGGAGTATTTCGGATTTCAGATTTTCGGCTCAACTGGTACTCCATTTCATACATAACAGACTAATCTCTCCACCTTAGCTGGGACCAGTACAAAATGAGAAATAACTGTGATAGGTACTATACAATTAACTCTCTCAATACCCATTTCAACTGCCCTTTTCCCTTGTCACATTCTACCACAACAGACATGAAAGCTACAAACTCCCATTCTCACATTCCCCTGCAGGTGCCCATTACTACTTGTCACAGACAAAGATGAAATGACAACTGACAACTGGGTGACCTCTAGCAGTGTCTACAAAGCCATTTATTTTCCCTGAGAGCATAAAGGTCGAAGTGGCAGGCGTCTTTTTCATTTGGTATAAATGCCAACAGTAGTTTAAGTTTATGGTGAAGATTCCAAAATCATGCTCCAGGGGGCCCTGGACCTATACAACAAATAAGTAGAGTGAAAAACATTCACAGTGTGTCTAAAATATGTAAAGAGGTATAGATTTAATAAGGTAACAGAAATTTACTGACTTTATTACGTGCCAATCACCTAAGCAAATGTAAATAAAACAAAATGCCAAGTTCCCATTCAGGGAGAGTTCTTCCTACCATGGGAAACATAAACAAGCATTCACAGTACAATGCTGTAAGTAAAAGTCAGGGGATAATGTTGCCCTTTATAAGGGAAGGATAAGCTAACTGCAGAGAAGGAGAGTCAGGGTCCATGTCACAAAGAAGGGAGTGACATGTCTGTCTATAAAGATCACACTAGACTGGGTTTAGGGAGACTGGGAGGAAAGGAGAGAAGACAGAGAATGCTATTTCAGCAGAGAAAACAGCATGTCCAAAAACATAGAAGTATGAAAGTGGAATATTTGGGGAAAAATGCACAAAATTGGTTATGCCTAGAAGGTAGAAAATAAGGCTAGGGAGGTAGGAATGCGGAGAATGCCAGTGTGGAAAGTTAGATTTTATTTTATAGGTAATGGAGGTAGTGTTAGGCAGTAGTGATGTGGGTAGATTCAGTGACCAAATATAATAAGAAAAGAAAGAAGTCAGAGTCAATGAAAAGCTTCCAGTTTTGTATCATCTATTATTGTACCAGGCTCTGTATTAGGTACTTTAAATATATTTCCTTGTATCCTTGCAAAAACCCAATAAGAGTGAAATTATTCTCCTTCCACTTCCATGGTAAGAATAACAAAAAGCTCAGAATATTTAAGTACATTGGTCACAATTATAAAACGAATACAAAGTTAACCAGAATTCTGTTTTCAGTTATAATAATAATAGATAACAACAACTGAACTCACATGTCATGCACACTTCTGGTGTTGAGTTATTACAGTAGTGAATAAAAAAAAAAAAAGTCCTGCCTTCATAGAACTTATAGGTTGACATCATGGAAATAAATGAAATCACTCAAGGAAAGAGTAGATGTAGTAAGAATAAAGACAGCAGAGGTTATCATCCTGGAGTATACCAACACTGATGGGAGGTGGGCAGAAGAGTCAGTGAGAGAACCTGAATTCATTTTAAGTTAACCGAGGAAGCCAACGGGTTGCAAACAAAAAACCCAATTTGGAAACAATCCTTGCGACTTACAATAAATCTTAGTTCCTTTATTTATAACAACATTCTGCATCTTATTCCAAAGTAGCTAAGAAGCCCAAATAAAATAAATTTACAAATTTATATTATTGTTTTTTTTTTTGTTTTTGTTTTTGTTTTTTTGAGACGGAGTCTCGCTCTTTCGCCCAGGCTGGAGTGCAGTGGCCCGATCTCGGCTCACTGCAAGCTCCGCCTCCTGGGTTCACGCCATTCTCCTGCCTCAGCCTCCCGAGTAGCTGGGACTACAGGCGCCCGCCACCACGCCCGGCTAATTTTTTCTATTTTTAGTAGAGACGGGGTTTCACCGTGTTAGCTAGGATGGTCTCGATCTCCTGACCTCGTGATCCGCCCGCCTCGGCCTCCCAAAGTGCTGGGATTACAGGCGTGAGCCACCGCGCCCGGCCAAATTTATATTATTGTTGATGCAAAAGAGATAAGCTGGTTTCGGGCAGGGGGCAGGTTTAGATAGGAAAGTAACATTTATTATCATACATTTTTATGTGGAATATCTCATTTTGAAAATGTTCAAAAATCCCAAACTCCTAATATACTAGTTTTATATTCATTTACATGCAAATACATCACATAAAAATTGACCTCATATATTAAAACAAAAAGCATAGAGTTTAGAAGCTATCATTAAAATACAGATATCACTAACAAGGGGTATATACATTTTTTCTCTACGTAGGAAGAACTATTAAAGGGCATAAGACTTTAAATAATTTAAAATATCCTATGGGGTTAAGTGAAAGGAGAATGAGTGCATATTCTTAATAAATATAGACAAAAGCTCTAAACATCAGCTTAATTTCAATAACTCTGGTCTAGTAGAAAATTACTTTGAAAACAAGGAAACAATCTGGGAATAGTGGGAGGTGTTCAAAAGTACATTATTTTTCTCTGAGTGGGGGAATTAAAAAGACTTCCACATATAAACTTACATTGCTCCATTGGTATAGACAGTATCGCTTCCTTCCACATACTGCACCTGAGCGGGATAGACATGTTGTACCTGCTGCACAGTCTGTACCTGCTGTACCTGAAAAACAAGTATTAGGACCTTGGTAAGAGGTAGGTATGATAGGAAGAATACAGAGCATTAGATCTACCTCAAAGGTTTATCTGGTATTATTGATAAATTTGAGAAAGACTGATAAGAAAAACTATTAGATTCATGCCATGGTTTCAAGATAAGCATGTGCTGATTCCAGAGCAACTACAACATTTATGCTGAATAAATTCTGTAACATTCCTGCAGGTATAAATGTATAGACACATTTCAACTGTTCAGGTTTAAAATTATGAAAGTTCTTGGCCAGGCACGGTGGCTTACTCCTGTAATCCTAGCACTCTAGGAGGCCAAAGTGGGCAGATTGCCTGAGCTCAGGAGTTCAAGACCAGCCTGGGCAACACGGTGAAACCCCGTCTTTACTAAAATACAAAAAGTAAGCTGGGTGTGGCGGCATGCGCCTGTAGTCCCAGTTACTTGGGAGGCTGAGGCAGGAGAATTGCTTGAACCTGGGAGGCAGAGGTTGCAGTGAGCCAAGATTGTGCCACTGCACTCCAGCCTGGGTGACAGAGTGAGATTCTGTCTCAAAAAAAAAAGAAAGTTCTTATTTTGGTGACTTATGAAATTCTATTCCAATTTAATTTTAATAAGCTGATTTTTTAAAATTAAGAACAATTCATAATAGAAAATTTCAAACACTCAAATATGTAAAAAATCCTGTAATAACCCTATGTACTTGTCATCCAAGATAAATTATCTTTTCTATTTATTCCCTTCACAGGATTATTTAAAAGTAATTCCAGAAGGCCGGGTGCGGTGGCTCACCCCTGTAATCCCAGCACTTTGGGAAGTGAAGGCAGCTGGATCACCTGAGGTCAGGAGTTCAAGACCAGTCTCCTGACCAACATGATGAAACCCCGTCTCTACTAAAAATACAAAATTAGCCAGGCATGGTGGTGCATGCCTGTAATTCTAGCTGCTTGGGAGGCTGAGACAGGAGAATCACTTGAATCCAGGAGGCAGAGGTTGCAGCGAGCCGAGATTGTGCCATTGCACTCCATCCTGGGCAACAAGATCAAAACTCTGTCTCAAAAAAACAAAGGAATTCCAGAGATTATATCATTTCACTGGTAAATATTTTCATTTGTATTTCTAAGAGATAGGAATTGTTTTTAGCTGGAACACAATAATATCATATATAAAACATTAACTATTCCTTAACATCATCTAAAACTCAGTCATTGTTAAAATTTCCCTGATGAGTCCAATCACTCTAGTATTGGTTTTTTCAAAGTAAGATCCAAACATGGTCTACATAATAATGCATTTGGGTTGATATTTTCTTTCTCTTTGAATCTCCAAGTTCCTTCATCCTTTTTATTTCCCGCCTATTACTTATTCAAGAAACTGGGTCATTTATCTTGGAGAATTTCTGGCATCTAGACTGATAAACAGCATCCTGAAATGTCATTTAATAGGTTCCTCTATTTCATGTATGCTGTATAAACTGGTATATGTTGGGGCTTGAATAAGTTCAATTTTTTAAAAGTTGTGTACTTAGTATTGTACCATATCAGTTGACATACAACTGGCTGTCCCTCTGCAATGTTAAGTTTGACTAGTGGAGTCATATGTTGCCACCTGGGTCTATCTATTAATAGTATCCAGTTCCCTATCCACGTTTCGCCTGAGGATATTAGTAGCCATTGATGATCATTTCCTACAGATATTATGTTAAATAATAAAGGTTGTAAACTTGTGGTAGTCTAATTCTATTATTCTTTCTTCATTTATTAGCAAAATCCTTCTATAAAGAATAAATTCCTCTCATTAATTATTTAGTTACTTTGAAATAAAGTTTTTATGGGAAAAATAGGATAAGTACATGATTCTTTTTATATTACAGTACTGAAAATGACTTATCCCCCAGTACCCTCCAGAGGTGATCGGTGTGGTTTTTTATTTTGTTTTTGTTTGTATCCTTATGATTCTCAGCTTTTGAACATATTTAATGATTTTCAATCCTAGCAATCTTTTTTTCTTGCTAAAATTGTCCCATTGTTGGCCAATGGTAGTCTCTTCTAACTAGTTCCTATGACATAACCTCACCATCTTTCTTAACTCTGCTACTTTCTGTTATAACAAGATGCTTCAGGCTTATGTCATATTTCCTACTCAAGATCTGGAATCAGACATTTCTTCAAAAAAGCCCTGGCTCTTCTTAGTGGAAAATGGAATTCAAAGACTACAATTTGGACCCATTAATGCTCGCTGCTAGGATGCTATTCATATTTCTAGGTCTTTTCATTGAACAAAGCTAGAAATACACATATTTTTTGAAGGATAAAAATACATATCATAAATTCATAGTAATTTTTTCATTGAATTTTAAATATATACAAATTAAATATATCTTGGATGTATTTGTCCATCTTTGCTCTTATGATACAAATTTTGGTTACTGGAGATTTTAACATGATTACTTATTTGCTTTATCATGAAATTTTATGGTTTCAAAATAAAAATATCATATTACTAATATTTGATTATCAAATATTGTTTCCTTCAATTTTCTGCCCTTAAGATATATGCCCCTAGAGATGTATAATTGTATTACTATAAATTCACTTAAAATAAGTCATCAGCTTGATACACAGTTAAATTCATGTATTTAATTTTCTTTTTAATTTTAGGATTTGCTGTATTTAATTTTGATTTAATTTTGCTTTATGATTACATGAAATATCTATGTGGTTCCAAAGCCAAAACTATAAAACAAGCAATATATTTGGACAGATGATCCTCCTTTCATCCCTGTTGCTTCTATCATACTTACTGCCCCCCACACCCCCCATAGGTAACCATTTTCACTATTTTTAGGTTTATCCTTTCATTGCCTTTCTTTTTCTCTATATCTTTTTAGACATACATGCAAATGTATATGAATGTGTATAGAAGTGCCCACGTGTGAATACATACACACCTCATTCTAAGAAAAAACAAAGCATTTTATACACACTGTTTTGAACCTTGCTTCTAAACTTAACAATATAGAATAAATTTGAAGATCATTCAAGTATGAAACATTATGACATAAAATAAAAAAGGAATATATTCCTTTTTTACTTGGAATTATGAAAAATTTTCCTCACTACAAAATTCAGAAGTGATAAAAATACTTTTAAATAAAATTGTAAACCTGTTTGCAAGGTTAAAAATATAATAAGCAAAACCGAAGACAAATGAGCATCCAAAATTTTGAGAAAGATTGATAATCCTATTAAAAAATGTGTAGAAAATCTAGATAACCTTGGGTTTGGTGATGCCTTTTAGACATAACACCAAAGGTGTAATTCATGGAACAAATAATTCACAAGCAGGATTTCATTAAATGGAAAATTTCTACTTTGAAAGACACTGTGAAGAAAATGAAAAGACAAGCCACAAACCGGGGAAGAATATTTGCAATACTGATCTGATTAAGGATTGTTATCCAAAATTTACAAAGAGCTCTTAAAACTCAACAATAAGAAAATAAACAAGCTGATTTTAAAAGGGCCAAAGACCTTAATACAGATGACAAATAAGGATATGCAAATATTCTCCCATCATAAGATACCAAAATCTAAAATGCTGAATTAGAATGGCCAAAATCCAGAACACTGATAATACTAAATGCTAGCAGGGATGTGAGAAACATAGAAACTCTCATTCATTTTTGGGAGGGATGGAAAATGGTAGACACTTGGGAAGGCACGTTAGTAGTTTCTAACAACACTAAACATAATCTAGTCATATGATCCAGTAATCATGTTCCCTGGTATTTACCCAAGGAGTTGTAAACTTACGTATACACAAAAACAGGCAAACACGTTTATAACAACTTTATTCATAATTGCTAGAACTTGGTAACAACCAAGATGTCCTTCAGAAGGTGGATGGAAGAATAAAATGCACTACACATCAAAACAATGAAATATTGTTTTCATTAATTCCAATAATGGAATATTATTCTGCAGTGAAAAGAAATGAACTACCAAGCCATGAAATGACATGAGAGAACTTGAATGCGTATGACCAAGTGAAAGAAGGTAATCTGAAAAGGTTACATACTGTAGGATTTCAACTATCCGACATTCTGGAAAAGGCCAAATGACCGAGACAGCAAAAAGATCAGTGGCTGCCAGCCAATGGGGGAAAAGAAAGATGAACAGGCAGGGCCCACAGGATTTGTAGAACAGTGAAACTACTCTGCATGATACTGTAATGGTGGATACATGTCATTATACATTTGTTCAAAACCATAGAATGTACAACACCAAGAATGAACTCTAATATAAATTTTAGACTTTGGGTGATAATGATGTGTCAATGTAGGTTCATCAGTTATAACAAATGTACCTCTCTGGTGGGGAATGTTTATAATGGAAGAGGCTATTCATGTGTGAAGCGAGGCGTTTTATGGAAATCTCTGTACCTTCCTCTTAATTTTGCAGTAATACTAAAGGTGCTTTAGAAAAATGAAGTGTTCTCAAGAAACTAAAATCTTTTTTTTAAAGTGTGTATGCACATATATATGTAAATATACAAACATATACTAGTTTAATTAAATAATATAAAAATGAATAGGATAAAATAAAATCATGCCAATATTTATAGACTAGAAATGATGAAACCTCCCTAGAAACATTCAAGAGCCAGATGCCATAAAAGCCAGTCAGATTTGAACTAACAACAACAATAACAACAACAACAAAGACAGTTTAGGACAACTAACAACATAAACAAAGTTCAAAATCTAGACATATAATTGAATACATAGTTTGCAACATACTTAATGAGGTATAGTATCCCACATATATAAATACTCCCTATGAATCAATAAAAAAAGAACTAAAACACGTTAGAACATAGGTGGGTGGGTCACAAAATTAAAATTATAGATGAACAATAAATGTAAATGTTAAAAGCTCAACATTAAACATAATCAGATAACTTCAAATGAAAAGAAAACTACTTTTTACTCTCTAGAACTATAAAAATTACCAAAGGGATTATATTAATTAAAGACAATATTTTAAGAAAACGAGCATGCTTACATATAGTTAGTAGTAATATAAATAGGTTCTTTAGGCAATTTAAAGGTAATTTATAAACAGGCATATCATTTGACATTTTTGTGAATTTATTCAACAAGAAAACTCAATATCTGAAGAGTTGCTGTACAAAAAAATTTCAAAAAATACGTAATTTATAAGAAAAAGGAAAACCTTAATGATGATGAAATCTGACATTATGAAGTGAATTTTAGTTCAACCATTCCATAGAATACATGGCTGATATAAAAGAATAAAGTAAGATATACATGTATTTTAGGCAAGATTGCCAATACATATTACTAAGTTTAAAAAGTATGTTGTGGAACAATACTTATTCTTACAGTATGATTAGCTTTGTGTTTACAAAAATAAATTTATGAATATATAAACATAAACAAAATGTGCGTATGTGTGTGTGCATATATATATACATATCAGCATATACGTTCGTATGTGTATACAAATTCATATAAACAAGAATAGAAGGATATACACCAAACTTCTAAAAATGGTAACTCTGCTGAGTGACATGAAAAGAGGTGAGGGGGTGAAAAAACTATCATCTTTTATTCTGCATATTTATATTGCTCTTTGATTTTTTTAAGTGAAAATGAATTAATATATTATGTACATATTAAAATCATATCAAACATAAAATCATACTTAAGGTCTTACCACTATGGCTGATCACATCTTAAACTTCTCTGCACCTTACACATTAAGCACCTTACACATCATATTAAAACGTATTGAAAGTTTATAAGACTTCCACTTCAGGCCATGCTGGAGTAAATACTACGGGAAATGCCCTGCCACATGAAACAAATAGAAAACTTGACAAAACATGTAAAATGATGTTTTCAGTCATGTGACAAAAGGCATCATAAGATGGTGTTCCTTAAGAGAATGGACACAAACAAGGTGGATCCTGCCATGATCCTGGCTTCTGACCTAGAATCATTTTCCACATTGCAGAACAGGAACAGAGAAACTAGGACAGAATGATGGTCTCACTGAGATAAGGAAACAAAGATTAGAAATATAAAGACACATGCACACGTATGTTTATTGCGGCACTATTCACAATAGCAAAGACTTGGAACCAACCCAAATGTCCAGCAATGATAGACTGGATTAAGAAAATGTGGCACATACACACCATGGAATACTATGCAGCCATAAAAAAGGATGAGTTCATGTCCTTTGTAGGGACATGGATGAAATTGGAAATCATCATTCTCAGTAAACTATCGCAAGGACAAAAAACCAAACACCACATGTTCTCACTCATAGGTGGGAATTGAACAATGAGAACACATGGACACAGGAAGGGGAACATCACACTCTGGGGACTGTTGTGGGGTAGGGGGAGGGGGGAGTGATAGCATTAGGAGATATACCTAATACTAAATGACGAGTTAATCGGTGCAGCACACCAGCATGGCACATGTATACATATGTAACAAACCTGCACATTGTGCACATGTACCCTAAAACTTAAAGTATAATAATAATAAAATAAAATAAAATAAAATAAAGAAATGGGGAGGTTTAATGGCAGCTGAAATGTGGGAGCAGAGTATTAGAGAAGGCAATAGAGAAAACGACAGCAACAGACCCAAGAGAATCTCTCATCATTTTCTCAACTGCACACGTGTAAGGTGCAGAGATGGTTTAAGATGTGATTACCCATAGTGGTAAGACTGTAGTGAACACCTAGGGCACTCTGTAGATATACCAGAAGGGGTAAAGCCTTAGTAGTAGGGCTGTACTAGCTCTAGAGTAAAGACAACTTTAGGCTCATCCTAATGAAGCTAAAAAACAAGTCTTGACAATATCTGAATTACAAGCAGTGTAACTGACTACCCAAAACAAAATGTAATATGTTTAAAGGAAGACAGCAAAATCCAGACTTACAATACCATAAGAATCATAATGCCTAGCATACAATAAATAACAAAATTAGACATATAAAGAAGCAGGGAAGTGTGACCTGTAATCAGGAGAAAAATCAATCAATAGAAACAGACCGTGAAATGATAGAAATGAACTAGCAGGCAGAAACTTTAAAACAGCTATTATGAATAGACTTATGATTTAAGGGAAAACATGAACGTGATGAGAAAAAAAGAAAGAAGCTACAAAGAAGAACCAAGTACTATTTGAAGAGTAGGAAAATACAATATGTAAAATTAAAATTTCACTGATTAGGATTAAAAGCAGATAATACAATGAAAATGTATACCACTTAAAATGAAAGCTTAGCAATAAAATCTACCTACCATGAAGAACAGAGGCAAAAAAGAAATGATGAGAAATAAAGTATCAATGAACTAGGGGACAGTATTTAGTAGTCCCAGACAGAGAAGTAACAGAAAACATACTGAATAAAGAGTGGTAGATCTCTTTTTCCAAATTTGATTGAAATGATAAACACGAACAGAAGAACATCATCAATGTACAGACAAAGAAGCCAAAGTTGCAGGATCAACTGAGGCCAGGAATTTAAGCCTAGCCAGGGCAACACAGCAAGACCCCATCTCTACCAAAAAACATTTTAAAAAATGAATAAAGAACATTAAACCAAAGTACATTATAATTAATATGCTAGACCCAGTAATAAAGAGAAAAAAATTAAGCAGACAAAAAAAGATAGATACCAGGCAGCAAATATTAGAATGACTGAAAACTTTTCAGTCAAAAATAATGCAAGTCTAAGACAAAAAAATAACAGCTTTAAAGTAGTGACAGAAAAAATATTTCAAACTAAATTTCCATAACCAGTGAAATAGCCTTCAAAAATGAAGAGAGGATCCTTTTTCTGACAAACAAAAATACTTCTCCAGCAGACAGCCAATGAAGATAATGACAAAAGAAGTTCTTCAGACTAAAGAAAAAGAATACTAGATGGAAACTGAGATCTACATAAAGAAATGAGAAACATCAGAAATAATAAATTTGCAGGTAAGTTATAGGGATTTTTTGTTTTCTTATCTTTTACTTTTCTGTAAAAAGTTATAGGGATTTTTTGTTTTCTTATCTTTTACTTTTCTGACTATGTAGAGCAAAAATAATAACAATGCCTAGTGGGGCTTACAACATATGTAGAAGTGAAATGCAGGAATGACAAAAATAGCACAAAGGACAGAAGAGGGAATTGAAAATACTCTTTTATAATATTCATATATATTTAGTGGTAAATTATTGGTTGAACACAGACTGATAAATACATATTTTTAAAATCTTTGAATACTAAAGAAAAAAATAATGAAGATAGAGTGTCATACTAGAAAACACTGAATAAATCTAATAGAAAGCAAAAATAAAGGAAATAAAGAACAGATGGGACAAATAAAAAACAAATAACAAGACACTAGAATTAAATGCAACCATATCAATAATTACCTGGAATCTACAAGATTCATATCCTAATTGTCAGAGTGGGTAAAAATGGGTGAGATCCAACTATATGCTATCCACCAAAACACACTTTAAATATACAGAAACAGGTTAAAAATAAAAGGATGTAAAGAGATAAATCTTGCAAATGCCAATTATAAGAAAAAAATGGACTGGCTATATTAATATCAGTCAAAGTAGACTTCAGGACAAAGAATATTACCAGAGAAAAAGAGAAATATTTCATTAAGAAAAATATCAAGAAATAATAAATCCTACATGTGTTTGCTCCTAAAGACAGAGTTTCAGAAGACATGAAGCAAAAACTGATATAAGGGAAAGAAGAAAATTTAAAAATCCAGTTACAATTGGAGACTTCAGCATTCTTTTTTCCATAGTTGATATGCAAAAAAGACAGAAAATCATTGAGAATACAGAAATTATCAATCAACTTAACCAAAAGGACTTTCACGTCATAATCTATGTAACAACAGCAGAACAGGCATGCTCTGATGCACATGAACATGCATCATGAAAGTTCAGGAATAAATGAGGAATAAAACAAGCCCCAACAAATTTGAAAGTATTAAAACAATACAGAGCATGCTCTCTAACCAAAAACATTAAATTCGAAATCGAGGACAAAAAGATATCTTAAAAAGTCCAACATATTTGTAAAACGAACAATATACTTATTAATATAATCTCTGGTTTATATCATGAAGAAATCACAAGGGAAATTAGACAATGTATTGAATTGAATGTTACTGAAAATATATCATAATTTTCAGAGTGCAGCCAGAGCCTCGCATAGAGGGAAATTTATAACTTTAAATATATATATTAGGGGGAAAAAAATCTAAGGCAATAACCTAAGTTTCCACTTTGTGTTAAAAATTGAAGAATATATCAAATCTAGAATAAGTGGAAGGAAGGAAGGAAGGAAGGAAAGAAGTTAATAAAAGAAATAAAAACATGAAGACAGAAAAAAATAATTGAAACAAGAAACGGCAAGGTAGACTTATCAAAGAGAAAAAGAAGACATGAATTACAAATTGCAAGGATGAAAGGGGAAACGTCACTATACGTCTTTAAAAAGGTGATAATAAAGACAACGTAGTGTCCATAAATTCAACAACTAAGATGAAATGGACAAAGTTTATATAAGGCCCAAATGACCAAAACTGGCCCCAAAATACCCAATCCCAAATCATATATGTAAACTTGAATTTATTCCCGCAGAGGAAACTCCAGGCCCTGATGGTTTCACTGGTAAACTGTAGGAAACATGTCAAGAAGAAAAAAATTGCCAATCTAACACAAATGTTTTAAAAAACAGAGAACAACAGAACCTCTCCCGACTGTTTTTATGAGGCTAGCCTAAAAGTGAGACCCAAACTAGAAAAGACATTACAAGAAAAGAATACTACAAACTAATGTCTCTCATAAACCTAAATGCAAAAATCTTTAACAAAATATAAGTAGTTCTAATCTAATAATATATTTACAGGACAATAAATCATAATCAGGTAGGGTTTAACCCAAGAATGCAATGCCAGTTTAATATTTAAAAACCCACAAATACAATCCACCATATTTACAATATAAAAGAAAAAAACACATGATCACCTCAATAAATGCCAGAAAAGCATTTGACAAAACTCAATGTCCATTCATGATTAAACACACACATACATACACACATGCACACACACACACACACACACACACACTCAGTAAGCTAAGGATAGAAATTTACTTAACCTGACAAAGCATCTATAGAAAAAAAATACAAATATTATATTTAATAGTAGGAGACAGATCTTTGGCAATTTCAAAAATACTCACTTTTTTCATAATATAATGCCTCTGTTTAAATTATTAAGTGCATCCCAATCACATTTTAGATAAAAACAAAATAACCAGGACACAAAATCATTTCATTAATAATATGTAAACCTTGATAGATATTTTCAACCATAGCCTCTCTGCTCCTTTATAATCATCCATTAAAATCTTGTACATTCTTGCTACCTTCTCATCGCTTATATTGTTTTCTCTACATAAATTATCTCATCAACCAATAGAAATCCACTATTTCCTCTGAGGCCTAATTAAAAATTTAGAGTCTCTACTTTTCTAAATTTTTAAACAACATAATATTTTTATTTTTGCAGCTACAATTACAAGAGAAATTAGAACATATTTTGAATTTAAAGATAATAAAAACACAACATAAAATGTGTGGCACGCAGGAAAGCAGTATTTAGAGAGAATTTTTATTTAATAGCTTATATTACAACCGAATTTCACCGGAGGCTGGGAAGGGAAATGAGGAAGTGAGGATGAAGAGAAGTTGGTTAATGGATACAAAAATACAGTTAGATAAAAGTAGCAAGTTCTAGTATTTGGTAGTATAGTAGGGAAATTGTAGTTAACAATAATTTATGATATATTTCAAAATAGCTAGAAGAATTGTAATGTTCCTAACACCAAGAAAAGATACGTGTTTGAGGTGATGGATATCCCAACTACACTGACTGGTTCAGTACATATTGCATATGTGTATCAAAATAACACATGTATCCCCGAAATATGAACAACTATAATATATATTTTAAAAATGAGTTTCTCTAAAAGGTCTTCCGTAACTTATTTTATCCCACAAGAGACTATTTCTTTCATTTTGCTCTCAGGATTTATGAAATACACAGGTGGTAGCACATAGCTTAGTACTAATTCAGATTCTCAACTGGTTTCCTTCATGGTGGCCAATACGGTGAGGTGGAAACATTGGTTAATTTGAAATTAAGAGGTTCTTGTGCTGATACTGGATATTAGGGTAGTCAGTTATTTCTTTAAGCAATGATTTCCTTGTGTATAAAATAAAAATGATATCTAATCTATCAAAAGGGTTACTGTGAGGATCCAAAGCAATTAAGTTTAGATACAAATCATGGTTTAGGTCTGTATGACAATTATAATACATCTTGAATAGTTGGTGAAATTATGAAATACTTCATAAAGAAGAGTCTTGTCTTTATGTCTGTGAAAACTTCATCTTTAGATCCCATTTGGTTTCAGCCATAAATATGCACAATAAATGTTCATCAAGGGTCCCTTAAAATCATGAGATTCTATAATTAAAGTAGAAATGAAACTGGGAAAATGTCAAGAATCTTGGAAAAGAAATCTGGATAGATGCTGGCTAACTTGTCTAGGACAGCAATATATAAATACGTCTCTTGATCACATGGAGACTTTACAGTACAACGTAAAAATAGGGCATAATTCTTTACACTACCTACCAAGTTAACGAATTGACAAAGTGAATGGAAGACCAAATTAAATGGTGAAAATACTGAATTACAGCGTATTTTGGCGGTAACACCATTTTTATTATTATCCAGTGTATCAGTTCATTCTCACACTGCTATGAAAAAATACGTGAGACTGGGTAATTTATAAAGGAAAGAGGTTTAATTAAGTCACAGTTCCACAGGGCTTGGGAGGCCTCAGAAAACTTCCAATCATGGCAGAAGGGGAAGCAAACACAAGTCCTTCTTCACATGATGGCAGGAAGAAGAAAGAATGCCAAGCGAAGGGGAAAGCCCCTTATAAAACCATCAGATCTCATGAGAACTCACTCACTATCATGGGAACAGCATGGGGGAAACTGCTCCCATGATTCAATTCTCTCCACCCGGTCCCACCCTTGACACATGGGGATTATTACAATTCAAGGTGAGATTTGAGTAGGGACACAGAGCCAAACCATATCATCTGGTATGCATGGTTTTTCTGCCATCCTTTAATCTGGGCCTACGAGACCCTTGAAACGATTTGGTGAAAGTAAGAAATGGAATTGGGCATACCGCTTGTAATTTGAGAAGGGATTTTTTTCAAAGGTAAAAGATAATGGAGGAAGCAAAGAGGGATTCAAAAAGGGCAGACAATGAAAAGAGGAACCAAAAAAGGGAAAGTATCTTATGTATACATATCTCATTCTACCAGTGAGAAGTTAAGAAGTTAAGACCCTCAAGAACCTTTTCTTTACCCTAGTTTTTAGTTTAGAGTTTGTTATTTGTATTGTTGATGTTATTGTTGCTGTTTAGGCAGTGAGACTCTGCCTTTGTTATAATAGTAAAGGTGGATTGGAAAGCCATAGATATGCTCTCTTCTATCCAAAGTAAAGTCAGTCAGGTCCAGGAAGAGAACTGTGACCACAGAGCCAGTCTATCAGGATGTATACACCCAGACACAGGATGGGAAATGAGAATAAGAGAATTCCAGCCCATCCCTACTCCTGGCCCAAGTGCACATATAGAGCAGCAACATTTTTTATATTTGTTGGTATGTTCCCAGAGTTCAGCACAGGGGAAACACACTATATTTAATAATTATTCAATAACAAACAATGCCCAGAGAATATTATAAAATTGGTAGAATCTTCTAAATGGGGATGTGTATTTTTTTAAATAATGAAAAAAATGTTTAGTTTTTCAAAGTGAACTGATATGATCACTTTTAATACCATTAGTGTATCATTAAAAACCAAAGGTGAAATTTTAAAGTAAAGTTGCATGCTATTTTCTCTTTCTAAAATGATCAAATGTGATTCAAATTGTTCAAATATTAGTTGCTACTATGTTAAACATTAATTTTTGTTCAAATATTTACTAAGTTATCTATTACAAGCTTATTTTCTATTTTAGTTGCCATTATCTTAGTGCAGGAACTATTCAGGTTAGCATTTCTAAAAGAGATGGGGAAACCAGCATTTTGTAGTCATTTCATTACCATCCCCAATAATTTTATTTTCTACCCATCTTTGTGAAGTCTTTAAACTGACACATTTACTATTTGTACTATCTAAGCACTTAGAGAAGAGATAATTAAATAAACTCTCTATGAAATTAATCATCTCAATTTCATTGCCTTTCCCAAAATAAATTCCCAGAAATATTTCCAAAGAGAATAAACAAATATTTTTCACTACTTTAAAATTTAAAAAAACAGTGAAATGGGCAAAATGTGAACTGAAAAGAGAAGAACAAAGGTGGAATTAGCAGGAATAATCTGCAATTTCAATAATTAAGTGTTCAATGAATTAAAATGACCTGACGATGTCAGGTTTAAAATGACCTTGAGTTAATTTTTAAATGGTTACCTAGTACACATCAATATGTTGGCAGCAATGAAGTCTGACTGTAATAACATTCTGTACCAGAATTTATTCTGTCAACTGAAGGGGAAAAAAATTATCCCCCAAATATAAATATAAGCATGATGTATTTACATTCATAAACACTAGATGAATTAAAAAACTTAACACTCTCTTACTGATGCATATTTAAATATATGGAAGCACCTCATATTACTATTCAAATATTCTATTACAAATACATTTGCTAATTTTGTGTACTTTTTTTGTAATTTGTATTATTTTAAAAAAAGTGAATACCAAAACAAATTATATGCCACAGGAAAATGTGCTAGCTCAACAGCATCAATTAGTATATTTTGAGGACAAATTTATACAATATGTTATTTCGGATGTGCTTCAAGAAAAATAAAATGAATCACACCTCAAAACAGAAATCCTTTTCAATAGTAAATGAGTTCATTTATAATTGTTAAGCTTATTAGTCAGCTAAGAACAATACTAGTCTCTTTGTAAAAATTTCTTTATTATGTCAAGGCCTTCATTGCCTTTCACACAGAAGAGCATTTCTTACACATTTGGTTGGCACCAAACATTTCAAATCTTAGTTTTCAGAAATGTCAAAAACTGTATTAAGATCATTTTAATAGACCTACAAGAAATAGGAGAGTTCTTAGCAGATTAAAAACATGGGATATTAGAACAGTTACGGTAGAGGCTGCTATGTGACTGACTAAATGTGAAACAGAAGGAAAAAGGACCCACATTATAACAGCTATTAATAAAAGGACAGTGGAGAAGTAAGACATCCAGAGTAGCAGCAGGGAGGTTAATTACAAAAGTAACCTTGTGAGAAAAGAGAAGGAATAGAACTCAGTCGGTATTTCTGGCCCAGTAAAACCATAGGGAAATGAAGCAATTGAGGAAAGAGAAGTAAAAAAGTCGAAAGCACGGTACAGATATGCTAGAAGGGAAGACACAAGAAAAGAAAAAGCATACGGGAAAAACTGATTTTCTCTGTAAGCAAGGGTTATGAAAATAGAAATCATAAACCTGAAAGTAGCTTTTTCAGTCTTGGTTAAAAGTAGGCACCAGGCACAATGGCTCATTCCAACACTTTGGGAGGCTGAGGCGGGAGGACTGCTTGAGCCCAGGAGTTCAAGACCAGCCTGAGCAACATAGTGAGACCTTGTTTCTTTAGGAAAAAAAAAAAAAAAAAATGTAAAATAAATTGCAAGAACTTTCGGAGGCCAAGATGGGTGGATTACTGGAGCCCAGGAGTTTAAGACCAGCCTAGACAACATAGGGAGACCCTGCCTCTACAAAAAATAAAAAATTAGCTGGACATGGTGACACCCACCTGTAGTCCTAGCTACTCAGGAGACCAAGGCAGGAGGATTGCTTTAGCCCGGGAGGTTGAGGCTGCAGTGAGCCATGATTGTGCCACTGCACTCCAGCCTGGTCAACAGAGCAAGACCCTATCTCAAAAATAAAGTAAAATAAAATAAAATAAGTCACAGGCTATTTAATAAATCTTGCCAAAAACAAGTTCTA
Organism: Pan troglodytes; assembly: GCF_028858775.2. NCBI lineage: Eukaryota > Metazoa > Chordata > Mammalia > Primates > Hominidae > Pan > Pan troglodytes. The sequence goes on along the minus strand of NC_072409.2, from coordinate 112,572,015 downwards.
CAAGTATTATGAATGTTTGGTATAATTTGTAGGTAAGGATGTTTATACTTCATGAGCACAGGATCACAGAGAACAAAAAGCATGGTTAAGGGGGTTGGAAAAAATATTACTTAAATTCTCTCTCACTGTGTTTATTGAGCAAGAGCCAGGAGCTTCCCTGGATCTTTAACATTAATTTACAAAGGACTTCCTTGCATATTCAATGTTAATTACAAAGTTGCTGTGAATCTTCTAGGAATGGTAGCCCTTCCATGTCAAAGAAGGTGATGAATGTCAAAGATTAGAAAATAGTGTATTGTTAATTTAAATGACAGAATTCATTTTATGTAGAAAACAGAATTTGTTTATTTACATTATAAATTCACTCATTGCCCCTGTGGTAGATGACCCTATCACTTATAAACTGTGTAGCTTCTTCTGTTTTTCAGAAAGTCTTAGCTCTTTGGATATAGTTTTCTTTCATTAGACTTTAACAGATGCTTCCAGCAGGTTCAAATCCAGTAAACATCAAAAGCCTGCTTCTTATACAGGGTTGCAGTTAAACATGAAACTTATGCTTTATAGGAATTATTTACTAAAACTACATGATTGCTATAGGCAACTCTAACTTGTGAGGACAGCATAAGTGTAATAGTGTTATGCTTGAACTTCTTGAGAAGAATAATATGAAGGCTAACATAGCAGTAGGGTCCTGGCTCTCTTGACCTTGTGACCATCTGAGAAAGGAGGAATTAAATGGAAGTGAATTAGTTCAATAAATCATCCCTAGATGCCTACCATTTATTTCTCCCAAAATAGACTGGCATCAAAGAGCAGAAGCTACTTGGAAGAAGTAAAGCAGGTTTCAAAGGCGAGAGGGGGAGTGTGTCTGGGAGCAGGAATGTTACTCAGGAAAGATTTAGTTTAGAATAATTTCTCAGTGACAAAACAGGATAGATATTACATAAAATACATAAACCTATTTTTGTGAATCCAAAGGAACATAGCAACCATTACTTCTTACAAAGTGAGTAACATTTTATCAGGATTATAACACTGTCTTAAGCATTATTTCCCTTGGGTCCTAGCAGAGCCTACCAATGCTAAGATTCTACTAAACTAAGTAATAATTTATTGGGAAAAGCATTTACTAAATAATACTGTGGTGACCAGAAAGAGCAAATGAGCTAAAGATGTCAAGCTTACTGCAGTATTAGGAGAGTTCTTTGTAACAGGAGGCTCCTCTAGTCTTTCTAATAATAAATGAAACTACAGAAACATAAAATATCAATAAATGTATGCAGCACATCAAAATATCTAACTACAGAAAATTAAGTTTGGCAACTCTAGAGAGACCATAAGAATATGTACTTTAAATGCATTTTCTGCTGTGAATACATAGATACAGATTCATACTTACTCCCGGTGTCTATTGATATTATGCATATTTACAGGAGAGTTAAATAAAGATGTTGGTTCTTTCAGGGTATAGAACTGGAAATTACAAGAATGAATTATTTGTTTGCAGCCAAAGCACTATAGTCTAAATAGCAGAACTTCTTACTTATACATGATTATTAAACCAGTGCTAATACTATTATTAATAGTGATATGCAATAATATTTCATTTGATCTTTGCAAAAATCCTAAGGTGAAGTAAAAATGGTAGGCATTTTTATCTCCATTTTATAAATAGTGACATAAGTACAAAGATACAATGACAACTCAAAGACATGGTGTCAGCTGGCAGTGATTCCCGATCTTCTGACTCTAATCCTAGAATTCCTCCCACAATACCAGTGTTTCCCCAAATATGGGAATAATGATATTGGTAGTACAAAGGCAAGACATTAAGTAACAATAAATCATATACTAAAAACTTAGCTCCATTTTCTTTTTGAGACGGAGTCTCACTTTGTCACCCAGGATGGAGTGTAGTGGCACGATCTCAGCTCACTGCAGCCTCCGCCTCCCGGGTTCAAGCAATTCCCCTGTCTCAGCCTTCTGAGTAGCTGGGACCACAGGTGTGTGCTGCCATGCCCAATTAATTTTTGTACTTTTAGTAGAGACGGGGTTTCACCATGTTGGGCAGGATGGTCTTCATCTCCTGACCTCATGATCTGCGGGCCTCGGCCTCCCAAAGTGCTGGGATTACAGGCATGAACCACTGCGCCCAGCCCATTTTCAATTCTCTTTAAAATCATTCTGTTTTTTCAAGGACAAGGTCTCAGCATTTACCATCTATAACAATTACTAATTTCACTTTTTTTTTTTCAATTTGAAAGCAGTCATTTTAGTAATTGACTAGGTTACAAAAATAATCATGGGATACACCTTAGCTCATCCATTTAACAAGACTGTTTGTCTGGTCTTCCCTGTTGCCAGCATCTCTACCTTTTACAAAATGGGCGGTCTTTTTCTTCATTCCAACTCCTGAAGAAGTTAATTTGAAGGGCCCCAGGAAGTTATTTGCTTCTTTGAAGTGCTTTCCAACTGTATAGATCTCATGAATTAAATCCTCCCGGCAGATGATGCCATATTTGGTTGATGCCAAGATGTGGCATATCTTGGTTGATGCCATCCAGGCAGATGATGCTCAACCAAGAGATTGACCAACCAAAATGTTATCTGTCAAGGCAATTTGCATCTTATTGATTTGGCCATAACCACGCTTGTAGATTAGTTCATTTGCTGACTTCAGGTTTGGATATCCCCATGAAATATATGGTTCTACAATCCTCAGTATGTTAACTGAAGCCTTCTTAAGCTTAACCAACGTTCTATTGAAGAATAATTTCACTTTTTAAGAGAAGGCAGGTCTTAGGACTGGGTCTTTTTAAGCAAATGCAGCTAGCCATATCTCATAAGTATTACTTAATTTTTACTATATTCAGTTTTATGAATATAAGATAAATCTTATATTTATGTCAAGAGATGCTGGCTTTTCATTTTAGGTCCAAAGTTTTTGTTTTAAATTAATTCTTTTAAGTAATTTTATAGAAAACAGTTAAGTAAAAAAAGGAACAGGCCGGGTGTGGTGGCTCACGCCTGTAATCCCAGCACTTTGGGAGGCCGGGACAGGTGGATCACAAGGTCAGGAGATCGAGACCATCCTGGCCAACATGGTGAAACCCCGTCTCTACTGAAATACAAAAAATTAACCGGGCATGGTGTTGCACGCCTGTAGTCCCAGCTACTCAGGAGGCTGAGGCAGAGGAATCGCTTGAACCCAGAAAGTGGAGGTTGCAGTGAGCCGAGATCACACCATTGCACTCCAGCCTGGTGACAGAGAGACTCATCTCAAAAAAAAAAAAAAAGTAACAATATAGTGGGCATCTTGGATAAAGCAAAAAATCATGAGGTAGTTTGCAAAAGATAGAATATTAGAAAATAATGCACTGCACATCATACACTATAAATTATACTCTTCATAAAGACACCAACAAAAGACTTCTACTTTAGAGATTTACATTTCATGCATGAATTAAAACAAAAATAGCTGTTTCATTGTATCAACTTACTATTCATCTAAATCCCTGAAGAAAAGAAAAAGAGTAGCAACCATAATACTCCTCTAGCAAGGGTAAAGTTAATTTTGAAGCAAACTGCTAGTATATTACCTACTTTTTAGGAGAACTGCATTTTACTGATCCCAGTATTCTGATAACAAAAATTATATGTAAACACAGTTTCATAAAGTATTCAGACAACAAAGAAATAATCCAAGTAAAATGCAACTGCATCCTTTATGCTCACACTTCCTGCTATTCCACTTCACAGAGATAATGGTATACAATCCTCCAACCCCCTACCAATAATTTCATCCTCATGTGTTTATCTGTGTCTGCACTAACTGGGAGAGTTAACACTAACTGCCACACACACAGCCTCCCAGTGGTAACTCCAAAGTTACCTCTCTAAGTTAGAAAATGTTTCTAAGTGAACTCTCGAACTTAGGAGTTACCACTGGGAGGCTGTCTGTGTGGCAGTTAGTGGTGCAGCAGGCGCTGCTCCACACGCTCACTTGGGGACCCTGGTTAACAGGGGTTCCACCACCTTTTAGTGGTGTCACTGTGATGGAGGCTTGCAGCAGCTGAGAGATTGTAGAAGCATACTAGCTCCTAAATGTCTTGGCTCACAAATAATACATGGTACTGTTGCTCATAGCTCACTATTGAGAATATGCTGCAGGACCCAACAGAAATACAAGGGAAACACCATAGGTGAGCATTTTATGCCCCTGATGCAGTGTCTTTTTATAGGAGAGTACATATAGTATAGGAACCTAGGTGAGATATGTGTGCTTTCCTACTTCTTGTTTGTTTTTTTGCACTTAACAATACGTCTTTGGAGCTGTTTCCAAGTGTGTGTATACGTGTTTGTCCGCACATACATACACGCACCAACTACTTTGGTTTTAGAGTACTCCATAGTATAGACGAAGCTTAACTTATTTAACTATTTTACTATTAATGAACATAATGAACTAAGTTTTCATTTATACAGTGATGTGCTTATTTATTCCTGGTCTGATATCACTCAGTTTTGATTACCATAACTGTATAGTATCTTCTGAGATTAAATAAAACAAGTTCTTTCTCTACCACTAGTCTGTTTTTGGCAAATTTTCTTTTCTTTTTTTTTCTTTCTTTCCTTTCCTTTCTCTTTTTCTTTCTTTCTTTCTTTCTTTCTTTCTTTCTTTCTTTCTTTCTTTCTTTCTTTTTGGCTATTCTTATGTACATTCAAAAGTCATCTGGGTGTTTCAGTTGGATTGCATTGAAATCATGCATGCATTTGGGAGATAAATGAATTATTTATAATAAGGAGCATTCCCACTCAAAAAAGTAGTAGTTTCCCCATATCCTTTGTAGCAAAACTCTCATTTTAAAATTTAGGCCTTCTTAATGCCCTTTCATATGTGAGTTATATGCTTCACTCTACCTCACTGGCTATGAGTAAAGTATTATGAAGATTGATAATACATTTCAAAGTGGTAGGGTAAGGAGAATCCTAAAAATGCCTCCCCCTCAACCAAGATTAGAAACTCTAATTCCTATAACTTGTGAATACAATGAAAAATACCTCCCATGATTATCTTATGTTATATGGTACAGCTGACATTAAAATTGAGTAGGCCTGCTCTAGCCCATGAGTCCTTAAAAGCAGAGTGCTTCTCTGGCTGGTGGCAGCAGTCAGAGTCAATACATAAGGCCGTATTGTTGCTTTGAAAATGGAGGGGCTACAAGAGAAGTCAAGCAGGCAGCCTCTAGGAGTGGGGAACAGATCCCATCAGACAGCCAACAAGATAACACAGAGGCCTTAGTTCTGCTATTCTGCCAGTAACTCAATGAGCTTGGAATGGATCCTTCCTCAGGATCTCTAAACAAAAGCCCCATGTGACAGACACATTACTTTCAGTCTTGTGAGACATGGAACAGAGAACTCAATCAAGCACCCCCAGACTTATGACCTCCAAAAATTGTGAGATAATAAGTGGGTGTTGTTTTCAGCTACTAAATCCTTGTAATTTGATACACAGCAAGAAGAAACTAATCCAGACAGAGACCAAAGGAATTGTTACCAACATTTTACACCTCCATGGGTTTTCAGAATTCCCCAGGGAAAAGGAAATACACTCGGAACCACTTCCCCTTTCTTTGCTTTTACTTTCATTGACATTCCCTAATTAAGAGTAACACATGTAACAACCTAAATCCTTAATTTCCTGCTAAATGTTAAGGCTTTGGTGAAATACAAGGATAATTCTTCCTCAAAAAGTTCAAATAGTTAAGTTACAAGCAAATTGAAAACTAAAAATATCAAAGGACAAGACGAAATCTCAAAGTCAATGAGGAAAGTATCTCATGAAAATTTAGGAGAATGCTATCATCAAACCCTAGAATTGAAAATCTATTTCACAAGAGGTTAGGATATATAAGATAACCAGAGCTATTTCAGTATTTTAGCTACATACATGCAGTGACTACAATGTTTACAAGAGAATTCAATATTTTGGTAAAATACGAATTAATCCACAATCTCAGTTCCACTAGCATAAATTGTTCCACTGTTGATCTTCTGCCTCTAAGTGAAAATGCAATTTATTGCATAATATATTACCTTTCCAAAACTCGTCATACTCTAAGAAATATTACTCTGAAAGCAGTTTAGAGAAATCCAAACTGATATATAGCTGATTTATATAATTTAAAAAAAGATATATTGAAAGAAAATTTTAATGATACCAGGATGACAAGACAAAATAAAATAAGCTTCACTTTGTTTGTGTGCTTCTATTCTATCTGAATCCTTTTTAGTAAAATGTGTTCCCTTTGGCACTTGTATGACATTTTTAAAACAAAAGAATAAATAAGGTAAAGCAATAAAAAATTAGTGAATATTAAAGATAATGGTTTCAATTTCAAGAGGACTGAGAACAACATAGTTAAGTTTTAGAATCTTAAAAAATCTAGAGAAAAGTAAAAGGGCATTGAAATAATTTAAAGGTAAGAAAATGGTCTTACCAATAAGATAGACAGGGATATCATTTCCTTAACTGATTTTCTTTGACATCTCCGTGGTTTTTGGCTTAGTAAACAAAAGATATTATTGACCTAATTACCAAAGTGTCCCTGCACATTGCTGTAACAAGTTTCAGTCAACTGACAGTCACTGGGAATGCCTAGCCACCTAAAATCTATCACCCACCTGCCTGGAACCCTTCAACAAAGAATGACTCCTAAGTACCGTAGTTTATAATGTGAATTGGATGACAGAGTTAATTTCAATGTTCTGTCATCCACTTACATCTTAGTATAACTAGCTTCCTTGCAAAAACAATGGTAATTCTGATGTAGATGAGAGAAAGATAATTTTATTTTGTAAGTAAGCTCCATAAAGTCAGGAACAATGTCTATTTCTTCTTTACTACTTATCACAACTGCTATTAATAGTACAGAGGGAATCCTTAATAAGGATTTGGTGAAGGAAAGGAGGCAGATACAAACTGAAATATGACAAGTAGCTTTGAGCTTCCAAGGAAAAAATCACACAGGCAAATAGCACACCAGGAGAAAAAGATAGGAAGACAGTGAAGAGTGCTGGAACTATTCTTGTTTTAGTCTGTTCAGTCTGCTACAGCAAAAACTGGGTAACTTACGAACAACAGAAATTTATTTCTCACAGTCTGGATGCTGGGAATTTCAAGATCAAGGCAGATTCAACGTTTGATGAGAGCCTGCTTTCTGGCTCATAGACTGACCTTCTTCCTATGTCCTCACATGGTGGATGGAAACAGGGGTCTCTCTAGGTTGTCTTTTGTAAGTACACTAATCCTATTCATAAGGACTCCATCCTCATAACCTAATCATTTCCTAAAATCCCCACCTTCTAATACCATCACTTTGGGGGTAAGGATTTCAGTATATAAATTTTGTCCACAAACACAAACATTCAGACCACAGACATTTCCAAATAAAGGAGTTCTAGTTTTCCTTATTTCATGACTTTCTTACTTCATACCTCCACCCATATGCTATTTTACAAGAATAAAAGTAATTCAAATGGTAGAAATTAAAATTCTACCATAAAAGGACTGCTTCTGAAGATGTAGGAAAGCTTTGTAAGCACTGACAACAAATCAGGTAATTACTTAAAGAATACTTTTACACTAGCGAAAGCAAATGATATTTTGAAGCCAAGAACAAATGACTAAAGAAATGGATCACAAATTGCTGATGACTAATTTGGGGCTCAATTAATGACGAATTAGATTTACAGAGCAGTTGTTTTTTTGTTTTTGTTTTGTTTGTTTGTTTGAGACGGAATCTTGATCTGTCGCCCAGGCTGGAGTGCAGTGGCGCCATCTCGGCTCCCTGCAAGCTCCGCCTCCCGGGTTCACGCCATTCTCCTGCCTCAGCCTCCCGAGTAGCTGGGACTACAGGTACCCGCCACCACGCCAGGCTAATTTTTTGTATTTTTTAGTAGAGACGGGGTTTCACCGTGTTGGCCAGGATGGTCTCGAACTCCTGACCTCGTGATCCGCCCGCCTCGGCCTCCCAAAGTGCTAGGATTACAGGCTTGAGCCACCACGCCTAGCCCATAGCAGTTTTTTAAAGATTGCTAGTTAGGATGTTTCAAATTATTAAAAAAAAAAAAAAAATTAAATGATCCCTAGAGCAAGTAATCCAATGAGTACACATAGGTAATACATAGGGTTCAATTCAATATTATTTATCCTCAGAGAACTGAACAAAATACTTATTCAAAAGTAAGTAGTTTTGGAAATTACAATATATTTTTATGATTCCTTTTTCCAATCATAGTATCAATATTCAGTCCCTTGCCTACTCTGTGGTTCAAAACAGTCTTCAATAAATTTACAACTCTATCCTTTCAAATCTTCTATGAAGTACATGATTTTTAAAAATTATTTTTAAAAAACTATTAATTATATATATATAATCTGTGAATCAGAACAGTGTTTGTTTCTGGGATCGAGGGATGGGGAGGGTAGAGATTGGGACGAGCCAGAGGAAAGTTTTCTAGAGTGATAAAAATGCCTTAATTTAAGTGTGGGTTACACAATCACTTCTCAAAACATAATAAACTGCATAAACTGATATCTGTGCACTTTACTGTAAATAAATTATAGCTCACTAAAAATTAAAAGCAAAAAAGTATACAAAATATTTCTCCTTTCTCTACTATATAAAATACATGCTTATACAATACAACTGCAAATTGAGATTAAGTATTTTACTTTACAATGTCCAGAAAAGTAATTCAAATTGGTGCATGTGTCTATGATGTGGGGTGTTTCCCCTCAGAAAACTGAACAGTAATGTATTAAGTTTCTCATAATGACATATGGCCACAATAGAATGACAAAATATCTGTGGGAGTAATGACCAAGAATGTAATTAAAAGCAAAGACTCTTGAAATTACTGTTGTAACATAAGATGAATCCTTTTTTAAAAAAAGCAAAATATTATGAAATTATTTAATATTTGCGGGAAAGACTAATTAGGAGTAAAGTCATTCAATTTATTCACTATTGTATGTGTATAACTGCAAGAGAATATTATTAGTTGCTATCAAGGGTAAGTTCTGTAAACACCAGGGTTGCCTGTTTATCATTTACAGCGGCTTCCATTTTCAAAAATTCAGATGTCTCTGTTCATAGTGCTAGCAATAGCCCTTTTTTATTTGCCAGTGGAGTTAAGATAAAGCAAAATGAATTTAGATACTTTAAAATAATGTAACCAATTCCATTTCTTTAGCAGCACAATTAATTCTTACTCTTTAATTTTAATACTTTATATTAGAGCAAAGTACTTAGGATTAAATGAGTGTTTCCGCTTACGCAGCTCTAAAATATATTACAATAACTATCAAATAATTGATATAGATATGCTATGACTTTGGGGATAATTTCAGTGATTTGTATAACTAAAATCATTTAAATTACTATTCAAATGATGATAATTAATAAATTATGAAGTTTTATATGTGGCCAGAAATTTAAATTATATAAGACTTCTTTTCATTAATTGTATTATCTTGAAAAAGCAGCTATAGAAAATAGACTCATCAACTTAAGTAAGATGAAAAGACGCTACAGGAAGTCCAAGAAAGAGTAACATAAATTACTAAATGATTGAGAAATGGCATAACAAAGAAAACCTAAAATAATTTGGGTTAGTAGAGAACAGAAGGCTAGTAATAATAGTCTTTATTCAAATAGATGAAGGAATACTATGGGAACAGACACTTTCAGTACTTTGCCCATTGAGAAAAGGATCTAAAAACAAACTCAAGTAGCAACTGGAAGGACTGTTTAGGTACCAAGAAAAATTCCCTTTACACTTTCAACACTTTACAGCCTAATAACAGAGGTGGCTATAAATTCATATCTTTGAAAATGTTTAGCCACAATAGAGATTACCTAAGGTAGTCATTATTCTAATACCTAAGTGGTAAATATTACATGCCCCAAATCTGTATACATTCACCCTTACCTCTTCAGTGTACACTGGCCAAGCTTCTCACTACAGCACCTGTATTTGCCTGAGACATTTCTTGGTACCCTAATACCTTCTTTGCCTACCATCACATTAGCTAGCAATACCAGGAAATTAACCACCCCTGTATCTCTCTGCCTATGACCAACAGAAATAAGTGTATAAACACCAGAGGCTTCCTCATCCCTCAAGTGGGATAACTCTGAGATGTGGGATAATACTGGCTCCCCAGATTTCTCCATTGTGATAATTATCCACAGCTGTGTCTTATATAATAAGAAAAACTGTATTGGATAAAGCCCCTTTCTGTCTCATTTTCCCAATATCCTACCACTATTTCCAGGGATCACCTCCCAAATAAACTACTTGTACTCAAATCTTTGTATCAGAGTCTGCTTCTTTAGTACCCAAACTAACGCAGTATATATGCCATCTCCATGTAGCACCTGCCATCTTTTTTTTCTTTCTTTCTTTCTTTCTTTCTTTCTTTCTTTTTTTTTTTTTTTGAGATGGAGTCTCGCTCTGTCACACAGGCTGGAGTGCGGTGGCGTGATCTTGGCTCACTGCAACCTCTGCCCCCCAGGTTCGAGAGATTCTCCTGCCTCAACCTCTGCCACGAGGGTTCGAGTGATTCTCCTGCCTCAGCCTCCCGAGCAGCTGGGAGTACAGGTGCCCGCCACCACACCTAGCTAATTTTTGTGTTTTTAGTAGAGATAGGGTTTTACCATGTTGGCCAGGCTGGTCTTGAACTCCTGACCTCAAGTGATCCGCCCAACTTGGCATCCCAAAGTGCTGGGATTACAGGCATGAGCCACTGTGCCCGGCCTCACCTCGTATCTTATGTACTTAACAGTTCTTCCATTTTTTACTTAAATCTCTTGGAAAAAAGAGTTGCAAACACAGGAAAAAAATGGAAAACTAGTATCTTCCATCTTTCATTGTTATACTACAAAACTAAAAATAATATCAAAACAGGTATTTAGTACTAGCCAACTATTCGTTGCCATATCTCTATGTTTGTATCTCTAAGCTTGAATACTACTCCCTATTTTTAGGTGTGTCAGTAGGTATGGGGGAAGACTAGCAAATATTCATGAGGTTTTATAGATACTCTGCACCAAACTGACCTCACTGACTACTCCGAGACAACGAGAGAGAATGGATGAGGGAATAATCTCCTCACTCTGCAATTCAACACTTTCTTAAAGCTCTTTTCCAAAATCAACTGAAGTCCATCTTTTGGCAGCTAAGACCACTTAAAATCACAACACATCCCAAAAGAATAAACATTCCACACTTCAGACAGTATCAAGCTACTGACTAGGTAACCTGAGAAAGCTAATTCACAACCCCACCCAGAGAAAATTATTAGAGATCTTTAAAGATTTCTTTGACACCTATATAGTTTAAGAAAACTGTTAAATAGAGAATTAAAAATTTTAGTCCTAATTGCCTGTGTGGCTGCACTTCATTTCCCTGGGCCTCAGTTTCCTCAGCCTTAAAATAAGAAAGTCAAAGAGATCTGTGTTTTCTCTTCTGTTCTCCTCCTGGCCCCTTCAGGAATAAAAGGTATAAGGAAAGGTGAAGCTCTAGGTTTCCCAGTGTTGTGAAGTTCTGGGAAGATCAATTTTACATACAGACCTGTTTGCCAAAAGCAGGAGGACAAAAAGTATAGGAGGAGGAGAAGGTGAAAGATTAGGAAGAGAGAAAGAAAAAGAAAAACAGACTTTTAAAAATACAAGTACCAGCCAAGCACAGTGGCTCATGCCTGTAATCCCAGCACTTTGGGAGGCAGAGGCAGGCAGATCACGAAATCAGGAGATCAAGACCATCTTGGCTCACACGGTGAAATCCCGTCTCTACTAAAAATACAAAAACTTAGCCAGGAGTGGTGGCATGCGCCTGTAGTCCCAGCTACTCGGGAGGCTGAGGCAGAAGAATCGCTTGAACCCGAGAGGCACAGGTTGCAGTGAGTCGAGATGGCACCACTACACTCCAGACTGGGCGACAGAGTGAGACTCTGTCTCACACACACACGCGCACACACACACACACACACACAAAAACCCCACAACTACCACTTTACATCCATTAGGATGGTTACTATCAAGAAAAGAGAAAATAAGTGTTGGTGAGGGTGTGGAGAAATTGGAACCCTTGTGCTCTGTTGGTGGGGATGTGAAATGGTATAGCTGTTATGGAAAACAGTATAGCAGCTCCTCAAAATTTTAAAAATAGAATTATCATATGATCCAGCAATTCCGCTTCTCAGTATATACTCAAAATAATTGAAAGCCGAGCCTGAAAGAGATATTTGTACAGCCCATTCATAGCATCATAATTCGCAATAGTACAGCTTGTTCATAGCATCATAATTCCCAATAGTACAGCTTGTTCATAGCATCATAATTCACAAGGGCCAAAAGGTGGAAGCAACCCAAGTATCCACGGGCAGATGAATGAATAAACAAAATGTGGTATATATCCATATAATGGAATATTATTCAGCATTAAAAAGGAAATTCTGATACATGCTACAACACGGATGAACTTTGAGGACATTTCGCTAAGTGAAATAAACAGATCACAAAAAGACAAATACAGTATGATTCTACTTATATGGCAACTAGGGAAGCCAAATTCATAGAAACAAAATTACAACAGCAGTTACCAGGGGGAAATGGGAAATTGTAATGGGTAGAGAGTTTCAGCTTTGCAAGATGAAAAGAATTCTGGAGACTGGTTGTACAACAATGTGAATGTAATTAACACACTGAACTGTACACTTAAAAATGGTTAAGATGGTAAATTTTGTATTTTACCATCATTTTTAAAAATACAAGTTAAAAAAAAAAAAAACTGGAGTAGATAACATTTAAGACTTCTTCCAGCTCCACAGTCTTCAAATTAGCATTAACAACAATTACATAATTTATCATTGTCATGACACAAGGTTCATGAACAAAATTACAACAAAAAATTATTTATCCCATAAATATTATCCATACTATTTGCAGTATGTACATTATAACCATTACTCTATGATCCAAGAAATGAGCCTCAGTGACTAATATTTACTCAAGCTCTCTACAGAGATTCACTAAAGTATTACCTAAATGTTGAAAATCTGATGGTCAAATACAAAATTCTTCAGATTGAAGATTACTACTGATCTCTTTCCAAAGCTGTCATCTCCACTATGAAGACCATTAACTCCCAGTCAGAATTACAGGAGTGCGCCTGATAATACACTCTGGTCAGACAGCTATCAGGATGAGCTGTGCACATGTCTGCCATTTTACTTTGATTCTGATCCCAGTGAGCAAGACCACACCATGATGTAGCTTATTTGTCTTATCTAACTCTGTCCATGGCATGCTGCAGCCACATTTAAATTTATTCAAACTAGCATACCATCTAACCATATATTATCAGGTTTCTCAATACAAGCTGATAAGATTTCTAAAATTAAACAAATTTCACATCATTTTTAGTATTCCATTTATTTCTTACCAAAAACATGACCTCACTTATGTTACTTTTTCATTATTAAAGTTATTTTATTCTTGCTTTCCTTGGTTTTAAGTTACAATTTTAAAAGGTTACTTACACCTATGTGAGTGTATTATAGAAATCCATTTAATTAGACACAAATTAGCCAGGCATGGTGGCTCACACCTGTAATCCCAGCACTTTGGGAGGCCAAGGCGGGTGGATCACAAGGTCAGGAGATCGAGACCATCCTGGCTAACACGGTGAAACCCCGACTCTACTAAAAATATAAAAAATTAGCTAGGCATGGTGGCACACGCCTGTAGTCCCAATTACTCGGGAGGCTGAGGCAGGTGAATCACTTGAACCCAAGAAGCAGAGGTTGCAGTGAGCTGAGATAGCGCCACTGCACTCCAGCCTGGGTGACAGAGCGAGACTCCATCTCCAAAAAAAAAAAAAAAATTATAAACAAATTAGGTACTTACTACTTTAAATAAAAGTAGAAAGGGAAGAATAGTAAGCTCTCAGTAGGCAAAGATATTAAGATATATAGTTGGTCAATAAGCACATAAGAAGATAGTATTATTAGTCATCAGAGAAATACAGATTAAAACCACAATGAGATACCACTATATAACTCACTTCCATGGCTACAATTAAAAATATTGGCAATACCAAGTTTGACAAAGATGTCAAGCAAGTAGAACTCTCATATACTGCTGGTGGGAATATAAAATAGTATAACCAGTTTGAAAAATATTTTGGCAGTTTCTTATACGGTTCAACAAACACTTAACCATGGGACTCAACAGGTCCACTCCTAGGTATTTACCCATGAGAAATAAAAACCTATGCCCTAAGAATACATGAATGTTTAAGACCAGAAACAACCTAAATGTTCAACAATAGGTGAATGGATAAACCAACTGTAATAAATATTGGTATAATGAAACGTTATTCATCAATAAAAAAACCTCTCATATACACAATAACATGGATGAACTCCCAAAACATTATGATGAGTGCAAGAAGCCAGCTTGCACAAAAGAATATATGTTGTACAAAAGCCAAAATTGACAAATGGGATCTAACTGAACTAAAGAGCTTCTGCACAGCAGAAGAAACTACCATCAGAGTGAACAGGCAACCTACAGAATGGGAGAAAATTTTTGCAATCTACTCATCTGACAAAGGGCTAATATCCAGAATCTACAATGAACTCAAAAAAATTTACAAGAAAAAAACAAACAACCCCATCAAAAAGTGGGCGAAGGATATGAACAGACACTTCTCAAAAGAAGACATTTATGCAGCCAAAAGACACATGAAATAATGCTCATCATCACTGGCCATCAGAGACATGCAAATCAAAACCACAGTGAGATACCATCTCACACCAGTTAGAATGGCGATCATTAAAAAGTCAGGAAACAACAGGTGCTGGAGAGGATGTGGAGAAATAGGAACACTTTTACACTGTTGGTGGGACTGTAAACTAGTTCAACCATTGTGAAAGACAGTGTGGCGATTCCTCAGGGATCTAGAACTAGAAATACCATTTGACCCAGCCATCCCATTACTGGGTACATACCCAAAGGATTATAAATGATGCTGCTATAAAGACACATGCACACGTATGTTTATTGCAGCACTATTCACAATAGCAAAGACTTGGAACCAACCCAAATGTCCATCAATGATAGACTGGATTAAGAAAATGTGGCACATATACACCATGGAATACTATGCAGCCATAAAAAAGGATGAGTTCATGTCCTTTGTAGGGACATGGATGAAGCTGGAAACCATCATTCTCAGCAAACTATCCCAAGGACAAAAAACCAAACACCACATGTTCTCACTCATAGGTGGGAATTGAACAATGAGAACACTTGGACACAGGAAGGGGAACATCACACACCGGGGCCTGTCATGGGGTGAGGGGAAGGGATAACATTAGGAGATATACCTAACGTAAATAACAAGTTAATGGGTGCAGCACACCAACATGGGGCATGTATACATATGTAACAAAACTGCACACCGTGCACATGTACCCTAGAACTTAAAGTATAATAATAAAAAAAAAGAATATATGTTATACGACATCATTTATTGGAAATTCAAATAAAAGTCGTGGAAAATATAAAGCGATCTAAATAACAGAAAGCAGACCAGTATTGTCTTAGAATTTGGATGGGAGAGGAAAGGTACTAATAACAAAGAAGAGGGAAGTATTTGGGGTAATGAAAATGTTCTGTATTTGGACTTTGGTGATCTTTATACAGGTATATATGTTTGCCAAAACTCATCAAACAGTACACTTAAATAGGTGGATTTTATTGCGTGTAAATTATACTTAGAAATTTTTAGTTCGGTAGTTTCTGAATTTTTTTATTATGTTCGCTTCTTAGTTAAAAATATTTACTTATAAATTATATACATGTTCTAGTGTATAAATATAAGTATACACTTTACAAAACATACAAAAATAGGAATTACAAAATAAAAACTAAAGATCAAATATTTAAGTATCCTGTTCATTGAGGCAACTTCATTAGTTAATTTTACAGCACAATATACATTTGGATAAGAATTCATCACTGAAAATAATACATACAATAGACATAAATCCATGTGTCAAAAATCTTAGTATTTGGAATTTTAGAGCCAACTTCTTATTTAGGTAATATCTTCAAATTGTTACATGACTGTCAAAGAATTGGACAGGTACTCATTCTGCCCTTTTCTTGTTTCTGCCTGCAATATTAATGCAATCTTCAATCTGTAAGCTATATGTGGAAAAATTTTTAAGCCACTTGTCAATATTATGAAGTTAGTTTAAAAACAGACTACATAATCCATTAATCCACCTTGATGAAAACGGAAAGTGTAACAAACAAGTTGCATTTTTCGGCCCTCAGCATGCCTCATTTATATATATGATATGTATAAGTTTCTATATCTTGGCTATATCTCCTATTTTTAAGTAAAAACAAATAGAAATAAAAATTCTAATACTTCTTTCTCATATTTTTTTTCTTTCTTTCTTTCTTTCTTTGTTTTTTGAGATGGAGTTTCACTCTTGTCACCCAGGTTGGAGTGCAATGGTGCAATCTTGGCTCACTGCAACCTCTGCCTCCCGGGTTCAAGCGATTCTCCTGCTTCACCTTCCCAAGTAGCTAGGGTTACAGGCATGCTCCACCATCCCCATCTAATTTTGTGTTTTGAGTAGAGATGGGGTTTCATCATGTTGGCCAGGCTGGTTTCAAACTCCTGACCTCAGGTGGTCCGTCTGCCTCAGCCTCCCAAAGTGCTGGGATTACAGGCGTGAACTACCATGCCCGGCCTTCTTTCTCATATTCTAGTAAGTCTTGTTGCACTAACCTAGAATAGAGATGCTCCATTTTGGATACATCAGATAGTGACTGCTTACGCTATTCAGAAATTATAGTTTAAAAATTGGAGTGTGTGCCTGTACATATTTAACACTAAACATGTAAATAAATTACTGTCAATTTAGAAGGCAACTCAGTCATAACCTAGTTCACTCATTATTTCAACAAACATTTACTGAGGACCCATTATGTGCCAGACATACAGTGCATGCAAGGTTCGACTACAGTGGGAGCAAAGGGAGACATGGTCCCTGGATCATCAATGTACATTACAGTTTTGCGGAGAGACACTAATTACATGAATCAATTAAGACCATACTAATGAAACAGTCTGTGAAGGAAAGGCACATGGGCTAGGAGAGTGCATAAAGGAAAGTTAATCTAGATAGGACGATCAAGAAGGCTTCCCTGGGGTCATGACTGCTGACCTCTACAAAATATTATTAAAACATAAGCAAGCATAAAGCAAGGTATAAACAATGACAGTGTGGGACCAACTAGTACAATGAGGTTGGGTTTTTTTTTATTCAATTTGCCTGTGATATCACTTAGCTTTAACATTTTCATATTAAGACTGGTTCTCTTTTTCCTCATTAGCGCAAGACAATTAAAGTGGTTTAACCTAGAATGAAAAAGATCATAGGCAAATATGAAACACACGGAAATTGAGTGGAAATCTCAGTTATAATGTGGTTATTCAGCTCATCTGTTAATAGATTCAATTTGTAGTTTCATTATAAATTTTATCTAAATAAGCACATACACCTGCACACACACACAGAGATAACTGAGAATACATCCATATACCACACTTTGAGAAACACTACTCTTTGCAACCATTTGCATATCTCCAGTTCTCAGCAAAGTATGTGACGTACAGATCAATAATTTGTACTTATATCTGTAAAACACTTTGCAGTTTGCAGAGCACCACTACATCAATTATTTTTTCATTTGACCTTTATAACTTATGGGCAATTTATTTATTTATTTATTTATTTATTTACTTTAATTTTTTATTTTTGAGACAGAGTTTTGCTCTTGTTGCCAGGCTGGAGTACAATGGTGTGATCTCAGCTCACTGCAACCTCTGCCTCCCAGGTTCAAGCGATTCTCCTGCCTCCACATCGCAAGTAGCTGGGATTACAGGCATGCACCACCATGCCTGGTGAAGTTTTTGTATTTAGTAGAGATGAGGGTTTCACCATGTTGGTCAGGCTGGTCTTGAGCTCCCGACCTCAGGTGATCCACCAGCCTCAGCCTCCCAAAGTGCTGGGATTACAGGCATGAGCCACTGCACCCAGCCTCATTATGGGCAAATTATATTTCAAAGATAAGAAAACTAAGACTGGTGGTACCCTGAAGAAGTACCACCCTCTCTAGAAAGTTTCCCAGTTTCCTCCTCCCATCAACTGACTCACCTGTTTGCTCCCACATCCCCTATGTATACCTCAGACATTACCATTCTTTATGTCATCTTCTGTTTACCTACCAGTCTCTTTGACCTAACATCAACATTCTTCATATCACAGCACTAAACACGGTTCATGGCTCATAACAGATGCTCAATCAGTATTATAAAAAGTGAAGCTCAGGAAGGTTGAAGTGACTTGCTTAACACCATATAGCTTGTAAGTGGCAGACCTGGCATTTTGATTCACCTACATCTCATTAGATCAAATTCAAGTCACTATCCCTTTAGTTCATATCTCTAATATTTTAGAGCAATATTATTACTGCTTCATAAGAAACAGGACAAAAACCACATTAAATGAATGCTGACTTGAAGTATTACCAACCAAAATGAAGACAGAAATATAATTTAAGCTCAAACATTAACAATATTTTCCATGGGAAATAAATTGTCTACTTAGATTTAGCACAATTAGTTAAGAACCATCTAATTAATTAGCATTCTTAGTAGTGCTATTTTTATACTGAACATTTTTATACTGAGCTTTAAAGAGTATGAATTTGTTTTATTACACTAGCTTCTCTAGATCACTTTTTTCCCATGATAAAGTTTCTCAACTTCTCTGATGCACTGTTGCTTTGTTATTTTTATATCTAATCTAGATATCTTTAAAATTAGATATTTTTAATATCTAATTAAAATAATTAAAGAAACACTCCATTTTTCAAAATGTATTTCTAAAAGTGCTTGGGAAAATTAAGCATAATCATGAGTTTTAAATATTATAACTGTCTACCAAATCAATGAACCCATAGGCAACAAACCCTCAAAGTCAAGGGAACCTCAAATTCAAGGAAAAACCTTGAAAATAAGCCCAAAACAAAGACCAAAAAAAATTCCCAAAATTATTGGTAAAAAGGCTTTTTGTAGAATAATTATGTTATTAATGGTCATAAACAGGACTGTAATTGATGATCTTATCAGTCCCATAAGAAAAAAATCAATAAAAAGATTATTACTGGGATCTGAAGCTTAGGTTTGTTCAAAGTAAAATTAATTTATTTAGTATCACTTTCCAAAAAACTTCAGAAATAATTTTGCTCTATCATTTCAACAATCATTTCAACATACAGATTTTATAGATTTGTTTACAAACAAAAAGAAAACATGTAAATCTGTATTATGGTTTAATTCTGCTAATGATGAGATAGAAAGTTAACTTGAGATTCACAAATGGGACAATGCTTCTTTAAACCTAATTATATTCATAAGCATTTTTATTTAAGAATATAATTCCGTTCTTCATATTTTCTTATATATATATCTTTTCCTTGATTTCTCTTCTTTAATCATACTATTTATAAATAGCTGAAATTACTACTAATAAAAAGCACAGATTTAACAGGATCCAAAGCTATCAATACTTAATAACCCAGAAACACCAAATAATAAAGGGAGACAGAGAAACAAGAATCATGAAAAATCATGCCCTTGGTTAGCTAAGCAGATTTACAAAAAACAGCTTGGCCAATCTGTAAACCAGAAATAAAAAGTTATATATATTACTACTTTCAGTTTTGAGCCTTACTTTTTTGTTTGTTTGTTTGTTTGCTTGTTGTTTCAACTGGAGCACGTTCCACTTTTCTCCATTTGACACCTTGAGGTTAATATATAAATTTATTATATGTTACGGGAAAAACAGACTCCACTCTATCTCCTTTGTCCCCCTTCCATCTGTCACCCAGGCTAGAGATGTAGTGGTGATCACAGCTCACAGCAGTTTTAAACTCCTGGGCTTCAGTGATCTTCCTGCTAAGCCTCCCAAGTAGTTGGGACTATAGGCACATGCCACCACACTTGGCCTGAGGCTTACTTTTAAAAGTCACTTGTTAAAATTATACTTTACAGAAATAAAATATAATCTTTTAAAGCAACATTTAAGAATTTAAATTATAAAAAGATGAAAAGTTGTACCTTTGTATGTAATTTAAAAATCTGTATTCTGCCCCACATTCAATAATTAATATGTCAATTATAATATGAATTTGGGTGAGTTTAACTTTTTTAAAAAAATACTGATCAATTGATTTAATTATGCTAGCTTTTCTTAGAGATTGGGGTGGAAACTGTGGGCCTTCAGTCTACTAGAATATATATCCTACTAATTAAAACAAAAAGCAAAGCCACAAACTGGCTAATCATAATTTTTTAGTTTAGTACCTGATTTCTAATTTTTAATGCTTTTGTCTTTTTCTTGAGAATCACTTAGTTTGTATTTTCTAGCAATGAGGTTTGTAAAGTAGTCCAATTGTACCAACAATTCCTTATACACACCTGTTTTAAAAATAGTCCTTTAGAGTACCTGTCATTCTTAATTATCATCTGTTTTATGTGTTTTTCAAACAAATTTATTTTCTTGATAGTAATTTTCAAGACAAGAGTTGATAGGAAATGTAGAGAAAATTAGGCAAAACCTCAAAATTTATTTTTCGCTATACATTTTTCTAGGTGACAATAAAGTGGTTCAAACTGGATACTTTTTTAAGAGCTCTTATTGCTTAGAATATATATGGCAAAGTTTCAGTTTTTATTTGTTTAAAGATAAAACACTAAATAAATACCTATGTCTATTGACTATAATTTATTAGTAGCTCATATTATCACTTTTTGAACTTATTTCAGATTGGCAAAGTTATTTATTTTAAAATGTTCTTCTTTTAATACAACTTCAGATTCCTAGAAAAATTGCAAGAATTATACAAAATATTCCTTTCCGCAGATTACCCAGATGCTAACATTTTACTACATGGATTTTATCATTTTCCACTCTTTTTTTAAGGTTCTATATTTATTGATGTTCATACTTAGAGTCTGAGTTTAGGTAGGGCATAGGAGGTTCAAGGATCACTTTTTTAAATTTGCTAGTTATTTTGCTCAAATAGTCCTTTATATCCTGGGTGCTCTTCTTTGCTTTACTACTTCTGCTTGTGACATTTCTTGATAATGCATAGTGATTGACAGAGCTAAATTAATCCTTCTTGACATAAAGTAAATTATGTTCTTTACCATGGGGTTGCCATGTTTAGTACAGCTGTCAGAGGGCTTATAGCACTTAACAGTTTATCTTGTTTAATTCATCTGACTGCTTTATCTCTGGAAGTAGAGCTTAAGAGCTCATGAAGTCAGATGACTTGAGAATGACTCTTGGCCAAAAAAAAAAAAAAATGGCTAAAGCAAGGTATATTAGTTAAAATATTATACTTAAGACTTAGCACTGAGTTACTAGGCAGCCAGGACAAAGAGAGTGGCTCCAGTTTGCTTTAAATAGAAAGCCTATAAGTTCACAAGGGCTGTAAGGAAAATGAACCATCAGAGTCTTTTCAGAAATGGTTTGACTGATGTCAACACAAGTTTTGTTTTGTTTTATTTTGTTTCAGGCAGGGAGAGAGTGTTCTGCATGGGGATGGGGGTTTCTGGTAAGCGGAAAACCTGATAAATTCTAGAAGATATGTAAAACTTTCAACACACATTTTCAAAGAAAATAAAAAGGCATAACTTGTGTATCTATTTCTAAAATCAGCCCTGGATTTATAAAAAAGTACAATAATTATTTTTCAGGGACAGAAAAGTAAGTGCTCCATTAAATTAACCCTCTGACATAGTGGTTCAATTTGATACAGAGCTTGAAATTTTTTGATGACCGATTCATTTGGCTACAGAAGTATCCAGGAGAAAAGATGATTCTCAAACTGTGTTCCATAAATCCCTAGAGGTTCCACAAAGGCATGTAAAGAGCTGCTATCGGGGCAGCAGGAAACTAAGTGAGCAAGGCTCAAGTCCTTTCCTCTCCACATACACAATGACACTATAGAATACCTCAGTGTTTGCATTATTTAGTGTATTCCTCCAATACATATTGAGCATTTACTACTGGCCAAGTATTTACTGGTTTCATGAAAGAGCCTCTGAAAAAAAGAATCATTTGCTAAATAGATAGTATGTGCCCCACTCCTGAAAGCAATGTAACATCAAGCTCACATACATTCATTTTATAATTACTGTCCTGGAGTATACTTCTCAAATACAAGCACAGGCTGTCAAGACCAAGTGGCTATTACCAAAAACAAGTTATTTAAATTCCTTTAGGCCCAGTTTCCTCGCCCATAAAAGGCAGATAATACCAACTACCTTGCAGGGTTGTTTTAAGCTTGAGAAATAATGAGCCATGCATTAAGCATAGGGACACATAATAAGATGCTCAGTAGATTGTAGCTTCTATTACTATGATCCATTGTTTCAACTGGACTTCTGACAGAAGTAAAATGGTAGGTAAATTCAAAATGATAGCTATTATTGAAAACTTAAATAGCTTATAGTGCAGACTGAAATATTATTCATAAGCTCAAGATACCAAGACACCTGTCCAGGTGCCACCTAACACCCTACTTCAACTCTTACCACACCCTTCCCACGCTCTCCCCCAGCCATATAGACTCTGTTTCAACTCCACAAACCCACCAGCTCCTCTCTTGTGCCAGGTCTTCATACACTCACTTCCCTGAATAAACACTTCCTTTTATTCCCTCACTGTTACCTCTATTCCTCAAATCTTAGCTTAAAAGTCAGTCCCTCTGGGGAAACTTCCTTGACCAGCTCATACTATAAATGACAATTTTGATTTCGACCTTAAAGTTTACCTTTCTTTGACACACTGATGACAAACAGACTCAGCTATACATTGAGATCTATTAGAATGAGGGTGTATTTTTAGCACACATAAATAATTCTTCTAATTTGCTATGGCAAAAGGGTAGATGCTCTGTTTAAATTATGTTGCAAACTGTTCAAATTATATGTAAGTACAGGTGCCAGTTATCCTAAAGTTTTCTATTTTCTACTCATGTAAAACATTTTATAGGACACATTGAATTTTCCCAGCAAAAAAAGAACTAATGTTAAAATTGATAGTTTGATAGGCAAATTAGATATTAATAGGAAAGAAATTGTATGTCTCTAAGAACAAAACTATGGAATCAACTAAAGTAAGTCTATACATAGTCTTATACAGTAAGTGATTTGTTGAAGAAGAAAACTCCTGGCCGGGTGCAGTGGCTCACACCTATAATCTGAGAACTTTCGGAGGCTGAGACGGGTAGATCACCTAAGGTGAGTTCAAGACTAGCCTGGCCAACATGGTGAAACCCCGTCTCTACTAAAAGTACAAAATTTAGCTTGGCATGGCAGTGTGCGCCTGTAATCCCAGCTACTCAAGAGGCTGAGGCAGGAGAATCACTTGAACCCAGGAGGCAGAGGTTGCAGTGAGCCAAGATCGCACCATTGCACTCCAGCCTGTCTTAAAAAAAAGAAAAGAAAAGAAAAGAAAACTCCTTGCAATTCAACTCTGGGACGTCCTTGGGAATAGTTGCACTAAAGGAATAGTTTAAGCCTTTTCTAACTAGAAACTCAAATTCCAATAAGGTCATCTAAGATAATAATATATTATTTCCACCCTAATTTCCTAAAGTCTTAAATCCTATCACAATGCCACACTTGATCCAAAACTATTATATTTTATGAGGTAGATAAAATGGTGGAGGTATCTTTATTGAGAAATTGTCTGGCATTTTTTCAAACGACTGATGACTACACTGGGTGCCTATTCAAAGTGAAAGACACCACCACCACCCCTGCAGATCAGAGGAAGTTGGTGTTGGTTCTGATCTAGAGTCTGAGCCTCCCTGACTCACAATCCAGTCCAATACAAGGAAGGAGGAACAAAAGTTCTTGACTAGTAAAGAAAATGAAAGCAGCACTGGTTTCTAAAATAGCTACAGAGGATAAGTTACTTGAAAGTGAGAACAAAGAGAAAGTGGCCAAAAGCCAAAGTTACAAAAAAAGGAGTTTAAAAATTCCAAATTTTTTTAGAAGATCATGAATTCTACTACTATTACTACTATTAATAATAACAAAGAAAATAATAATAGTAAAAAATAATAAATGTATTAAAGGCTTATTATAATCAGGTACTACCCTAAATATTTTAGCAGAAGTATTATTTAATACTTTTAGCTATAAATGAGCAAGATATTGTTACAATTATTTTATAGAAGAGAAAACTGAGTTTCAGAAAAAGCCAATAAGTTGCCCAGTCATATAAGTAGAAAGGACCAGAGCCAGGATTTGAATTTATGCCTTCCAACAATAAAGCCCACTCAATTTCCACAAAATCTGCTTCCCTTTATGAAGTAGTCCTCAAAGAAATACAAGAGGAAGCCCAGAAGCCATGGAAGAAAAAAGAGATAATAGTCAATAGTATCAAGTGTCAAAGAAAAATCCAGAAAGATCCTAGAAAATAATGTTGGATTTAGCTTGTCCAGAAGTGCACAGTTTCAAGTTGGATGGGGAGAATCCAAATTTCATAGGATTAAGAACTGAACATACAAAAAGGAAATGTAGTAGACAAGTACATATGTCTCTTATCAGGAAAATTGGCAGTCGGGGAATACCTAATGAAATAAGTCAACTGAGTAGGAAGAAAATGAAAATGCTAGGGAGGGGACACATATGAAGGTATCACAAATGAGTCATCTGATCCAACCTTCTGCAAAGAGGCTCTTGTGCAACACTGTTCCATATGCCTCACTTCCCAGGTTCCTCTCCCCAATCACCTTCACAGATTGCCTTATTTCACTTGAAATCTTTCATGCTTTCCTTTACCAGAGATACCCTCTTCCAGTTTGTTTTTCTTGTGAATTCCAACTTTTCCTTCAGCATGCAGCTCAAGGGTCACAACTTTGGTGTCACATTATTGACCCTCACTCCCAAAGACAATCTTCCATCTTTGCTCCTAAGCACTTTGTATCCAATTCCATCAAACTTGTATTTTCTTCAAAAGCTGACTTCCTACCCATCAAATACCATGTCAAATTTTCTTAGAAACCCCAGCATTTAACATAGTGCCTGGCACATTCCTCTTAGAACATGGTATCTAGAACTGATCACAATGATCTAACTCTGGATAAAAAAAAATTTTTTTAATTACTTAATAGAGAATCAAAGCATACTATTACTCAACTACTTAAATAGTAGAGCTCTCATTTTTTAACTATTCAGTAGAGATGGTCAACAAAAGGGCCTTAATATTGGATTGGCACAGCAAGATTTATTTCCATTGTAAATCAGCATGGTCCTCCAAAACACCTTACTTCTTTATATTGGATACCAAAATTTTGCAGTTCTGGTTCTAAAAATAAATCTCTCCAAGAACTAAAATCATTGTCTTTTTTTTTCAAAAAGACATTCATTTGGAATTCATTTTAAAATATAACTCAATCTTTCAGGATGTCTGCCACAGTCTTAATTATGAGAACACTGTCCCCCCTCAGGGAACCAAGCCAATGGGAATCAAGTCCCAAATAAGAGCAAACCGGAGAAAAATGCCTTTGCTTCAGCTGATTATATGAAATAATGGTCTCAAATGAAAAGAATTCTATTCATGTCCATCAATGCTAGGATTCACAGAAAGCAAACCTCTTGACCCTGAACAGAAAAGAAAGATAAAGACAAGCATGATGGAGTGCACTATCTTGGGCATAGCTCCCCAAACTAACAAATTCATTTAAGATACTTTTGATCAAAATTTGATCCAACAGAATACTCTATTATGAATTTAACAAACTATAGGCAATTTTTAAAAATCACTACTGATTGCTTTCATGACAATAAACTTTATCATCGGTATAATTCTAATTATCAGGGTTTCTTACTGGTTGTAACGACATACTACTCAGAATATGGCCAACAGAAGTGAAGATGGAAATGACCCAGTATTGAAACTATGGTCTACGGAATGTGAGGATCTGAGAAGTATTCATATTACACTTAAATTACTAAAATCTATTTCCTAAAGATTAACAGATCATTTTGTAGATACCCAAAATAAAGAGATCTAATGGAGACTATTCATTTAAATCTTACCTTACTTGAAGATTGCCCTTCTCCTGCAACCTAATTTACAACTCTGGTTAGATTTGTTCCCCAAAGAAAATGTCATTTATCTTTTTGACCACAAGGATAATATGCTCAGTTTGCAGGATGTACCATATTTTATGTGGAAAGGCTAAATGTGTGATAGACTGATACTAACCAAAAAGAAACCAACATAGCCAACTAGCTATTCTATTCCTTTTAATGACTCAGATTATGAACAAAGTGTCCTTCTCTAGTCTATCTAGGCAATTTATAGAAAAAAACAAATGTTCTTTCCTGAATATAGTCTTGAAAGGAGCTTTTATGGCATAAAAAGGGGTTTCAAATATCCCAATTACAAACCAAAAATCTACCAGAAACAAACTCTCTGAGTCCCTTAGCAGGAAAAGGTAAAGACTACAATTTCTAATCATAAAAAAATTTCAGCAAAATTGAAAGCTTCTTTGAAAAAAAAAAAATCTTGCTTTGAACTCAATAGAAGTCCCTGAACCCCAGGACTCCACTATACTTCATGTGTTACATTTAGAAGAAACAATATAGAGACAATACATTTAGTCATTTTGAGAGAAAAAGATTTGTGCTCTTCTCCAAGAAAGAGGTAAGACAGACAGAGGTAGTAGAGAGGAGGACTATAGTTGCAAAGGCAGTTAAAACTGAAAAACTTAAAAGGGAGGAAAAAAATCTTAGAGCTGTGGTCAAGATGGCTTAGAAATTATCCTCAATGTTAGCAGTACTTGTGGAATACCTGGAGCCCAAGATTATAATAAAGAATGAAACTTCTGACTTCTGTCAAAGTTCTACCTTGAAAAGAAAACTAATCTGGCTGGCTATGGAATAGTAGGAAGACATTTTCCTTTGTCTTTCTCCTGGATGTTTAACTCAGTTCTAGGACAAGCAGGGGTTAGACGACCTCCTAGGTTGAGGCATAAAATGAAAAACAAAGAATAATCTACAAGAAACTCTTTACCAAATCATTCAAGGATGAAGGATGAGGAGAAGGAGCAATCCATTTCTAGTCATATTCTATAGAGACCCATTGGTCCAAAAAGTCTTTATAAAGATGATAGGATGGGTAAAATCAAAATTTGAGTTTCTAATCAAGATACTTAGATATTTTTATCAATTTTATTGAATTGGGCAACAATGTCTATATTTGGAAATAAGACTCTGATGTTTTGTGAGATCATGAAACGATAGGAAATTTCATATAGCATTTCAGATTGAGTATCCCTAATCTGAAAATCCAAATGCTGAAATGCTCCAAAATTCTCAACTTTTTGAGTGCCAGTATGACACCACAAGAAGAAAATTCCACACCCAACCTCAAGTAATAGCCTGCACAAAATTACTTAAAATATTGTATAAACTCACCTTCAGGCTATGTGTATAAGGTATATATAAAAAAACATATATTTCATGTTTAATGCTGGGTCCCACCCCCAAGATCTCTCATTATGTATATGCAAATATACCACAATCTGAAAAAAGTTCCAAAGCAAAAGTACTTCTGTTCCCAGGCATTTCAGGTAAGTAATATTCGCCCTGTACATAGTAAGATCCTGCTATTCTTTGTTCAGAATTCTCTATCCCTGAACCATATTGTCTAAGAAAGTGTGACAAATGGATACTTGAGGTCATATAAAATAAACAAAAAATCATAAAAACAATTTTAGAATTGTTTTATTCGGTACTTACTACACGGTGAAATTAGAAGCCTTATGGCTTTGAAGAAACAGAAGAAGTGTATAATACTGCAATCCTGAAATTTTCTGGTTTCTCATTGATATGGTTTGCCTGTGTCCTCACCCAAATTTCATCTTGAATTATAACTCCCACAATTCCCACATGTCTTGGGAGCAACCCTGTGGTAGGTGATTGAATCATGTTGGGGTGGTAAAGTAAATTGGTACCAGTAAAGTGAGGCACTGTTGAAAAGATACCCCAAAATGTCAAAGTGTAAAAGATACCCAAAAATGTAGAAGTGAACTGGATAACAGGCAGAGGTTGGAACAGTTCGGAGAACTCAGAAGAAGTCAGAAAAATGTGAGAAAGTTTGGAACTCCCTAGAGACTTGTTGAATGGCTTTGACCAAAATGCTGATAATGATACGGACTATGAAATTCAGGCTGAAGTGGTCGCAGATGGAGGTGAGAAACTTGTTGGGAACTGGAGCAAACTTGTGGGGAATTGCTATGTCCCCACCCAAGCCTCATCTTGAATTGTAATTCCCACAATTCCCACATTGTTGTGGGAGGAACCCGGTGGGAGGCAATTGACTCATGAGGGCAGGTCTTTTCTGTGCTGGTCTCGTGATAGTCAGTAATTCTTATGAGATCTGATGGTTTTAAAAATGGGAGTTTCCCTGCACAAGCTCTCTCTCTTTACCTGCTGCCATCTGTGTAAGACATGACTTGTTCCCCCTTGCCTTCTGCCATGATTGTGAGGCCTCCCCAGCCACATGAACT
Source organism: Pan troglodytes (assembly GCF_028858775.2). Taxonomy (NCBI): domain Eukaryota; kingdom Metazoa; phylum Chordata; class Mammalia; order Primates; family Hominidae; genus Pan; species Pan troglodytes. The sequence goes on along the minus strand of NC_072409.2, from coordinate 112,543,255 downwards.
GTAAGTCCCTTAAATGCTTTTTCCTGTATAAATTACCCAGTCTCATGTATGTCTTTATTACTAGTATGAAAATGGACTAATACACTCATCATTCCAGTATATTAGGTTGGTGCAAAAATTAAATTAATGGCAAAAACCGCAATTACTTTTGCACCAACCTATATATAATATTGAATGTCTCAAAATTTTAAAACATTAGCTATAAACTTTCTCTTTATGTCAAAATCAACAAAGCAAAGTTACAATGAAAAGTTGAATCAATAGAAGTAACTACCTTTGACATCAATATCATGATTTCTATATCCATTATGGGTCAGTAACAAAAGCTGGAAACTTTTAAAGGCATTTTACTATAGTTTGCAAACCCAAGATAACAGCAGCACATTAACAATTCAAACATTATAGGCATGTCAGAGGAATAGGAATTATAGCACGAATCTTATCAGTTATAGAAAATTGACATCCACGGGGACACAACTGGAATATACTGGGGAGCTTCAAACATGACACTATTCTACTTAAGACAAAAAAAGAAAAATAATGACAAAGAAGAAAAACATGCTTCTAAATAAGTCTGGGAGGACAACATAACAAGGGTCTCCAGGCAAATATCACAGCAAAAAACTGCGTGAAATAAAACACTTTGTTGACAAAAAGAAAATGAGTGTTCTCACCTTCTTTGCTCGGTGTAAAGGAATATAAGGTATCACCTGCCTTGAATGTCCCAGAAGAAAAAGCTAACTTGAGGAAATGAAAAATATGCCTGCTGGGAGTGAGCCATATGGCACAGTACAATGTTTTTTCCAAAGTGTGGTCCAGGTGTACACAAGATTATTTCTTATGAGGCCAAGAATGAAGTGGTGGGGGTGGTGAGGGTGTGTATGTATAATCTTCTATTTATGGCTAGTGACACTGATTTTCCACTTCTGACAGCAATCCAATTTTTGTTTTTAATATATGTATTTAATATAAAATGTGATTCTACTTAAGAAGCAATCAGGTTCCCTCTACCAACCCCTATGCAGTAAGGTAACTGGCTTTCCCTAACTTTAGTAAAATGTTTGGAGGTTTGTTCTTTGGCTTAATCTCTTCATTGAGGAATACCAAACATGGGTAATAACACATGAAAAAAGAGAAAGATTAATTAAATTCACGCAATAAATACCCAACTCTTTCCGCAACTCAGCTCCCAGGCAGCCAAGCATTCCCCCACTAGGCAGGAAGTTGGACAAGTCTTCTTAAAAAAATTGACCAGCCAAAGAGGGCAAACAAATATACTGAACATTAGAGGGTTCTTAATGAAAAAGCCTTGTCAGTCAGATGACCCCATTTTGAAGTCAACAAGACTCACTCATGCATTCAAATCAGCGTCTTATATCCACATTTTAAAATATGGATAAACACCCACAGATTGTCAGACATCAGAGAAAAGCTTTTAACATGAAAGACAGAGACATAGTAAAAAACAAAACAAAACAGAACAGAGTACCTTAAAAGAAACAGACTATGTAAAGAGAAAAAAATTTCAGCAAGTTAAAAAAAATTAATATCTTCAGAAAGGAAAAAGAAAACCATGAATTAAAACATGATATTACGAAAAGGAACACATAGGAATTTTTTAAAAGTTCCTGAAAATTAAAAAAAAAGTGATAGAAATTAAAAATAATAGAAGGCCTGAACAATGAAATTGAAAATAGAACAAAAAAAGTCCAGAAAGTGAAAAAAACAAGAAAGCAGAGGGAGAGGTAATCATAAATGAAAAAACTGAATAAAGTTTCCCAGAAATGAAAAAGCACGAATGTCCAGACTGAAATGGCCCATGAAGGTTCTAGCACAGTATTTGAAAATAGGCCTGCATCAATGCACATCATCATAAAGTTCATAAAACTGGAATTTCAAATATTCTACAAAGTTTCAGAGAAAAAAAAAATCACATAAACCACATAAAAAAGATCAGAAATCAGATTGGTGTTTGGCTTGTCCATGGCAATCCTGCAAACTAGAAGAAACACAATCATTAAATCTAAGAAAAATAAATGAGTTTTACAGGAAAGGAAGGTAATCACTGTTTACTACAAGGCTGGATTTGAAAAGCATTTATATATCATGGTAATATAAGCACTGAATTTACTGAATTTACTGAAATTAAAATATAACTTATAGGTTGAGACATGAAATTATTGTTTTTGTACATAAAAAAACACATATGGTTCAATCTGTCAAGAACATAAAGGACAGGAAGGGTGGGTGGGTCAGGGTGTGTGTGTGTTGTGTTAGGGACCAAAAGAAGGGCATGCTAAGATAATGTTTAAAATGCTTAAAACTAAAAAATCAAGCTGCAGTAAAATAAGTATACTATATTTACATAAATGGAGGTAAATATCAGAAAAACAGGTTTAAAGAGGTCAATGTAGTTGCCTATGAGGAGTGGTTTGTGGGAGAATGGGGGAGGTTAAAGACCATTTTTTTAAAATAACAGAACTTGCTAGTTTTTTGAGTCTTTATACTATTATATACCCTATTAAGACCTGGTGTAAATATTTGATAATATGTAAATTCAATAAAAAGAAAACTTTTTTTTCATGTTTACAGAAGGCACCTTCCAGAGATAGGAACACTATTTCCATCACACTCTTGTTAGTGATAGGCACTCTCTCAAAACCATTCTTCTACAGAGATGAAAACCAGAGTGAGTTAAATGTTCAACATTGCCTTTAAAAAGATAACTGTTATCTTTTTAAACTTAGTTATAACAATGTCTGAATTGTTCTTTACTTGCTCTTCAGATGACATGACATAAGCTAGCCCTTTCTCAATAAGGTTCAGAGTCTTAAAATTGGTGATGGCATTAATAATAACAGAGCCTTTTAAATCACCATTTTGAAGACTCATTTTTAATGGTTAAAAAATATATATAAAAAGATAAACACATAACCAATAAAGTGGGCGCTAAACAATTGGTACACATGAACATAAAGATGACAATAAGAGATACTGGGGACTCTAAAAGGAGAGAGGGTGGGAAGGGGATAAGTGTTGAAAAATTACCTATTGGGTACAATGTTCACTATTTGGGTACTGGGTACGCTAGAAGCCCAAACCCCACCATTATGTAATTTAGCCATAAAGCAAACCTGCACATGTATCCTCTGGATCTACAATTTTAAAAAAGAGAGAATATGCTTAAAAGAAATAAAAGGAACATAAGCAATAGATTGAAACATGTAACACTTTTTGTAGATCAAAACTATATATAGTTCAATCTAATAAACTGGGAGCTTGAGGGATGGGAAAGATGTATATGTATATATGGCAGAGTATGCTAAGATTTTTTTTAAAATGTTTAAAAAATAAACACAAAATGGCCGGGCACAGTAGCTCATGCCTGTAATCCCAGCACTTTGGGAGGTTGAGGTGGGCGGATCACGAGGTCAGGAGATCGAGACCATCCTGGCTAACATGGTGAAACCCCGTCTCTACTAAAAATACAAAAAATTAGCCAGGCGTGGTGGCAGGCACCTGTAGTCCCAGCTATTCTGGAGGCTGAGGCAGGAGAATGGCGTGAACCCGGGAGGCAGAGCTTGCGGTGAGCTGAGATGATGCCAGTGCACTGCAGCCTGGGAGACAGCGAGACTCCCGTCTCAAAAAACAAAACAAAACAAAACAAACACAAGACGATTATTTCAGATGTCTTTACTTATCCTAAAAGCCAATGACTTCTGTACGATTCCAGCACACCCCCTGCCCAACCCAATTCTATATCCTGTAAAGAATATAACCTTGCATCTATCAATTATAAAAATGTCCTTCATCATCTATAACCCATCTGTATCCTTCTGCCTAACCACTTATTTATAATTGTAAGAGCAATGTTTGCTAAGGAGTCTCTTTAATACTAAGAAATTATAGGCAAATCTTGAATCTCAAGATAATGTTATATGACATATGATCTTTCTCACTTATGTTCTCACCACTCTTTAGAAGAAATCACAGGCCAGTGTGTTCACAATCCACATACATGAACAGCATTACTTTGTCAGTATCTTTGCAAAACAAGCCAACTGCCCTGCGTATGAATAAGACCTGTAGTAAATATCTGATGATGAATTCACTCCCAACTTTTTAAATAGCTTGAGTCAGATCTCCAGACCTTGAAGATTACTCTATTTTCATTCAACAGTATTTATCAACCACCTAATGCAAAGGCACTTTCTAAAATACCACAAAGGCAAAATCCCTGCCTGGAAGGTGCATGCATCCTATTAAGTACTACTGTGAGCCAACTAAATAAAGTATAATATTGCGACATTTCAATATGAAAGAAATAGAAAGTTGTGATAAACAATGAGGAGAGAAGAAGAGAAGGAGAAAACTTTGAGTGGTCATATCAGAAAAAATAACTCACTTTAGGAGTCAAGACAGGCTGTTTGAGAATACAGATTATAACTTGAGTATTCATTTTTGTATCCCTATAGCCTAGCACAGAAAGAACCTGGCACATCCAAGAAATGCTCAAGAAACATTTGCTGAATGAACCTAAAAACTGAAGTATGCCTATCATAGCAAGACAGTAAAGTTCAAATAATTTTTGGATACAGGTATGTTGGACAGCCAACATAATGAAAGTAACAGCATCTTTTCTAAGAGCAGCAGCTCCTTACCTGTTGTTGTACTGGTACTTGCTGTACCACCTGCGTAGGCACTGCTGCTTGACTAGCCACAGATGTTTGTAAGGTCACTGTCGAGCCTGTGTCCGACCCAGTCTCTGATGTCTGCATGATGGTCTCTGAAATAGATTAAAATGAAATTAAAGTTTAAAATGTCACTCCGGCATGACTAGCTTCCTTACAATTGTTCTTAAAATCCTATACTGAAACTAACTTTCAACTCTCATACCTCTTATCCCAACATACTACCATGACAGTCTGTGCATGTGTATGGTCATTCTGCCACTTTATAAATAATTACTAATCCACATTCTTTAAAAAAAATTCCCATTAGCACCTCTTATCCTGAGACTATCCAGGTTAAATTTCATTGAAAGCTACCTTCTATCTCATTTGTTATAAATTGTTTAAATCCCTTTATAAACTATCATCCAAAATTATATCAAAATGTTCTAAATTCTCAGAACACAAACCCAATCTGGATGTAAATGTCATGAATTCTACTTTCTTGACACTTTTATAGGCTGTCAGGATGTCACCAGAATATAATTTAGAGTAAATCATTTCTTTTTTTTTTTAATACTTTGTTTTAGGGTACATGTGCACAACGTGCAGGTCAGTTACATATGTATACATGTGCCATGTTGGTGTGCTGCACCCATTAACTCGTCATCTAGCATTAGGTATATCTCCTAATGCTATCCCTCCCCCATCCCCCCACCCCACAACAGGCCCTGGTGTGTGATGATCTCCTTCCTGTGTCCATGTGTTCTCATTGTTCAATTCCCACCTATGAGTGAGAACATGCGGTGTTTGGTTTTTTGTCCTTGCGATAGTTTACTGAGAATGATGGTTTCCAGCTTCATCCATGTCCCTACAAAGGACATGAACTCATCATTTTTTATGGCTGCATAGTATTCCATTGTGTCTACATGCCACATTTTCTTAATCCAGTCTATCATTGTTGGACATTTGGCTTTGTTCCGAGTCTTTGCTGTTGTGAATAGTGCCGCAGTAAACATATGTGTCGTGTGTCTTTATAGCAGCATGACTTATAATCCTTTGGGTATATACCCAGTAACGGGATGGCTGGGTCAAATGGTATTTCTAGTTCTAGATCCCTGAGGAATCGCCACACTGACTTCCACAATGGTTGAACTAGTTTACAGTCCCACCAACAGTGTAAAAGTGTCCCTATTTCTCCACATCCTCTCCAGCACCTGTTGTTTCCTGACTTTTTAATGATCGCCATTCTAACTGGTGTGAGATGGTATCTCATTGTGGTTTTGATTTGCATTTCTCTGATGGCCAGTGATGATGAGCATTTTTTCATGTGTCTTTTGGCTGCATAAATAGAGTAAATCATTTCTAAGGTCCTTTCCAACTTTAAAACTTACTATTTGGTGATCTAAAACAATTAACGTATATCCAAAAGCCAACTGATATGCCCTAAACTTAGCCAAAGAATCAAGTTAACTAATTTTGTGTATGGTATAATATGGTACTAAAATCAAAATTCGATTATAGTCTTATACAAAGATAGCCCCAAATCCATAACATTTAATACAGTTGAAAGATGAGAGAGACTACTATCATGTAAATGAGATTTGTAAACAAAGACATGTACTTTCTCTCATTCACAATTAAACATGCCACGTTTCTCAGTTTTGCCTGACCTGCCATTGTTTACTCTAACAGGTATGCTTTCTCCGTCTTCCTGGCCTTGACATCCCCTTTTACTACTTATGCATTCAATAAAATAAATATGAATTTCCTTGCTATTGAGCAAAGACCAGATTTCTAATTTTCTTTCCTGGAGGAATGGAGCAAGAGAAACAGTGTTTAATTGGTAGCATAAGAAAAGCACTGCATCATAGTTTAAATCTATATGAAATATAGTGAACATTAATTTTTAACTAAGAAATTTTTGAAAGAGTATTCAGTTTTTCAAGGAGAAAATTAACCCCTCTTGGCATCTGTTGTCACAGCATGACTTCTTCTAATTTTCCCCCAAAACCTTCTATCATATTCAATTTCAGAAACGGACCTCTGAAGACAATGCATCTATTCTTCTTCTTTTGTAAACGAGGAACCTAAAACCCAGAGAGATTAAGAGACTTGTTCAAGGTGACAGCAGTAGACTTGGGACTGGGCTTTTTCACTTTGACTCTGTGCTTAATTTTCTTTCTACACTTTGACATTGGCATCTTTTTAGGTGATTATTTTCTCATTCTTTTGTTAGTCAAACCTCTAAAGCAGCACAATAAACCTTGTACATACAAAAGGTATAGCAGTAACAACTAGCATTGATTGTTTAACATACGCTAATAATTCTTTTAAATGCTTGATATATTTATTAATTTAAAAATGAATCCATGTAACAACTCAGTGCAGTTGGTATGACTATAATCTGCATTTACAAATGAGGAACCTCAGGCACAGAGAGCAAAAGTGGCTAGGAGTTTACAAAATAAATGGAAAGTGATAAATTCAGTGGCTAATACTCCTAGATGGGTTAGCTAATGCTCAGCTCCAGCATATTGTGAGTATGTGGGAAACTTCCTTCCATTTTCCGAAAGAAACTGAAAGTCCAGATTTTTATGTGAAATCTCAAAAATGGTGGTTTATTTAAATGTAGTACTGATCTCCAAACACACACACACACACACACACACAATCTTTGAACCAGCATTAAGACCACAGAAATGACCAAAAATGTTTGAGAATGACACTATTTTTTACTACACAAAATTCTTGCCTAACGAGTATTACTAGAGGACCAATAGTTCTCAAAATTTGGGGAGAGAATACACAAATTAAGAACCCAGTCTGTGCCTCTTCCTCTTTCTTCTACCACAGACGGGAAACAAAAAAAAAAAATCCCTAAAAAAGAAAGCAAAAGCCAGGGTCCTTTGATTTATTACACATTTATATGCCATTTGTGCTATAGCAGAGGAATTATTAGTAAGAGTGAGGCAATGCTTTTCTGCAAAGAATAAGGAATGAACCAGACATTAGATATCATCTTCTGTGAGGTCTTTTTCAGCCTCTCTTGTCAACTCCAAGATGGCTGGTGGCCTCTGTCAGTTTAGTGTACAGATGAGGAAGACAGCGTTGCCAGTTATAGCTTCTCCTTTAAGCTGTTCAACTAAGAGTAGATGAGTTTCTTACAATGATGTCACTCGCACTAAATCTGCCTCCTATTTCCCCCAGAGCTGGATGGGAATGTTCCAGAGTCTAACTTGTTTGCACATACATTGTATTACAGACTACTCTACATACTTTTTTTGGTATATGACCCACACTTTGACATCAACTGTTTTAGATCAAACACATGCAAGAATGTAAAGAAAAAAGTTCTCTTTAAAAATTAAAACTACCTTTAAAGTAATTCTTAACAACTCCCAATAAGCCACCTGGGAGAGCATATCAGAAGATAAAAGGCATAGATTTGGAAATTGGCCTTCTATGGACTACATTCGACTCCCCACTCGGGTTTTGTTTGACTCAGAGTGATTACAAAATTCTTAATTGCTAACATTTAAAAATCAGAAAACTTTGAACTAAAAAACAAATTTCCAGGCCGGGCACAGTGGTTCATGCCTGTAATCCCAACACTTTGGGAGGCCAAGGTGGGTGAATCACCTGAGGTCAGGAGTTCAAGACCACCCTGGACAATATGGTGAAACCCCATCTCTGCTTAAAAAAAAAAAAAAAAAAAAATTAGCTGGTCGTGGTGGTGGGCACCTGTAATCCCAGCTACTATGGAGGCTGAGACAGGAGAATCCCTTGAACCTGGGAGGCAGAGGTTGCAGTGAGCTGAGATCTCACCATTGCACTCCAGCCTGGGCGACAAGACCAAAACTCCATCTCAAAACAAAAAACAAAAAAGAAACAAATTTCCAGAATTTCTTAAAACATCTGAAAATTTTAAAGAGGTGAGCACATATTATGTGTTCTATAGGCAAATTATTTAAATGGTTATACTCTTTTCAATTGAATGGCCTCTATAGGCATTTGAGTTTGTGACTCTTTTGAGGGTAATCAGAAATCTATTTCTACAAATAAAGATTGAAAGTAGAAAATTGCTTTTTGAGGGGGCCAGGGGCAGTGGCTCACGCTTGTAAGCCCACCACTTTGGGAGGCCAAGCGGGGCAGATCTCAAGGTCAGGAGTTTGAGACCAGCCTGAACAACATGGTGAAACCCCGTCTCTACTAAAATACAAAAATTAGCCAGGCATGGTGGTGCACGCCTGTAATCCCAGCTACTCAGGAGGCTGCAGCAGGAGAGTCACTTGAACCTGGGAGGCAGAGGTTGCGGTGAGCCAAGATCATTCCACTGCACTCCAGCCTGGATGACAGAGCGAGACTCCGTCTCAAAAAAAAAAAAATGAAAATTGCTTTTTGGGTTTGAAACAATATTGATGACATTTATATTAATTTTACACAGAAAAGTAATACCCAAGTTTAGACCATTTTACTGCTAGAAATGTATCACTAGATTAAAACTAGTGATTTTATCACTAGATGTATCACTAGATTAAAACTATGATTTTCCTTATTTTAAAGATGAGTTAACTGAGGCCCAGAGATGATACATCACTTACTGAAGGCCATACAGACGCTGCACAAAGACAAGTAAGAAAGGCGAACTGATGAATTTTTAGAATGAGACAGGAAAAAAAGAAAAAGTTGTCCAACTACTTAATAGGAGGAATCTTATAGAATAGAGTAGGGGAAATAAGATAGGTAAAAAACAATGGTTGTAAAACATAAAGCTAGAGAGTCACGGAGAACTTTCCATCAAGCCTCCAGCTGTACCTATAAACCACATCCAAACTGTTACATAAAGCCTAGTCCTGCACAACCAAGTATCACATCAAGTATCAACCAAGTCCTAGTATATGTTCTGTTTATTCCCAAATTACTGCTCATAGGTCTGATCTACTTGGCTCTTGGATTATAGGGTCATGCCAGTTGATCAAAACTTAGTCTCTCTTTTGTGTCTCCATTTTCCTTCATAGACACAATTTCATTTTCCTCTGATTTTACTACCTTCAGCCTTGACAGAGAGGCTCTCTTTGCCAAGCTTTATGACATTAGAGGGTATCAATCATAACCCTTCCACAGATTAACTGAAAAGTTCATAATTTGGCCTCTCATGTAATAGTTTTTCCCTGGTGCCAGGCACTACACTAAGTGCTTTCAATACATTTTCTAGTTCAATCTTCAGAAGAACCCCCTGATGGAGGTGTTATCCCCATTTAACAAATAAAGAAACTGAGGCACAAATGGATTAAATAATTTGCCAAAAGCCACACAACTAGTAAGAGAAAAAGCCTGAATTCACTTGATGTCTGTCTGTCTCTAAAGCGCATGATGTCAACCAGTACATAGACTGCTTTGCAATATCATGATGATAGGGCTTCCAAAGAAAAGCTAGAGACTGTTGGTCTAGACAGCAATCTTTGGGGTTCTCAATCGATATTACATGATTTACACTTCCAACAACAACAGAAAGACATCCCCTCTCTCTGACACCAAAGTTAGGAAGTATTTCTTCTCTTTCAACAGAGACCATAAAACCCAACTAATACGTATTTTTCCAGAGGCATTTTTAGTGATTAATTCTGAAGACCTGATAAAAACAGCAGATTAATTAGAATGTTAAAGCATGTTTGAGGAGTATAACCCTCCCGCCAAATTTTGCTAAAACAGATCATTTAAGCCCACTGACACATTCATAGTATTCTGGTAGGCTTCCAACATTTCTGCAAAGTAAGGATCATCACATGAGAGCAGTGCCCTAGCATGCTCCATTTTAGGTTTTGTTTTACTCCCAGCATAATAGCTTATGAGTATATTTGAGGTGCTCCCATTCATCCAGCAGTGGTTTCTGGTGTTTTGTTTATGTTTGGGAGTAATTTGGTTAGTTTAGTTCCTTCACAGCCTTCTTTCAAGTGATATTTGTTTATCAGTCACAAATGCCGTCACATTAATCCATTTTGATAAGCTAAATAAACCCCTGCAGTTTGTCAATGATGCAGCCCATATGTAAATGAGTTGTATATTCTTACAGGAGAGACATGCACAATTTCAGTCTAGTCATCCTCGCCTAATGTGGCTGTCAGGTGTGTCATGAGCAACAGATGCTTGTTTGACAAAGGACCTTTTTATTCTGGCTAATTAAACAGTTGGACACACCCGCCTGTTAACGGTTCTGCTTTGTACAGCCAGCTCTGGCTGAATCATGCGAATCTACAGCTAAATAGGCCACATTTTGAAAGAAGGCTAATTAACCCCTAGGAGAAGGAAAAGATATTGCAAAAACCAAGATGCTGAATGGAACAAGATTAGCATTTCTTCAACCTGATGGGTAAAACCTAGGCAAAGCAAATGTGTTTGGAACAAACATGCATTATTGCAAGTTTTAAGGCATTCAAATGTTTTTTGTGGAACTTCCTGAAGATTATTTAATACACTCAAATTCACAGTTGGATTCCTTTTATCACTCACAATGTACATGCCAGATTAAATGGATTAATAGTCTGACCTAATCAATTACTTATCAAACAGAACTATGTTACTGGGCTAGCTTAAAAATAGGTAGTATCCACCTAATTTTTATTGGGGTCTTTCATCCTGAAATAATTTGCTCTCCTAAAGAGCAAAGTCTGCAAAGTTTGGTTCCACTACACTTACTGTATTATTTTTAACACTGAGGAATGTAATAGGTTTAAATTCAGTATAGAAAACAAAGACCTGTAATTTAATTTTCAAGCTCAACAGAGAATTTCCTTCCTTTATCCTTAGCATAGAAAGACAAAAGATGCTAGTTCCAATTCCTACTTGAACCGAATTAACCAAAATTATTATGATAGTTACTTAATGGGTATAGTAAAAATAAACGACATCTAAAATGTGACCATATTCAAGAATAACTTATTTACAAGAGCATTAGAAACCTGATTCAACATAAGATCACAGAAATGCCATTTACAGAAAAAAATACATGTTTTGCAGGTGAAAATTACTATTTTTAAAACATAGACCCAAAATTATTGTAATTGAAGTTCTGCAGCATTTATATTTATATATATTTATATTTAATACTTCTATTACTAATGCTCTGATTCAGCATCAGCATTCCTAAATAAATGCTGGAAAATAATAGTAGCATATATAGTGTCTATAGCGATTAAGATTTCTATTAAAATTAAGACAACTAAAATGAGCAGTGCTTTTGGGGAGGAAATTACTGACATTTAACATAAATTTAGTACAAAATGTACACAATTCCAACTATTCTGGAGTAGATAATGAACAATATTAAGATAACTCTAACAACAACAAAAAAACACCTAAGGACATTAGGCATCTTCTAGAAAGACAATGTACAATGATGGGGCATAGTAGAAATTATTAATGCATATATATGTTACACATATATATGTATTTTAAACATATGTTTAGTCACGTACTACATTTAAATATATGTTTAAATAGTCACGTACTAAATTTAATTTCTTAAAACTCTGACAAAACATATATTGAGCTGATTGCTTCACCTACGAATATAAAACACTTGGCTTTCTTCCACCTTCACCCAGTACAAATGAAAAAACTAGTTAAGCTATAAACTGTTGTCAAACACCAACCTTTCTTTATTTAAAACACATCTTTGTGAAAAATGTATTCATTGTAAAACACAGGGCTTTATCAAATCGATAAATCAAGTAAATGAGGAATGTAAAAAAATTCATGATTTTCTGTATTATAAAAACGCTGCCTCTTTATTTAGGTTTGATGTTGTAATCCTCATGACTGTGTACAATAAATCTTTGTACTAAATTGATCTGTAGAAAAATGAAGGAATGATAATAGTGTAGACTGTTCAGCAGTCATCTTCCTGTGATAACTGATGACAGTGATTAATGTTGAAGATGATTAATCAGCACACTGGTAACATATACAGGTTGCCTGGGTAACTTTTTTCACTTTTCAAAGGTTTTCTCTTAACTAATTCTTTCCTTGACTCAGAATAGATTATGAAAAACTATTACTTAAAGAAAGAAATGAAATTACTGTAATTTTTATCTTAAAGGACTAATTACCAAAAACGAAAATAAAACAATCCCTTAACACTGAAGCCAAACTGCTGGAAAGACATACAGGACAGGAGCAAAGGGAGGCAAAGATTGGCTTAAAAGGCAGCATTATTTACAGAGCCACAAAAGAAACGAGCAGGTAGTACTGCACCAAACAGAGTTTCCTTTAGATTTTACAGGGAGTGACAGCCAGAACAGAAATTCTTAATTTTCTTCATATCAGAAAAGACTCCAATGACAGTGTTCCTCTAGATTATCTTGCCTACACAAGAATTTTTTTCTCTCATCTCTTTTTCTTTTAATAAAAGTGCAAAATAGAGTCTTTTGCAGTTCCTAACTATTCTAATGACAGACTCAAAGAGATCAACACATCTAAAAGAGGAAAATAATACTGTATAATAACATTGCTAATAATGGAAACAATATACCCCATTTTAAATGTACAATATCTTAAAGAACTGAATTCTCATTACTGCCATTCTGGCAAATGTAGTGAACATGGGTGTAGGTGGACCTCAAAAAAACCTCTATATATTCATATACACATAAATTCTGAAAACACTTGCTGTAAAACATAATGCTATTAAATTTTTACATTGATTTTCATTACATGTATATGTATATACACTTGGAATAAAGACTTGGCCAAAGGAGAAAAATGTAAACAGATTAAAGACTATAGCCAATAGTGTAAATTCAGATACTTAACAGAAAAATTATTTCTCTGTAAAAATCAGTAAAATTTCAAATAAGTCATCTATACTGAATTACAAACAGTTCCACTGGTACTTATCTATGGGAACTGGTGATGCACTCCATGGATGGCTGTCCTTCCAATTTGGTATGAAGCATTTTCTTGCCTCCAGAAACAATAATTCCTTTAAAATCTCCTTACTATATAGCTATATCATCTAAAGTTGGTTATCCTAGGCTATCTCATAAATCTTTAAGTTAATATCCTTAACTAGGTTTATTATAATGCTCAAAATCAACTGTAAATTCTTTACAAAAATATAGTTGTCATTATATAATATTTTAGATAACTGTGAAATTTCATGTAATAAGTTTCAATGTCATCTCTCTCATACTTTGGTGGTCTTCGATGGAGACTAAAATGGGGAAAAAACTCTTCTTTTTCCTTGATAATGCATTAAGTGTAACATCCCAATCACTTCTTTCACCACCAAACTTGTTCAGAAGAGTTATCTACAGCCACTGTCTTCATTTCTGCCCATTCTACTCAACTGCTGACAGTTTGTTATTTAGTTTCTGCCACATCCCTCCAAGAGAAGATCAACTTTTCCAAAGTCACTAAGGAACAATCTTTTAATCTGCAAATTCTATGACCTTTTCTTATTTTTCACACTCATTGTACTATCAAATTATACTTGAAATCAATGACAATCTCTTTTATCAAAAAGCTTCCTCCTTGCCTTCCAAGACATTCAATTTTTCTGGTTTTCTTCCTACCTGTCTGGCCAGTCTTTCTGTTTGCCTCAGAAGTTTAATTGCGTCCCTTTGAACAGAAAAAAAAACCAAAACAAACAAACAAAAAAGAGTTGAGCTGGGGTGTTTTTCTGCTCTCTCAACACTGTGTTTTTAAAACTCTGTTTTAAAGAGTTTAGCCACTAATAACTATTATCCATATGTGAATAATTCCCAAATCTGTAACTCTAGTCAATAATCCTTCCTTCTATTGAGCTACAGTTCTAGATTTTTAACTACCCATTGAATCTTTTTAAATAGACTATCATCATTACAAGTCCACCTGTTCACATGAAATCATCAAAATTCAATTTAGATTTTCATCTTTTCTATTAAACTTTCTGCCAATAACTGCTGTTACATGCCTTGGGGAATACACCGTCTGCCCTCAATGAATTCAAAATTCTACTGACGGCATAAGATAAAAGTGGTAATCTTGGGATCCAGTCATCTTGGCATCCTTTTTTCTCAAAGAAGCTAAAGGTAAGAGCCAGATTTCTTTTTTTCTCTCATCTTCCAAATTTAATAAATTACTGAGTCTGCTTCCTAATTATATCTCAAAAATACACCCACATATCTATATCTCGCCACACAGATCCCTAGAGTTCAGGCCACTACCTACAATAGGTTCTCAGTGCCCTCAGGATAAACTGCAAACCCTTACTTAACAAGGCTTAGGAGGCTCTTTAGAATATAGCTTCTGCCTACTGTCTTCCCAAGTTTATATACAATCCAGCCTTATGGAACTACCCACAGTTCCCCGAACGTGGGGCATTTGGTTTTTTGTCTTGTTTTGTTTTTTTTTGAGACAAGGTCTCACTCTGTTGCCCAGGCTGCAGTGCAGTGGCACAAACTTGGCTCACTCTGCAGCCTCAACCTCCCAGTCCCTGGTGATCCTCCCATCTCAGCCTCCTTAGTAGCTGGGACCATGTGCACGTGCCATCACGCCTGACGGCTAATTTTTTGGATTTTTTTGTAGAGACAGGGTTTCACCATGTTGCCCACCCTAGTCTCAAAGTCCTGGACTCAAGTGATCCACCTGCCTCAGCCTCCCAAAATCCTGGGATTACAGACATGAGCCACTGACTCGGCCAACCCTGGGGACATTTGAACAGGCAGTTTCTTCTGCTTGAAACAATTTTTCCTTCTTACCTCCTCTAATCTTCACTTTGTCTTTCAGGTCTCAGGAGAAATCCTACTTTCCCCTGATAGCTTCCCCAACAACCACTGCTTTTCCATCTTGCTCTTAACAAGTCCGAATCTAGTGTCCTCCTGGTATTCCTATAGCATACTATCTTCACTCAGTACACAGCAATTATCACATCTATAGTGTAACTGTCTCTCCAACAAGACTATAAACTCCATGAATGCATGGACTATCCTTATCTTTTTCACTTACATATGTAGCCACAGTGCCCAATATATACATAGAATCTTTGATTTGTTGAAAGAACAATCTCCAAAGAAGATGAGTTTAAGACCCTATTGAAACATTACTATTAGAATATGCTGCACCAAAGGCATATTCTATACAATTTTTAAAAATTCTACATAAACATAATTGTATATTACAGACATTTTAAATCAAATTATTGTGTTTTTTCTTAATTTTCTAATGTGACTTCATGTTCAATTTCTATTACAATGGAATTTTATAACAACTCCCATATTCAAAGAATTAAAAGACTCAAAAGATTTTGTGTATAGTTTTTTAAAATAAAGAAACAAGATAAGGATTAAGTAAACTCAAATAAACGAATCAAGTCTTCAGCTATTGCTCTGAACCTTCTGACATATCATCTACTGTGTTTTAAGAAGTACATCTGATTTGCTGAATTGTGGATTCAGATCCAATGCTCTAATCGTGTCATCTTAGAATAAGTGGCCTGGTATGCTTCCTTTGTTTTTATGAGACAGAAGCACTCAGATATCGTTAATTTTCATAGCTGAAATGCTAAGAATAAGTAATTAGCCTAATAGTAATTGTTCTGACTTCATCGTTAATTAACCACTTGAAATTTATTTGAGCTTGGTAACATTCAACTGATATTCTTGTATGTTCTCTTAATAATCATTGAAACTTTCTACCAAAAAAAGGTATTCTAAGAAGCCTCTAGTTACTAATTAGTTAACACATTTATGTAAGGACTTCACATACATTATTTCATCTGTACAGAAATCCTGATGTAGGTACTATTATTATCCCATTTATTATGGATGAGAAAACTGAGGCATAACTTAAATAATTGAATATTTAATTATTTAATAATTGATAGAACTTAAATAATTCTATCAGCACCAAGGTCGTATAACTTCATATAACTAGAAATGGGCAGAGTGAGAACTTGAATATGCTATACCACCTACTAAGTCAAGGAGCAACATGTTGTTTCATTGTTTTTTTAACCTACCCATATGCGGTATTAGGCTAATAATATGACAACAATTTAGATGTTTAACACACCAACTATTATGTAGTCCTGTCTAGAGTCTTTTCTGTTTTCATTCTTCTATATTATGGGAATTAGATATGCTAGAATTTTTTAATCCAGTTAATAGTTTTCCATGATAGATCATCCTCTAAAAAATATCTTAATTTCATTTCCAGCAATGCAGAGTACCTGACAAGCTGACTGTCTATTCTGTAGATCTGAGCTAAGACTAATAAAAATGATTGAATCATGGAATACTCAGAGTTTTCTACACTACCTCTGCTGAAGCATCAATACAGATAGGCGTGTTGGAATTTGAATTAGGGCTCAGAAAATGTTAAAAATCAATGTGCCACAGTGATTTCAGAATCTTTTCTTTCTGAAATCTCAGAGTTGAGCTCTCAGGTACACACCATAACGCCCACTTCTAAAGGAGTAGGAATGACTGCCTGCAGCTTCTCAAGACGCCAAAAGAAGGGGCAATCTCAATTCGTTCATTCACCAATGAGTTTGTTTCAGTGAGCCTCTGGCACAGGTGCCAGGGGTTGTTGCTCCCTGACCTTTACATTTGATCACAAATTGCATTCAGCAATGGCAAGAAAATGGTATTTAACTCTCCTTCCTAATGGCACTGCAATCAAGGGCAATAACTGAGAAGTAGACCTTTAAGGAAGGCTGTATAGGCCAAAGACACTGTTCAGGGTAATAAAGCCCCATAGCAATCCCATAGGTAATCCTGCAGTACAACTAACATCTCTATTCCTGCTTGAGCACAGGGCCACCCTTCCTTGGTGCATGCCAAGTAATTCATCATATACCTTGATCTTTTCATTTTGTTGTTTCAGTCAAATGCTTATATAGAACATACTTTGTTACAAGGATCGGTCAAGCAGAGGAAAGCAAAAAGAAATTTTTCAAGTCTCACCCAGGCCTTTTTATTGTACTACTTTACTATTTCAAAAAGTCTGTGCTGTAAGAGTTATCTCTGTCTCTGTCTCTCTCTCTCTCTCTGTCACACACACACACACACACGCACGCACACATGGCCACACACACAGACAACAGGTCTTTGGTATCGAAACTTAAGTTGGACACACAGTACATCACACATGCACACACAAATAAACACAGAGGGAGAAGACCTTCCAAATGGCTCCAACTTGGCTTATAGGGTGTGACCGAGGAAAAAGTGTTCTAACTCCAAATACAGTAGTAGTCTTCCACTACTGCCTCTTTTTCCCCGTCCCTGGCAGAGATGGTGATCGGGTACGATAAAACTAGGTCTACTTTGCCAAAAATAAACTTATTTTGCCAAATGGCCAATTTGACAAATTACCCATTCAGTCAAAACTTGTTTAACCATTTATATTGTTAACAGCTACTTGTACTGAATAAAATAGTTTCAAAGAATCTTTCAAGAATTCTCTGATATTTAAGTTGATGGTTCAAGCTTTTAATTCACGTGAAAGTAAATACTGTTGTAATCCAGCACTGTGGCCTACCCATGTAATATTCTGTCATTTTGCTATCTTCTAGGCTAACAACTTTTGGGGATCAGAATCTATTTATTTTAAATCAAAGGGTTATAAATGTTTTGAATGCCAAAAAGTATATAAATGATGGTATAGAAGATTTCTTTCTTTTAACACATTTTCTATCCACTTAAGTACATTCTATACTTCCCTTAATTCACACACTTGTTAACCAATTGAATTGGATGAACATGTTGCTTCCGTTTTAAGTAACTAAAAAGCATTCAATATTTGAAATATCAATGATAAAATTGGCATTCAGCTGCGTTAGACTGTTAAATAATTCTACTGCAAAATATCAGGGTTGAAACTGCAATGGAAAAATTAAAATCAAATTAAAACTTAATAATTACTTCCCACTAAAAATTTCAAAAACTTTTGCAGCTATTCTATGCAGCATCATTTGTGATAAACTTTGTATGTAGTTAATACAAACACAGTTCAGGCAGTTGACAATTTAGAAAATTGGTCATTAGACAAAATGATAAATCAGAGTATTTGGTAAATTTAACAAAATGGCCATTCACGAATTTATATTTCAGCAAACTGATTTTTAAAAAACTATCTATTCAGTGAATTGATCACCCAGTAAATTTTCTTTTGGTGAAGGAGTAATCGGTTTTCAGATAATTGGCCTGCTTCCCAAAATCACAGCCCTTTAAAGCTTAAAAGTATTCAGATCATCCAGTGCAGGCTCCCATTTCACAGAGAAACTGAGAAAAATCAACCAAACGGACCCATTAGTATCAGATCTAGTATTAGAACTCAAGACTCCCAATTCCCAGTCAAAAGCTCTTTCTAACAGGCTATGGTTAATAGGAGAAGAAAGGAGGAAGGCACTCAGAGGTAGCAAGGCCTGACAGATGCACAAAGTGCTTACTACACAAGGAAGGAGATACTCATAGAACATGGAGAATGCAATCTTAAATAAGAGCTTCTCTTAGACGTTTCCAAGTCTCTTTCTCACATGAGTAAGGCTCTGTTTCAGGGTGTTTAACAAGATTTCAAGTGAGACAAACTGTGTGTGTGTGTGTGTGTGTGTGTGTGTGTGTGTGTGTGTGTGTGTGTGTGTGTGTGTGTGGTGCTATCAACTAAAATGGTTCACAGGACTTTATATTCTATAGGAATTCTGAACCATCTTGCCAACTTGTTTTTCTCTATCTACCAAAATACTTTACATGGAGTATCTTGGTGTTCCATGCTCAGTATTTTATTATTATACAGAGTTTCTGAGTGTCTCAGGCTCAGAATTTTATTATTACATCATCTCTGGATGCCACTTATAATATACAAACTGACTCTATTTATACTGAAATAAATAAACCAAAAAGACTAATTTCTAGTTTTCCTGGAAGAGGGAAAAAGCAAAATTCAACACAACAGTAAATGCAACCAAAATAAACAGGGAACAAATTCTGAATTTTCACTTGCAGCAAATAAGTGTAATTTTGGGGTGTGAGATGGAAACCTTTTCAATGTAATGGTTTGTGTAACAGCTTTTACAAGGTGCACTTTTCACTGTCAAACAGCATGAAATGCTCGTAAGGGTAATCAGTTTTAGATGGCAGGTTTACAAGCTTTCCACAACATGTACTATTTATCTACGCTAAAATGTTTTCCAATTACCTCTTTACATATTATGTTCATGCATTCTTTCAAAAAGATTTAAAAACTGCTTTGTACAAATGTAACTCTGAAACCAACCATACTGCTTGATTTCTTTAATCATCTGATGCATACTATTGGTTTTTACTAGCTCATAAGTTACCCATGCCTAATTTACATAAAAGCAGTATTTCTGTAATATATTAAAGCAAGGTAGAAGCAAACACCACCCAGTATAACTGACTCAAAAATGGTATTTTCTATGTAATCTTTCTTATGAAGGAAATGATATTCTTGTTGTACCATAAGAGTTAGCTAATATTTACATATTATATTCAAAATTACACACAAATATGAGCTGATTACTTCTCATGATCCATGGAGCCACTTTTCTCACAAACCAAATTTATAAGAACGGTGCTTTCTAAATAAAACGGAAAGGTTATTTACATATGAAAATTATATTCCCTTTCCTTATAAGGTTTACTCAACAATGAATACATAAATTCTTTTTCAATTAAGACAGCAATGGAATTTTTTTAAATGTAGGAGAGCAAACCAATCCATCTTCCTCTCTCTGTGTCTTTCTTCCCCCCTTTCTCCCTTGCTCCTTTCTCTCCTCTTTTTAATTAATTAATTTATTTATTTATTTTTTGAGACAGGGTCTCATTCTGTTGCCAGGCTGAAGTGCAGTGGCATGATCTCGGCTCACTGCAACCTCCACCTCCCAGGTTCAAGGAATTCTCCCAAGTAGCCGGGATTACAGGCACCTGCCACCAGACTGGCTAATTTTTGTATTTTTAGTAGAGACGGGGTTTCAGCCCGGGAAGCCTCCGCCTCCTGGGTTCAAGTGATCCTCCCACCTCAGCCTCCCGAGTAGCTGGGATTATAGGTGTGTGACACCACATCCAGCTAATTTTTGTGTGTGTGTGTGTGTTTTTTTTTTAGTAGAGAGGGGATTTCACCATGTTGGCCAGGCTGGTCTAGAACTCTGGACCTAAAGTGATCCTCCTGCCTTGGCCTTCCAAAGTGCTGGGATTACAGGTGTGAGCCACTGCGCAGGCCTCTTGTTCCCTTCTCTACCTTTCCTCCACCTCCAATTATACGGACCTAGTCAGCCCCATAGTCAAACACTGGCTACACAACAGCCCCTCCAAAATACTCTACATATATAAGCTGAGTCAGGAGTGCAGCTTAATTGTATCATTTTCTTCTTTGAAATTATTTTCACACATCTGGACAACTACTTGTAACATTATCCATAGGATCTTATATTCACACCATTTTAAACATTATGGGCATCAAAAATAACAGCTAAGCTATTTTCAGTACTTAGACGTAAGCCACAAGGCCAAAATATTCAGTGTCTCAAAACAAAGCTTACTGTGAAATCACATCAGTATCTGATTTGAGTATTCCTGGCTTGTACTTTCCAAAGTACAGTAGAACTACTTCATAATAAGGCCACTAAAGGTCAGCACTAATCATGTTGTATTACTTTACTTTATCTGTGTTCAGAGAAATGTAAGCTCACAGACTCTAAGGTTGGACAGGCCTTCAAGGTGACCTTGAGTCATGGTTAGTGCCATGATCTGTTTGAATATCCATGATGAAGCTCTACCACACCATTTTATAAGGAATGTTATGAATTATAGAATTGAGCTCTTAAGTTGACTCAAAGATAATGCTATTTTTGTTTCAAGTAAATAAATAGTAATTATCTATAGAGAAGTAAAAGAAAGGCTTCAAACCATTTAATAAAGACATATTAATTCATTTAGTTATTTTTTTCTTCTTGAGAGGGCTCTAAACAAAAATATCATCTTCCTAAGGTGAATATGTTAGTAAAAGGTTATAAAAGAAAGGTGCAAAGGGTGAAGCTGGCATTTCCTGAAGCTTAGGGTAGTTTCAGGAGATGCAACACGGTTGCAGTAAAAGCTATCACCTGGCTTAAAATAATAGGATTCTGTCGACTTTTTAAGCATACCAATTCTGTTACAGTTATTCTTAGAAAGAAAGGGAAACTTATAACTAGCTTTGAATGACCAGAAAAAAACTGCAAATTTCTTACTTTTAAAAATTATTGATGGTGGCAATTCTACTGGTAAATTCATGTTTCTTCCAAATTGAATATTAATAAAGCTACCAGCAATGTTGAAAATCTGTTTATTATTTAATGTGAGCTGAATAAAAATCAATAACTATAGAGAACAGGGTTACTTCAGAAAATAAGATTCTAATATGTTTTATATTGAGTCTAAAAATCACACTTCTTTAATTGGTTAAAGCACAGCCTTTATATATAGAAAATTTTCTCAATTTAACAGGAAAAACCAAAAAACCTCTCTCCTTGAGAAATACAAAGAAATTTTTACAAAATTGTCATTTTATAGCAAGATCGATTTTTTTTTTTTCAGTTACAACCTATTCTCCTAAGGATACTAGTCCCAGCTTTTAATCCAAATTTCCCAAATAGAAACATCAGCATCTTCCTAAGAAAATATTAAAATACTTGTTAAAGCATAATGTAATGTATACCAAGTAGAACTCTTTCAGTGCATTCAATTTACTTGACAAATTGTTTTATGAAATACTATAAGACTTAGTAAACAATTCATAATTTAGGTAATTTATGTTCCTTCTCAAGGATATACAATCAAACTATTTTCATATGGGAGTTTAATATTTTAGGAACATCATACTATAGCTTATGATTTGTTTCCGTTGCTAAGAAGTGAACACTTTTATTTTATTTTTAAATGGCCCACCTTTAGTATTTAGATTATGCTCTTTTCATGTTTCAGTTTAACTTAACAAGACAATAAAAAAACCTCAATGAAGAAAAACATCTAAAACTACTGCAGACCCTAGATACAGTTTCTATAAACAATTCATCCCTGTTTCCTTCTCCTTGCTCTGAAGACAAGGAACAAATGCTTCCCGAATGTGAAATTCACCCTAACAGTTCATTGCTTTAACACCTTTTGAGTAGAGACAGTTGGAGCACATATAAGCTAAGTTCTGCAGTGTAGCAGTTCTCTTGACAACTCTTAGTAAGGCTGCAAGTGAAAACCCTTTATGCTTTTTTGAATAATATCCCAGTGTGGGAGGATGAATACTAAGTAATAAATCAGGAAAAGAAAAAAATTATACTCTCCACCTAGATAACATGAAGAATGGTAAGGCTAGTGTTTGGTACTTACAAATTCTCCCAATAAATCAAGATTGTCTTCTTTCATCTTTACCTCCTCTGTTACATCCAATTACAAATTTTAAAAGCTGCTATTTATTGAACACCTACCACATATCTGCTACTAAACTTAATACTTTAATTTTCACAACAACCTTGTGTGAAAATTATGTGTGTGTTGGTTGCGTACTTTATTGAAATGGGACACTGAGTTCCAGAAAGATCAAATATTCTTCCTAAGAGCTCAACATTGGCAAAAGACAAAACTAGGACACACATGGAACTACATCTGACTGTAAAGGCTATGCTCCTGCCATATTCCAGTCTGCTTACAATACTTTTAATGTTTTCTGTATTTCCAAGTTAAAAGAAACAAAATTTGTGTTCCATATTTGAAATATTCAACAGTTATGAGAATGTCAATCTTAAGAGTAAAGTCATTATCTTGCAAAATCAGTGAGAAATTAAAAACACAATAGAGTTAGCTTTCATTATTCCTACTAGTTGAAAGATCCAAAGACATATTTGCTGTCCTACCAAAAGAGCACATTGCAGTAAATACCACTAACGTATATATATGTGTATATACATATATAAGAGTATATATATATGTGTGTGTGTGTATATATATGAGTGTGTATATATATATGCTAGTGGTATCTACTGCAATGTGGTATATATATATGCTAGTAGTATCTACTGCAGTATACGAGTATATATATGAGTATATATATGTATATATAAGAGTATATATATGAGTATATATGTATATATGAGTATATAAGTATATATGTATATGAGTATATATGTATATATATGAGTATATATAAGTATATATGAGTATATATGTATATATGAGTATATATAAGTGTATATATGAGTATATATATACACACATATATACTCATATATGTGTGTATATATACACATATGTGTGTGTATATATATACTCATATATACACTTATATATATACTCATATATATACTTATATATATACTTTTATATATATACACTTATATATACTCTTATATATGTATATATATATTCTTATATATATACTCTTATCTATATACTATATATTCTTATATATATGTATATATATTCTTATATATATATAAGAATACATACATATATATATATATATATATATATATATATAAGAGTTGGGATCTTGCTCTGTTGCCCAGGCTAGGGTGCAGTGGTGCAATCATGATTCACTGCAGCCTCTAACTCTTGGGCTCAAGCAATCCTCTTGCCTCAGTCTCCCAAAGTGCAGAGATTACAGGCGTGAGCCACCCTGGCTAGCCAACCAGTACCATTTTCCACCACGCCTGGCCAATGACTAGCATTTTTAATATACACAATAAGAGTTCCAGTTCTATTTAAGAATAAAACTAACAAGACCCACATCCACTATAAATTCAATAAAGTATTCCATTACTGAAGGCAAGTTGCTGCTGTTAGATGCTGGGAAAGGTCCCAAGAAGAGGAAAGCATTAACTTCCTTGGCTATCTCTTCTTTCTTCTCTCCTCAACAAGGACTAATCCCCTAAGATACACCCTTTGCCTTCTCTGTTCTCTGTACACACTCTCTCTGAAATATTTTGCAACTTCAACTTTCACTTGTATATCATGACTTTCTAATCTCTTGCTCCAAATCCTTCTCATCTGCCTAAATTCTAATTCTATAATATGAACTGCCTCTTTGCAACACAATGAGACCCAAGATTATATTCCCTCTCACACCACATCAGTGCTGACCCCTCAATCTCTCTATCAATTCCTAGAAGGTGGCGGGCAATGTTCCTGAATGTCCCAGCCACTAGCCTTCCTGAAGTTTTATTCACTACCTAGATCTCTTCAAACTCTAAACCTATTTGGTTTAATTATCATACCTGCTCACAGTAACTTCAGTTATATTAATCATTGCTTCTCTAACATGTGCAAAACATGTTTCAAGGTGTAAAGGACTGATTAAAGTCTGCAGAGATAATTTACTGTGTAAGTAAAATAAGAGCACTTACTTGGGAGTCAGCCAATTACTTCCAGAATCTTTACATGACAAGTATATTTGAAGTCCTGCCAAGCAATTTAACTAGGTGCTTTATAAATACTATCCCAGTTAATTTTGACAACCAAGATAGAAATAAAGTGTTGTATGAGCACATGGGACAACAGCCCTGTAAGGTGATTATTCTCCATATTTTAGCATGAACATTATACTGGTTAAATAACTTGTCCACGATCACATATCTAGCAAACAAGATTACTAGAGTTCAAATCCAGGTGTAACTGACCAAAAGACCAGTATTCATTACATTATGCTATGTTGGGCCTGTGTCTGCCATTTACTAAAGCCACTTTAAACTGATCCTCAGTGTTCTCATCCAGAAAAAGAAAGGATGTTATCAGTATTCTTATTAGGGGGAAAAAAAGCCAATAGAAGGGCATCTGAAGTGAGAAATTCTCAAAGTTCCCATATGTACACCCAATATGATTCCAGTATGGTCCTCTATCCCATTGTCCCTGGTGCTGTTGAGAATCACTGGCTTTTCTTACCCTATACATGAAGTGGCACATTATTTGAAGGTACACTGTGATAAGTTAAAGCAGCATATGTTAAACCATTTAGTAACAACTGAAAGAGTAAAACATAAAGAAGTAGAGCAATAAGTCAATTAACAACATAAAATGGAATCATAAAAATTATTCAATTAATCCAAGATAAGGCAAGAAAACAGGAAAAAGGAACCAAAGAATAGACAGAAGAAACAAAAAATAAATGGCAACACAGTAGATTTAAATCCAACCATATTAATAATCACATTAAATAAAATTTAAACACACCAATGAAGAGACAGAGATTGTCAAACCTTATAAAAAACAAAGACAAACAAAATGCTTTTTACAAGAAATGCACTTTAAATATGACACAGATAGATTAAAATTAAAATGATATAAAATATATATAATGCTATATTAATATCAGACAAAGGAAATTTCAAAGCAAGAAATATTACCAGGAATAAGAGGAGTCATTTCATAATGATAAAGGAGCCTGCCTATTCATCAAGAGAATATAACAATCCTAAATGTTTATGTACCTATTGTCAGAACTCCAATATACATAAAACGAAACCTAGTTGATCTGAAAAAGAAATAATAAAATGCAGTATTACTGATGGATATTTTATACCCCTTTTAATAATGATATAACAAGTAGTAAAGATATAAAAAAATTTGAACAGCATCTATCAATTTGTGCAAATTGATATTTATAGAACATTCTACCCAAAAACAGAATATATACCCTTCTCAAGTACACACAAAACATTTAAGAAGACAGACCATACCTGACCACAAACAAATCTCAATGAATTTTAAAGGACTCAAATCTTACAAAGTAATTTGTATGATCACAAAAGAATTAAGTTAAAAATCAGTAACAAAAATATAAAGCAAATCAAATATTTGGAAACTGAATAATACATTTCTAACTAACCCATGGGTCAAAGAATTAAAACAGAAGTATTTTGAACTGAATGAAAATGAACGCATACTATCATCTGTGAGATGCAGAGCCCCCTCAATCAATTTGGGTGAAGAACAAAAGAAAAAGAATTAAATGACTAAACAAATCAACAGTTTTACAAGTGAACAATTTCAGGAATTAGGATTAAAGGAAAGGGGATCATAAATTCATAAAATACTAGAACAGGAAGAATTCTAGAAATCCTTCTAAAATTTGTAAACTCACAAAATTCACATAAAAAACAGTTCCAGGAAGAACATATGATTTGCTTAATAAGGTTTATAATAGCAAGTATTTTTAAATGAGCAGTCTTGGCCAGTAGTGACACTATATAAATATCTGAGTTCTTTAAATGCCTATTTTCACCTAATAAAAGCAGATATAGATTCTACAAAATAGATATGCATATTTGTTGGCCTTTATCTGATTAATGTGAGCATTCTGTGCTTTATTTGTAAATTTTCTATATTTCACATAGCACAATGAATAGGAGTGCTGAATTCTCTATCCACATTGCTTAAATTCATACTCTAGCTTTACCACAGTTGAGTAGCCATGATATTGGGCAAGTTACTTAAGTAGCAATGCCTTAGTTTCTCAACTGTAAAATAAGAATAGACTATAAAATGGTATAAATAGTTCTTACCGCCTTACAGTGATTATAAAGATTCAACAAGTTACTGCTTTCTGTGGGCTTACAACAGTGCCTGATGCATGGTAAGAGCTCAATAAATGGTAACCGTTATTACATAGCATTGATTTATAAATACTTGAAGCTTTTTTGTTTTTGTTTTTTTTTGGAGACGGAGTCTTGCTCTGTCACCCAGGCTGGAGTACAGTGGCACCATCTCAGATCACTGCAACCTCCAGCTCCTGGGTTCAAGCAATTCTCCTACCTCAGCCTCCCAAGTAGCTAGGATTACAGGCACCCGCCACCATGCCCAGCTAATTTTTGCGTTTTTAGTAGACACGGGGTTTCACCAAGTTGGCCAGGCTGGTCTCAAACTCCTGACTTCAGGCGATCCGTCTGCCTTGGCCTCCCAAAGTGCTGGGATTACAGGTGCGAGCCTCTGTGCCTGGCCAAATACTTGAAGCTTATTAATCAAAACACTAATTTAAACGTTTTAAATTAGGTAACATCAGTTAAAATAGGATATCATCTTAGAAAAATAAGTTGCTTAGAATTCATATTTTTAAAAAGACAAATTATTCAAGTTATTTGAATGCCAATGTTAAAACAAAGCCGGGGCAATCTCTTTTCAAAGCAAGAGACATGATCCAGTGGAAACTTATGTATTACATGGAGTGTTTTTGGATTAACCAATACATTTAATAATATCACATGAGATGATAGAAAAGTTACGTATTAATGTTGTCCTGCTGCCTTCACCTATTTCTTATTATATGCTCCATTCAACCAGAATTTATAGATTTGAATATTTTGATTTTAATTTTGAAGGATAAAACATGTATTTATGAATTTGTTTTAAATGGCTAAAGGGTAACATTCAGCAGTATAGCACTGGAACAATTTCCATTTGGTTTAAAAAAAACAACAACATATATGTGGAACACAGTTCACATTTTTTTATTTTGCGCAACTTCGATGCTTTCAACACTGCATACATTACCAAAAGCACAAAAATAGATGCTGTACTATCAAATTGTAAAGAATACCAAATTGATATAATTATACTTTATAATTTCTTCCAAGTATCAAAAGGATAAGTTTTTGTTTTTTCTTTAATTAAAATAATCTCATGGGTCTCTTATATGTTTGACAGAATAAGATAAAACAAGTATATTTTTTACTAAGTATCTTAAAAATACCATATTTTAATAAAAACTGCTATTTGTAATCCATGCTCTGGCTTTTTGACACTGAGGCAAACCCTTCTTACCTGGGCCAAATGAGCATTAACCTGAATCAATATGGTAATAAAATACCAAATAAGTCTGTAAAGTATCAACTTATCCTGCTGTCCTCTTCTGAGAACTAAGTGCATAATTAAATTTACTGTACCTTTAACAACCTGCAGTTCTCCGTTGGTATCTGCAGGGTATTGCTTCCAGGATCCCCTGAGGATACAAAGATCCATGGATGCTCTAGTCCCTCATATAAAATTCTGTAAATTCTATGTAAATAGTTGTTACACTGTATTTTTCATTTTTTATTAATTATATTTGTACATATGTATGGGGTACATATGAAACTTTGTTATATGTAGAATGTTTAATAATTTTTTATTGTTTTTCACACTCAAATATTTTCAATCCATAATTGGTTGAATCTGCAGGTGCAGAACTTGCTCACATGGAAGGCAAACTGTAAAATTCCAACCACAACCTCTGCATTTGTGAAATCAATCACCTTTTTCTTCTCCTCCTACCGCACTCAAAATTGTAAGGAAGTTTGTCATCATTGCACATGAAGGCAAATGAGGGAGACTAGCTAAATGTGGCAGAAAGAACATCGGGGCCCACAGCACCACTTGTTCCTCAGAACTGCCTCCCAGCCTCCAACCATCCTTCAGTTAGCCAGCATAGATTAAAGCTCTCACCATGTGTGCTGCCTTCTTCCAGACTTTTGCAATGAAGCACACCAATCAGCAGCTTTCACCACTTGGGAGAATGATCAAGGCCAGGAAAACACTCATACACAGGTTGAGTACTAACAGGACATTCTACGGTTCATGAAACCAAATGCCCCTACATAGAGGACAGCTGAAATGTGAACACAGAAGCCCAGAGCAACATAAGAAAGCTACAGTAGTTGTGAAGACCAATTGCAGTCATAAATATCACCATCAAATACTTAGCTACAGCTTTACTATTTACAAAATATTTTTACATACATTATTTTATTTGAACCCCACAACAGCCCTTTTAAGAGGTAGTATAGATATTTTTTATTAATAACTGTATTTTGCACATGAAGAAACTGAAAAAGGTTAAGAGACTTGTCTAAGGTCATTTTAAGTAAGCAGTAACTTGACTTCTATCTTCCCCCAAACTAACTGTAGATTTTAGAGTCTTTCAGCTGCATCACCGTATCCCACATAGATAAAAGAAGAGGAGTAAGTTTTAAGAGGCAGGTTCCACAGCAAAGTCAGTAATTATTTCTATAAACCCCTGTATCCTTCCATAACTGCCTTTATTCATCACTACTATTCTTTCCTTTACTTCCTTACCTCCATTCATTCCTGGTTCTTTTCTTCAGATGATCCAAGATGTCAGAAAGCATTCTGTCCATTTAAATCCCTTAGATCCTGATCTGCATAACCAAAGATATCCTTGGGTCAAATCTGAAACCAGCAAATATGGATCTTTCTCATCTGTAAAGTTCTGTGGCTACAACAGAAACTAGCCTAAGGAGTAATGAAATCTGTGGACTCTCAGAGATAAATATTTCTACTATGTGCCAAAAAAAAAAAAAAAAAAACAAGAAGGCAATAAATAATCAATACAGTATCTCCTGAGGCTCTGGACTGACTGTCCCCTGCAGGATGGCCACATTCAGTGACTGAGCCAGAACAAACACTGAGAATAACTATCTAAGCCACAATCGACAGCAAAATAAGATATTAATGAACCTCTAAAGAACTACTCAGATCATCTTGTTAAAGGTTTACAGTATGTTCTAAACTCAAAGCTTACAAAGTCTTGAGGAGCCGGTCAAAACCAAGTGGAGAAAGCTAACAAAAACAATGGAGAAGAAACCCCTATTGATTAAATGCAACTGTTAGGCAGCATTACTTGTAAAGAGCTGAATATCCTCCTTTCATCTAAAATTTACAGTAAAATAAACTTTATTATAGAAAAAAGGAACATTTAAATTACCAAACATCCAACTCCATAGAAATAACCCTGGTTAACATCTTCTAGTCTATTTTGTAAAAATATATGACAGAAGGTGCGTGCATTTTTAAAGCAAATACTCTATCTAGTCCTTATTGTTGTACAGAATAGCAGAAGATTAAAACTCTCAGCATTTCAAGTCCTTGACCTATATGAATTCATTTGGTTATCCCATTAACCTGATGACACAGGTAGTATTACTCTGTTTACAGATGGACAAATCAAAGCATGGAGCTCGTTTATTGTCTTTGTAGGTAGAGTTGCTGTGTGACACAGATCATATATGGGAAGTAAGCCCTCATAGACGAATGCTGGCTTCCACTCACATCACCTCTAATATATTTTCTTTCCCTCTGCCCCTCTGGTCTTCTATTCCTAATGCAATGGCACCTAAGAGAGCCTATCACAAAATTACTCTAGCAGGCAATTTTATTCCAACAACAGGATATACAGTTCTGCTGACAGGAACTGATAGGAACTCTGAAGCCACAGACTGTGCTCTTCTATATTTTCCTGGGGATCATGATAGTGTTGTAAGTGACTTTTCTAAAAAAAAAAAAAAAAACCTAAGGAGGCATTTGGATAAGGAGACCTGATTTGTTCTTCAGAGTAGAAAAGGTACCTAAGGGAAGGCAGGAGCAGCCCTAAAAATTACTAGTATGACAAGAGGCTGGAGAACAAAACTGAACCCATGGGATTTACCTCAGGTGAAAACTCTTTAGCTAAATCTTCCGGGCACAAATAGCAATGAACATTATCCCACTCACCCAAAATGAAAACTAATCTTGTTTCAGCCCAGCAGGGCTGACTCCAGAGTCAACAATGGCTATTTTCTACATTCCCAAACTGACCCTGAAACAAACTTGGGCTTTGTGTTGCTGTTGTTGGTAATGGTGGTGGTAATGGTGGAAGTTCACATGTGTGTGTATTTTAAAAGAGAAGAGATGACCTAACGTCAAACACAGAAACACTGTGGCTATTCCACCCTGGCATGGGGTAAGATCTGCCCAACCTTACAAGATTATTTTGAATTGTTAGACAAAGCAAAGGAGAAACCCTTCTGCCTTATTAGAAGCAACTCTTTTCTACCTTTGATGCTACTGGGAATCAAAGATCTTTTAAGTGATTTACAGATCAAATTCAACAACTTGAACCATTCATTATGCCAGTTAAGAAGACTCCAAAATAAGTCAGGCTTATTATTTTACAGTTTTGTCCAATTTAGCTACTAGCTTGAATGGTAAATAATATATATTATCAAGAGAAAATATGGTATTCAAAAAATGTGCACTGACTGAACACCTGTACTATGTAAGATATCTGCTATATATAAGACACTGCGGTTCAGGAGGTTTTATAAAAATAAATGGATTCAGAAGGAGAAATGTATTTCAGAAATGTAATTTCTATATAATTACAGTAGGATGGCCTATCTGGACTGTGACAATGGAGCTATATTTTAAAAAATAATTAAAAACCTCTATAAAAATAGTACTTTTGTCAAGAAAATAAAGATCTATGTGAAAACTGACAACCTTGGGAAGATAAAAGACAAAAAATAAGTTATTTCCTTATTGTAGAACTATCCTACAGTTTAGTCAGACTAAATGCAGACTCCTGATGACTACAGGCTTCTTCCTTAATATCAATTTAACACTATCCAAACATATGCTGAGAATTCTATTCAACTTTAAAACAATGAGTAGATACAGAGCAACTGGAGCTCTCTGTGAAGGAAGGAATGTTTTCAAACGGTACAACCACTTCAGGAAGCACTTTGAAAGGTGCTTCTGAAGTCAAACATATAGTAACCATATGACCCAATATTCCACTCCTAAGTATTGATCTAACAAAAATGAAGACATTTGTCTAAACAAAGACTTACAAACATTCATAGAAACTTTGTTCATAACAGCTAAAACTGAAAACCAAATATACATCAAGAGGTGAATGGACAAACTGTAGTATACTCATAAAATGAAAGACTACTCTGGAATAAAAAGAACTATTCATATGCTATTCATACACATAGCACATGAGTGAGTCTCAACATTGGGCTGAGCAAAAGAAACCAGACACAAGAGTACACAATGCTTTATTAATCCATTTATGTGAAATTCTAGAAAACAGAAATCTCATCTAGAGAGACAGAAAGTAGATCAGCAGATCAGTGTTTGCCTGGGGCTGGGGACGGGTACAAGGGAGCTTGCGGAAGTATAAAAATGTTCTACAACTTGATTATGGTGGTGGTTCCATGGATATAAATTTTAAAAACTCAACTCAACATTTTTTAAAAGGGTATATTTCATTTTATGTATTATATATTTTGATATATATATATATATCTTAAGGTAATTTTTAAAAAGAACAAAATCTTAGAATATATTTAAAACAAGGAGGCCAGGCGCGGTGGCTCACGCCTGTAATCCCAGCACTTTGGGAGGCCGAGGCGGGGGGGACCACAAGGTCAGGAGATCGAGACCATCCTGGCTAGCACGGTGAAACCCCACCTCTACTAAAAATACAAAAAATGAGCCGGGCGCGGTGGCGGGCGCCTGTAGTCCCAGCGACTCGGGAGGCTGAGGCAGGAGAATGGCGTGAACCCGGGAGGCGGAGCTTGCAGGGAGCCGAGATCGCGCCACTGCACTCCAGCCTGGGCGACAGAGCCAGACTCCGTCTCAAAAAAAAAGAAGAACTAGGAGGCTGTCCCTGGTGAACTTCAGGTACAAAATCACTTCAATTTCATTTTGTCCAAATATCACCTCAATGAGAAAAAAATTTAAAGACCCAGAGGTGTCTGTGAAAAATCTTCAGTAGGGCATCATCTTCCCAAATGTGTGGGAGGAAGAATGATAAATAGCAACAGTAGCGTCACTGTAATTACATAATTGACTTTTTTTTTTTTGAGACGGAGTCTGGCTCTGTCGCCCAGGCTGGAGTGCAGGGGCGCGATCTCGGCTCACAGCAAGCTCCGCCTCCCGGGTTCACGTCATTCTCCTGCCTCAGCCTCCCGTGTAGCTGGGACTACAGGCTCCTGCCACCAAGCCCGGCTAATTTTTGTATTTTTAGTAGAGACGGGGTTTCACCGTGTTAGCCAAGATGGTCTAGATCTCCTGACCTCGTGATCCGCCCGCGTCGGCCTCCCAAAGTGCTGGGATTACAGGCACCACGCCCGGCCCATAATTGACTGTCTTAATAATTAAAAAAGAAACTATGTATTCAGTTTTATAATACAGAAATGGCAAATACAAGCTATTTTCATGCTCTGCAATTCCATAATTTCTCATCTATAATTGGTATATCTCTAAAATTATACATATATAATACATATAGATTGAATTCACATCCCGAGATTTTCTCACAAAAAGAATAATACTAGTCTCAAGATAAAAACTTCAAGTGGCGATGAGAGTTTAGGGCTTGTTTTAGAGAGTAGTATGCCTTAATAAGAAATGTTTTTTTGTTGGCCAGGCACAGTGGTTCATACCTGTAATCCCAGCACTTTGGGAGAGCAAGGCAGGTAGATCACTCGAGCTCAGGAGTTCAAGACCAGCCTGGGCAACAGGCAAAACCCTGTCTCTACGAAAAATTTAAAAATTTTAAAACTTAGCCAGGCATGGTGGCCCACCATCTGTGGTCCCAGCTACTTGGGAGGCTAAAGTGGGAAGATGGGTTAAGTCCAGGAGGCAGAGGTTGAGTGAGCCATGATCACACACCACTGCCCGCCAGCCTGGCAACACAATGAGACCGTGTCTCAAAAAAGAAAAGAAAATTTGTTCTTGTTTAATGATTCCCTACTACGTGGCAAAAACAAACAAACTAGAAATGTGGTAGGATAAAACTGTCAAAGGCCTTGTGATCAGAGGCAAATTTTATATATCGTATGGTCATGTATTTTCTCCAATGAGCCTGCATTACTTTTATGATTTGAAAAACATTGTTCTTTAGTTTTAAATAGACCCACAGATTCAGCAAAACCTTATGATTCAACATTTTCAAATGTATAAAATAGCCCTATCTTCTCTGTACCATATCGTTCCCCATGTGAAACAAAGTTAGCTGCTTCTTCCTGAATAATGTGGAACACATAGAACCCACTGAAATAACGATTAGATATTTCAGCTGTTTAATGTGGCACATTATAGTATATTCATACTGCTTGGGGTTTACTGAACTTATTGGATGTATAAGTCAATGTATTCTTAATCAAAAATGGAAAATTTTCAACAATTATTTCTTAAATACTTTTCATGCCCCATTTTCATGCTCTTCACCTCTGTAATTGCAATTATACATATACTAGACCATGAGGTATTGTACCTTAGGTCCCTGAATCTCTGTTCATTTTTCTTTAATTTTCTTCTAAGTTAATCAGATTGAATAAATTTCACTGATATGCATCAAGTTGAATGATATTTCTTAATAGCATGTTGGAGATCGTAAAACAAATTTTTAATTAGTTATTGTTCTTTTCAGTTCTTGAATTTTCACTTAGCTTTTCATACACAGTAGAATTTATTAAAACAAACCAAAAAAACCCATCATTCAATTATTTTGGAATAATGATCTTTTTAAAATATACTATACGATTGTATTTACTTATATTTTATTTACAACTTTTATACCATGTATATGAACAATGTTTCTGTTTTTACTTTTAAGCACGAAAGACAGTTTATTGGCTCATTTAACTGAAAAATTCAGTCATAATTCCATCTATGTTTATAAATGAGTGATTTTTTTAACTGACATATTCATGAGGCACACAGTGATGTTTCAATACATATAATGTATGATGATCGGGTCAGTGTAATTAGCATATCCATCATCTCAAATACCTATCTTTTTTTTTTTTTGTATTACAAACATCCAATACCCTTCTTCTGGCTATCTGAAACTATAAATAATTGATAACTATAGTCACCCTACAGTGGTATAGAACAAGGGTCCCCAACCCCTCAACTGTCTGTGGAACCCACCCAGGTACCAGTCCATGGACTGTTAGGAAACAGACCACACAGCAGGAGGTGAGCAAGAGGTGAGCAGGAGGTGAGCAGCAGGTGAGCCAGTGAAGCTTCATCTCTATTTACAGCCACTCCCCATTGCTCACATTACTGCCTGAGCTCTGCTTCCTGTCAGAGCAGCGGCAGCATTCGATTCTCATAGGAGTGCAAACCCTGTTGTGAACTGCTCATGCGAGGGATCTAGGTTGCATGTTTCTTATGAGAATCTAATGCCTGATGATCTGTCACTGTCTCCTGTCACCCCCAGATGGGACTGTCTAGCTGGAGGGAAACAAACTCAGGGCTCCCACTGATTCTACATTATGATGAGTAGATAATTATTTCATTATATATTACAATGTAATAATCATAGAAATAAAGCACACAATAAATGTAATGTATTTGAATCATTCCTCCACCCCCTAGTCCATGTTAAAATTGTCTTCCATAAAACCGGTCCCTGGTGCCAAAAAGGTTGGGGACCACTGGTATAGAACACTAGTAGTTTCCATTTCTCTGCCAAGATTTCTAACCCGTTTACTCATTAAGACCACAATTTGTTTGTTTAAGTCCTTTTATTGGTATGCATACATGAGCCTTTTTCAGCTAAACTCAACAACTAGGCCATCTCAAGGTCTACTGCTATTGACTTTATTTTGACTACTGGTCATACTTTTCCCTTTTCTTTTGCACGTGCAGTAATTTATTATATACTATATATTATATAAAAAATATATAATACAATATAATATATAAATAAATATATAATACTATATATATATTTTATTATATAATACAATATATATTTATATATATTGTATTATGTAATACAATATATATAAATATATAGTTATTATATAATAATACAATATATATATAAATATATATTGTTATTATATAAATAATACAATGCAGAGAACATGGATTCTGCTATGATCCTCTGAAGAATGGTAATCTTTGTTCTCAGGCAGTATAATTACTGTCTAAACACCCTGAATTTGTTTATGTTTTGTTAGGATGAATTTGAGAAAATCCCAAGGTGTTTCTCAAGCTCCTCTCTTTTGGCAGAATTAAACTTCTATATGTCTTCCTGGTGGATTTTGTTGAGATCTAGTTTTAAACATATTAGGGTAGACATGTTAGGTTGGACATTCTTACTCTAGGATGTGGTCCTTAACTAAGTTATGGACTTTTTTTTTTTCTCAGCTGGATGCCTATGATGTGTTCTTGGGACACAGCTCCAACATCTACCAGAAACCTGTACCATATCTTTTCATTCTCAGATCCATAG
This sequence comes from Pan troglodytes, assembly GCF_028858775.2. Lineage (NCBI taxonomy): Eukaryota > Metazoa > Chordata > Mammalia > Primates > Hominidae > Pan > Pan troglodytes. Next base: position 112,506,551 of record NC_072409.2, on the reverse strand, counting down.
CAGGAACTCTCTGGTAAGCCCACAGTTTGACTTGCCATATGTGCAGTTCATCACTCAGCCATGACTTGAAGGGAACCCATATTCAGAATTCTGGATCCCCATTTCTGTGCAGCCTTCACCCTTCTGGTGCCCCGCTCCAGATTCCAGCTGCTTCAACAGGCCTAGATTCTGGTCTCTGCCTTCTCAGCTCAGAGGTGCCACTGTTTCTGCTTGGACTCCAAGTCCTTGTTACATAGTCAGGAAAATGTCCCTAGGCAGAAATGCAGAGCAAATGTGGGGCTTTTTTTATGTATCTGCCTTCTCTCAATAATCACAGTCTTGCACTGTCTGTTGTCCAACATGTGAAAAGTTGCCTCATATATTTTGTTCGGTTTTATCACTGTTTATGGCAGAAGAATCAATCCAGCATCAAGGTATTACATCAAGGCATTACATCAAGGCAAGTAGCAAAAGCTCTTGCACACATTACTTTAAACTGTTCTACATCAAGGCAAGTAGCAAAAGCTCTTGCACACATTACTTTAAACTGTTCTTATTCTCTCTCACTCTTTCAATTTCTATTTCTCCTCTTTTGTCCCCATCCCCAACTTGTATAATTTATCAGCTTGAGTTGAATGAATAGGTAGTGCTAAATAATTTTGATAGAATATCTCAGAACTTTAAGATCTTATAATGATGATGGAACACTTTGAAAGTATTCACAATATCACAAGTTTTGTAGAGTTTCTGAAGTTAAGTAAAAACGTTTAAAATTTATTTTACAAAGTCTTTCCTCCCATACTTTTCCTTTTTCATGAACAAGCAAAATATCAGCAATACCCTGCTACTATGCTGTCCTTCATAACCCTTACTTTGCTTATTTTTATTCAAGTCAAAATAAAAAGAATAGAAAATTCAGAAAATCTCAAATGATCTGAATTCTCATTTCCCAATTTTTGAAGTTAGTCTGATCTCACTGGCACACAACCAACAGAATATAAAGGTCTTTCTAGCTATATTTAAAGACTGTGGAAACCTATCTGTCCCCAAACTACAACAGATTTAAATGACAAAGTAAATAAAAGAAAGTTTTTTAAAAATTTAAAACATTTACATGAAATGAATAGTTCCACAAATAAAGCGTATTTTTGCCAAGGATGAGTTTCTCAATTGTTCTAGATACTAGATATTCTCATTCAAACAAATGCTTAGAGATAGACAGGGCTAACTTACCCATTAGGCACAGTGCCAAGGGCCCATAATACTCTCTAATACTCTCTAGGGCCCCAAAAAAGTTTTAATTTCTTTAAAACATTTCTTTTTAATTTTTAGTTATTTTTTTTTTTTTTTTTTTTTTTGAGACGGAGTCTCGCTGTGTCTCCCAGGCTGGAGTGCAGTGGCGCGATCTCGGCTCACTGCAAGCTCCGCCTCCTGGGTTCACGCCATTCTCCTGCCTCAGCCTCCCAAGTAGCTGGGACTACAGGCGCCCGCCAACACGCCCGGCTAATTTTTTGTATTTTTAGTAGAAACGGGGTTTCACCGTGTTAGCCAAGATGGTCTCGATCTCCTGACCTCGTGATCCACCCGCCTCGGCCTCCCAAAGTGCTAGGATTACAGGCGTGAGCCACCGCGCCCGGCCAATTTTTAGTTATTCTTATGATTAACTAAAAATTTAGGTTAAAGAAAATGTTTAATATGTAATCTTAATATATACCAATACTATATATATAATATACAAATATATATAATATAATATAATTGTGTGTGTCTGTGGAGATAGATATAAATTGACAACTATTTTCGGATTTTCTAGAAACCTCAGTTTCTCATAAAACCTGAACACTGTCTGATTGTAGGATGTGAAGCCCCAGGTATTTTTCCACTGGACTAGATAAGGCATTTTTCCCTCTAGGCTCCTGGAGGTGCTAATCTCATCCTAACCCATTTCCCTCTTATATTCTGGCTTGCCTGAACTACATTCACTTGCAAAGTATTTGGGCAGGCCGATAATTAAAAGATAGTGGCTCAGTGGTACTCTGGGTAGCTACAAATCTCCATGCCCTCTTTTAATTTACTATATAGCAGATGTATCTTAGCGGCTGCTATACATCTGCTTTACATTTGCTTTAAACAATAGAGAGATGGACTTGATATCTCCCTATTTCAAAGCCCTCAATCTCTTTGAAGCAGCCCACAAAGTAACAGGTTTCTGTCTAAGCAGTGGCTTCCAACCCACGGCCCACTTGCAGAGCCAAGATAATAATCCCATTGACAACTCTTAAAGTCTCAAACCTTAGTTGACTTAGGTTACCAGGTTCACTGAGGTTCCCAAGTTTTCTTAGTTACTTATCAGTCATAGCTGTTCAAGCAAGTGATTTCTATATTCAAATCATCAGTGTCATAACAGAAATACTCTTTGTATTCAGAGTGACCAATATAATTTTCAACAAGAAAAGGGTATGTAAGAGAATAAAATGATGTTTTGAAAGACTTTCAAAAGAAATCTTACATGTAAATCTAATACTCAGGATAATTAATAGCAGAGTGTTCTAAGTTAAAGCCTGGAATGAAAGATGGATAGCATGCTAGGCTGTAACCATCAATCTCCTTAAATCTCTTTGATTGAGTAAATTTTAATCAGCTTAATTAGGAAGCATAGATCCCAGTTAGTTCCAGCTCTACTACTGTTGTACTCACTGGCAAAACACTTTTGCTTTAATTTTAGTATCAGTTTCCTCAGAAATAAGATAGAGATATAAACATAAGTCTTAGCAATCTTCAAAATACCATTACCATCAAATGAACATTTGTGCCTCAAAGGCACTTGGTAAAATTTTTTTAGATAAATAAATGTATACTATTGTTATCCTGTTATTTCATCACAATGACACCAATATTTTTAATTTCCTAGGTCTGCCCTCCACTTGCCATAATTGTGTCTGATTCATTCTTTTGAATTTTTAAATATGTTTTATATATCAGACTTCAATGTAATGTTGACCCTTGAAGAACACAGCTTTAAACTGTGCAGGTCCACTTATATGTGGATTTTTTTCCAAAAAATATATTGGAACATTTTTTAGAGATGTGTAACAATTTGAAAAAAAAAATCACATAAAGAATGAGTCCCCCAGAAATATCAAAAAATTAAGATGAAGGTATGTCATGATGCATAAAATATATGTAGGTACTAGTCTGTTTTATCATTTACTACCATAAAATATATATAAATCCATTATAAAAAGTTAAAATGTATCAAACCTTACAAAAGAACTTAGAATGCACACGGTACCATTTGCAGTCAAGAGAAGTGTAAACAAATGTAAAGATGCAGTATTAAATAATAACTGCATAAAATTAACTATAATACCTACTGTGCAACTGTAATAATTTTGTAGCCACCTTGTGTTGCTATTGTGAGTGAGCTCAAGTGCTGGGACTATCTACCCTGCGATGCTAATCATCTCTGAGTGAGCAGTTCATCTTTCCAGTAAATTGTGTATCACAGTACAAAGTGATCTCTTACAGTTCTCACGTATTTTTCATCATATTTAGTGCAATGCTATAAACCTGGAATAACACCATGGGTCTCATATGAAGCAGCACTAGTGATGCTGCAAGTGCTCCCAAGAAGCTGAGAAAAGTTACATTACAACAAAAAGTTGAATTGTTTCATATGTACCATAGATTAAGGTCTGCAGCTGAGGTTGCCCACTTTTTCATGAGTTCAGTACCAAAGGCATGAACACAGCATAAGAATGATTTAAAAAAAAGAAAAGAAAATTTATGAAGCTGTCACTACAGCTACGCCAACAGGTATGAAAACCCCGCACTTTTTGCAAATTACCCTTTTCTGTCATATTGAAAATGCAGCTTTTATATGGGTGCAGGATTGCTATAAGAAAAGCATACCTATAGATTCTAATATAATTCAAGAAAAAGTTGTCATTATATGACAATTTAAAGCAAAAGGAAGGTGAATGATCTAAAGCTGAAGAATTTAATGCCAGCAAAGGATGGTTTGGTAATTTTAGAAAGAGGCTTGGCTTAAAAATGTCAAGACAACAAGAGAAGCAGTTTCTGCCAACCAAGTAGCAGCAGACGAGTTCCCAGACAAATTTAAGAAAATCATCGAGGAGAAAGCATATATCTTATGAACAGGTTTTTAATGCAGAAGAAAGTGCTCTATTCTGAGGAAAAATGCCACAAAGAACACATATGAGTAAGGAAGAGAAGCACTAGGATTTAAGGGAGGAAGCAGCAGACCAACTCCACTATTTGTGCAAATGCCGTCAGGTTTATGATCAGGACTGGTCTTATCTATAAATCTGTTCCCCAAGCCATGAAGAAGAAAGATAAACACCAGCTAAGCTTTTGGTTGTACAATGGGAAGCTCTTTTGCCACACTGCCTAAGAAGATGAGAACAGCTTTCTGGATTGGTTCCACTGATTCTTTGTTCCTGAAGTCAAGAAGTACCTTGTAAATAAACGGCCTGTGTTTCAAAGTTCTTTTGATATTGAACAATGCCCCAGTCACCCAGAACCCCATGAGTTCAGTACCAAAGGCATCAAACTGATCTACTTGCCCCCAAACACATTATCTCTAATTCAGCCTCTAGATAAAGGGTCATAAGGATTTTTAAGGCACATAGTACTCAATGGAAAGGACTGTCGATACTATGGAAGAGAACCCCAGTAGAGAGAACATCATGAAAGTCTGAAGAGATTACACCATTGAAGAGACCATGGTTGTTATAGAAAAACCTGTGAAAGCTATCAAAGCCAAAACCATAAATTCCTGTTGGACATAACTCTGTCCAGACTTTGTACATGACTTCACAAGATTTAGAACAGTGCCAAGCAAGGAAGTCATGAAAGAGCTTGTAGATGTGGCCAAAAAAAAGGTAATGGATGAAAGGTTTGAAGACATGGATCTTGGAGAAATCCAAGAACAGACACCACACCAGAGGAATTAACAGAATATGACTTGAATTCCTTGAGTGCATCTGAACCAATGCCAGATAATGAGGAAGAAGATGTAGAAGCAATGACAGAAAACAAAGTTCAATTAGACAGTATGGCAGAAGGGTTCCAATTACTCAAGATAGCTTTTGGTTTCTTTTATGACTTGGATGCTTCTACGACATGGGCGCTAAAACTAAAGTAAACAGTGGAAGAAGGGTTGGTACTGTAAAGAAACATTTTTAGAGAAAAGATAAAGCAAAAAAGTCAGATACAAATTACAATGTACAGTTGTCCCTTAGTATATATGGGGGATTAGTTCCAGGTTAGCATGTAAGTTTACCAAACCCATGTATACCTAAATCAATATATACAAAATCACTGAATACTCAAGTCCTGAAGTCAGCCCTGCAGAAGCCGAGTATACAAAAAGGCGGCCCCATACATGTGGGTTGTGTATCCCATAATACTGTATTTTTATCTGCATTTGGTTGAAAAAAATCCAAATATAAGTGAATCCATGTAGCTCAAGCCCATGTTGTTCAAGAGTCAACTGTACTTCCATAAAGTCACACAAAGTGTGCCTGCCTCCCCTTCTACCTCCTCCGCCTCTTCCACTTCCCCAAGACAGCATGACCAACCCCTGCTCTTCCTCCTTCTCATCCTGCTCAATGTGAAGATAACTAGGATGAAGACTTTTATGATTATCTACTTCCATTGAATGAATAGTAAATATATTTTTCCTTCCTTATGATTTTCTTGGTAGCATTTTCTTCTCTCTAGCTTAATTTACTGTAAGAATACAGTACATAATACAGATAACATAGAAAATATGTGTTAATCAACTGTTTATGTTATTGGCAAGCCTATTAATAGTTAAGTTCTGAGGGAGTCAAAAGTTATAGCTAGCTTCTGACTGTGCTTGGGTGGGGGTGTTGCCACCCCAAACCACTACACTGTTCAAGGGTCAACTGTATTTCATTTGTATTGTAGATTACAGGCTAAAAATGTGTTAAACCAATGCTTTTCAGAACTGTTCAAACATTGCCTATTCCATAAAGATTTTCACAATCAAATAAGTAAAAATATCTGTCACACTACTTGTTTACGGACTAGAACAAAGGGTGGGACACTAAGTCTGTAAAGGGCCAAGTAGTAAATATTTTAGGCTTTGTGGGCTAGAGGCCCTGTCACAACTACTCAAATGCCCCATTGCCTGTGAAAGCAGTCATAGATAATATGTAAACAAATGGGCATGGCTGTCCCAATAAAACATTATTTACAAAAATAGGCAGCCAGGCGGATTTGGCACCAAGGCCATAGTCTGCCAAACCCTGCTCTAGAACAGTGTTTCTCAATCTATACTATTTGCACTAATCATGTGAAATCTCAATGGAGATTCTGATTCTGTACATCTGGGTGGGGCCTGAGATTCTGCATTTCTAACAATCTCATAGTTGACTGACGATACTATTCAGAGAATCGTATTTTTGAGTAACAAGGCTCTGATAAGCCCCATGAGAAGAGAGGTCCTACATAATTAGTAATTATTTACTATCTGGCCTGAGTGTCTAGATCAGTGTCTGACAGGTAATAAAGCACTCAATAAATATTTAAGAAATGAACAAATATGCTTCTAACAGAAAATCCCACTCTGCCTTATATCATTATTAAGTGTGTCATCCTTTATAAGGCTCATCCTTATGTTCACCTTATTCGCATGTAAGCTTACCAAATCTAGCAATCTCTGTAACATGGTAGATTTTCTAATAAATGCTAAGGAATTAAATCAGAGCCTTCGTCTATGTACACACTACAAAAGCTAGTTGTTGACAAATTCATCCTAAATTCTTCTACTATGTTCCTCCACAATGATCATCTTGTATTTCCTTAAGCTTTCTACAGTCCTTGTACTTCAAGGTCTTTGTACATTCCACTTTCCTTGATAGGAACATCCTTCCCTAATCTTTCAAGTCTAAAGATAAACGTCACCTCTTTAGAAAGCAGTGCAGTAAGTGTCCTTACCTTCTCCCCACCCTCCTTCTGCACTCCAAATGCCAGTTCTCTAGCTCAGCCATGGGTGACTTCTTTAATGCACTTACCACATTTCACAATTACAGTCATGCATTGCTTAACAACAGGGATATGTTTTAAGAAATGCATCATTAGGCAATTTCATCATGTTGTAAACATCATAGAGTGTTCTTACACAAACCTAGATGGTACAGCCTATTATACACCTAGGCTATATGCTATAGCCTATTGCTCCTAGGCTACAAACCTGTTCACTATGTTACTGTGCTGAATACTATAGGCAATTGAAACACAGTGTTAAGTACTTACATATCTAAACATAGAAAAGATACAGTAAAAATATGGTATAAGAGATAAAAAATGGTATATGTGTATTAGGCACTTAACAGAAATGGAACCTATAGGACTAGAAATCAGGTCTGGGTGAGTCAACGAGTGAGTGAAGTCCTAAGACATTACTGTACACTACTATAGACTTTATAAACACTGTATAATTAGCCTACATTAAATTTATAAAAATAAATTTTCATTCTTTAGTAATAAATTAACATTGGCTTACTGTAACCTTTCTACTTTATAAACTTTTTAATTTTTTAACTCTGACTCTTGTGATAACACAGCTTAAACACAAATACACTGTACAGCTGTACTAAAATATTTTCTTTATATCCTTATTCCATAATCCTTTTGTATATTTAATTTTTTTCCTTTTAAAACTTTTTTTTGTTAAAAATTAAGACACAAACATACACATTAACCTAGGCCTACATAGGTTCAGGATCATCAAGACATCACTTGGCTATAATAATGTTTCAGCTCTATTATAACCTTAGGGGACCACTGTCATATATGCAGTCCATCATTGACTGAAACCTCATTATGCAGTTCATGACTGCATTTTATTTATTTATACGGTGATTTTTACAAATTCCATTTACTCTGCTAGAATGTTAGCTCAATATTGTATTTACCTTATTCACCACTGAATCCCTACCAATTAGCACAGTTCCTGACACATGTAAACACAAAATTATATTTATTGATTGGATAATTATTCACATTCACAGAGAATTTCTTTTGATATCCTTATACTTAAGAAGCATCTGCATCATAAAAAAAAAAAAAAAAAAAAAAAAAAAAAAAGGATAACACTGCCTTTTATCTGAGTGGGGCCACAGCAGCCAAATTTGTACTTCATGATGCTGCTCTCTCAACAATAACTAATTAGATCAAGAGTGAATCATCTGCTCCCAGTTGGTCTACATTTTCTCTCGTGCTATTTTCAGGACTGGGACTGACACTCTGGTGTCTCTATGCTGGTCACTTTAATTGATTAAGTAGTAGTGATAGGTAACTATATTTGGTCATGTACATCCTTGAAAGTACTAAAAAGTACATCTTTACACTAAAAAGTGTAAAGAAGTAAGAGACATCTAGATAGAAGCAAGCATAAAAGATGGGAAGAGTATTACCTATGTTCCTAACAGCTTTACCTATGGCAAATTACAATTCTTCATGAAGCCAAGTTGTTCTTTGTGATTTCAGAAGTTATCCCAATATCCTTCTAGATTTCCATTTTCAGATAGGCTGAAATGGGTTTCTGGTAATTACAACCAGTATTTTTCTAACTAAACATATCCAATTTATAAAAGAACATACAGAAGCAAGAATATAGCCCAGAAAGTGTGTCAAAATTGAAGGAGGGAAAAATTTTGAGTGATCTTCAAGTTTTCAATAACTAGAGTCTAGAAATCAAAGGTATGATTATAAAAGCATTATATTTTTAGTAAAAAGATAAACACTATCAACAGATAAGAGTATTTATGTCAAAACGAATATACCTTAAAATGAATAAATACTTCAATAATTCCTTCAGCAAAACATTTGTCATCAATGGACACTTAGTTCCAAAATTATTCAAAATACTACGTGCCAGTTGGCTGGCCCTAAGTACATTTTTAAAAGTAAAAAGTTAACAATCCTTCGCATGAACTAATTGAAATAAATACTTCTTTAACCCAAAAGAAACAGGAGAAGAGAGCAAAATGCTGTGCAATATTTGGGATAAAAATGAACTTGAGAAGACAGAAAGGATAGGAAATGATCACACCCAACTGGAATTCTATTACTCAGACATACAGGGAAGGAGATGTGACAAGCAAGAAGCCTGAGCCAATAAACTCCCTAACAATCTCCTACAAGCCAAGCACCTCAAAATGTCAATCAATTCTGGTAACTCCTGCAGCCAACTCTTCCTATTAATTTTTTTTAAAAAAAATTGCTCATTGAGTAATCCACGTTTTTGTTAGAAAGTTGAAATGGAAATGACAAAATCCTAGCAGTTTTCTTTTATAGCACAATTCATAGTATCCATTATTTTCCAAGCAGCAAATGAAAATGTCAAAAACATTCTTGCTGTAGATATTTAGTTGTTTTCTGCCACATTAATGAAAGGAAAATATTGCACTTTGAATTGGTTAATTACCATGAATCCTTCTGCAAAGGGCTCCTGCTTGCAGAATTAAGCCAGCTTTAGTTGGCACACTGCCCTAATATTCATGGAGACTAGACTATAGGCTCCACTGTACTCAAGAGACATTTAGTTTTTGGCATCATTCATCAGCTTACAAATCATCAGTCCTAACTACTATAGACATTCAACTGTTTGAAATAAACAGGGCAGAAAGCACCTGCATTTAATGGGGATGTACCACATTCTGCTTCTTTGAAATTTTAAGAGCTAGACTTAGAACACAGAATGAATAAGAATACCCTGATTTATATAGCTTCTAGAAAGTAGAGGTGCTTTAACAAAAATCCTCTGGCAATAAAGCTAGTCCAAGGAAATCCTCGTAGAAGAAGGCAACTTCAAGCAAGGGGGAACTTGGAGAAGTTATTTGTCTTCAGTACTAGGCCAGGGTTCATAAAGCTATTTCAGGTTTAGGCCTCTCAGGAGTTCATACATAGACTTCCTTCCACCCTACTTCCTAGGATTTGAAGTTAAAAGGTGCTGATTTGCCGGTTTCAAAACCTCATTAAGTAACCACTGCAGTATTCAAGCCTAACCCTATCTCTCCTTTCACCCTTCTTCATGTGATGCACTTACCTGCAGAAACCACAAGACCTGAATGCCCTCTCTCCATGTCAGATGGCATATTAAATATATTTCCTTAAAATTGGATAGGGAAATGCTTCTCAATTTTTTGAAAAATATATTCTACCAGGCCTTCTACATGGGAAAGAATGGGTAGAGAGACAGAGATGAAAAAAACTAATGACGTATATATTTTCTTTTTCCTCTCCCTAAATAAAAAGGAAAAAAAGAAGACCTTGAATAAAGACAGAAACATACTGATAAACCTAAGAATACAAGCTGGCCATCTCCAAGATGTTCTCCATATGATCGTAAATAAGCACCTCAGGCTCCAGTGTGTCACCTCCTCAGAGTCTTGCATCAGGGAATGGGAATAACACAGAAGCCGACAGTTGATCCTAAAAAAGGTCATTCAAAACCAACTACAATGTTCATATACTTTCACATTTAAGTATTATGGCAAATGCAAAATTAGCAAGCAGTGTTTTTTAGAACTGACGAAATGACCTGTACAAATCCTCAGTCAAAAATACTTAGACAACATTAGACTTCAGTCTTGAAGAACTTGATACAGTAAGTCTATATCTATCTTTAAATAAATTGGAGTTAGGTCAAGAGGACAACAGAGATGCTTAAAGGGTCTAGAAACCATGAAAAATATGGTGTAAAAACAGAAAGAAGGTAGAAAAAGGAAAGAAAGAACAGATGGGACAAAGAAAGAACAAACGGCAAGATGACAAAAGGAACCATATCAAAAATAATAGTAGTAAATGCCAATGATCTAAACACTCCAATTAAAAATTAAAAGGCAGAGGTTAATAGACTCCTAAAAAAGCAAGACACAACAACATGCTGCCTGTGAGAAATATACATTAAATATAGACACATATAAGTTAAAAGCAAAAGGACAGAAAAAGATATACCACATTAATACCAGTCAAAAGAAATCTAGAGTGGCTATACTGTATCAGAAAGAAAGTTGATTTCAGAACAGAACTCTTATTAGGAATACAGAGAATAATTTCATAATGATAAAGTGATCAATTCATCAAGACGACATAATAATTTTAAATGATTATGCACCAAATAACAGAGCTCAAAATATATGAATCAAAAACTGACAGAAACCAAGATTTATAATATTCTGGCCATAAAACAAGACTCAAATTTAAAATGATTCAAGCTATAACAGTATGTTATCTGCTCACAATTGAACTAAATTAGAAAACAGTAACAGAAAGGTCTCTAGAGTATCCCCAAATATTTTGGAGATAAGTATGAAACTTCTAAATAAACCAAAGGGTCAAAGAAGAAACAAAAACGGGGATTAGAAAGTATTTTAAACTGAACGAAATTTAAAAAAATAAAAATAAAAATTTGTAGTAAGCCACTAAAACAGTACTTATAGGGAAATTTATACTACTAAATATCTATATTAGAAAATAAGAAAGGTCTTAACTTAATAGCCTCTGCTTCCACCCTGAGAAATCAGTACAAGAGTAAATCAAGCCTCAAGTAATGAGAAGAGAGAAAGTAAGGATCATGGTCAAATTCATTGAAATAGAAAACAGAATAATAGAAAAAAATCAGTGAAAACAAAACCTCATTCTTTGAAATGGTCAACAAAACTGATAAACCTCTAGACAGACTGATCTGAAATTAAAAGATATAAATTTGGAATTCCAGGAAGGAGAGGTGGCATCGTTACAGAATCTAAAGATAATATGGGAATATTTTAACAACTTTATGCCAATAAGTTTGAGAATTTAATAGCAGAAGTAATCAATTCCTTGAAAGACTCAAATTACCTAAGCTCACTCAAGAAGAAACAAATAATATGATATATGTATTAAAGAAATTTAATTTGTAATTCAAAAACCTTCCCACAAGGAAAACTCCGGCTCAAATGACTTCTACCAAACATTTAAAGAATAAACAATACTAACAATACTAACATGTTTCCCATACACTGCAGAGGAGAGAATACTTCCCAACCTAGGCTATGAGACCAGCATTACTTTAATACACACGGAGATATTACAAGAAAAGGAAACCACACACCAATACTTCTCATGTACATAAATGTAAAAATCTCAAACCGTTAAATCTAATATTCATAAAGGATAATACATCAGAACTACGTAGAGTCAGTCTCAGGATCTGAAAGCTCGTTTAGGGTTTCAGACCACCTTAAATGTAATCTACCATACTAAGAAACTGAAAAAGAAAAACTTAACAATCATCTAAATAGGCACCTAAAAGTATTTAACAAATTCTAACATCCATTGCTGATAAAAACTCTCAGAAAAGTAGCAATAAAAGAATTTTTTCCATCTATTAAAAGAAATCTATTAACAACTTGTAGTTAACATCATATTTAAAGATGAAAAATTAAGTATTTCTTCTCTATGATCGGGAACAAGACAGATGTCTGCTTTCATCACTTCTATTCAATACTGTGCTGGACGTTCTAGCTAGTGCTATCAGCAAAATAAAACAAACAAAAAGTATCTAGATTTTAAAGAAAGAAATAAAATTATATTCAGACAATATGATCATCTAGACAGAAAGTTAGCATCTATAAAATCACTACAAGAACTAGTGAGTTTAACAAGGTTGCAAGATACAAAATCAATATTTAAATCAATTGTATATCTACTTACTAGTTATTAAAACCTAAAAGCTGCAATTAAAAAAATAAATTTATAATAGCATCCACAAACACAAAATACTTAGGAATAAATCTGACAAAAGATGTGCAAGATCTATACACTGAAAACTACAAAAATACTTCTAAAAGAAATTAGAGGGCTAAGTAAAGAGGTATAACTTGTTCATGGGTTACATGACCCAATATTGTTAACATGTCAAGTCTTGCTAAATTCATTTACAGATCTAATGCAATCCAAATCCCAAATCCCAATAGGCTTTTTCACAGAAATTGAAAAGTTGACTCTAAAACTCATATGGAAATCCAAAGGACTTAGAATAGCAAAAACACCTATGATAAAGAAAAAGTAAAAAGGAGAGCTAACACTACCTGATTTGAAGACTTACTGTAAGTGTGCAATAACCAAGACACTATGTTATTGGGGTAAAGACAAACAAACACACCAATGAAATGGAATAGAGAATTTCAAAACTGACCCATATATAAATAGATAACCAATTTTCAAGAAAGATGCAAAGGCATCCAAGTAAAGAAAGAAGTTTAACAAGTATTGTTGGAACAAATGGATATCCATATTTTCAAAAATGAACTTTGGTCCACAGCTAACACCATATACAAAATTAACTAAAAATGAATTGCAGGGTATAGGCTAACAACTCTGAAGCTGCTTTATATGTATACTGGGTTTGTACAACCAAGTAAATGGATGATGGAAGCCATGTTTCTCATTGTTGGATAGAGACATTAATGATAATAAACCACACTAAAATGAATTACATGGTATGAGATTAGAGTCAGCGACACCAGTATGAACGCATATTTAGTTTAATATATATACAAATGGACAGCTACAGAATTAATTTGAGAGAGAAAGAGAGAGAGATCCATGGGTTAGCACATTTACATATGTTTCCTGGTTCTGTCTGCCAAGCAAACCTAGACACAGTGACACCCTGTGGCAACAACCAGCATATCCAGTGTCCAGGTCTTAATTTCTATATAATAAGCTCTAAAAACAAGAACCAAGACTCCTTTGAGAAACGGATGATTCTGGCGCTGGGGCATAGAATATAAAAGACTCGGGCATCTTGTAGTATCAAAAAATAAAATGTGCTCAACAAAAAAGGTGGAGGGTAACAAGTTACGGAGACACAGGAGCCAACCTAAAAGAGCTCTCAATGGCCAAAGCTGGAACGAGTAACAAAAAAACGTAGTATTTGAATGTAATGTGAAGTATAAAATGAGGCCATACTGATAAATGATTGGAGAAATAAATGGGAGAGAAGAGATAAATATTTTTATAGAAGAATTTCAAAGAACTTATGTAAATACCCACACCTCTAGGAGATAGGACATAAAACCCTCTATAAAACTCTATAAAACCCTCCCCTCCTTGGGCATAGGCTATAATTAGTGACTTGCTTCCAAAAAACAGAATATAGAAAGAGTGAAAAGAATGAACTTTACCGGCCGGGCATGGTGGCTCACACCTGTAATCCCAGCACTTTGGGTGGTCCAGGCGGGCAGATCACCTGAGGTCAGGAGTTCGAGACCAGCCTGGTCAACATGGTGAAACCCTGTCTCTACTAAAAATACAATAATTAGCCAGGCGTGGTGGCACGCACCTGTAATCCCAGCTACTTGGGAGGCTGAGGCAGGAGAAATGCTTGAACCCGGGAGACAGAGGTTGCAGTGAGCTGAGATCACACCATTGCACTCCAGCCTGGGCAACAAGAGCAAGACTCAATCTCAAAAATAAATAAATAAATAAATAAATGACTTTACCATAGAGTAACCTGGCTAATATTACCTTAGGTAATCAAGGTTAAGCAACATCAATGATAAACGTATATTGATACCATATGATGTGATGAGAAAGGCACCTCTCCCAAAAAAAAATCAGAACCCCTGTGTAATCAAGAAAAGAACATCAAAAAAACAAAATTGAAGGATACTCCAAAAAGTATCTGGCCAGTACTGCTCAAAACTGTCAAGGTCATAAAAAAATAAGGGAAGACAGAAAAGCCATCAAGGATCAGAGCTAAGGAGACACAAAAACTAAACAAAATGTAGAATCCTGGAACAGAAACAGATATTAGTGGAAAAACTGATGAAATCCAAATAAAGTCTGAAGTATAGCCAATAGTAATATACCCCCTGGTTGCCTAGTTGTAACAAATATATCATGCTTATTTAAAACGTTCACAAAAGGAGAAAAGGAATGGGGGTATATGGGAACCTCTGTACTACCTCTGCAACTTCTCTGCCAATCTAAAATTATTCCAAAGTAAAAAGTTTATTATAAAAATGGATTATAGACCTAAGTGTAAAACATAAAGCTTCTGGAAGAAGACATAAACATATTTTTGGCATTTATTTTGGCAAAATTTATTAGTTATAATGCTAATAGCACAATCCATAAAAGATAAAATTAATAAATTAGACTTAATCAAAATTAAAATGTTCTGCTCTTTGAAAGACACTGTACAGGAATGAAGAAAAAAAGCAGGCTAGGCTCTGCAAACGTATATCCAATAAACGTCTTACATCCATAAATGTAAAGAACTCTCAAAACTCAATAATAAACAACCTGATTAAAAGTGAGCAAAAGATTTGGACAGTCACTCAAGAAGATATAAAGTGACAAATAAGCACAAAAAAAGATACTCAACATCATTAATCATTAAGAAGGTACAAATTAATACCACAGAAAGAAACCACTACACATCCATTAGAGTGGCTAACATTTTATTTTCTTCAACTTTTATTTTAAGTTCAGGGGTATATGTGCAGGATGTGCAGGTTTGTTACATAGGTAAATGTGTGTCATGATGGTTTGGTGCACAGATCATCCCATCACCTAGGTATTAAGCCCAGCATCCATTAGCTATTCTTCCTGATGCCCTGCCTCCTACCACCAACCCTCTCCAACAGGCCCCAGTGAATGTTGTTCCCCTCCATGTGTCCATGCGTTCTCATCATTCAGCTGCCACTTACAAGGGAGAAGATGTGGTGTTTGGTTTTCTGTTCCTGTGTTAGTTTGCTGAGGATAATGGCTTCCAACTCCATCCATGTCCCTGTATAGGACATGATCTCATTCCTTTCTATGGCTGCATAAAATTACATGGTGTATATGCACCACATTTTCTTTATCCAGTCTATCATTGATGGGCATTTGGGTTGATTCCATGGCTTTGCTATTGTGAATAGTGCTGCAATAAATATACACATGCATGTATCTTTATAATAGAATGATTTATATTCCCTTGGCTATATACCCAGTAGTGGGGTTGCTGAGTCAAATGGTATTTCTGCCTCTAAGTCTTTGAGGAATTGCCACACGGTCTTCCACAATGGTTGAACTAATTTACACTCCCACCAACGATGTAAAAGTATTCCTTTTTCTCCGCAACCTTGCCAGCAGCTGTTTTTTGACTTTTTAATAATAGAATGGCTAAAATTTTAAAAACTGACCACATCAACTGTTGGTAAGGATGTAGAGAAACTGGAATTCTCATACAATGCTGGTTGGAATCTAAAACAGTGCAACCAGTCTGTGTAACAGTTTGGGAGTTTCTTAAAAATTGAAATACATACTTACCATATCACCTAACCAATTCTACTCCTAGGGATTTATCCAAAGAAAGCATTTGTCCAAAATCATGTACATCAATAGTCATAAGAGCTTTAATCATGATAATCAATAAATAGACATAATTCAATTATCTACCAACAGGTGAATATATAAACTCATTGTGGTATATCCATGTGATGAAATACTACTCATCAATAAAAAGGAATGAACTACCATTACAGGCAACAATATAGATGAATTTCAAAATAATTCTGCTAAGTGAAAGAAGCCACACAGAAAGAATGCACACTGTATTATTTTATTATTATAAAGTTCTGGAAAATGTAAACTAATACATAGTGACAGAAAACAGAAGAGAAATTGCAAGGGTAGGGAGGGATAGATCTTGGTGGGGCAGGGAGAGGCAAGAGAAAGAGAATAGGGACACAGGGAAACTTCTGGGGTGATAGTATATACACTATCTTGATTGTAGTGTTAGTTTCACAGCTATATACTATATCAGAACTTATCAAATTAAAAGTTAACTATATGCAGTTTATTGTATGCCAAATATACCACAACAAAGCTGTTTTTCACAAAATCAACGACTGGCAAAACTGGGAATACACTAAACCTAGAAATGAGAAGCCTCAAAAAAGGAATCCTGGCATTTGCCAAACAGCTGATGGCACAGCAAGTAAAATGCTGATTAGATTTGGTCTGTGTGGCTTCAGGAGAGAATCAGTACCCACAGAGGAGAAATTAAAAGGAAGCTGTATCAGCTACACCAATGGAATATACTGACAATTGAAGCTGTCTGAACATGGAATGGACTGCTTTGTAAGATAAAGCTTTTTCTCAGTCACAGAAAGAGTTGAAGCAGAAACTCAAATGATCACTTTGTTAGGTGAGGGTCTAGGAGAAATTCCTATGTGGGATAGGAGACAGACAGTACTTCCTGATCTTTAATGCCACTCATTAGGAAAACAGAGCAAATAGTTTGTACTTGGGGAGAAATACATTTAATCACATTCATGAAACTTAAAGCCATCAATACCCAACATTTTGAATGGTTTAAAGTATTTGGGAGCCTGTAGGTTAATGAATGCACTTGTCAATCTTCAACTGAGTTATCTTTCACGTAGGGAAAGCAATAAAGAAATCTTCAAAGATAAACATAGTTTTCTAATGTGTATTTGTCTTTCTGTTCGTGTTTTTCATAAAGTAAGTTATTATAAATTTATTGAGAGAACGGAGCATTTATAATGTTTACTATGCAATTCTAAGCAGTTAAGAGTTCAATACATAATAGTAATAGCCACTACTTAGTGAATATTTATCATAGGCCTAGAAATTTAAGCAAAGCATCTTGAACACATCAACTTATCAATACTTCAAGATAGCTATTTTTCCCATTTTACAGATGAAATATCTCAGGGTGAGTGAAGTTAAGGGGATCTGCAGGTTGAGGATCTGAAGTCAAGCCCATCTGGCTTCATAATCCAATCTTACAAAATCACTCCTAGTTCACTGAAAAAATAAGGGCCATCTGATGATCACTGCGTACAGACTCTTTCTTCCTTCTCCAAATATTTCCTGTATTCCCACCCAATTTATTTTTTAAAAATACAAATTTTCTCATGTTATGCATCCAGTTTTGATGGCTTTCGTGCCTTATAATTCCTTAGAGGCAAAGTGTAAACTTGTCAACGTGGTCGATAGGAGATCTTCCCGCCTACTTTTCCAGCATAATTTCCTGTTATTTCTCCTGTATTCTAGACATACTAAGATCTTTCAAAGTCCTTTAAAAATGCAATGCATTTGTACTTGCTGTTCTCACTTCTCTGCATGCCCTGATTTCTGGCCTGGTGAATGAAGTTTTATCTTTCCAGGATCAGTTTAAATATTGTTTCCTTTGGTGAAGTCTTCTTTGACATTCCAGTCACATTTAGATGTACCTCCTTTTACATGTACACCACTCTATTCATACTGGTATTATTTATTTGTAGGTTTGTTTCCTGCAAAAACATCTCCTCAAAGACAGTTACTCATCCCTGTATCTCCACTGCCCAAGCCCGATGCCTGATATATGAGAACAGTTCAATAAATATTGATTGACTGAATGGATAGATGATGGGCAGGTGAATGAGTAAACAAACAAATTGATACACAAACGAGTGGGTTACTGGGGGAGTATATAAAAGAAACAGTACTTGCATAGGACAGAGGTATACAAGTTGCCATAACTATAATATGTAACTATACCTTATTAATTTATATTATTTCATCCTAAATGAAGTCTTCATTGAAGCAACTATTACTATCTGTCCTACTTGTGTGATCCTATTAAAATAGTTTAATCAAAAGTAAAGGTAATATATAATTTGATGCAAAAATTAATTCTCAAGGATGTAAAATGGTTGGAAACCAGGAGATCTGTGAACTACTCTGATTACTTGTCAAGAAGAAGAAAGCCAGAGGAATAACCTTTCTGTGACCTCCTCCCACAAACAAAACTATTCAGAGATTTTACCATTTCAAGATGTAACCTTGTTTAGTGCACTCCTTCTGCAGATAATGAGACTTCAAAAAAAAAAACATACATACAACTCTCACCATTTAAAATTTCAGACTCCTTTCCTTCTCAATTCTTTATGATTTTCAATTAAAATATTTTTATGCCTGATCAATATGTTTGATTAGTTTCCTAAAATCAATCTTAATAAATTGGAGTAACATATGGTACATTTTGGTTTGAGGGGCTTCTTTTATCATCTATTCTCTCACACAGACTTAAAATGGAAATAATTTGGGTTCTTGCTGGACACTGCTGTTTTATGTTAAAATCAGGCTAGAACTAATTCTTTTTAAAAAATCCAAAATAAGATGGAACTTAAAAAAAATCAAGAAGCTTTGAGAACAATTCTCAGCTAATGGAAAAATTATTTTAAATACATGAGAAATGTTCTAAAGCAATCTTCTGGGTGAAAACAAAGCATTACTTATTCGTTGAGGAAAATGCCTTCTCTAAAGAAGTGTTCACATGTCAGAATCCCTTAGTCTATGAAATTAATGCCTTATACATGTAGGTTAAAAAAAATTCACACCTTGATAATTTTCTTCTAACATGCTGCCTCATTATAGCAATAACATTTTGATTTATGCTAAAAAGCATTCCTTTCTGAAGAATTAAAATGTCTTTTAAAAAACACACAAGAAAAAAAAACTGAAGTGCTCTATAAAGTACTCAGTCAATAACAGTGGACTTTACCTCAGAAGGACAAAAGAAGCAATTTTAAACTCCATTAAGTATAATCATTTTTTTCTGAAACATGATAGTAACACGGAGATAATAACTGAATGATTTCAGAGCCCAGCAATGCAAAAGTTGAGAAATGAAAAATGAAAAGACAAAAACTTTGGGCTAAGACATCCATTAAACAAAAGAAGACTATTTCTCAAATGCTGGCATAATTTTCTCAGGTTAACCAGAGAACACAGGATATACAATTTGTGTTGATTTTTTTCTTTTACTATTTTCAACTTTGTTCTTGCTCATTTTATAAATACACAGGTTAACAAAAGGAGGTAACCAATTTCTTAACTTATCACATTGTGATCTTTCAAGGAAAACATTTCAGTTCATTCAAGATTTGGTTCCATTAAGCATTTTTTGTGTCTCCTGCATGAAGGGATAATAGTCTATAAAATGAAAGGACACCATGCATGAATTAAGTAAGAAGCATTCATAAGAGAATCAGAATCTAATTAGATAAACACACTTCCCTACAGGTGGATATGAATTCAAAAGTCTCTGAAATCTCCTATTTAAAGGCTAGCAGTGCTTTTTTAATTATGCTAAAAGTCCCTTGTCTGCTTGATCTCTCATGAACAATTTTAATCAGGCAAGCCTAATATACTCCGTCTCACAGACAACTTAACAGAGCTCTCAACTATAAGCCAATGGGAAGACAAGGAATCACAAGCATTTTCATTAAAAGGGAAAAATGGCCAGCCTAGAGATTTGGCCAGCAATAAAGCAAGAATAAATCATGCTTTTCCCTCACTTAACCTACTTAACTTCAAGAACTACAGACATATAATTAATTTGCTCTTGAGATTTACTCTGTAAACATAAACACGATTTAAAAAAAAATTACATTCTTACAATTCACAGTGGTTTTAGATATTTTTTTCCCACTCACAAATGGACTAATATACTAACAATCCTTTTGCCAGAGTCTAAGAGTAATCTCTTAAAAATGATCCTTTCCAAAAAAGGAGAGTCAAAAACCATTCTGTGCAGTTGGTAGGGATTTTGACAAAGGATCCTGTTCAAAGTGTTAAGCGGTAATTAAAAGGACCAAATAATTCCATTTCGACCTTTACATCCCCAAATCCATTTGCTACATCAGCTGTATCACCATGAGTCCTCTGTCCATTCTGAGGCCCTCCCACAATACAGCAGCTTATTACAACCCACATATTTCTTTTTCTTCTTTAAAAAAAAATAGAGAAGGGTCTCATTCTGTCGCCCAGGCTAGACTGTAGTGGCGCCATCATAGCGTGAATTGCAGCCTCAAACTCCTTCCTAGTCTCAAGTAATCCTCCCGCCTCAGCCTCCCAAGTAGCTAGGACTACAGATGCATTCTACCACATCTGGCCAATTCTTCAAATTTTATGTAAGGAAGGAATCTCGCTATGTTGCCCAGGCTGGTCTCAAACGCCTGGCCTCAAGTGATCTTTCCACCTTGACCTCCCAAAGCACTGGGTTTGCAAGTGTGAGCCACTGCACCCAGCCATAACCCACATTTTTAAACTGCAGTAAACTACCTAAATCTAAATGTAACAATTTTCAACTCTTTTCTTTTAACCAATTCAACTCAGAAAACTCCAAAGAAGTACTGATGGGTGACCTAGGCTCTAAGAATTTGCACCTACGCTACACCTTGTTGGTTTTGTCTATTATCTTTATCCCCAAACTACTTTAAAATTAAAAATGAGGCCCTTTGAGTTTACCCCCAATTAGTTGCTATGTGACTTGCAGCATGTTTTCAACCCCCTCTGTACCTCATTTTCTCCATCTGTCAAATTGTTGCTAATAATACCCTCCCTCAAAGAATAGAGGTAAGAATTAAATGGTATCATATTAATACATAGGAGAGCAACACCTAGCGTACTGTAGACGCTTAATTTCCTTCTGTCGTGTCCAAGATCATTGTTTCTAGGCTCTTCAAGCATAGGTCTCAACATTTCAAAATTATTTCCCCATCTCTACACTCAGCTCCATCCCTCTTGAGGATTTCCAGCTATTTTCATCCCAGAGCTCTTGGAGCTTCTCTGCCTCACACAGTTTTTCTATGCACTGGCCATGTTTGCTTATTTATTAGAGATGGTTTCATTTACCCTTGCCTCAGTTTTTACCTGCCTGGTTCTTTTCCTCATTGGTGCTGTGCTTCTTTCTAATTACAACTGTACACTATCAGTTTATTTGACACTTTTCTCTTCACATTGATTTAAAAGACTATTCTTTACAGTTAAACTAACATACGGAAAATTGGCCAGGCACAGTGCCCCATGCCTTAATCCCAGGAACTGGGGAGGCCAAGGAGCTCCTGAGCTCAGGAGTTCAAGACCAGCCTGGGCAACATGGCAAGAACTTGTCTCTACTAAAAAGGAAAAAAATTAGCCATGTGTGGAAGTGCATATCTGCAGTCCCAGCCACTCCAGAGGCTGAGGCAGGAGGATCGTTTGAGCCCAAGAGATTGAAGCTACAATTACTGAGGCTGCAGTGAGCTATTATCACACCACTGCACTCCAGCCTGGGCAACTGAGCGACACCCTGTCTCGATAAAAAAAAAAGAAAAGAAAAAAAAAAAAACCTAAGACACAGAAAATTAAAATAGTTTAGGACAAATAGTGATCATCGTAGCCCAGGATAAAAACATTTGGTTAATTCTTTGAAAATGATTTTGGTTTTTATAGTTTATGCATTCACCTATCAGATCCTGTGGTTCTACCCACCTGGTTGCTTGATGGGCTGTAAAATTCAACTTGTTTATTGAAATGGTAGATGCTAAAGAGAGTATTTGCCTGGCAAGGCAGAGAAAAAAATAAAATTAAAATATAAGCTTTCAAAAAGGTTCATCAGTACTACCAAGGCTGCAATCACACACATACAAATAAACCCCTTTAAAACCTCTAAAAATGAGTTGTTTGATCTATGTGAAAATACCTCAGATTAAGAAAATCTCAATTCTGGTGTCAGAAAGACAAGATATATAACAGGGAACGTCTCTTTAAAACAACATAAAACATAGTTAAAATGTATTTTACGCTCAGAGGTCATGTTTTTCTCTCTTTTTTTTACTATTTTTTTGTTTTTCTCTTTCCTTAACGAAACATTCTCCCCAATCCTCTGTTCAATACACAAATTTGAAATGTTCAGTGACACAAAAGAAAGTACTATTCTTTCTTTTAGAAAGAACATTTTTTTACATCTTAGATGTCTGAAGGTGGAAGAAATTATTCTTCTTTACATAAATATGAATTACATGTCTTTTACAGACTACGTGCTTGTTAATTTTCCTAATGGAGTTTAAAGTCTTTCCAAGATCCCAGAGTTAATCCCAACCTGCTTCAAATTACCATGTTTTGAAGTTTTGCCTCAAGTTTTTTGGTCAAGGACACACAAAAAAAATCAAATCAAGTGATATCATTACAGAATTTTTTTTAAAAAGTAACAGAAAACAGTAAGAAGAATTCTTAGAATTTTCCCTTAAAAATCCTTAGGATCATTCCATTCAATCCAGTGAACTTATATAAATTATTGCAATGACTTAATTTAGTACTACCTGGGAAAATGGCTAAAACTTCCTTTTCTATTCAATATTTGGTTTTAAAAGAGCTGCAATTACAACTGGCACCCAGATCTTGGTTTCCAATACTATTTTCCAATAAAAAGAATCAGACTTCCATGGAGAAAAAGCTGATTCTAGGAGTGAAGCAGGAAATATAAAAGGCGAATCTGGAGCATCCTGCAGTGTAGGAAAGCGAAGCACTCAAAATAGAAAACAAAAATAAAACACAATGATGAAAGTGTGTTAAAGAGATATAGAAGTCAACTAAAAGAGCTCTCAATGGCCAAAGCTGGAACAATTTGAGCAATAAAACTGTAGTACTGGATTATAACCCAAAAATCATATAATCCATGAGCCATATTTATATATGTAAATGACTGAGGTTGGGCACAGGGACTCACACCTGCAATCTCAGAACTTTGGGAGGCTGAAGTAGGAAGTTCACTTGAGCCCAGGAGTTCAAGATCAGCCTAGGCAACATGGTGAAACCCCATCTCTCAAAAAATTACAAATATTAGCAGGGCATGGTGGCGTGTCCGTAGTCCCAGCTACTTAGGAAGCTGAGGTAGGAGGATGGCTCAAGCCCAGGAGGTCGAGGCGGCAGTGAGCTACGATTACGCCACTGCACTCCAGCCTGGGCAACAGAGAGAGTCTCAAAAAGATAATAAATAAGTTTTGACTGAAAAAATAAATAAACAGAATGACAGACAAATTTCTTGTGCAGAAGCATTCCAAATAATTTACTTAGCCCTCAGGAAGGTGGAACATAATCTTCCACTTCTTATGTGTAGGCTGCATATAGTGACTTCCTTCCAGAGTAACCTGATAGTGGATAAACCTATTAATAATAGGGGAAAATGGGTGTAGCATACATGGGAACTCTGTTTAATATCTTCACATGCTTTCTGTAAATCTAAATTTATTCTAAAATAAAAAGATGTATTTTAAAAGTTTTTTTTTTTTTTTTAAATATCTGCTACTGACTTTGGCTTTCTGAAGTTTGCTATCTGGCTTACCAGTAGAAACCCTTAGTCAATTTTGGAATTGTACAATTTCAATTGTACAATTCTTCGTTACACTCTCAAATCCACAAGTCATTTGTGCTGACGTAGAATTGGAAAAATGAGAAGCATATTTCTGCATCTGAGTTCTGCTCTACCTGCAACTCCCTACATGACCTAAATAACCAATTTTCTCATCTATGAAACAAGACAAACCTGCTGCAAGGGCTTTCTATTACCCCTATGGGGATGGTGGGTAATGCTGACGCCCTATCTGACACTCTCATGACTGAAGGTGTGTCATCTGCATCCTTCTCCAGCCTTCTCTAGCTTGGCCCATTCAGATGTCAATCTGGTACAAGATCTGGCTCTTCTAGTTTTCTTAAGAATTGATGCTCAAATGTCATTTTTAAAAAAACAACTAATGGCCAGGCACAGTGGCTCATGCCTGTAATCTCAGTGCTTTGGGAGGCCAAGGCAGGAGAACTGCTTGACACTAGGAGTTCAAGTCCAGCTTGGGCAACATACGGAGACACCAGCTCTATAAAATAATAAAAATAATAGCTGGGCCTGGTGACACATGCTTGCTAGTCCCAACTACTACGGAGGCTGAGGCAGGAAGATTGCTTGAGCTCAAGAGTTTGGCACTGCAGTGAACTATGATTGTGCCACTGCACTCCAGCCTGGGCAAAATAAAAATAAAAATAAATTAATGTTAACACCATATTTGGAAGAATAACCACAATTTAGATACAATGGTTGCTTCTGTATGGGGGAATAGGAGGCTGGTGTGGGAAAAAGACATACTTTGCACTCTATAGACACTCTGGCTATCTGAATTATTTTTTACTATGTGTATGCATTAGCTATTTTAAAACTTATTATAAAAGCAACAAGAAATCCATTATTACTCAGGGAATACTATAGGTTTCTGATTTCAACCTTTGTATCTGCTATCTGTGTATTATCTCTTTTTAATATAGTACCATAGAAAGTAGCATGGCTCCAGGAGATTAGACTAAAATGATTTCAATCAAGTTCTTTTGTACCAAATCAGCCGTTTCAAAATACCATAGCAGTCTTGGAATCAAAAGCAACTTAGGATGGAACATAGCCCTCTCTATTTACTAGTTATTTAACTTCACTAAATCCCAGCTTCTTCATCTGCAAAACTGGAATAACAGTACGCACATCCCGTAAGACTGTTGGAAAGATTAAATAAAAACACATGTAAATTTCTTAGCCTAGTGACAGGCCCATCTATTATGGTCATTATCAGTATAAATGGAAGTCTGTAGACGAGATCTGATTAATCACTCTGTCATGTCTTCTACTCAGCTATGGATCCAGAAGCAACTCCCAAGTGTAAACACGCCCCGAGTGTAACTGGTTTTCAGCAATTATTATTCCCAGTTCATTAGGGAACTAAATACTTATCACTAACTAACTAAAATGAACAGTATTTCTTCTGCATAGAAATGCCCCAAATCCTAAGACACAAGCAGAAGTCATACCTACTTAGAATTGAATAATTCTGTCTCGGCACAGTGGCTCATGCCTGTAATGCTGGCAATGTCAGCACTTTGGGAGGCCAAGGCGGGTGGATCACTTGAGGCCAGGAGTTCGAGACCAGCATGGCCCACATGGTGAAACCCTGTCTCTACTAAAAATACAAAAATTAGCCAGACATGGTGGCACATGCCCGTAATCCCAGCTACTTGGGAGGCTGAGGCATGAGAATTACTTGAACCCAGAAGGCAGAGGTTGCAGTGAGCCAAGATGGTGCCACTGTACCCCAGCCTGGGCAACAAAGCAAGACTCTTTTTTCAAAAAAAAGAAAAAAAGAGTAATTCTAATGAACAATAAAGCAACAAAAAATTCAAGAACAGTGACATAAAACATGTTTAATTATACAGAGTGCTACAGTTGAAATTGTCTTTGGCATCATCCCAGAAGATGGCATAAATTTAAATTTTTAAAATATTTTAAATATATTTTTAAATATACCCCGGTCTTTTTGCTTTAGTTCACTGTAAAAAAAGATATGTCCACATTTAACTTGGGCATCAGTTTTTGAGACTAGTGATAACATACATAAATAATTTTAGTAAAAATACAAGTTATAGTAGTACATATAAATATATTAGCTGTTTAAATGGATATTTGAGTGGATTTTGTGTGCACAAATATGTGAATAAATAATGTTACCTACACGCACTCTTTGCTATGAATTAGGAATGTCATTCCCTTCCTGTCTCAAAAAAAGTAGCTAAACAGTATATTTTACCCTGATTTCTACTTTATCTTGGGTTGTAAAATAAACCATTTCAAAAACTAAAGGTATATTTCTACTCACAGGATCTGTATTTGCATAGCTTCCCACAAACACATACATATACACAGGCAACACTCGAGAGAATACATGTATATCTCTATGTACTTGAATGTAACTTCAGATATGTATATTCTACCTTACCAAAAGATATATTGAGAATTTTTTTATACTTTCTAATTCTTTGCTTTAGATTTTGCTACAAGATTCCTTAAATTGCCTCTTATGTCTGAGATCATATATAAAAGAGTATGTGTAAAACTGACTTAAAATCACATCAAGCTACTTGGTTGCCACTAGAAAGCCAAAAAGCATGGACCCGCTATAAATGTTTAGGCTGTCCTTGTTAGTAAATGCTCCAAAGCAACTGAGGAGAGATAGGGAAATCTGAAACTACAATGATAAAAATCTTAAAGAATAATCTATTCCAACTAGTTAAGACTAGGAACCACTGAAAAAATCCCATTCTATGACTAGGCTACCCTGTCCAATAATGGCTATTATTGACTATTTTTTTCCCCACAGATCTTTCATTTTATGTAATGCTTTACAGTTTATAAGCCATTCACATGTGTATCAAATCATCTAATCTCAACAAAACCTATGAGAAAAACGTGGTACAATTAAATCACGGACACAGAAATAACGTGATTTACACAAGGCCACTAAGCTATGAATGGTAAAACTGAGACTCATACCCAAGTCTCCCGCCCCTAAATGTATCTTCATTGTCTCCCACCTCATCTTCAGAACTGAATTCCACTTTCCCTGACAAGTCCCATTTCTTGCAGCACAATGCCCCCTCATCCACCCAACTGGAATTCTTCCTTAGGTGTTTTACCAAATCCTCTCTAGTCAATTCCCCACACCGTAGCCAGAAATATCTTTCAAATTTAGATCAGGTACTCTTCTATGTAAGACCAGCAAATGTTTTTCACTGTTTCTAGGTAAGGAACAGACTTCTTCCCAAGGTCTTTAAAGGCAGAGTGGCCTCATTCCTTCCTACCGTTTCAGGTTTAGAGCAGATTCTGTGTGCATCAGACAGGCTGTTTTTCTTAAGCACCATGCTTACTCACCCTAGATCCCTCTCCACCCCTTTTCACCTAGTCAATGCATATTCTTTCTTAATTCAGGCAAGACTTCCCTTCCCTTCCCTTCCGTTACTAAGCGAATCAAATGCTCCTACTACATACTCTTTCTCATGACACTGTATACTTCTACTTCATTGAAGTTATCATAGCTGCAATTTACATTTACTCATGTAATTACTTGGTTAATGTCTACCTTTTCCATCAGACTGTCAGTGCCATAAAGAGTAAAAAGGAGGTCAGTTTTTCTGTTTTTAGTCACTATTATATCCCCAATGCTTGGCGCAATTTTCAGCCTGCTAGTAAATACATGATTTAAAAGCTGAGCAAATATAGAACTAGGTTAATTCTTTCAGCCTTAAGTATCTGAAAAGTTATTATTCTAATAATTTCTC
Source organism: Pan troglodytes (assembly GCF_028858775.2). NCBI lineage: Eukaryota > Metazoa > Chordata > Mammalia > Primates > Hominidae > Pan > Pan troglodytes. The sequence goes on along the minus strand of NC_072409.2, from coordinate 112,478,561 downwards.
TACACTACACACACAAAAGTTATGTTAGGAAACCATTCTGATTCTTCAAAATATTTTTTATAATAAAGTTCCCAGATACTTCTTAAAACCTGGAAACCATAAATGAATACAATGGTATCTTCTCATCAGTACAGAGACTGCACTTCCCCATTCCAAGTACTTCGCTTCTATTAAAACAGTCTACACTTGTGTTTTAGTTTGTGCTGACAGAGCAATACTTGAGACTGGGTAATTTACAAAGAACAAAAACTTATATCTGACAATCCTTGGCTGGAAGTCAAGGTGTCGGCAGATTTGGTTGTCTGGTGAGGGCTGCATCTTCCAGAATGGAGGAAACTGTGTCCTCACATGGCAGAAGGCAGAAGAGCACGCTCCTGAAGGCTGTGTAAAGCTGTTTTTATAGGGGTTTTACTCCCATTCACAAGGGAAGGAGCCCTCATGACCTTATGACCAGTCCCATGCTCGAATAGTATCACATTGGCCCTTAAGTTTCTACATCTCACTTTTGGAGGAGACACATTCAAACCATGGCACTGTGGGACATGGCAGTGACAGTTAAACCACAACTTTCCAGGTCTCTTCATATGAATTTCTTTTAAAACATATCCACTTGATTCGTGGCTAGTGTGATAATTTGACAAACCTATATGCAAAATTTTATGTTAATCAGTATTACAGACCATCTTAATTTCAGCTAATCATTTCAGATGACTAAGCTTTTTTCAATCCTAATTCCCTCATCCAAACTATTAGCTTTTGCTCCCAGCTTTATGTGATATGCAAATGTGATGTGCCTGTTTAATTCAAGTCCATGATAAAAATGATTAATAGAACAAAGTGAAAAAAACGGCCACATCATGTCACTAGAAATACCTTTCTCCAAGCTGACATCAATTCATTCATCAAATTATTTCAACCATCCATTAATTTACTTGGCCCAATAACCTAACTCCTAATTTGGCCATCTATTAAATATGTCATAAACATTTCATGAGACACTGTCTGAAACCGTGCTAAATCAACTTACTCCACCTACATGGGGAAAAAAAAGTCACATGTTTAACATGAGACACTCCTAGTAAGCCCATGTGGTCCCTAGAGGACTACTCAAGTCCTCACGAGTCATCTGTCTAATCATCAGTTAAAGAATTGTCCCAAGGGCCAGGCACAGTGGCTCATGCCTGTAATCCCAGCACTTTGGGAGGCTGAGGCGGGTGGATCATGAGGTCAAGAGATCGAGACCATCCTGGCCAACATGGTGAAACCCCGTCTCTACTACAGAAATTAGCTGGGTGTGGTGGTATGCACCTGTAATCCCAGCTACTTGGGAGGCTAAGGCAGGAGAATAGCTTGAACCCGGGAGGCAGCAGTTGCTGTGAACCGAGATCACACCACTGCGCTCCAGCCTGGCAACAGGGCGAGACTCCATCTCAAAAAAAAAAAAAAAAAGAAAGAAAGAAAATAATTGTCCCAAGGATAAACATAAAACCTACTGATCTTAAAATAGGAGAATTCTACCTTTTCCTCTCTTTTTTGAAAATAAAAACAGTATCTGCATGATCTTTAGTTTTCTGGCATCTCTGTTACTGGCCATAATGGTTCAAAGATTACCGAACCATTCATATTTGCAAGTCATTTAATCCTAGGACATTAACTAGTTGAGAGCAAAAAAGTGCTTTCTCATCATTGCTTTGCCTTTCTTAACTTCAATTCCCTTACTGTCATTAGTCTTCTTTACTGAATTTGAGTATCATTTTATTTTGATAGAGAAATTAAAAACCCAGGAGTTCCATAACTCTGCTTTCACTGCACTATCCAGTATTACATCTGTCCCAACCAGTAGTTTATTCTTTTATTATCATTTTTTTTCATGATCTGAACATGTTCCAGTACTTAGTATCTTTACAAGCCTCAATTCATTTTAGGATTCAGCTTCCTGTATGCCATTCTCTCAGTTTTATAAGACATTTGTATTTGTGTCCCAACCTTTTCTTACTTACGAGAATCATTTTTGCTTATATGGTCAGTATTTCACTTTAAGGAACTCCACACACTTCATTCATTCAATGAATGTTTTACCGATTGCCATCTATATGCAATTCACCAAACTAGAGTAAAGAATACAAAGATACCTGAGATCTATCTAGTCGCTGTCTTCAAGGAATCTAGACAGAAATACAGACTGCTAGGTGGAATTGTAGGCTTCTATATTCCCAAGATAAAAATAAGTGCTGTGTGAGCAGAGTACAGAGCAACTAGCTCAAGCATGAAATAGCTGCTTAAGTCTTCATCAAGGAAATGACATCTGAGTTGAGTCGTGAGGAAGCAGTCATTAGAAGACTGGAAGTATCCTAGGGAACAGCATGTGCAAAGCCATGGAAATATAAAAAAGGACACTGTTCTCATGCAGGAATGATGGGCTTCATGCAGCTAGGATTTAAGGTGCATGAAGTGTAATTCCAAGAGATAACTTAAAAATATGGGGTCAGTTATAAAAAAGGCCTTGTAATGTAAAGTCACCAATACATAGAATAAATAAAATGAAGCAAGTGCTCTCTACAGAATACTATGCAGCAGTTAGGAGTAGCAATCCAGATGTATGCCACTGATATAGACAGATCTTAAAAAGAGTGCTGAGGTCAAAATAAATAATGTCTAGAGCATAACACAAGTATTACAAATTTAAAATACAGGCACATCCAGTATTCGTCTGCACACAAAATAAATCTACATGTCTTACAAGCACACATACAAATAAAAGGATTCAGATCAGAAACATCAGAATTTACCTGTGGAGTGGAAGAGTAATGGGGGTGGGAAATAGAAACAAAGTGATTTTTTTTTAAAGCAGATATACACCTGTTTTATGACCCCCGAAGTCTGTATGTTTTCCTATAGGTGACAAAGGTTTTAAAGTCTGGGAATGGCAAAATCTAATGTAGCTTTTAGGAATAAAGTTTGGCACAGTGTAAAGAATACAGTCCTGTAGTTGTAGTTTCTTCTGGAGTCAATGAACATGTGTTCATTACCCTTTTTCTACACATGCTTAATAGATCTTTATTATTCTGTAAGAAAAGGCTAAGTATAAGACTAAGCTACCAATAAGTAAAGATGGATATAGAAACTTTGGTAGTAGAAGAAAGTGAAGACAAGAGCTGACAGGGAATAAGTAGTTACAGACAAAAGCAGCATCTTCAAACTCAAATTTGATTATCTGCCAAGAATAGTATTGAAAACATTCCTGCATTGCCGTAGACACTGAATTAAATAAATGCTAAGAATTTCACCAAATTGAAGATCTGTTCATTTTCTTGTAAGTGTGCCAAAGGGACAGCAATGAGAAATTAAAACAATGCCCCTCTGAGTATGTCTTGGGAGCTCAGAGTAAAGATCTCTGGAATAAACTCATACGCACCCTATCACTTGAGAGATGAATCTTGCATTACACCAAGAACTGCTTCATCTGTACAAACAGACTTTCTATAGAACTGTAACTGAACACTACAGGCAATGAGCCAACACTTTTAAATTTCATCAAGCTCTAGTGCCAGGTGACAACTGTTTGCTGTGACATGATTTATGCAACACATTTCATCTAGTTATCTCAGAATCAAAGGAATTTTACCAAAGGGTTCTCATTCAGATAAACAGGAAGAATTTCTACCCCAATCACATCTGTGAAAAGTGGAAGACACGTGGTAAGTTTCAGGACAAGATCCTACTGATTAAATTCTGAGAATAAAGGACTGGAAAACATAAAATTGGCGCAGTTACTGGGCACTCCTCTATTATGAAGACGCTGTTTTACATTTGGATGCAGTGAGCTAACTAAAAAGCGACCCGAATCAAAATAAATTTTATGAATAATAAGTGAAAGTATACATAATACATAACAATACTTATTTATATAACTTTACATTTCCACAGACATACTCATGAGAGTCAGAATTTTTTGTTTTGCTCTTCCCTTTTTGTTCTGTGCTTCAGTAATTTCATGGGGATGCTTTTCCTTCTCAGTCTTCTCTTGAATTATCACTTCAGCCCTTAGTCATCTCATCCTACTACACTCTTATCCATTTTACTCAGAGTAAGTTATGGTTTGACAGAAGGTAGAGTTGAAAAGCGGACATCTCCCACCAATAACTCTAACACAATTTCACTTTGAAAGTATTTTACCTAAAGAAGGTTATCTGTGTTATCCACGGATGGTGAGAGTATGGGTGTAGTTCCTTTCTACTTCGTAATGTATGTATTGCTTTCGTAATCGAGGAAAGGGGTTTTAAATAATGATATAGTGACATGATGGAGAAAAAAAAACTTTATTGTAACAAATGTTCAACTTCAAAAGATGGTTGGTTACATATCAAAGGACCCCAGTCTGGCATCTTTCTCTTGCCTTCTACCATTACTCTGGCTTACAACCCAGCTTAGATATGAATACACAAATTCATCAGCTTTATTGTAGGGAATGTGACAAATTGGATGATGGAAGGCAGGGGCCAATAAAACCCAAAAGTTACATAACAGGTACTTAGAAAAGATACTAAATCTATTCTGGGCTCTACAAATTAAATTATATGTTACTAAAATGCTCAATTTTCTTATGAGATGCAAATTAAATCAACACCAATTTAAGAACACAAATCCTCTTACACCTCAATCTAAGCATGGATGAAACTAAATAATCTAATATTTTAACAACATCACATAATAGATTTAATATTATTTTTAAAAAGTCCTTGTTCCATAAAACAATCATCACCCTATTTGCCCAGTTTTCCTCTACCTTATACTCATCAAATAAGATAAACCAACATTTTAAAAAATATAATTTTCAATGTTCAATTTTACTTTCCTTAGCACTAAACTTGAAACTGATAAACTCAGTCATTGTAAAACCTTATTCATGTCACTTAGTTCATTTTGATCTACTTTAAATGAAGCAGGATTTCATAGACTCTCAGAGCTAATACCTTACCTCCCTTAATCCCAACCCAACCCCACCCCAGGCTTAGGTAGTTATAGGCTACACATGCCCACTATCAAAAAAAAGCTTCAAAACACTGTACTATTTTCTTGCCATTTCTAAGTATACATGTTTCTATTTCTACAGTGAGAAAAGACAATGCTTCCCTAATCACTTAACCAATTTCCTAACAACATATTATTTTTATTACATATGTAACAGAGAACTAGAAACGCCTCTCAATACTTCTCCTGTAGTCTTACTCACCAATTATTTTTCTTATAAGATGACAGGTTATCACAATTTATAAAATCTGGTAGTTTTGGTACGTTTTAACATTCATCGCTGAGATTTACTATTTCTTATTTTCTTTCTCATTAATATTTATGTAAAATATTTATTTAATATAAATAATATTTATGTAAACTAGATAGACAAAATACATGTAGCAAATGTTTATAAAGCTCTTCACAAGGTTAAAATTCTAATATTTTTAAATATATGAGAGCAACAAACTATTTTCATCACAAAAAAATATAAATTGGGTTTCATGTTTGTCACCCAATAAAGTTCACCATTTTTATTCATTTAGTCCAACTTCCCAATCATCCAAAACAATTTTAACAGATACCGTGTTAGATGGTAGACAGCATTTGAAATCCTGATCCTAAAGTTCACAGAATGTGCTTTGGATGAAAATAGAACAGTTTTAACAGCAACATGTAAAAAGTCATCCAACGAGGTCAAATCAGTGACTAAGCAATCTAAATACATCTATCAGTTTTCTCATCTAAATGGGATACAATTTAAGAACTACTGCATGTTCAAGGAATAGTTTCCTGCCACAAAGAACTGTTAGTAGAACAATATTATGCTAGAAAAAGAATTTTTTTAATTTAATGTAACATAACAATTACCACTGACAAGTTGTTAAGCTGAAATATAAACAAAGTATGACTTAATGAGAATGTACAAGAGACTTCACAAAATGTTTACATGAACGAAAACAAAATAATATAAGTATTAACATCTCTGTGAATATATTTTCATATGTCATATCTATGGCTTATTGATATTAAATTAATATCCAAAGCTGTTAAATTTTAATTTGCATATCAATTTTTACAAAGGCCTATATAAGCATACCTAAATAAGCTATTTTATTTTCTGTTTTACTTTTTGTTTTTACATACAAATAATCATTTGGAGAACATCTGAAAGGGAGAACACACCCTTTAATACATATTAAGATATTTCTTATTTCAGTCACAAGAAATAAGTTGTTTGAGTGCCACAAGTGAACTTTTGTGTTTTCCGATTCATAATTAAGTTGGGGTTTACTCGTCCTGAAAATAAAAGAGGGAACATTCCCCAACTCATTTTATGAGACCAGTGTTACCCTGTTTAAAAAAGAAAAAAGTGACAAGCATACTACAAGAAAATTTAACTACAGGCCAATATCCCTTAGGAAGACAAATAACAAAATATCTGTAACAAAATCCTATCAAACCCAGCAACATACATATAAACAGATAATGACAAAATGGGATTTATTCGAGAATTCAAGGTTGCTTTATCATTAGAATATCAATCAGGATATTTCACCAGATTAACAGACTAAAAGAAAAAGTGTAAGGTCATCTCAATTTAACATTCACTCATAAATAACCCTCAGCAAACTGGCAATTGAAGAGAATTTCCTCAGCCTAATAAAAGGCATCCAGAAAGAAACTATAGCTAACATTATACTTAATAGGGAAGGACTGAATATTTTCTTTCTAATATAAGAGGGCAAGGATATCCTCCCTCCCCATTTTTACTCAACACTGTAGGTCCTAACCAATGCAATAAGGTAAGAAAGATTAATAAAAGGCACACAAATTAGAAAAGAAGTAGTAAAAACTGCCTTTATTTGCAAACAACATGATTGTCTATGCAGAACATTTTTAAGAGTTTACCAAAAATTAAATAAAGCTATTAGAAACAGTGCATTTAGTAAAATTACAGTGTTACAAGGTCAAAATAGAAAAAGTGTACCATACTTCAATACTAGTCATATTGTATTTCAATACTAGCATTGCTAATATTGCATTGCTAGCATTACAATAGCATGTGATGTCACTTATAATAGTATTAAATATACAATGGGAATAAAGTTAACAAAAAATATATGCAAGAATTATCCACTAAAAACTGCAAGACACTGGTAAGAGAAATTAAAGACTTAAGTAAAGAAAGAGACATATCATGTTCGTGGATCATAACACCCAATATTGTTTAATATATTAATTTTCTTGAAACAGATCTACAGAGTCAATGCAATTCCAATCAAAATCCCAGTAGGCTTTTAAAAATGTATATGAAAATGTAGAGGACATAAGGTAACCAAAACACTTTTGAAACACAAGAGAAAGTGGGAGGAATTATATATTACTTAACTGTAAGACTTTGAGCTACAATAATCAAGAAAATAGGGTATTGTCATAAAGACAGTAATTAAAAAATGGAATGGGAATAAACCCACACATATATATGGTCAATTGATTTTTCAATGAAAACGCTAAGGTAATTAAATGGAAAAATTATTGTCTTTTTCAACAAATGGAACTGGAACAATCACATACCCATCTGGAGAGATACAACACCTCATATCATATACAATAATTAACTCAAACGGTATCATAAGCCTAAAAATGAGATTATAAGCTACTAGAAGAACATACAAGGCAATCTAAATGATATTCGTTTAGATAAAAATCTTTAGCACTCCACAAAAAGCACAAAGGAAAAAATCAATAAATTGGGCTTCATCAAAATTAAAGACTTATTCTTTGAAAAGGCACACTTAAGAAAATGAAAGCACAAGCCCACAGACTTGGAAAAAAAAATTGCAAAACATATCTCTGATAAAGGACTTGTATCCAGAATATGTAAATATATATACAGAACTCAATAAGAAGGAAACAAAGAACTGTTTTTTTAAAACTAGGGGCTGGGCACTGGGGCTCATGCTTATAATCCCAACACTTTGGGAGGCCACGGCAGGAGGATCGTTTGAGCCTAGGAGTTCAAGACCAGCCTGGGCAACATAGGGAGACCCCAGTATCTACAAAAAGTTAAAAAAATTAGCCAGGCATGGAGGTACACGCCTACGGTCCCAGCTCCTCAGAGGGTGAGGTGGGAGGATTGTTTGGGCCTGGGAAGTCAAGGCTGCAGGGAGCTGTGATCATGCCACTGCACTCCTGCCTTCAAAAATAAAAATGAAAATAAAACATAGGGAAATGGTTTGGACACTTTACATAAGAATATATGCAAATGACCAAAAACTACATGAAAAAATGCTCAAAAAATTAATCATTTTAGGGAAATACAAAGTAATGTAACTGTAATGAGTTACCATTACACCTTCATTAGAATGATAGCTAAAATAAAAAGAACTGTTAATACCAAGTGTTGACAAGGATGTAGAGCAACTGCCAGGAATGCAAAATGGTACAGCCACTTTGGAAAACAGTTTGGCAGTTACTTAGAAAAGTTAAAACATACCCTTATCATATGACTCAGCAATCGCTTTCTACACATTTATCCGAGTAAAATAAAAACATATGTCCATAAAAACACTTATATTGCATAACACTGTGTTTGTATAACTGTTTTATTCATAATAGCTAAACCCTGAAAAAGAAAAATTCCATCAAATAGTTATCAGAACAACCAAATTGCGGTATAGCCACACAGTAAACTACCACTCAGCAATAAAAAGGAACAAACTGCTGATACATATACAGCTAAAATCTAAAAGAGGCCAGGTGCAAAAACTACATACTGCGTGATTCCATTTATATAAAATTCTAGAAACAGCAAAATTGTAGTACTATAAAGTAGATCTGCGGTTGCCAGGAGCAATGAGATGGGGTAAAGGACTGACTACAAAAGGGCAGGAACAAACTTGTGGGGGTGATGGAAATGATCCATATTTGGTTGTAATGGTGGAACACAATTGTATACATCTGCCAAAACTCATCAAATTGTACACTTAAAATTGGTGAATTATACAGTAAGTAAATTATATCCCAAAAAAGCTGATTTAACAAATAAAAGCAATGAAACATATGTTGAAGACTTTTATACTGGTGGGAATGTTTGATAACTTACCCATCCAAGAAACAGTTCCAATTTGTTAGATTTGAACACATAAACATGTAAATACTTAAAAAAAAATTCACAAGTTATCGGTGGAAAGGTAAGTGTCTCTCTCACCCCTATGACTTCTATGCCTTTTACCACTTAAATTATATTCACAAGCAAACAATATTGATATATAAGGACCTGTTCCTAATTAAGGTATCTATATGTTAAAGGGGTGCTTTATTAAAATAGAAGAATCACTAACTCATAACAATATGCAGGTCATTCTTTTCCAGAGGGGAACCTTCCCCAAACCCTTGCAATCTGAACTCTTTACCCCTATAAATCAAGAGTATCAGTAGTCTGACAGCATCTTAGTATCTCACTTCTAACAACCTGCCAATCCTTGTTCTAATATCTTGTGGCAAATATAAACCATTTCTTATATGTTAACCTGTTTTGCTTTTTTTCTTTTTTTGAAACAGAGTCTCACTCTGTTTCCCAGGCTGGAATGCAGTAGCATGATCTCGGCTCACCACAACCTCCACCTCCTGAGTTCAAGTGATTCTCCTGCCTCGGCCTCCTTAGTAGCTGGGATTACAGGCATGCACCACCATGCCCAGGTAACTTTTTTTTTTTTTTTTTTTTTTTGTATTTTTAGTAGAGACAGGGTCTCACCATTTTAGCCAGCCTGGTCTTGAACTCCCGACCTTAGGTGATCCACCTGCCTCAGCCTCCCAAAGTACTGAGATTACAAGCGTGAGCCGCTGCACTTGGCCCATATGTTAATCTGGATATATTACAAGTTCAATGAAAATATCCTTAAAGAGTAACTACAAAAATCAAAGCTATTATTCCTATTATACAGGAGTTTACAGTATACAACGAAGAGAAGGTATGCAAACAGGGCATTTTTATTAATAATACAAGATACTATATATCTCAAAATAGAGCAGTGAGTGGTAAAGATAGTAAGTATTGCTATGGTGAAAAAAAGAAAAAGCAAAAGTGGACTCAAAGGAGATGGGGGAACTTGACTATTCCTAAAAATCAGAATTTGAAAAAAAAGTGAAGGACAGCATTCTTAGCAGGGCAAAGAACAGGAGAATGATGTAGCTGTGACCATATGAACAACATTTTCAGTGGTCAGAGTAGAGACAACATATTTGAGTTGGAAAATAAGAGAGAAATACAAGATTGGAAGTACAGAATTTATTCAAACAGCATTCATTAAGTACCTATTATATGCCATGCATAGTACAGAAATGAGCAGTTTGAAAAGAAATTCCAGACTAAGAAATTTTGTCTTTTTACTCTGCAGCAGGAAAATAGAGTTCTAAAGAACTCATGGCAATTTCATATAACATTATTTTAACCAATCTTGGCAACAAATAATTTTAAATAATAGAAAAACAGAGACTCAGGAAGGTATACATATATGCTTAAGGTCATATAGCCAAAATCAAAGCAAAAATCCCACATCTTCCTATTCCTAGCTCCATGCTCCTTGTCTTGCTCTACTGGCTATATCCTTTAGTCCTTTTCATTTTCTCAAGCAAATAATAAATTATTAAAAGAAAAAAATGTGATGCAATAAAAGCAATGTTTTAGTCAAATGCATATGGCTAGGTTGTATGGGCTGAATTAAAAGATAAAGAACATGGAAAAAATGAAATCTATTAGTATAGGTTGGCACAAAAGTAATTGTGGCTTTTGCCAATTACTTTTGCACTAACCTAAAGTTACTGTAATAATCTAGGAATTGGTGGTAGCAGTAGGAATGGAAGCCAATGGATACGAGACTTTGTATAAAAAGATTCAATTAGATGTCTTATTTGAAAATACCAAGAGATTCAAAGATAACTAGGTGATTAGTAAGTAGAGCCACTCATAAAATGTAAATGTCAAGAAATGAGTCTATTTTATTGGAGAAATCATCTACTGTGGTAAAATTATTGCCCGAAGTCAAAGATATTAGATCAAACATTTTATAAGTTTCTATCCCTGAAACAGAATAATCCAGTTTACTACCATCCTTGGATCTTTTATTTACAAATACTTATCATTTTCTGTCTAGACTTAAAGCTTAGACACCACCCTCTATCCAACCCCCGGAGGTATTCATATGCATAAAGCCCAATAAGAGTTTATGCCTACTTCCTGGAAACCTCTAAGAGAAAGCTGATATACCTAAATCTAAAGAATTATATATATATATATGTATATACATACATATATAAGTATATATGTATATACACACATATATAAGTATATATGTATATACACACATATATAAGTATATATGTATATACACACATATATAAGTATATATGTATATACACACATATATAAGTATATATGTATATACACACATATATAAGTATATATGTATATACACACATATATAAGTATATATGTATATACACACATATATAAGTATATATGTATATACACACATACATATAAGTATATATGTATATACACACATACATATAAGTATATATGTATATACACACATACATATAAGTATATATGTATATACACACATACATATAAGTATATATGTATATACACACATACATATAAGTATATATGTATATACACACACATATAAGTATATATGTATATACACACATACATATAAGTATATATGTATATACACACATACATATTAGGTATATATGTATATACATATATAATGTATATATGTATATACAATATATATTATATATACATATATATACACACACACACATATATATGTGTGTGTGTGTATGTACGTGTGTGTGTAATTAAGTATCACTGAGCCAAGGCTTTCTTTCAGGGCATCAGGGTTTTTTGTCAGTCATAAGTAAATGACTAATCTCTATATCATACATTAAGGCTTGCAACTGAGAAAGTATTTTAAAAGCTACATAAAGATAAATCTATCTTCCCTCTTACATGAAAATTATTTCTCAAGGAAAGGTTATATTCATAACTTCTTCTAAGGTCCTGAAGAATTCCATTCACTTATGATATTAATTTATTAATGAAAATACTGGACTAGTAGCTCTTTAATAATTATAAATCAAGACATCCAACAGAATAACTAGTCTTGAAAAGAGGACAACAAAGAGGGTGAGGACCAAAGAAGAAAGAGCTAAACCCAAGTAAAAGCATATGCAACCTGGAATGGAAAGAACAGAGGTCAATGCTGCTCTTTGCAATGGCCAGTAGAGGCTGCCAGTGTACAAGCACACATAGGGCTTCCCCTCCCGGCCTCCCACAGACACAGAGTTGTCAACAAAATAAGAAACATTTCCATGGTGTAATATGAAGCCCAGCACTCTAGGCTCATCACAGAGCATCATGCAGCAGCAATCACCAAGTGTCCATTCAACCACGGCTTCTGGGTATGTGTCATGGGAACAAAAGAAAGCCAGAATATTTTTTGAGTACTTTTGAAAGATGATCGCATTTAGCCACTGTCTGACCAAAAGAAACTACCAATCCTATGTGATTACCTTTCCAGAAATGATACCTCAAGTTTTACAGACATGTAAAAATGGGTATTTTCCATGAAAGATAACTCAATTTAGGGCCTTCAAAATCTTTATTTGAATAGATGTATTACTCGGCTTCTTCAAATACAGTGAATTGTTACAGCTAAAGGACTCAGTTACTGAGTACAGAGACACAATTTGATCTAAAATTTGTAAGTATCATTCTTAAATTACAAATACTAACATACTTAAAAGGAATTTATTGATATTTGGCAGTCAGGTGAGATTCTGTCCATCTGTGCCCCTCACCCAGAGCCAAAAACACAAAGACACTCAAGTACACCAAGTGGCAATCACTTTTTAAAATTCATTTCATGAATCTGCTCTACAATTTTAAGAATTATGTATCTGGCCCTTTTTGAGCTCCACAACACTGCTATTTCTTGTAGAGAGAAACTTTGCTGTCAATCACTGCTCCCTTTTGCCACGCAAATATGTGCTGCAGCTTTCACTTGTCATTCCTATTATATGTAATGTAGGCAGCTTAGCACTAAATCAATTTAAGGAACTGCAGGAGTTAAATACATACATTATTATTATGATGACAGAAAAGGCAATGAATGTCTTGCAGCTCCATTTGCTTTCTTTGTTAAGAAAGAAAAAGCTAATTATCTGCAGCTGTCAACCATGAAGACCTAGACGTATTTAAGTCAACATTAGCTTTGGACAACTGAAAATATTTCTCACATTTTTACCCGATTGTTTTCCTTTTGAAAAAAAAAAAAAGAAAAAAGAAAAAAAAGAAAAACCACATACTTTCATTACAAAATATTAAACATTCTAAAGGGCAATGTAAAAACAAGTTGAAAAATGTAAAACTACATAGTTGTATCCCTTTTCAAAACCAATTCATTTAATATTTTTTAAAACTGCCTGTCACTTTTTCGTAATACCCACTCTCTAATTAGTGTAGCCAAAATTTAGAAAAATGCAAAGCATCTCCAGATAAATTCATTAAAAAAACATTCAAGTGAAAGCCCAGACTATTGGTTACAATGAAACTATGTTACAGATGATCAAGGGATAAATTCTGTTCATTTATTTAACAAAAAGAGAAAGAAAGAAATACATGTCCAAAGTTGAACTGCTGCAAAAAGACAGAAAATGCATACTGAGTTTGTGTTCAATGTAGGAACACAAAGACGTTATGCTTCTGTGTTCATATACTATTTCATATACATTATTTTCTTTACCTACCAATCTTCTATTTTCTAGTCTAGTACCATTAGAATCTAGAACTAAATACTTGGTTTTGAATTTTCTTTTTTCAAATTTAAGGATCAACTTGGGTATTTTTCCAGGACACCCAATAAGGATGAAAACAATATTTTCAATAAGTCAAAGATAAAGTCAATATATAAACTACGAAATCTCTCAATACTGTGTTCTAAAAAGTGCAGAAAGGTCATTATTCTTGATTGTGAACATAAATTTTTTTTGCACTTGTTTTTACTGGGTCAATGATAAAATATTATTTTCCTATTATTTTCTTTGGAACAGCTCTTCTCACGGGAATACACTTAAAACTATTTTACAATTTCACATTAAAATACTGTCCAGTTAGCTTTCAAATAACTTTTTAGACACCAATATAAATTCAACCGTACAAAATCAACAATGAAAGAAAAACAGGACATATGACCCAAAATAATTATAGTTTTAAAAATTATAGTTCATGTTGCAGTGAGCTGAGATCGCGCCACTGCACTCCAGCCTGGGTGACAGAGCGTGACTCCGTCTAAAAAAAAAAAAAAAATTATAGCTCATGTGTAAGTCCCTAAACCAGCCTTAAAAAGGAAGCCTTTTCAGAGTACACCTGACCTACAACTCCAAGATGCTGATTTGCCACAAGCACCCCTGCAATATTCAAGGATCACTATTGTAATCCCCAGTCTCAAATGTGTTAGAGACAAGAAAGAGAAGGTCAAGAACCATTAGTATAAATAGCATAAAAATCAAACACATCTCAGATCCAAAGAATGATATGTAAAAATGAAAAGCCAGTCAGGTTTAAGTATAGACACAGACATAGCCTATGTGGTAAGTTAAAACAACAATGGTAGGTTAAAACAACAACAACAAAACAGCATAGCAATGTGGCCACAAAATACTAAGTAAATATTTCACTGTCACAAACTAGTAACTGACAGGGCAAGATTCCATCTCAACTTTTCACAACAAAGCCCAGATTCTTTTCTTTTTTTCTTTTTCCTTTTTTTTTTTTTTTTTGAGACGGAGTCTTACTCTGTCGCCCAGGCTGGAGTGCAGTGGTGCAATCTTGACTCACTACAAGCTCCGCCTACCGGGTTCACGCCATTCTCCTGCCTTAGCCTCCCGAGTAGCTGGGCCTACAGGTGCCCACCACCACAACCGGCTAATTTTTTGTATTTTTCTTTTTTTTTTTTAGTAGAGACGGGGTTTCACCATGTTAGCAAGGATGGTCTCGATCTCCTGACCTCGTGATCCGCCCGCCTCGGCCTCCCAGAGTGCTGGGATTACAGGCGGTGAGCCACGGCACCAGGCCAAAGCCCAAATTCTTTTCACAGCCCGATACTAGCTCCAGAGTTCTTCTCTGACATGGCTTTACATTTTCAGAAATCTGTATCTATTGTGATTGAGAGACAGTTGCTATCCTTTACAATTGATGATGCTGGTGAGATGTTATCATCTATGCATATAAACAGAGCACAATTGACAAAAGTATTAGGAGGTGATCCTTGTCTTTAAATGAGCAGGATAAGATAGATGACCTTCACAGGGCTCTTCTAGCATTCTAACATTCTATGAGTAATTTATCTTATTAAGATGTTTGGGAACAGATAAAAAATCTCTGGCTATTTCTTTTCTAACTTTCTGAAATCTGTTCAAGATAATAACTCCTACCCCATCACTATTTTACAAAAATTTAAATATAGTATCTACATTAATGTAATTCTCACAAATCTGTGATGTTGATTATTTTATACAGATGAGAGTACTGAAATTCAAAAAGATTGTGGTGCTTTGGCCCAAAGCACCAAATTACTAAACAGCAGAGCAATTCTAAAGGCAAATCTGTCCCACTCACAGCTCAGGACATTTACCCTTATATATATTAGATGCTGCCATAATAACAGCATCCATTTGTACATCACTGTACCTTTGTCACCTGTTCCCTAACTTTGTCCTCAGAACAACCCTGCAATAAAATAAGGCAAGTAATATCATTCTGGCATCATTTTACAAATAACTGAGTCTTGGAGAATTTAAATCACTTGCTCAAGGATCCTTACAGAGTAATGGTAAAGCCAAGTCTCAAACAGAGGTCTCCTAATTCCAAGTCTAGTGTTTCTTTTGTCACTATATCTGACTGTCAATTACAAGTTTGGCTTCAACATATCTTTGAAACATTTCTATGCCTACCCTGCTTAAACTCGTCTCTCTAAGTGTAAAATTCATTAAGTATAATTGAACTCATGAAAGCATTGTTTATGCTTATGTGTGGCATAATAACTTATGTTCCCAATATAGAATTACGTTTAAAATATATCTGTCTAAGACTTTTAAGAAAATTCTCACCCAGATTTTGAATGATCAAGAATAAGGTGGCTAGTTATTAGAAAAAATCCTCCTTAAATCCCAGCAAGGGGGAAAAAGGGATGCCTAATTTGGGAGTTTGTTGAATTATAAATCAGCCTTCTCCTTACATCCAATTTATAGAACAGACAGCAGTACTGCCTAGAATTCTGTCTTCACTTCTTCAGAATCTTTCTACCAAATGCACTGCGATTACTGAATGATCTTATTTAGTAAACCAGCTTCTTGCCCCTTCATTAGGTCCTAATCTAAATTATAGTATAAAGACATAGGTTTTCTACTCGTGGCTGACTTATGATAAACAGCACTGGCTGGCCATGTGGCCTGATGAGGTCCTGGGACACAGAAGGGTCTTTTTTTGGACTTTATCAGTCTTAGGGCAGGCAATTTATTTTGAGCCAGAAAAATAAAATATAATCTTAGGCCATCTGGTTCTGTAACGCACTGTATTTGTTTAGAAAGGTCACTGTTGTCAAGTTATTGAATGTTATCTCTGGAATTGACAGGAAGAGGGAAGTTTTTGAAAGAAGGCCAAGAATATTAAAGCACCGGATATTAAGGTGTAAAGCAGTATTTAAAAGCTTGGGCTTTAGTGTTAAACAGACCACAGCTCAAATCCTAGCTCCACCACTTACTACTTAAATGACCTTGGGCAAGTCACTTTCTTTCTTAATTCAATCTTCCCCATCTATAAAATTTAGATAACACACCCTAGTGAGATATTGTAATGAGAAAATGATGTAATACATATATGTCACTAGCTCATAGTTATCATTCAAAATTTATGTAATAATTATTTTCAGTATAATTTTTGTTCTAATTTTTGTTTTACCTGAAACCAAAATTTTCATTACTTTTATAAACACTTCTCCAGACAGCAAAGTATAATTCCAATACAGAATCACAATTTATACTATACAAAAGATATGGATTTAGAGCCTATCCCTAACAAAAACTTCAATCTATCGTAAGGATTTAAGCAACATTCATTTCTTTGTTAAATCAGATATGTAGCAACTATTATTTTGTCAGTGAAATGACTGAGTTACTGTGTCAGTGAAGAATGAATACTAGGCTTATCAAATCCCTATCTGAACAACTTCAGGGGGACCAATACTGCTGTTTTATTGGACAACTGCTATAGTATCCTGATGTTCCTATGCAATAGTTATTTTCTGTACATTATGTAGTTTTCTATTAATGTTGCACAGCAGTATTATGATCCAACTATTGCAGTAACGAGATGATCCAGAGTTGACTTAGACAGGCTATTCAGGCCCTTTCCTTTTGTGAGATTAGCAATGTGGTTAAAAATATAGTAATAATTAAAACACTCATTAAAAAATAGCTCAATCAAAACTCCATCTAGAATGTTGCTGAGGAGCAACAGTTTCGATTCAGCATGCCAGAGTCTGGATCGACTTATACATCCCTTAAGAATCTCAATGGTAGGCAAACACTTCACCTGTGGAATTATCTCCACACATAATTGGATTTCTCAAATCAAAGTAGGCACTATAAGCCAGGGCAAAAGCTGCAGTCTTAGGCTAGAGAAGAAGATTTCCATCTGTTTTCTACTTCAGGTATTAGCTGCTACAGAGTTTCCCCTTTGGTGTCATAATAACAGGCACATATTTTTCATATGAACTACTGGGTTCTCTTATTTCTCCACAATACTGACCTGAGAGATCTGAAAATCACTAAAAACATATTTCTAACTCTGGGGTCTAGCCAAGAAGACTACCTACAGACTAACAAAAGTCTAAAACATGCGTACTGAATTAGGGGTTACAAAGATAAATGGATCCAAGAAATATATAAGCCTATATAGAATAATACACTTGAGAAGCTCTCTTGATCAAGCTTCACTTACCCAGCTTGCTATGTAAACCCACATTGTTCATTTCCTCTTTAACCATACTGACAGATGCCCACAGAATACTGAAAACTCACAGCCTGCAGGAGTCTCTCTAGCATGCCCCTCAACACTTCTGCTCCCAACTGCTGAGCTGTATATTCACTCAGAACAATATTTGTTCCAAAACCTCAACAGGGGAGTTTTATTGTTATTGTAATTAGCTAATTTAATTAAATATCACATAAACCATAAAAGCAAAAATAAAAGGTCTTGTACCTTTAAAAACTAAGTCAAACGCATTGAAAAGACTTGATAAAGGCAAGTCACTGCAAAACACTGCTGTTGAAATAGGCAAAGATAAGAGAAATATTTTTAAAACTGGGAAAAATAATAAAATATAGAATATAATGTTTCTGAAAATGTAGCATGGAAGCCAAGCATAGAATACTGAGCCCCACCTTCCATAGTTTCTGATTCAGTAGGTCTGGAGTAAAACCAAAGAATTTGCATGCTATGAAATTCCCATGATGCTGAGGCTGCTGGGCTGGGAACCACACTTTGAGAACCACTGCTCTGCAAGTGTCTCAATTTTTTAATCTATATTAAAGAAATAAAGCATAAACTGGATATGATTTGTTATAGATGCAGATTTATATAAGACTTGCAGTTCCAATCAGCAAGCCTATATTGAAAAAAAGGCCCTTGGTCCTAGTCACAAAAACAGTCTATTTATACATTTTGCACATTTCAAGTTAAAATGTTAGTGAGAAGTATGCCGCACTTTTTATGACCTACTGTTTTAACTTTTTCTATTAACAGTCAAACTACAAGAACCAATCTCATCAGAAAAGATCCCTTGTCAAATACAGACTATGAAAGTACCACTGAAGTTTCAAAGTTCCTTTACCTTCACCATTTGCAAGAAGGAAATTCCGTGATTGTCTCATTGGTTATAAGACTTCCCCGAAACAAACTCATAGAAGCTCATAATATCAATGACGCTTTTAAAATTAGAGTTAAAAGGTTTAGTATCACGGTCTCCAATTTATAGATGAGATTACTGACTCAGAAGAAACATATCTAAAAGTAAGTCAGCCAACAAGTGGCAGCCAAGACTCTGAATACAGATTTGTCTCCAAAAACAGCGCTTATTTGCCCAAACCACAAAATATTGCAGTATAATCTTTAAAAGAATCAAAGACAGGTTTGCAACAATACACCATTAGAACCCTAATCAATCTAAATGTCTGTGAAACAGAAAATGACCAAACTAGCAGCCAGGTATGGTGGCTCATGCCTGTAATCTCCGCACTTTGGGAGGCCAAGGAGGGAGAATCACTTGAGGCAACCAAGAGTTGAAGACCAGCCTGGGCAACACAGGAAGATCCCATCTCCACAAAAAGTAAAAAATTAGCTGGGTGTGGTAACACATGCCTATAGTCCTAGCTACTCGGGAGGCTGAGGCAGGAAGATTGCTTGAGCCCAGGTGATTGAGGCTGCAGTGAGCTATAATTGTGCCACTGCACTACCAGCCTGGGCAACAGAGCAAGACCCTGTCTCCAAAAAAAAAAGAAAGAAAGAAAAAGAAAAAGGAAGGAAGGAAGGAAGGTAGGTTGCCAACTATAAACAGTTATAAATGGATGCTTATAAGCATTATATCTTCATCTTGAACATTGTAGGGTCCAGCCCCACAGGGTCAGTGGGTTTTTCTCCCCGTGTGCAGACACGAGAGATTGTAGAAATAAAGACACAAGACAAAGAGATAAAAGACAAGACAGCTGGGCCCGGGGGACCACAACCACCAAGACGCAGAGACCGGTAGTGGCCCCGAATGCCAGGCTGTGCTGTTATTTATTGGAAACAAGGCAAAAGGGGCAGGGTAAGGAGTGTGAGTCATCTCCAATGACTGACAAGGTCACATGAGTCACATGTCCACTAGACAGGGGGCCCTTCCCTGCCTGGCAGCCGAGGCAGACAGAAAGAGAGGGAGAGAGGACAGCTTACGCTACCATTTCTGCATATCGCATATATAGCACATGCAATAGCATACGCTATTATTTCTGCATAATATTACAGTATTATTTCTGCATATCAGAGACTTTTAGTACTTTCACTAATTTTGCTACTGCTGTCTAAAAGGCAGAGCCAGGTGTACAGGATGGAACATGAAAGTGCACTAGGAGGGTGACCACTGAAGCACAGCATCACAGGGAGACAGTCAGGCCTCCAGATAACTGGGCGGGCTTGACTGATGTCAGGCCCTCCACAAGAGGTGGAGTAGAGTCTTCTCTAAACTCCCCTGGGGAAAGGGAGACTCCCCTTCCCAGTCTGCTAAGTAGTAGGTATTTTCCCTTGGCACTGACGCTACCACTAGACCACAGTCTGCTTGGCAACAGGCATCTTCCCAGACGCTGGCGTTACCGCTAGACCAAGGAGCTCTCTGGTGGCCCTGTCCAGGCATGACAGATGGCTCACACTCTTGTCTTCTGGTCACTTCTCACTATGTCCCCTCAGCTCCTATCTCTGTATGGCCTAGTTTTTCCTAGGTTATGATTATAGAGCGAGTATTATTATAATATTGGCATAAAGAGTAATTGCTACAAACTAATGATTAATGATATTCATATATAATATATATAATATATACATATAATTTATATGATATTCATATATAATCATGTCTGTGTAGATCTAGTATAACTCTTGTTGTTTTATGTACTTTATTACACTGGAACAACTCGTGCCCTTGGTCTCTTGCCTCGGCATCTGGATGGCTTGCTGCCCACAGAATATAATCATAAACATCATCTATAAGCTGAACTTATTAAGTGCCAAGGGAGGATCATCAAATATAGGGCACTGGAAGGTAGCTAGTTTATCAGCATTGATGCAAAGTTTAGTATTTATGGACTGCTTGAAAACAGGGGAAGAGATGAAGTAGCTCAGTGACAGCAATCACCATTAAGATGATGCCACTAAACCAAGTCAATTTTAGAAACTAGAAGCACAGACAAACAGCACCTTATCTCTGCCTTATAAGGTAGTGATGCATTCATGTTGTATTATAAATTCCAGAAGAGAATCATATCTGTAAAACTATGAAGGAATCCATCTTTTATGTATCATAAGCCCATCAATACAACTTTATAAGAATTGCTTTATTCAGTTGTGTTTTAAATAACTGGAGAAAAAAATGTTACAAACAAAAACACGTTTATTGGAATTGACAGGAAGAGGGAAGTTTTTGAAAGAAGGCCAAGAATATTAAAGCACCGGATATTAAGGTGTAAAGCAGTATTTAAAAGCTTGGGCTTTAGTGTTAAACAGACCACAGCTCAAATCCTAGCTCCACCACTTACTACTTAAATGACCTTGGGCAAGTCACTTTCTTTCTTAATTCAATTTTCCCCATCTATAAAATCTAGATAACACACCCTAGTGAGATATTGTAATGAGAAAATGATGTAATACATATATGTCACTAGCTCATAGTTATCATTCAAAATTTATGTAATAATTATTTTCAGTATAATTTTTGTTCTAATTTTTGTTTTACCTGAAACCAAAATTTTCATTACTTTTACAAACACTTCTCCAGACAGCAAAGTATAATTCCAATACAGAATCACAATTTATACTATACAAAAGATATGGATTTAGAGCCTATCCCTAACAAAAACTTCAATCTATTATTCAATCTATTTGTACATGTCTTTCATAATGCCTGTAGTTACCTTTAACCATTCCTCTTTATTTCTTCACACGGATTAAAATTTACCATTAAGTGTCCTTTCATTTCAACCTGAAAGACTCCCTTTAACATTTCTTAGAGTTCGTGAGAATCCTTTCAGTTTTTATCTATTTGGAAACGTCTTAATTTCACTTTCAGTTTTGAAGAAAAGTTTAGCTAAATAGAGAATTACTGGTTGACAGTCTTTTTCTTTCAATGTTGAAAATGTCTTCTAGCCTCCAGGGTTTCTCGTAAGTCAGCTATTAAGCCTATTGAGGATTCCTTGTAACAAGTCATTTTTCTCTTGCTACTTTCAAGATTTTTCTTTAAATTCAACTATGATGGGTCTAGGTATGGATCACTTTGGCTTATTCAACTTGGATTACAGTGAGCTTCTTGGATGTGTAGCATAGAGTAATATTTTTCAGTAAGTTTGGAAAGTTTTCTGCCATTTTTTTAAAAAATATTCTTTCTGCCTCATTCTCATCTTCTGGGAATCCTATAATGTCCATGTTGGCACAACATTTAATGGAGTCACATAAGTCTTTTGAGACTCTGTTCATTTTTCTTTCTGATCCTCACATTGAACAATCTCTATTGACCTAACTTCGAGCTAAAAGATTCCTTCATTTGCCAATTTATATCTGTTGTTGAGCTCCTCTAGTGAATTTTTCATTTCAATTATTATACTTTTAAGCTCCAGAATTTCCTTGTTTTTTAATAATTTCTATCTTTATTGATACTCTTTCTCTGGTGAAACACCATTCTGATACTTCCCTTTAATTCTTTAGACATGGTTTCATTTAGTTCTTTGAATGTATTTGTAATAGCTAACTTAAAGACTACGAAGTCTAAAATCTAGGCTCCCACAGGGACTTTTTTTGTTCGTTTTTTATTATTTGTCTCTGTGTGTTTTATTTCCTGTTTCTTTGCATTTCTCAATTTTTGTTAAAACTGAACATTTTAGGTAATATATTTTAACAAATCTCATATCAGATTGCTCCACATTATTCCCCTTAATTTTTTAATCATCAGTGTGTTGTTTTTCTTGATGCTGCTTCTTTAGTACTTTCATGAACGAATTTTACAGATCCTGTATTCCCCGTAGTGTGTGGCCACCGAGTTCTCTGCTAGAACTTTTTTTTTTTTTTTTTTTTAGGATCTTGTTTTTATTTGTAAGCCTGGCTTCCTAGAAGTCATACCTGGACCAGTAAAATGTAGTAGTCAACCAATGATCATTTAAAAGATTTCCTTAAATGCTTTGCCTATACGTCTTCTACCTTTTGCCAAAGAAATCTTCATGAGAAGTCATACCTTCTAACTTCAGGAAGCTTACAAATAGCACTGATTTTCACTTCCTGCTTACACAGTGCCTCAAGATCAGTCAGAGGTGACATTCTCCTTTCCCAGGTCATTTCTGGGCATGTGTACAGACTTGCACATTGTACAGCCTTTTAAATACCCAGGAATATGCCAGAGCTTTCCAAAGTTCCCTATAGTTGGCTAGTTCTCCAGACTTTCCTTGTAAATTCCTGGCCAGATTCTTCCTTTGCCTCAACTGAAATCACAGCCTTAGGCAATTGACATTTTGCCAACAGTTTGCTATTGTTTCAGTAATGCCCTGAGGGTAAGCTTTTTCTTCCCCCAACTGAGCTGAGTTCAGAGTCAAATCAAATATCCAACCACTCTCTCTGAAAAGAGTTTTCCCCGGGAGCTGCAAGTTGGGACAAAATATTAACTATGCTCGGGGATGGTGCCTTTAATGGGGCTCCAGAAGTGGTCAGCTCTCTCCATTGTCTGCAATACTGCCAGCTTTTAGCTACACCACTAAGCTGGAGAGAGAGACGAGAATAACCCCAAGTTAAAATATCACAGACCCCACTGGTCTTCCCAAGATTCACTAGTTTTCTCTTGGACAGATGATTTTCAATTCATACTCCTGCTTAATTGCCAGAATTCTAAAATGGCTGATTTTCATTATTTTACCCATATTTTTGTTGTTTTATAGGGAGCACAAATTCACTGAGGCCCTCACTCCACCATTCTGGAAGTTGATCAAGTTCTGTAATATTCTGAATTTATAATTTTCAGGACAAAAAGATCTTAACCAAAAAAAAAACAAACCCTCACTTAGTTTGATTTTTTAAAAATATACTTAAAATTTTTAGATCACTGATTCTTATCTCTAATAGAAACTTATGAAAAAAATCTGTATTTCAGTACTTAAATGAGAGTGAAACAGATCTGTGAGACAGGAAAAAATAAACTGCATAAACAATTTATCACATCTTTCCTGTTAACTAATATGTGAATCATCAAAAACAAAGGTGATTACTGGTCTCAGAGCCACTCTCAGTCCTAAACGGCCTCTCAAATCTTTTGGGGACAACAGAAACAAGTAAAAGCGAGGAGGAAAGCCTAGTCCATCTTGTCTTACTTGGCTGACTGAGGCCAAAACCAACTATACTCTGATAGTAAGAAATTTTTTTAAAACCACAGAAAACTGGAAGTGGGAAATCGACAGAAAAGAAGAATCAGATACTTGACTTAGGAGGCAACCCTATCTCTTGAGATTTCTCTGAAGAGACTCAGAACAGAGATTGAGTTTACCTCAGATTCACCCAAGTATAGGCCAAAATCATGGGCTTCTGGAAGAGAAAAGAGTTGTTCATTACTATTTCTCTTTTGTTAGCTGGTATTGGCAAGCCAAGGAAAGACCAAAACTGTCAAGGTAGGCCGAGAAAAGTAAACATCTTTTAGCAAGGCTTTTATTTTCAAGAATATTGTCGCATGTTTCTTTTGCTTTTCTTTTGTTGTGTAACAAACCACCCCAAAACTTACTGGCACAACAACCACCATTTTATTTGGTCATAATTCTGCAATCTGAGCAGGGCTCAGCTAGGCAGTTCTTACAGTCATCTTGCTGGTGGTCATTCATACTACTGCTTTCAGCCAGCAGGTGAGAAATGAGATCAGCTAGGATACTAGCATGGCTGAGCATCTCTCTCCATGTAATCTCAGAAATTCTCCCTCTCCATGTGGCCTCTTTTCCACTGGGTCTCTCTAGGAGAACGGTCAGATTTCTTACATGATGATCCTGTCTCTCGAAAACACAAAAGCATAAGTTGTCGGGCCTTTTT
This sequence comes from Pan troglodytes, assembly GCF_028858775.2. Classification (NCBI taxonomy): domain Eukaryota; kingdom Metazoa; phylum Chordata; class Mammalia; order Primates; family Hominidae; genus Pan; species Pan troglodytes. The sequence goes on along the minus strand of NC_072409.2, from coordinate 112,453,618 downwards.
GCACCCAGACCTGGAAGAGCTTTAATTCCTTTGCATTCTCTTTGTTAAAACAAGCTACAGGCCCAACCCAAACTGAAAGGAAAGTGACTTCACAAGAGCATGAATGCCATCAATGTAATAGACAACTAAAACATTCAGGCCAATGTTCAGATGACTGGAATGGACACAACCACCAGAAACTATAAAATGGCTAAAGCTTGAAGACTGAGCAATTATAGTCAGATTCTATTCTCTGTTCTTTCCCACAATGAGAGTCAATCTAGGTTCACCGGGAATCTTAATTATAAGTGGAACCTGTTAATCACTTAAAAGCCATATGACCTTAGACAAGTCAATTAATCTCTCTAAGCTTCAGCTGCTGTATTGTAAAACAGGAAAAATTATACATGCCCTGCCTGTCTTAGAGGAACGCTGTAGAATAAATAAGACAAGAGCTCTGAAAGCTGTAAACTGCTATACAAATATAAGGAAATATTATTTACCTGACAGGATGGTAAGTATAATCAACCTAGCTAGGCTCCATTCTCCTATTGATAAAATTATAATCATCATCAATTACCCTATATGCTAAATGACTACCACAGCAATATTATATATAATAGCAAGCTAAAATTACATTATGTTTTGTTACTATGAAGAATAATAACACTAACTACAATTTATTATTGTCCAATTATATGTCAGGTGCTGTTGGTTACTTTGGATAATCTATAACCCTTACAATAACTCAATATGGTAGGTATTATCCCTCATTTACAAATAAAGAAACTGACACTTGGCTACTTTAAGTAACCTGCCCATAGTTACACAGCCAGTAAATGAAAAATCCATTCTTAGCATCTAATGCCTAATAGGCACTTGATAAATATTTGTTGGATAAATTAAAGAACAAATAAAGCCAAGGCTATCTGGCTTTAATGCAACGTTGTTCAAATATATCAAAGGATTTCTCTCTCACAATCCTTATTTTTATATACAGCTATTAAAACTGTAATCATAGCAAACACATCTAACTAACATGAACAATTTAACCTTCCACATCAAGAAAATAGTTTCCCATCTGAAAAGTACATTTTTTTAAAAAAAATCTAATATTTAACCTATCTAATGAATTATTTTGAATTATAATGATCATGTTATAATGTGGGGACATCAACTGGAATAAAAAGCAAAAAAAAATTACATACAAAAATCACTAAAACAAAAAGAATCATATTTTTAAACTAAAAAAAAGGTGCATTATGGATCACAAATTTCCATATCCTATAATATGAAGAGATCTTGAAATTTAAGAAGAGGAAAAGAAACTGCCCAACAGAAAAACAGACGGAAGATATAAATGGAAACTCAACAAAAGAAATATGAACAGCTAATGAATTCTTTGTATTTTTGTCATTAGTTATTGAAGAAATGCAAATTCAAATAGATTTATTCAACTATTCGATTGCCAAAATAAATAAATAAATAAAAAGACTGATTATATCCAGTGTCAGAGTAAACAAAGAAACAAAACATTAAAGCATTATTGCTGGGCATATGAAATGGTACAACCTTTCTAGAGAACAATCTGATAATTGATAAAAATATTCTAAATGTACCCAGCATTTACTCAGCAATTCCACTCCTAGGAATTCATATAAAGAAAATAATTGGACAGCTACACAAAGATGCACATACATGCCAAAATACTGTATAGGATACCACCCAAATGTCTACGTAGAGAATTGTTTAAATACATGATACATACATACAATGCTAATAAAGATACAAAATTTTATTCATTACCATTAAAAGATGTTCAAAATATGAGTGTGAAAGTAAAAAAAAATGGTATGACCCAATTTTCATAATAAACTTTGATTTGTAGGAGAAAAGAGCACATACACACACAAGCAGAAGCACACCCAAGAGTGCCAGAGTGAGCACATATGCACTCACAGAGAAATCCCGAGAAGACATGACAATAATGCTCAAGCAGATATGTAGTCATCTGTGAGCACAAGAACATATATATTTTTACTTTCTTTGTACGTTTCTATATTTTCTGAATGCTTCCCATTAAGCATATATAAACTTTTATAATTGCAATTTAATAAAATTGTTTTCACTTAAAATAATGTCAACTGTCATAAGCATGAACAGGTTCTATGAACTTTGAATGTTAATTACGTTTAATATAAAATATTGCCCAAAAAGCAGCTGATATGGATACTGAATGAAGATTTACATTTTATTCCTTTTTCAAATGATGGATTCAAAATCATAAAGCCCTCATAGTTGTTTCTATTCACATGTATTAGAACTGGGAATTTATTGTAAAATGTCACTTAAAAATGAAAATGAAACAGATATGTATAAGTGTTACAAGATATACTTATGCTAAGTGTGCCATATTATATGTCTTTGAATAACTTGCATATGTAAGGGCCTAGAGACCTTGATTCTGTAACTGAAAAAAAAAAATCCAGCATCACTTGGTATGTCCACTTGGGAGCTTATTAACTTATGCTTATTATTTACACAGTATAATGGGAATTCTCAATTAGCTATGGGTAGACTATCCACAACCAATCTTGCTTTTGAGTTTAGCCATTGTACCAAGAGTATAAGCAGTTTAGCTATTTGCTTCATAGATCTCTCAGCTGTTTATTTTGCATTATGCCAGGATTCAGCAAAAATAAATACTTAAAATCAATTATTCCACTTGGATAGTGGATGGGCAGGCAAGTGGGCAGCTACTACTCTCAGGGCTGAGCCTGAGTATCACCCAGATACACCACTACCCGACCCCTAAACAGGAGACTTTGGGAAATGTTTAGGGTCATTTTAGTTGTCACAATGATGCAGGGAGGAGAGTGATTCTAATGCCATTTTGGCCCAGAGATGCCAAATATGCTGCAACATGGGGTACCCCACCAAGATATGTCCAATCTATAATAACAATAGTGTCCCTGTTGAGACAGGTACCATTTTCTTGCTCAATGTTGTATTTCCAGACTACTGCATAACAGGTATTAAATAAATATTTGTTGAATAAAACCAATATATGCAATTTATGGCACTGAATGAGACACAGATAATACAAAGGAGGGAAAAGAAGTGACAACAGAGAAACCAGATTCTACCTTTACCTAAGACAGGCCATAGTGGCCGGGCTCTGTTATACTTAGTGGAACTCTATAATCAGACACATTGATACCTAAGATACTTATAAAAGCACAATAATTCACATTGAAATCCAGATTATAGATATCCAGGTATATGCTTTCCTCTATTAGTAAAGATCAGCAACTGTATCAGTTGAAGACATACATACCAGTGCCAATCTTGCCGTGGCAACACTAGTTTAAGAATACGGTTTCTGGAGTAAACTGCTGGGTTTGAGTCTGATTTTATACATGCATTACCTGAGTAAATTACTTGATATCTTAACATAGTATTTATAAACTTGGGAATTTACCTCATGTCTTCTAGTATAAACCTTCTCATCTACAAAATGGAGTAATGAAACAAGTTCACCACCCCCTACTCTAAATCTATGGGCCAGATATATTACACAACTCAAAATTTTTTGAATTTTGTGAATACCAAATATATATATATAACATCCCAGGTGAATATAGGGCAGCAACTCATAATCATACACACTAATGTTTCTGTAGCAAAAAATAAAAATAATGTTCCAGATGTAGGATATATAAAGACCTTTACATAGCTTCATCTCACTTAGTTCAGGTTTTTCAGCCAAATTAGTTTGCTATAAACATAGGAAACCATTTTCAAACCCTTTGAATTTCAGAAATGAATATAAAAGATCATGGATGTATAGAACCTACTTCCCTCGGAGACAGCACGTAAAAATTAAATGAGTTCATATAAGGTGCTTACCTCAGCGCCTGGCACACAACTAGCACTTAATAAATACTAGTCATTGTTATGAATGTTAGCTAGCTAGTGTATGAAATACAAGACAATGCAAGGTAGCTAAAGGAGTCAGTAGACTTACAGAGAAAGGGGTGGGTAGGGATGAGGAGTGGTCAGAGGGACCTAAGATAACTACGCTAATCAAAATAAAACAAAATGAGAGCTGATTAACCATAAATTGCAAGAAAATAATGTATCTGCCACATTTAACTCTTAAGTACACATTTACTTCCTTTTGATAGATGGGAGTTTCTCCAGAAGTTAGTATCTGAAAACATTTAGTATTTTCTACTTCACATGTGGTTTTCTACTTACAACTCTCTGTAGCTTTCTTACTAAAAGCGGATCAAGTTTTTGAAGATTTTTAATAAAGGTAGGACCAAAACTGGTTTCTCCCTAAGGTAATAAAGCAATTAAGGTTTTGTTGCCTACCACAGAATATAGTAAAATTTGGGCAGTTGAATAGTAAACAAAGGCTGGGTGCAGTGGCTCAACCTGTAATCCTAACCCTTTGGGAGGCCAAAGAGGAAGGCTCACTTGAGGACAGGAGTTCAAGACCAGCCTGAGCAACATAAGGAGACACCCCCCTCCCCATCTCTACAAAAAGAAAAGAAAAAAAAAAAAGCTGGGCATGATGACACACCTCTAGTCCTAGCTACTTGGGAGGCTAAGGCAGGAGGCTGAAGCGGGAAGACTGCTGGAGCCAGGGAGTTCAAGGCTTCAGTGAACTATGACGGTATCACCGCACTCCAGTCTGGGAAACAGGGCAAGAGCCTGTCTCAAAACAAAATTAATTAAATTAATAGTAAATACAAAAAAAAAAAAAATACTGAAAACCATTTCCCCTTGGAAATGACTGGAGTTAAATCTGCCCCTATATCACCTCCCTGTTCTATTGGTTTTTCCTAACCCAATCTACTGAAGAAACTTTTACATTTATATAAGAAATGAATGAAACTATTACTTCTGAAGCACTATTCTGTGCCAGGCACTGGATTACACACTTTGCATAAGTCCTTTACTTAATTTTCACAAGTCTTCAAGGTAACAATGTCCTCATGTTACATAAGAATATTGAACTAGTAAGTGAGTGAACCAATAGTCAAACTCAGGTTTGACTGACTCAAAAAACCATGAGCTGCTTACGCTAGACCACTTTGCCAAAGGATACTGCTTCATTCTAACATTGTGGACTAATTTTTTGCTTCCCTCTGTATTTGTTATCAATTATTTTTAAAGTGTACATAATACGGAATTTGTAATCTCTCTCAGAATAAAAGAATTTTAGTTCTCTCTATAATCCCAAATTTGAAATGAACTTGTAATTTTTATCTTAGTTTATCTCTGAAAAACAATTTAAAATCTGCAAAAATTACATGCATCATCTTTAGTTATAAGAGAATATTCATAAATATATAGCAATACATTTCCAAGCAATTAGCATCAGAATTATAATCCAAGAACTTTAAACCTGGCAAAGACTTTAAGAATAATAGATATTGGCTGAGTGCAGTGGCTCACACCTGTAATCCCAACACTTTGGGAGGCCAAGGTGGGCGGATCACCTGAAGTCGGGAGTTCGAGACCAGCCTGACCAACGTGGAGAAACCCTGTCTCTACTAAAAATACAAAATTAGCCAGGCATGGTGGCGCATTGCCTGTAATCCCAGCTACTCAGGAGGCTGAGGCAGGGGAATCGCTTGAACCCAGGAGGCGGAGGTTGCAGTGAGCCGAGATCATCCCATTGCACTCCAGCCTGGGCAACAAAAGTGAAACTATGTCTCAAACCAAAAAAAAAAAAAAAAAAAAAAAAAAAAAGAATAATACAGATATTATTTAGATGAATTACTAACTATTCTGGTCTTAAAAGATTTTTGTGGGGTATGACCTACCAAATATCCCTCTCTACCCTGCTCCAGAGCCCAGTGAACTTTTAGGGACTGTCTTCTTTATGACAAATAAAAATCACCCTTTCTAAAAGCTTTCAAGGCAACAAGTTACGGCTCTCTTTAACATATTATGCTGCTTTTATCGATTTTAGCTGGGAGTTTGGAACAAAGAGTAAACAGAAATACAAATAAATTTGAAAACTAATTTTAAGTTCTTTCCCCTCCTTTCCTATACAAAATAGTTTCCATGGCTCCAATCTTTTCTCACTGCTGTCAATACCCATTTTTTCTGCCCTTTTCAGTGTCTCTCCAACTGCTTTATGTCCAGAATAAGCTATGGACAAAATAATGAAACTTTATTAGTTCAGAGTGTTTAGTTTAGTACTCTCAACTAAATGCTCAAAGACCAAGTTAAAGAAAAATAATAATCACCAGCTTTTGAATATTAAACTCCAGATTCATGCTCATAACTAAAAGTACAAAATTGCTAATACATATTCAATTTGTAGAATGCTATGATTTGAGTCTAAACAGTTACTTCGAATTTGTGTGATTAACTTCTAACCCTTATTAAATGTTATCATGTTTTTGATGGGCCCCAGATACGATTTATTTTCTATGTGCACATAAGTAATTTCATAGACTGTTACAATAAGATTTAAATGCACATTTGGGTAAAGTGAAAACATATTTTGGAACTCATTATTATCAAAGACTCTAGAATTCTACAATATGAAGAAGGAGCCATTTCTAGAAACTATTACCATTACTCATAAATGCTATCATAACCTAGAATTTTCTCTTTTTTTTAATAGAGACAGCCTCTCCCTGTGTTGCCCAGGCTGGTCTCCAATTCCAGGGCTCAAGGGATCCTTCTACCTTGACATCCCAAAGTGCTGAGATTACAGGCAGAAGCCACCATGCCCGGCCTAGAATTTTCAAAGTTCTATAAACAGACAATAGCTTATGGAAATTACTTTTAACAACCAATGTATTTAATTAAATACCAGGCTTGGGGTTATGAAATTCAAGCAATATTTTAAGTTGTACAAAGAATGAGGATATTTACTAATGTCATTTTAAGCCCAAGACATGCTATGTTTAATATGGACAGTTTCTATTTTGATTTTTATAATTTTTCACATTTATATTTTTAAAACTATACTACTCTTTAAAGACCAATTGTTATTGGCCCTGGTAAAAGGTTAGTAACTTGTATATCCTGTGTACAGTATTAAGTCAGAAAATATTAGTTGGAAAGCAATAAAAGTAAAGTAAACTGCCAAGAGTCTAATTCTTATTTCTATATCCACGATGCCATTAGAAAAAGCAGCATATAACTTTGATCATCACTTCTAGCAACTGCAATAACAAAAAGAGAGGTATAGATTACTACTCTAATTTACAGTCCTTCCACCTAGAAAAGCAATATAGAGAGCAGCTTCGAAACCCTGTCTCCCAGTAAAGTACTACTCAGAGTCCTAATTTAAAAAGAGACAAAAATGGACCTGCTCTGCTTCCAATTATCCCTCCAAAGGTGTCCCCTGAAAATTCAAGTTATTAAAAATATGATTTAAAAATTATTAATAGAGTAGATACAAATACTAGAGTAAGAGTCAAAAGATCTGGAAAAGTGTTTCTTGACCTTTCTATCTCAGTTTCCTCATCCTAAATTTGGAAACAATTCCTTCCCCATATAACTTACTGTTGGGAAAAGCTAAATAAGATGCTACACACAAAAGAGCTTTGTAAAGCATGACCTTTGTGTAGCATGACCTATGAAAATATGAGGCATATTATAATTACTGTTCTATAGGCTAGGCAATATTTTAAAATAAACGTGCTTCTTTTCCTACCACTCCCGTTCCCAAGATACTTCCTTACTTCACATACTACAAAGGAGTTTAATGTTATCAAAATGAAAAGAGGTCCAAAAATCAAATTGAAAGGGAAAAAGAGGGAAGGAGAAACACATATAGAATTGTTCTCTACTGCTTCTCTCAGATAATTTAAGATAAGCTCATTTCCTATTACTTTACCAAGAGAAGGACTTCACCAACACATCTATTGATTAATTTCCTCTAAACTATTTTTGATAAATAAGTTTGTAAGCACTTTTAATAAAAGTATACTATGGAAACGCTTTTCTGCAAATCCATAAAAAGATTCACAATTATTAGGTATAATATCAATGTCCATAGTCAGATATCTTCAATCATGAAAACTGAGTGATAAGGGAAAAGAACGTCCAACTGGTTTGTTTGACACAGACAACTCAAATGGTTTGAGAAATATAATAAAACTGTAATTATTTCCTAGGAAAACTACTTAGAAGAGTTAGTACTAAGTCCCTTTAAATATACTACCTATGATAAAGATTATTGTAACTCTGAAATTGTAACTTCTATACATAAATGCAATTACTAACTATAAATAATGTTGTCAAGGCCTTAGACACAAAACTACTCAATTTCTCTTTCAACCTTATATCCATAAAATTGTAGAAAATGCATAGGGGAATTTTTGATGTACTTTACAGAGGACTTACGCAGAACCACAAGTTTGAAATGGAGGTTACAGCTTCAGCTTATTTCTCTTGAGCTTTGTCTCTTAACTACCAGATTGAGTGTTTATCTTCCCAAAGAAACTAGAGTATCCTCCATGGCTGCTAAAACAAAGACCATACATCAAATTGAAATAAGGAGTACCTTGTTCCCTGTGAAGACTGATGGATTCTATTTCATCATCACATCTTTGATTGAAACAACATGAACACAATTTTTAGAACTTAGAAATTAAAGTGTAGTATTTAAAGATAAATTATTAATACTTTTCAAAAATTTACCAGATGATACATGCTTAAAAAAAAGTAAATCACATGATTATTTTTAAATAACACCAATTTTAATAATATAAGCTTCATTTATTAAAAATTGAGAAACATTAAAATAGCAATGTTTGATCATCCTCAATGGGCTGGCAATTGCATTTCAACTCTTTGGAAAGGTAAGGAAGTAATTTGGATGCAAACATAACCTCAAAGACCAATGATGACAGCTTACAAGTACTCACAGACACTATGCCTATCCCTCTGACACCCTTCCCACCTATCCACCCCACCCTGACTCCTGCTTTTTTCACCTTTCTGAATGCCAGTGGAAGGCCTCTCTTTAAAGTACTGTTTGTAGTGGAAGCAGAAGTTCACACAAACAAGCTGCTGCATCTTCCTACATAACAAAACTATTATTGAGTAGTAGAGTAGGGGAATTATGACATCAGCAGTATATTAACCAATTACTCTACCAAATACTTAATATCTACTGATAAGCCTGCTACTGTATCATTGGCTTAATTTCATAAAGTCAACTATTATTTTTCTACCTTTAATTGAAACTTACTTTGATATAGGCTTAATGTTTAGTCTATGAAACCACTATGAAAATATATGTGGCATATACACTTATTGGACTGCCATTTTAGAATGACAAACCCATACATCACACAGGGTCACATATGGGTATCAAAGGACAGGAAAAGACTAACCTATGAGTCTCATATTTGTGCTCTCAAAGCACTCTGAGTAGTGCCTGAAAATTTTACATTATTGGAGTTCCAGTGCTCTTTCTTTATTGTTCCTCTATAAACTCTGTGTGGCAGTTATGACTTTTAAATGCAGCATGACCTTAATCCTACCTGGGGCAGGATTGGTTGGGATGGGAAGTTGGTAGGTGGAAAGGAAGGAATTCTCTTCTGGTTTTTACAGCACCACAGAAAGCTAGGTTAACTGAAGCATTTAAAAATATAAGCTGAAAAAACATAACTATGTAAATAATACTGTTTTCTTGAAAACATATATAGTAGTGATAGAAAATAAAGTTCTTCACCATATTAACTATTGCCAACCATCAAGAAAGGAAAAACATCAAAATATGAAAAAAGAAAATTACTATTGAAAAAACTCAGACATGAGACTCCATATATGACATCTGAAAATACTCTGTATTATGTACACACAGTTCATTATTTATAAAGAACATGTGTTCAAATTACCTCATATTCCTTCCATGAGCCAAACTCAACGTATTCTCTACCATAAAATGCCAGAATGACCAAGTGGCCTAAAATATTAAAAGCAAGAACAATTAGTTCACATTAAAAATGAATTTTTTGATATGTAGAAGCCATGTGACTATTTAAAATTATTAAGCTTATAGATAAGTATTAATTATATTAATTACATAACTGAATTATTTTAGAAGTATTTCTTCACATGAATGCACTGATATTTTTAGATGTTTCTGATTTAGCCAAAAAAGATACTGTTTTTGATTTTACATGAGAGAATTTTTAGTTTTCAAAGAACTATAATTCAAAGAATAATCATAGTATTGTAATAATAAGAAATATAAATTAGGGGAAATCTCAGAAAAAGGATTCTTTAAAAGAATATGTGCTTTTAAACTGTGAAGATGAGAGAGCAAACAATTCTGAAAATCACCCTGCTAATTTCTTGTAGAGAAGCAAAAGTGAGAATGATTTAGCAGCTGACATGCATTTGCTCATTCCTTAAAAATAATTTAGTTTTATAGAAATTTTTAAAAGAAAGATCTTTTGTTCAAGGAAGGAGAATACACAAGTTATTTTTAAACTAATGATCTTTATTGGCTAATAAAGTAAATGTGGAGTAGCAATGATATACAAACATACTTACATGTATGTGTTTATGTATGTTCCCTAAATTTGGCCCATGATATCAGAGATCAACTTATTACAAAGTATATCTGATAATTTAGTTAACTATAAAGAGCATCGCAGTTACCTGGCATGATTTGGCTTTACCTTTTTTCTTTAAAGGTAAAGGTGACATTAAGTGACAGTTGCCATAAATTTTTATATTGCTCCATTAGACATAGAAAAGTAACAAAGCAAACAGGCACAGCTGAGTATATATGAATAGGCAACAGTCTAAATACACATATTTGAGATTACTTGAAGAAGACAAGACAAGGATCACTAAAACAATCACAGGTGTTTGCTGTGTATTTAGGTGATAACAAACCAGATACATCAAAAATGTAATAATCTACAATAATCAACACACTTGGATTCTCGAAAAGAATTTGGCAATTTTAACCATATTATTATATTTTCTTACTTTATTCTCAGTATATTTTCTGACATGAGGCCTTGTATGTTATTAACTAAGCGACTACACAATACTTCTTAACAATTTTGAGCAACATGAGTCAAACATATCTGCAGTTATAAATGTTTATAATTCAACCTACTCCATTACTTCTAATCCTTTTCTCCTACTACCTTTCCCTATATATACCTTGCAAATATCAAGTGAAAATTTTAGGCCAGTCTACAGTCATCTGTGTTCTTCTTTCCAAATAGGTTACAAATAAAACCTATTCTTTGAACATATCTTTCACTGTTTCATATCTCATTGTGAGCAAAAACCACAGTTGCTTAGGATCTCTTTGTTTTTTATGATTACAACTTCCTCAGGTATACCAGTTTACTGATGATACAAATTTGTGTCACTCAACTTTAAAATCCAATTCATTTCTTAAAAGTTCCTTCTTGTATATTATTCAATTATTCATTTCAGAAAGACTAGTTGTTTGGTATCAAACATATAAAAATTAAATATATAATACAGTCTCCCCACACTAATAGTTTACAGATGACCATGCTAATCGATGCTATCTACCTACAATCCAAAGTGCTACATTGGGCTCACCCACAAGACCTTATTTTCCTTGTTTCTTTCTATATTCTACAATGACTTTATTTTCATCTCTGGCACAACTATTCAAAATATCTATTCTGCCCTTCAAAATTTATTGAATCAGTACTAGATGCTTGGCAATGTGCTAGGAGGTAATTAGGTGCTGGAGGATATAATGGTGAGCAAAACATGGCTATTCTACATTCAGGTCCCATTCTACCAACTCCCAAATACTGTCCTACTTTCTCAGTGGCTCCATAATTCTCCTGAAACCCAGTGATCTTTCATCTTTTTTCACTCACATTTTCTCATACCCCATAACTAATAGTAAATAAGCCCTGCTCATTTGTCACTCATGTCAGATGTCCCTTCCAGCACAACCGTGAGACTCAGGCGAGAGGGCCCATTGACCTTGGGCCACTCACTTTAGAGAGCTTGCTTTGGCCCTCTGGCCAGGTACCTCCTTGGGAGGCAAGAAGTCTGCACAGCCCAGGGCCATGCTCCCTGAGTCCTTCAGACTCTACTTCAGCACATTCCCAGGACCCCAAATTCCCATGCAAAGTTCTTGACTATACTCCTCATGACAGATGGAGATTCAGGCATACTCAACTCTAGGCCTACAGGGTAGTCAACAGATAGCTTGCAAGGGGTGGGGCAACGTTGCCTGCAGGATGATCTTGTGGGCATGCTATGGCAAAGAGCCCAGGATATGAAAAATGGAGGTAGACTGCAGGACACAGATGAGGTGACAAAGGGTCAGCTCTCCCTTTGCCACTATGCTCTAGAACAGAACTGCTAAAAAAATCTGAGAATTCTAAGTGGTCATTTATCTCATTATAAAGCTGTTTCTGGTCAAGTTAGGAGGTCAGAGGATGTTTGATTTAACCACTTCTTTACTGATATGCAACATTTAAGTATGGAGAAATATAGTGAGTGAGCTTTCATTTGTATTCTTGCTCTTATTGGTGTCGGGGTGGGCCTGATTCCCCACATCCTATTTACAAGGATGGTTGCCCAGCCTGAATCTTCATTATAACTCATCAAATAATAACAATATTATTATTATAGTAGTAGTAGTCATAAATGTTGTATTGATAATAATTTACTGAGGGTCCTAGCATGGTGCCAGGCATCTAACCTGTATTAGGCTCTTTCACACCCTCAGTAATATTTACAACCCCACTGGCTAGTTGTTATCTACATCTTATCCATGAACTGAAAGTAAAAGACTAGCAGAAAAAGGATTCAAACCAAAGTCTTTCTCAATTAAAAGCCCAAGTTCTGTACCATATGCTTCCTTTCAGATGATTGAGAGAGGTTCCCCTGACTTCTGATCCACTCTGCTATCTATCCTACACAGATGTGCCAGATTAATCTCCCTAAAGGGCCACTTTCATCTAAACATGTGATCCATTTTTTAAAAATATACACTGGGCCAGGCGCGGTGGCTCACACCTGTAATCCCAGCACTTTGGGAGGCCGAGGCAGGCAGATCACGAGGTCAGGAGATCGAGACCATTCTGGCTAACATGGTGAAACCCCATCTCTACTAAAAATACAAAAAATTTTCCGGGCGTGGTGGCATGCGCCTGTAGTCCCAGCTACTCAGGAGGCTGAGGCAGGAGAATGGTGTGAACCCAGAAGGCAGAGCTTGCAGTGAGCCAAGATGTCGCCACTGCACTCCAGCCTGGGCGACAAAGCGAGACTCATCTCAAAAAAAAAAAAAAAAAATATATATATATATATATATATATATATATATATATATACACACACACACACACACACACACACACACACTGGCTGGTTATCCTATAAACTTAGTTAAGGTCCACATCCTAAGCCATTTCCTTTCCAGTCCATCTGCTTCACAATTTCCCAACAAGCTCTTCCAACTCTTTATACCAAAATCATACTTGCCTCTATGCCATTGTATGCTTAACCTCTTCCTCACAGCCAATAAACCTCCAAAACAACCTTTTAAGATCCATGTCCTGCTTTACCTCATCTCTGAAGGTTTCCCTAACCACTCAAGCCCATAACCCTTTTTCTTTCCATTTTTCTATATCCCCATAATACTGACAGTCTCGAAGCAGTCAACAAGTAATTAATCTATGTACTTAGTATGATGAGAGCCACAGAAGATATCACGTATCTTTTAACTTCAAATCACTTTGTGGAACTAATGTTGTTAGAAGACACTATAGAAAAAAAGACTGGTAAAGTGGCCCTAGAGACAGAGTACCTGGCTGAAAATTCTGCCTCAATCATATATTTGCATAGACTCTGGTGTTAAATTTGCATAGTATAGTAACAAGCAGCAGTTCTTTTGTGATAAGCAGAGTTGTTGACCTGGAACCCCTTCAGATCTTAAATTTTTTGAGAATCCCAAAGAACTTTTGTTGGGATGTGTTATATCCAGTCATGTACTGATAAATGTTTAAAACCAACATTCCACTCTTTCCCTCCCCACCAAAAAAAGTCAGATTTGTGATTTCTACTAATTTCCATGGTGTGTATACTTCTGGAATGGCTACTTTTCAAGCTAGAAATGTGATATTCTGAATGCAGAATTAAGAAGAGATGAGCAACAGTGGCTCTCTCCAGCTGGTAAGGCTTCAGTAAATCATAGTTGTATCTATCTATACCCATCTGATTAGAAAATAAAACAGAGAAATATAATAAACATTCATTAATTTAAAATAATAGTAATCACTCTATGTTAATTTTTTTAAATTATAAAATAATCTAAATTTTCCAAAATAAAATTTGATAACTATGGAACTGGTGTACATTTTTATAAAATCCATTAATGTCTTGCTTAATTGAAGACGGATTCTCACATCTAGTTCTGCACCCAATCTGCTGTTTTGTCTGAAGTTATGAAGAAAATGCAGCCTCACACAGGGAATTGAAAAAGGGCCTCCAGGGGTCTTCCATTCACACTTTGAGAAGCATTTATATATACTGTACAGTTTGCATAAAAGATTTTGGTGTTAAAAGGCCTTACCAATAGTGAGAATCTGGACAAGTTTGGTAGTTTAATTAGTTTTTCTCACCTAGTAATTCTATCAATATGAAGAATTCTAACTTTAAATTGCCCTGAAAAGAAAGTCCACACTATTTCATATGTGTATATATTTACATATGTATGTATATTAATGTATATGTATATATATTATACTTTCCCCTATTCAACCATTCAAAGTGCTCAGAATATCAAGGAAAAAAAGATAACCATAAAGCAAGAACTTCTCCATTTTTAGGAAAAAAAAATTCTATGTAGCAAGAAAATTTATGAAGCTAATGTATGAATCTTCACTGAGCTAGACATAATATGCAATTAAGCATAAAAGGTAAAATTATGTTCTACATTTCTACAAGTGGTCAACTGTACTGTACCATCCATAAGTCAGACATTGCACCACACAAAATACATCAGAATTACATATTCATTGATGTAAAAAAATGGCAGCTATCAATAGAATATATTTTAACTCTGAAATTTAACATTTCTGGATTTATTTTTGGCAGTATTTAATTCTTTAAAATGTCATTAAATGGCTTAATAATATGCACACATAAATTGTACTCAAGAAAAAAATGATTAACTTAAAATGTGCAGAACAATAGAATCAGCTAGTGGTTTTAGCTGAAAGACTGTATCTGCGTAACTATATCTGTGTAAGTACTGTTTCCCCTGGCTCTAAAAGTATCACTTTAGCCTGGTTTTCTTCCCACTCTTAAAATATCAAGGCAATGTTAAGCATGTTCTGTGCCTCTTCCTTTCATTAATCTTAGGCTGGATTTACCCTCCTCAAAGAATTGAAATAGGATAGCCACTGCCTAAACCAGTTTAATCACACTAGCTACTTCAAACCATTATTATATTTCAAACCACTTCTATTCTTTTAAATATATTACCTTCTAATTAAATTAAATGCCTTTATGGTCACTTAAGCAACAACAGAATATATTCAAACGTAAACCATATTTTGTAAATCAATGATGAGCACATTAAATAGTTTTAAGGGGTGGGCCAAAAAGTGCCAAAGGTAATCAAACTTTTATGTGACTCCACTGTTACCTTACTGCTTCTAAGCAGAAGCTATATTCATTTTCAGTTCTCTTATATCAACATTGTAAGGTGCTTACACAAGCCTGGGCAGTTTAGTCACTTCTGCTCATACAGATTTTTACACGGAAGAAAATTTTAAAGACAGGCTATTTAATACGAGCCTCGTTGTATATATTTACTAAAATAACTAAACTTGTTCTGTTAATGAAATTTTACTCCTTGTGCAAAGTAGTAAGTATTTCATCTCTTAGTGCATATTTTTTTCTATTACTGCTTCTGTAATCTTTAATGATCCTGCCCCAAGATTGAAATCTGAATGAGAGGTCATTTTATAAAAGTTTAAAGAATTCTTAATCACTTCCCAATACTGAAAATGACTTAACATACAGTAAATAACATTCCTCTTTGAAAACAATTTTGTTTCTGATTGTCTACTGCCATGTTACTATTTTCAGCTGCTACCCTCTCCTGCAAAACTCTCCTCATATCCTATACCACAAAGACTAAGCCAGAAAGATGAAAATAAGAATACTAGCTTCCACAGTTCAACTACTAATTCTGTACTATCACGTTAAGCTCTCTCTATACGCTTATCTCATTTTCCCTTTCACTTTATCTTTCAGGTAATATTCCCATTTTTACATTAAAAATCTGGGATCAAGGCAGTTAAGGAACTTATTTAAGGATAATTAGCTATCAAATGACAAAACCAGGATTTGAACTCTGGTTTCCCTTATTCAAAAGAACTCACATTTTTCCCTAACAATTTTGCAAGCTAACACACTTCATGCAAGATGCATCAGATTAAAAAAATTACACTAAATATGTAAGTTAAAGATACTTGTGTATGTGGAACTGGCATACAACTGTCTCATACAGCACAGTTTGCATCTTTGTGGAAATTTCACAGATCCATGCAAGTACTACAACAAGCCTTCTATTAATGTTGTGACAGTCCCGACAAAAATCTACATTCAAGATTAGTTGCAGGAGGTAATCTTCCCACAAATCTGCTTCATACTGAACCTGTGTTTGTGTCTTCAAGAGTGAGCTGTGATTTGATACTCACAGGCTGATCTACAGTGTTTATGCCATACCTCATGATGTGAAATATAGTGAGAAAGTCTTGAAATGTTACAATATGTACCAATTCAGGCTACTTAACTGCTAAACTACAATCTGAACAATTGATAGGCAGTACTATTCTATAAAGTGCTACAGTCACTATACTATATAACAAAGTAAATAGAAATATCTTGAAGGTAACAAGTGCCACAAGGAATTCTTCTCTAAATAAGCAAACAATTAAATGTTCTGAAAGTGATGCCCAAATTTAAATATTAAATTCACAGTGGCTCCAGTGGATTATTAAAGGATAAAGAAAAAAACTGATAACCTCGTGGTGAAACTTCCAAAAATTAGAGTTTTTGCCTGGTAAAGGCAGTATTTACATTGAACTGGAGCTGTAACTCATCACTTAGCAGGAAAAAGATTTTTTGGTGAAGTCATGCTGATCTCTCGAACTAGGATGCCTCATACTAGTAGGAACTAGTATGATATCAGATGGGTGTATAAAAATACCTCAATGGGAAATGCCACTGTGGAGAAACTATTATTACAGGAATATGAAAGAATACGCCACTTAATCACTGACAAACATCTCTACCTCAAGCAAACGTCTTACAAAAAAAATTGCTTACACTATACCATTTACTTGTTCTATGTCATAAGCTTGCTTAAAGAGGCTGATTTTACCTTTAGCTGAAGCTGTGTATTTTCTAATCTGTTTAGGGCAGCTGTCAAGTAATCAGAGTAAGCAGTGCCATTTTAATAAGGAAGTCTTTTAATGAAATATAATAGGTCACAAATACCTAATTTCTGCTCTTTACTGTAATTGCCAGTCTTTACTATAACTGCCACTTTAACAATCTTTTCCAAATGCTGACACAAAAGATGAACAAATCAAGGGTATTAGCATGTGTGTATATTTACAGCTTATTGCTGTCAAAGACTGTAGTTCCAACTCTAGCAGCTATATGAGGATCTGATTCTTTTGATGGATGCATCTTGTTGCAGGTTGTGAATGTATCTGAATTAATCCCCTTTTCACGTCTACATTAGCAATCACATACTAAAGGACACAAAGGAGAAATGTTAACTTACAGCACAATATTACACTCTTAGGAATATCACCGATACTTTTACTGTCGCTGTAAAGGATTATATATTTTAACACTTTACTCTTCTTTAATAAATTATGTGCTCCACTACTTATTAGTTCTTAATTTCAAAAAATGTTGTTCATATACAGTTCAAATAGCCTGTTTTCTTAGATAAATTTTAAGTTTATTATAATCATCAGTTTTATATGAACATCACTTAAATCACATAAAACTACAAGGGGCTGCTGCAAAATTAAATAGAGGACCACAACAAGAGTGAGAAAACACAAATATAAATTTTTTATTTTTAAAAAGCATTATTTTGCTATAGTACACTTTTAAGTTGTTGATAAACTGTTTAAAAATACTTCCCTGAAAACTTCTTTACATGATATCCTTTTTTTGTTGTTGTTATTTTGGGTATATTATTTTTAAGCAGTAGCTGTTTAAATTTGGTACTATTATTGCTATTTTAATACCACAAGTCCTGTGCACAAACAGTAGTAGTTTAATAAGAAGCTTGCCCATTTTTGAAAAGCTAAGCTTTCCCAAATCAAACTAGCTTACCGTGAAAAGAAAACCATGACAACTGTTTGTACCTCTTGCTTTATTATTACATCCGGCCTGGTCACTCTTAGAAATTCAATCTATTACGGTTGCTAGGAGTCTGTTGCTGTGCAACCTAAAAGGGTATGCTGTGCTTTCAGGCTAAGGAGTGCTAACAAACCTGTAGGCTTCCCTCTATGGGTCCAACCAGTGTGTTTAAAGGGCTTAATACTTTTCAGGAGTGACTGGCCTACAATTCAAGACACATCCTATTAAAAACAAGTCACACTGAGAGATTTCTAACAAAGGGACAAAATGCTAAACATACACAGATATTCAAAATGTATCCTCAGAATCCCTAACTAATTTGGTAAAACAAACAATGAACAGATTATCATCTACATTTCAATTATACCACCTACCAATCCCAAGTTTTTATTTTCATACAGTCTCCTAAAAGGTCATAATGGATATAAATGAACTGAGCAAGTTTTAGGGAATAAAGCAGCACTAAGTACCTTCAACTTTTATAAACTTCAATAATAGAAAAATAAGTTAAAACTAGGAATCCCAGAAATCATGAAGTTGGTAAAAATAAAAACCATTCCCCCCAAAAAATTATTTTAAAAATCAAGAAGTTCAACATTTCATTATAAAAACAGATTTTTTCATCACTTTTGGACAGTAATAATTTTATATTAATTATAAAATCTATACCAGCCTATCATATGCACATTCTATAACTTTAAAGATTAACACTTAATAAATTATTCACATAAATTTACTAAAATTAGATAGCATTATTTGAATGTAAATGAGAAGAAAAGCACAGCAGAGTTTATAAATGAAATACTGTTATGTCAAATTGTGGGAAATGGATTTTGAAAAGTGGATAGACGTTAAGGGACAGCTTCTGATTCCTTTAGAAATTGTACTAATTTGTATTACTTATTTTTAAATAAGCCTTTTTCATAAGATATTTGGAGACCAAGATAAAGGTGTTCTATCATAAAATACCAAAGACCACACACACAAAAATAACAATCATCATCTTAACTATGAAAATCTATCCAGGACTTTCCACGGATATTTTTGCTATATTAATATTGCCTGCAACTTTGGAAAGTTAATTTTTTTTAAGTTAGACATTTTCTCTACATTCTTGGAAGCATTTAGCCCTTCAACTTAACTATTATGAGCTGGGAACCCTTTAAATAACCTGTCAACTGCACTACCTTATTCCTTTTTAAAGAGCCAGTTATCTGTCCTTCAATGGTTGCTTTCATTTCTTCTCTTTACACACTATAGGAAGCAGAGTAAAAGAAATTAACTATTTCTCTAAAAGTACCCCAGAGCAACAAACAGAGGAATGTGGAACAACTACCCAAAAAAGAAAGGCCAAGAAATCAACAATAAAGGAGAGATGAAGTACACTGAGAGGTGTAAAGGCAACATCTGACCAAAGAACTGAGGACGAAGCAAGAAGAGAATGGGTTCACTAAGGTGGTTTAGAACTGAAACAGCGCATAGCA